>NC_054083.1:45298804-45964341 GCF_017562075.2 Anopheles merus | reverse complement strand
TTCCCCCGGCGGAGGGCCACGGGGATCGTTCGTCGTTAGCGGATGAGAAGGATAAGTGTCAAACTGTCCAGTCTGGACGTGCAGCTGATCGGGTGCATTGTACAAGCGGCAAACGAAATGACACCTCCCTTGATAATGGTGTTTGCCTTACGGATTGATACTGGTGTTTGGAATTTAACCGACTGTTTGATGAATGGACCATGCCCAACTTTGTCTTTACACACACTTTACATGCGTCGAGCGGCTGGCTATGAAGTCGTCGTCCCAAGCGAAAATGCTTCTTTGAAGAACCTCGCCAGCAACAAACGAACTAATTAAAACCCAGCGCCAGCGGTACTCTGCTACCAGTTGCAACTTCTACGAACTGCTCCCCGTTTACAAACACTCTCCCCAATACTCGCCTGGCACACGGTGTGAGGAGGTTTTGGTCTGTTTTGTAATATCCTTCCAAGAAGTCCGGCCTGGAAGGGTCCATTTTTTCTTTCACGGGCACACTGGCAAACACCCAGTACGCCACCTTTGCCAGCATAACCCTTAACCCCGGCGTGTAACCTCTTTGCTACTATCGGTCTGGCCGGCTCTGTCTGTCTGGGCCATACGATGCGAGAACTGTACAAACTAATCAACCATCCAGCATGCAGAAATCAAATCAACCAAAGGCAAAAGCAAGCAATCCCCTATCCCTCAATGGTACGCCATGCTATTCGTGGCTATAGTAACCGAAGGATGAAACAGCTCTGGCGGATTTCTCTCGTACTTCTCTTGTTGTGGTTCTTCGTCGTCAGGTTCTTCGAAAACTCTGTGTGTGTGTGTGTGTGTGTGTGTGTGTGTGTGTGTGTGTGTGTGTGTGTGTGTGGTGTTGTGTGTGTGGTGTGTGTGTGTGTGTGTGTGTGCTATGCCCAATGTGTCGTTCTGTCCCTTACCTTCTTTTAGGGCATCGCACATTGTAGCACAAGTTAGCTCACCAAAGCTCTACCGGCGTGTCTCGGTGTGCGGAGTGTTGGAACGTGCCTTTTGATGGGTGCGCTTTGTGTCATCCTGCCCGGCCCGCCAGCGAGCGCAATGGAAGTGACTCTTCAGCCCCGAGTATTATGCAAATAGGTTAAACATGAATAACATGGAGCTCATAATGAAAAGAAGTTCTTTTCATTAAAGTGAAGGTATTTTGCCATTCTATGTATGACAGTGCAAAACAGCTAAAAATAAAAGAGCAACAGAGGACGGTGAGGACACTCTTTTTTACCGTTGCCCTTTTGCTTATTACTTGCGACGGTCTGCACGGTTTACACGTGCAAGGATGAACGCACGAGATGAACTTGGAAGTTTGGATTCGGGCTTGGAAGTTTGACCACCGTGTACTGGTGGGGGTCGGAGTCAGCTAGTCAACACAAC
Organism: Anopheles merus; assembly: GCF_017562075.2. NCBI lineage: Eukaryota > Metazoa > Arthropoda > Insecta > Diptera > Culicidae > Anopheles > Anopheles merus. The sequence goes on along the minus strand of NC_054083.1, from coordinate 45,962,949 downwards.
ACAGGTAATCGAAAAGTGTAAAATATATGAAAGCAATTTTAAAGTTCCCTTTGCGTCGCATCTTTGAGCTGTGGGTCCCGGAGAGAAGGTTCTAGCTAGTAGAGGGAAAAGTTCGCAAAAGATGCGTCCTAGTTTTTAATGGAATTCGAGCGACGGCGCAACTGTTTACACTACGGTGCCGGATGTCGAATGTTGGCGCGGCAATGTTGGAAAAGTTTGCAAATAATCATGAATAAAAATTGCCTATTTAGGTGAGGGTGAAAAGCGATCCGCACTAAACGGTTTTTCTGTTCCGCAATATTTCCTGTTTCTGTGGAACGATCATCCCGCTTTTGTGGTCGTACTTTATTTTTAACTGCGCTTCCACCAATAAACCAACAGCAATGATTGATTTTTAATTCTTCTGTGGCTTTAGTGGCGGTGTCAGTGTGCCCGGCCCGACACGAGCCCGAGGGCAGATGGGCTTAATTGATCGGGGGAATTGTTCGGGGCTGTGTTGTACTTAATATGGTTGATTAGTTTGTAGTAATTTGATTAACCTCACACTGGCTCTCAATCGCTGGCACTGTCTGCAGTGCTGGCGGGACACGGGATGTCGGGATAACCACGAATATGGTGGTGCGTTGGAAAGTGTACATGAAGTACACATAAAGCTGGCAGTATGAATGGCAAAGATATCGAACATTCGTGATGCTGTGTTGCTTATTAAGAAGTGTTATAGTTTTAAATAGAAGTTATTATGAGTTTTATGTTATTTTTGATCATTTTAAGTATAAAATTTGACACCATTTCTTGTGAATCTCTAATAAAAATGGACAGGTTTTATTGCTCTCATGTCAACCATCTCTCTCCATCTCAATGCAATTTTCTCAAAACACCTGTAGCACTAAAAAGAAAACCATCTCAAAACAACACACCGAACCGGGGAAATGAAAAAACAAATCGTGCAAGGAAAAAGAGGAGGTGAAAAGACAATCACTACACCCGAGATGATAAAGCACCGACCGTGTCGAGTTGTCGGAGATCTGCGTCTGCGAGAGCACACCCCGGTCCCGACACTTCATCCCCTTCAGGGATTTGTGGTCACCCAGCACTGACCATCATTTGCGCTGTAATTGAGCTAAAGTACACTAGCCACCCCGGCCCAGAAAGGGGAAGGCGTCTGGTCTGCTCCTTTACCTTTCCCCCCACCCGGGTGCGGCGATCGTCACAAGCGTCACAAGTTGTTCCCACATAATTTTTAATCAAATTCACCGGAGCATATTTCATGCCGGGCAGCAGCGTGCCGCACAAAGGGAAACTGGGAGGTGATTCGCCATCTTCTTGGCAGCGTGCCCAGTTTTGTGCTTCCTGCACAAACCCTTTTCCTGATGCGTTTTTTGTAAGCCAATTTGGTGGAGGTTTGTTGGAACGATTTGGGGCGGGTTTTCTTAGAACCGTCCGGGTGCGTGGTGTGCAGTAAACCCACAGGAAAGGGAGAGAAATGGATGCATTTTTCAAATAGAAGCAGTGGGGAGGGGGCAAAGGGAGCAGCATTATCGTATTGCAAGTAACTGCCCTATGCTTGTGTCATCATTCAGCACTGTGCGGAAACTTTCACTGCCGTATCTTCGTCTTCTGGGCATGCGGGTTGAGCGTGGAAAGGCAGGAACCACGTACACACCCGAACGGGCGAAGGGCGCATGGTAATTTTATCCGGCGGGCATGGAAAACAGGCCGAGAGAATCGAGCACCTTGCGTCCAGGCGCTTCATCATATTCTCGCTCTCGTGAATGATGATGCAGCTGTGCCTGCCTGCTTGCTGCGAATCGTGTGAACGGATTCGTTGCAAAATTGGGTTAACTTCGTGGGCAGCAACGGTGAAGCCCACTAAGCGAGTCCTTACAATCAATTACAATCAAGCTTTCTCGGGTGGGGAACCGATTCGTGGTACCGATTGTGGGGCACTTGGCAAGCGTATCAGTTCCAACGTATCTTGGCTCGACAATTCGGCTAGTGGGTTAATGCTGTGTGGATTAGACCGAATTTAAAGCCCTCTTGTAGTGGTCGGTGCTGAGGATAATAACTCATTTGTTCGTGCTTTTATACAACGGACGGGCGTGATGGGTGTGGTTGACAAGGGAAAGATTGCTATCATCGGCTCTTTTACGGCGGGTCACCCCTCACACACACGCTGTAATTACTTTCGCACCTTTGCTGGCAAGTGCGAATGCGTGTCATAGTCGAATGAAGCTATAAACGAATGGATCACAAATCGCACAAATCGAAAGAACAGGCGATGCCGTCTCACGTGTGTGACTCGGCACAACACACATTCAACCGTCTGCGAAGGTCTCGTTGGCCCTCACTGTTGTATTTTGTAGTTTTGTACCAAAAAAAAAAAAAGTAAATGGGAAAACCCATCAATAGAGCATCGGTGACCTGGCCACACAATTCGTCTTCTCGATTGCGCACAATTGTGCACAATAAAGTTATTATTGTGTTTCTGTTTTGCTTTGTTTTGCTTTTGGCTAATGCTCATGGGATTGCAGGTCAGGTGTTTTTTTTTCTTCTATTTTTTTTTTTGGTAGATCGGTCTTGCAAGGTGCGTTTCTCAACAGCCCCGCCAGCAAGAAGAAGATGATGATGAAGATGATGATTGGCGCACGTGACGCACCGAAAGTAACAATGGCAGTAAAACCTTCACCAAACGCCACGCGATATAAATGGTAACAATAGAAATAAAGCAATCGCACAAAATTGCTCTTCTGTCTCTCTGTATCTCTCTCTCTCTCTCTCTCTCTCTCTCTCTCTCTCTTACACCATTAACTAAGCGCCGATGTAATCCACCCGTCTCAGATGGTCTTTCGGCAAGATTGTTTCGGCGGCGGGGAGGTTGATATCGGGCCTGGCAATTGCAATTTGGCAGATGGCATGATAAATCATGTGACTCTCCCGGTGGATTGACAATGGACGGTGTCCTTTGCGTTCCGAGGTCATGCTGCAGTTTATGATTGACCGTGATGCACATTAGAGTATGTTGGTGAAGGTTGTTGGATAAATCAAAGCGGTACGGGAGAGACAAATTCACACGATTAGTAGCAACAATGTAGCCACGAAACACTGAGTTGCGCTTAATATCTTAATGTGACATTATACAAATTAAAGTATTAAGTTGACTATAAGAGTTGATTATGTTCTCTGATTGGAAATAAGATAACGTTTTGTTTGATTTTTAAACACAAAATTTGTATCATTACATTTTGAACAGCGTTATTTAAGCATTAATAATTTATTGGATTCTTAAAAATCTTTAAAATATCATAAAACCATAACATTTTACGCTAAAAATTATTTTTTCAATACATCTTAATTGCTTTGCATCAAAAGGCTTTGCTCGCCGACTTTAAATATCAGTTTGCCACCGCTGATTAAAAGGGCCGAAATACGCAAGAAAAGCGAAAATCACTCAAACCCCTCACAGCAGTTTTTCTCTCTTTCGATCTCGCTTCAGAAACAGTTTTTTTCCACCGAAGAAAGTCATTCAATTAGCGGAAGGACCGGAAATCGTGCCGCTAATAAGAGCACATTGTCGTGAGCTTGAAATTATAATCCCGCGCTCGTTCACTTTCAGCACCTCGCGAGATCACCAGGCCGCCGCTGTAGGTCAGGCACATCACATCTACCTTTCCCGGGGGTCAGGTTAATCAGCTTCACGCACGCTGAAACGAACGACGAAGACGAACCAGTGCCCCAGACGAGCAGATGATGAGCTTTAGAGCTTTCGCGGATCGTCCAGACTGACCGCGTGACTGGGGAGCGATTTTTTTGTTTCACTTTGCACTCCACCAGCTCCAGTTTAGCCACCTTGCCGACGACCCGTTGAAAGAGGAAGATACCACTCCCGGGCATGGTGATTACCAAATTAATAGCTCTATCCAATCTTTCTCGCTCGCGCTCGCTGTGTCAGTGAAGAGAAGAACAGGCGTTTTATCTTTGTTTTTCTGCTTTCTGTCGCCTTTCTTGTGCCCTCACCGGCCAGAGTTCACCATTTGGGAGGTCGTTTGCAAACGATTGACACCTTAGTAGATTTGTTGGAGGGGGTAAACTAGGGGACAGAGAGGGAGAGATGTTGGACAGAGCAGGCATTCATTAGCGGTATCATAACATATCTTGAAAGCTGCCCGCGTTTTCTGCTTATTAGGCGCGCGAGGCGCCAGAAGAAAGTGGCCCACTGTATGAGGGAGAGAGAGAGAGAGAGAGAGAGGGTGTATAGCTTTAAATCTCGTGGAAATGGTAATCAACACTTTTGACGGATTTTAAGCGGAAAGGGATAAACCGACCTCAAGAATGGGCGTATTCTTCAAACGTTTCGGGGATATAAAATACCTTTCGGAGCCTTGGTAGCTCCGAATAGCCATGTGCTAATTAATAATCAAACGTTTTGGGGCCGATGATTAATTGTCGCTTAGTGGAGGTGCTGGAAGTTTTGCTGGACTGTCGTGAGAGCCTGACCGACATTTGCAGCCGAACGGGTCACAAACAAAGATCTTGGTTATGTGATACTGACGCCGTTTTTAATTGCATGTCAGCACTCGCGCTTCAAACTGTTCGTTGGTGACGTTAGCAGGGAGTCCGATTTTGTTCTTTTCCACTTCCCAATCGATTTCAATCATCAGTTCGAAAGAAACAAGTTTTCGCTGTTCTTTTTATTATTGTTTTAGTCTTTATTACCTTGTTTTGTTGCTGTTGCTTGGATTGAATTTTCTTCTCTCTGCTGTGTTTGCTCAGCTCGCGCGATCACCAACAACAACTTGGTTGCAAAATTCACCAACGACTGACCAGGTATCGGGAGTCGATCAGGAGACCCGTTGATACCCCAATCTCCCTCTCAGACTTGCGGACAACCTCTATCACGATTCTCAGCGGGAGCGCAACCCTCAAAGGATACAGGCTTGCTGTTCGTCATTCCATCGCTTCCTCCCAGAAGCTTAGGTGGCTTTGTTTTCTCTGACAGATTTTCGTTGGTGTCCACTTCAGCAGTTTCGAGGAATTTTTAGGGTCTAGGTCTAACGTTCGCCAAAAAAACAAAAATCCAGAACACACAGTAGATGTAGATTCCCAGCAGGAAGCGATGTTTGCCCTCTTCCACAACCCGTTCCATTACGGTGGTCTCCTTTTTATGTGAGGGGGGTTTCTGTTGTTATGTTTTTAATTTACACCTGCTTAGGTTTGTGATTTGGAATGTGTTCATTTTTCAAAAACTCTGCCTGTGATATGAATGACCGGCGAAAACAAGGGAGAAACAGACGGCAGCAAACGACGAGCGTCCCACATTAGCCAGTGAGCTGAGCCATGGTTGAACATGTGCAGGAAGGGTGCAAAAGGGACACAGCGACATGCGTTTTCACGCCCCTCGATCAAACGTTAGCCATAAGGGAGGAAGAGATTCGTTGTGGAGGATTTTGATTTTCACACCCGTGAAAATAATCAATTTCATTTGTCATTTCGGTGCAGCTTTATTCACATTTTGAGGCTTTGGAATTTGAGTCGGTTGGGGTTTAGTGAAGTTTTGGTTTTTCGAAGAAGTTTGGAAACATTTTATACGTTTTGGAGGTCCCTAAGCAAGATTATATTGCTCTTTTATCTTGAACTTTTATTGCATTTAAATAATTGGCATGTTTACGTGGAGACCCTCAGCTATGATAATGACTTTGTAATTTGTATTCAACCCTCATTTCTATTGATATTGTAAGCCCTTATTAAGTTACAGCGAAATTAACAGCTCAAACATGCCACAACACCTTTTGAAGCATCAATCAAACTTAGCGTAGCTTTCACAGAGCTTTTCAATTAGAAAGAACCTCTATTAAAATCTGTTTATATACGAATGTTGAAAATCGTCTACAATGTTTCAATTTGTCATGCAGCTATGTGAGAAAATGCGGCACCTTTCCGCTTCACCCATTGCCATGAGTTGTATGAAATTGAAAAGCTCTTTACACCTTCCCAGCGTATGCAGCTTACACGGTACATTGTTGTTTGAAATATGATTAATGAAAAGGACTGTGTTAGTACAATTGGGTTGCGTGTATAACGGTAGAGCTACCTCACGCCCGGACGCTAATCACTTCGCATCGACACCGACGCAGTGTGGTACGTCTTCCCACTAAATCATTTACTCATTGTTGTGCTAAACGTTCCGCGTACATGCGTTATTAATAATTTCCTACCGAATCTCAACAACAAAAAAGAATACATTTTCAGCTTTCTGTTTCCAATTCTCCTACTACATATGAAACATATTTTTCTGCTCGGCAACAACATCCATCCATGCCAGCACAGAAGTTAATCTGAGCTCGTACATTTGCTTTGCTTTCTTCTGCTAAGCTGCTGGGTTTTGAAAGGTTTTAAAGCCATGACTCGTCACAACCGATCAAAAAACCGACCCATAATCCAGACGTATAAATGAGTCTCTCATCTCCGCAACTCATAAAGCGGAAGTTTACGATGCTGCGCGGTTCCCGCGCGGTGGTCAGCTTGCGTTTATCTTTCGGTTTATCTTGCTTTCTGTTGCCGCTGCTCTACGACACTGTAACGTAGACCACCCTGTAGAATAATTCTATCAAATGTCCTCCACATCGACCACCCTCTCCACCTCCACCTGCAGCTTCAGAGCTAATCAAACGTCACACCGGTAGCTCTGGCTGGTTTTAATTTGAAATCGGCTTTTCTCGGCCGATTTGGCCCCGGCATGGCAGCGGAAAGCAGCGAGCGACATTCGACGGCAGAAAGGACTCAAAGGTGTGCAAGAGGTACCATTAACGCAGCGTGAGCTTTGGTAGAGCTGTTCGCTTCCGTTTGTTTTCGCGGTCTGCCTGTCTGCTCCACATTAAGCGACGAAACCACTTTGCCACACACGCTCACACACACACACACACACACACACACACACACACACACACACACTCATCCCACTCGCCGGCGGATTAATTCAGGCAGGCTCGTTTCAATTAACGTTCTTAAAATTGACTTACACCCATCCCAGGGGAACGCTCCAAACGCGGGTGTGTGGTTAAGGTATGTTTTTGTTCCATTTCCTAAATCATGTGCGTGTATGTGCGCTTCGCAAGCAGCAAAAACCGAACGAAGAGCAGCGAGCATGGCAAACGATTTAATTAGAATAAATTCCGCATGTTACTAAAAACCAAAAACGGCCGCTTTCTTTGCTGGCCGTGCTTTCGGAGGCTGGCCAGGCTCACGTGGCCACGCGCAAACATGCATGGTGGTTAATGTTGGAATTTCTTCTGCCTTCGTCGTTGTCGGAAGATGAAAGCGTTAATGTAATGCCGCAACGCGTGCTGCGAAGTGGAAATGGAACGGTTTGGGAAGGCGCGCAGCTTCAGTGCAGCAGCGCCAACGCTTTAAACTTGACGCCTTCAGAGCAGACCACGGAGCACGGTGGCCACCTTTGCATTGCTTCCAGTCCCTGGGGAAGCGGTTGCTAATTTAAATGTTCACGTTGCTTGGTGGGTTTTGGGACATAAAGAGTGCGCCCAGCTGGAGGCATCCGCTCGGCTTCTCTTCGCGGATGCAAAGTGGTAGCAGTAGAAAGAACAAAAAAATAAGAAGCCCATAAACAAGATGATGAGATGCCGTTTTTTGTTTGTTTGTTGGGATGCGTTTATTGGTGCTTTCGTTGAGTTTAAGAATAATGAACAATATTTTCGTTTAAAGGTGCTGTAAATCATAACGGGGTGCCGTATCGAAGCAATAACTGGCATAGTTAAACACCGCCAGATCGCCACAACCAAATTGGTTCCGTTTTCATTGTGTAGCACTTTACAGTATCGTTGTTTCGGATACTGTTTTTTGTTGTTGTTTAATGATTTTTATCCCAAAAACAGAAAAGAAACCGCAACCGATTACCATTGCACTAAAAACACATCCAACTTAACGCTTCTCATAGGCATTTGGGTTAAATCTAGCCACGAATTAGGTTCCCATTCCCAGGGCACGGCAACCAGTGCTCAATAGTGTTCTCTTTCCACAACGCGCAAATCCCTATAGCAACTAGAAATCATAAAGGAAATCGGTCGCCGGCGTGGGGCTCGCCGCTTTGTACGCTTTCCAGCCGGAGTACGTACGGCGACGCGAGCCCGGCTGCATCTTGATGTCGATGCACCGTTAATTAGCGAACGGATTCTTGTATTACGATCGCCGCGCGGTGGAGATTGTTTTTAATTCCAGTGCTTTTTGTTTTCGTTGTCGTTTGCTTTTTTTACCTTTGTTTTGTGGGCCTATTTTTCACCCCCCCCTTTTTTTGCTGGGCAAACGTTTGTTCCTCCTCGCCGGATCGTTCGCTACCGCAACACTGATCATTTCGAACGGAAGGCTGGGCAATAGGCTCGATAGATTGGTGGTGTGTAGCGTCGCTGTTTAGGGATGGAGTTCGGAGGGCCGCCATCCGAATGTGCGGAAAGCACAGCAGCAGCAGCAGCAGCAGCAGCTGACACCGACAGTGGCTGGGGCTGGGTCACGTTTTGCGGCGCTCAATAAAATATCGATTATATCGGGTCGGCTTACCCGGGTGGTAGCTACTGTGTTTTATTTAATTTCACTTTTTGCTTGCCTCACTGCACCGTGCAGCGGTTGCCCGTTTTCCGTTGCGACAGGGGAAGGAATATTGGTTGATAAAATGTCTCAGCCTGGGTGCAGGCAGGGCGGGGTTGATTGAAACACTTTTTTAATGCTTACAGGTAAAATGCTAAAATTACGTTCTTGGGCTGTACCTCAAACGTTGTTTGTATTTTTTTGCTGCTGTTTGCTTCTAGTCGGTTCACTAGCTAGCGATAGAAATTGTTTAACAGACAACATCGACTGTCTGTTGACAAAAGTAGGGGGACGTAAAAAAAATAAATAAACAGAATAGATTATCTCGTTGTGATTGTTATCCCGATGAAGGGTGGAGTTTATCGCTTCGATTCTCGGAAGGACATGTAATAATGTGCCTTATACAAATCCAGAGTGATGCCTGTTTTTTTCTTCTTCTAGGTTTATTCACAAGATTAAATCAGTGCATTGTGTGGTGTAAGCTGCTTTGCTGTGTAATCTATTTTTAGTTGATAGAAAAAGGGTTCGTTTCAATGGAATAATTTCAATAATGACTATTTGAATTGTTTGGTATTCTAAAAAAGCGACAACAAGATTTTCGCTGAAGATCAAAATAGGAAAATTCCACAAAAATCCTCTTCAAATACTTCTTTTAAATTAAATAATTCAAACTGTATATAACTTTATTTCTAAAAATTTCCTTCAAACTCAAATCTGCATAAAAAGCTTCCTGCTTAGCATTAGCACACGCTCAACAAAGCACATTGTACAAGCCCTCTCTCAGCGGAACCGATCAACCACACAGAGGCGGGCAGCTGCATAGAACGACCACCCGTTCCCATTATTATGCAAATCGAAGCTCCAGCAACGAAGCAACCAGATGAACCGAAACGATCCGCTTGCGGAACGGATGAACCGAAATAGTTGTATTCATAATGATTTGCAGGTGAGTGGTATGGTAGCTGACTAAATTATGACACAAAGGTTTTGGCCGCTCAACGGCTCGCAGGTCCCCCTAACCAGGCGGCAGCACGCAGAACAACTAATTTGCTTGCGCGATTGTGTCGGCTATCTTAATGAATCCCGAAAATCCAGTAATCCTCCCATCTACGCTCCCTAGCGAGATAAGGCCGCGGAAGGATGAGGTGGGGGATGAAGGGAAAGCGAAAGACTATAACTTCCAGGCTTACGATGTTTGGTTTGAATTAGAAGCCTAAGCATAATGTTTGTCCAGCTCACTGCGCTTAACTACGAATCGCCAGTTTCCTACGCTGCGGGGATTATTAAAGCATCGATTATCATACTAATGCGAGCGTTGGATGGTTCATATTCATATTAACGCATGGATGACGACCACAACAACAACAACGACAACGACAACAGGTGCACGAATGTAGGACATGAAGGAAGTGCAGCCCCATCGAGGCTGCGTGCAATCAATTTATTGTTATAGTTATTTTTATTCACTTCCTTCGGCAACGAGCAAGGGAAAGGGAAATAAATGCGCCATAGACATTCATTTGCCGCCTGAAAGATCAGACAAATGTCAAACGGCATCAATCATATGCAAAGTGGGTAGTCCATGGGTCTAAAGCTCGGTGCTTTTGGAAAGGGTTATTATTTTTTTTTCTTCTTTTTGGCCCGGAAGTTTTACATTTATGGGAGAAATTCTTTTACACTTTCCGCGTGTCGGCGGCTGACCTTTGTCTATGCCAATGTGAAGAAGAAAAAAACATATCGCGTATGTGGTGAAGAGTGGAGAAGGTCAGACAAAAAAAGCGAAACAAACTTTCAACCGTCCTTAACCTTTAACATGGTTGGCTTCTTTTTTTTTCTTCCACTTCTCCCCCATCATCTCAGCTGGGCATCCGACCGCACGCAGGGGAATCGAAAGCGGATGAACTTAAAAGTGTAATAAATGGTACCTATTTAAGTATGAAGGATGTACTTTTTTCCTCTTCATTCGCTCTCGCTGACCTTCTCTCGTCACTGGAGGCGGGGGGGGGGGGGGAACTTTCTTCACAGCCACCGGTCAGCGGGGTGGCATGGGTGTTTAAATTACCTAATTGACTGTCTATTAAAATACATCGGTTCGGAAGCTGGCAGTACACCGGCCACCAGTCAAAAAGGGCAAGCTTACGGAGCTGGCTCCCCGAGAAGCAAGCGGCTGGCTTGAGGAGGGAAGGGGGACGTGCGGGCTCGCGTTCCGAACAAATTAAAGATCGATTAGCGATACCATCACCTAATAGCTTCATTAATTAGCATAACGATGGTATCAATACCGAACTGCTCGAGTGGTCATGCATCTTTGGAGTGGGTGTGTGTGTGTGGGAGATGATAGGTATTTTTTGGTTCGGTATTTTTAGTAATGTATCTCTCTTCTGCTTCTTGTACGAGCGCATCGACTCCCTTACCGGGGGTTGATTTTTGTGAAGTGCCGATTGTGCAGTAGGCAGTGGAAAATGTTCCTCCACAAGACGCTTCCCACTCAAGCAGGCTGCTCTTTTGGACGTGATCAAGGGCAGATCATGTTCGGAGCAGGCTTACAGGTAGCATTATTGGTCGTTAACGTTTGCCTGCGAGCGTGTAACGCGCAAGAAATAATGATGGAATCGATGCATGGGAAATAGTTGACATTCCGCGAGGGAGCAATATCTCCGGTTGGCTTTCATTTTTGATGGTTGCTTTATGTGTCAGACTCTCAGTGGCGAAAGGTGCATCATGATAGTGGAAGCTCCAATGGAACGACCATCAGACTACAATCGACAAAGATGTTTCCGACTTGGCGCAATCGGTCCAAAAACTCTAGAAGAGAGGGTATGCACTTCAGCAACACATCAGCAATGATTAATGAAAGAAGAGAGCTAGAGTAGAATGCTCTCTTTTTCTTGACATCTCACGAGAAGTTGACATCTCACTAGAAAGTGATACGAACTACGAGAAAATGTCACGCGAGATGTCACCAGCGGTAACATCAATCAATTTACACTCCATGAAAGCTCAGCTCCCCGTTGATTGTTGATACCTTATCTTACCCAGGCGTTGAAGGAGTTGTCAACGAGTTACCAAAGAATGCTACAATCAATCATGCTGTAAAGTTAAAAGAGATACTATTTGATGCAAAAAATGGTCAATCAGAGTCACCAATTTGACGATATAGTTGGCAGTAACTAAGACATTTTATATAAAACCATTGAATCTAATGTCTGTATCCCACACTTTTTTGAATTTTCCTGAAGATAGTCTCAAGAATTCTTCTATCATTTGAAGAAAAAAAGGGAAGATCCTCGAAGCCTTCATCACCATTGCACACAATTCTCCATTAGAGCGTAAGAAATGTGTGCCGGGGCTAATAGACTACGCATTCTCGGGTGCCCCACCCCTACCCCAGGTTGGGTGATCATCTTCCTCTTTGATTGTAATGATGCGCTAGGGCGTCGGAGGGTAATTTATGCTCATATAGAGATGGAATGACTAGAATTAACCTTACCGGTAGTAATGTATGTGTGTAGCTCTCTTGTCGTCGTCGTCGTCGTCGTTCTCGTTGTTGCCGTCGTCACGCCGGTTCCTAATGTATCCCGTCTAAGCAGCTCACTTCTGAGATGGTTTCAGATTCCATCCAGCAACATCCAGCAACCGGGGATAAAGCTCTTGTGCTCTCGGTCCTGCAGATATTGCCCGTACGTACGAATTCTTGTGCGTGTACTGGCAGCTGAAATGATGGGGAGGAGAAAGAAGAAGAAGAAATGGTGGTGGTACCAAGATAAGCAACATTTCTAACAATCAACTCGGTGTCTGTCTGTATCGTTACGTTTCGCGTGAGAGAGGCGTACGGTGGGTGCTCCATTGATGGTGGTGCGGGGAAGGGAAGGAAGAGTTGGGAAAGTGAATTGAAGAAGAATGCACGTCATTTATGTTTACATAAGATTTGTACGCATTCTGTTGTGGTGATCTCTTTACGGAAGAAGGTACACGCAATGGTGGTGGATGGTCGCATGAGCCCCTTATGATGGCGTGCAAGTCATCGAGGGGTTTTTTGCTCCTTCTTCTTCTGTTCGGCATTAGAGTGTGTCGGCTTACGTCACAACGTTTAGCGCAAATAATCGTAGAGTAATCAGCAAAGAAGGAAATGTATCCCAGTATTGTGAGCTTTTGAATGGAGCCTTTTTTTAAGAATATAAGATACACAAAGAAGGATTGTTGTTTGATGTTTGATGATGATGAAAAAATAAACATAATATTGTCACATTCCATTTCAATTGAGTAACATACACGAAGGTGATACACGAACGACTCAGAATTGGACGTTGACATCATCATTTCGACATCACCCACAGCACTAAAACTCAGTTTATCGACTCCTAGCAATTCAATCGAGGCGCTGCAACTGCATCAGCTTTCAATTCCGTCCCATCACAATGGACGCCATAAAATTTCGTACTTGGGTCGCGTGTGGCTCAACACACATTCCTCCTCATGTAATCCTCCTCGTTCCTTTACAGTCGCATTACTCATCAGTTTCAGTTGCTACGCCATATAGCATCATCATCAAAGCCACTGTCTTAATACTGCTTGTGCTACTATTACTACTGCTGCCACTATGGCACTACTGCCCACAAATGAAACTGTACTGTATATGACTGGAATCGAATTTTATTCTAGCTTTACAACAAACTTCACGACAGCCGGACTTGACAAAGGGGCGGCAGATGGAAGGAAAAAGGAAATAAAAGCACTAGTAATGCCATAGTTCTTGCGGGGAGTGTGAGGGGGAAGGAAGGAAAACCAACATAAGTAAACCAATAAAAAAGCCACTATACACTCCCTGCCCACCCCACCCCCCTCAAACCACCCTGACTCCACACTTTTCGCCCCGATTTCATCGATAGCGATCGTACATGGTTCATAAAATGTTTATGGTGGTACCATATATCATTCGCCATCATATTGAGGGTTTGGGCCGTTTGTGTTGGCTCCTTTTTTTATTATGATTTTGTGACCGATTCCATGCCATGGGTTCGGCGGGTGTGAGTGTATGTGGGTGCTGGTGGAAGGTCCTGAATTGTGCCGTTTCTCATGTGAAACATATCCGCAATTTGCCCTGTGTCGCTCAATTTTCTTTCCCTTCGCACGAAGCGGTTCAATGAAGGGCCAGATTGAGTCCCCGGGTTGGTTGGTTTGGGTTTGGGTTGGGGGTGGGGGTGGGTTTTCGGGGCGGATGGGTTTCACTTTTTGTTCAGTTCCGTGTAAGGCACCCTGATTTCCCGGAAGTGACCAATAATGCGAATGCGGTTCGATGCTTGCGTACATGGGGAACGACATTTATTTGACGCTGAAAGCGAGAAAGGCGGTGGCTTATCGTGAGCGGATTGATAAGGCCCGTGATCTAATCTAGGAAGTTGTTAAAGCAACTAAGGGTATTGCTTTATTTTGTTCTTTTATTGAATTTTTATGTTGAGCGCAATGTATTTGTTTTTTGTAATATTAAATATATATATTTTGAGTAGCAAAAGTATTTAAAATACTTTATTCAACTACAAGGTATTGTTCAAAACCCTCAAAATACATCCGCATACCATTCATCAAAAAGCCCCCAGCCTCCTCACCACAACTACTGATTACTCCATTGTGGCACCATTGAGTCAGAGAACATAAATTCTATAGCATTACATTGTCCCTGCCCGTCCCCACGAGCAGCGAGAGTGCATTAGTTACGATTGCTCGGAAATGGACCACGAAAATCACCCCGGGAGACAGAAAAAAAAAACGCAACGGTCCCACACAGGAAAGGAAAAAGTAAATAAACAACATCACTCATCCTGCATCCTTCCACCCGTTGAATGTCGCCTATGATTCAGGGTCAAACAATTGGCATGCAATCGGCCGGACAAAATCGCAGCACTTACATCCGAGTCCGTCCAACGAGCATCAGTGTACACAGATGGATTTTAGGCATTGAATTTATGTATGTGTGTGTATGTGTGTCTGTGTATGTTCGTGTAAGTGTACTGTGCAGTGATTTCCCGCCTCGTCTAAGCGTGCTGTTGTTGGTGGCCCGAAAGCTCTTGCATGATCGTTTGAAGAGCGGGACAGTCAATCGCGACCCGCGTAAGGTTTCAGATTCTGGCTTTGATTCAGTAATCTGCAACACATAACCACCCAAACCACCCACTTCCCCCCAGGGTGTCGTACACGTACACTGGGACCGAGTACAGCCGATCGATTTGTGTGACCTTCGCCGTGGGTGCGCTGCCCCTTGCTGGTGATGTAGGCTGCTTCCCCCGCCTATTTGTTCGGGATCAACTACGGGATTGATGGATGGTTGATTTTCACGCCCGGCGGGCAGTTTGGGGCGAACCGCAACTGGTTAACAAAAGGGTAAGGGGGAGGCGAGTGGATTGATTTTCCTTGAACTTGATAAAGTACGACCAAACAAGCCAAACAAACGACCAATGGAGCTGCTTTCGAGGGCCGCGATGGGAGAGTTGTTGCAGTTGTGCCAGTAAGTCTTCAGCTGCAAGATGAGTTTATGAGGGTTAGGTTTACCCTGTGCAAAAGCAATAGAACTTGTGTAGCACCAGGAGCTTCTGAGGTAAATGTTATAGAATTTCATCAACTCTTTCGTTTGATGCGTTAAAGCGAAGTATAGAAACGGATATCTCAAGGAAATATGATTTTATTGTGGACGACACCAATATAAACCTTTATATTCTTTATTGAGCATGCATTCTATTTCAACAAGGCAACTGTAATAAATGTTGTACAATTGCCTCTAATAAATTTGTTATAAAACGTTCATCAAGGTGATCCGATCATAAATAAGCCTTTATTTTTTAACAAAAAAGAGAAAGGATGCCCTGTGCCATTGGTGGCCCGTTTCGGAAGGTTTAAGGCGTCCTATTCCTAATGTACCACAGCACCGTTCTATGGCCCGATCCACATTACCTTTTTTGGGAAAGCTAGGACCCAATCGTTGCATGTGTTTTATTTCTAGCCGAACGCGATCTTCAACAAACCTCAAGGGCGTGTTGTATGTTCAGATCCCAACAAAAAAAAATCGTTCCAAAAAACCCGACAAACACATTGGAAGTGAAGTGAAGGGATTTTTTGTCTGTACTTTTCCTTTCATCTCGCTAAAAAAAAAAATCCTCCGCGCTGCCTAGATACTGCCCTGCACACGCCTGCCGGACACTCCCGACGCACATGAAGGGCGTGCGCGCACTGTACCGTATGCGTATGCGAGGGGAAAAAAGGTTTAAAAATGGGTTGTTGGTGAGTGTGTGTGTGTGTGTTTTTTTTTTCTATGTCGCTTTGGAATGTACAGTACACCTTCGTGACATGTCAAATGCAGCAAACCCATATCAGGCCAGTTTACTGTAAGATACTCTGGGTGGATGGGTGGGTGTGTAGCCGAGCCTAAAGCGGCTTTCCGTTTTCAATGATGTAAAAACGATGGACTGGAAT
This sequence comes from Anopheles merus, assembly GCF_017562075.2. Classification (NCBI taxonomy): domain Eukaryota; kingdom Metazoa; phylum Arthropoda; class Insecta; order Diptera; family Culicidae; genus Anopheles; species Anopheles merus. Next base: position 45,946,893 of record NC_054083.1, on the reverse strand, counting down.
GGATTGGAATGAACGCTTGGCTTGGTGATCGATTCCATCTCCAATCGTTGTATCCGTGTACGCTACGCATGTGTGTGTGAATGGTGCCAATCAGTTTTCAGGTGAGTACTTGAACGGAAGGCCATCGAACGGAAGAGCGAATGGGAAAGCGATACACGTTTGTTTGGATTGATGTTACGTTTCAAGAACGTTTTTACTCTCGATTGGTCACCGATTTGAATCGATGGCCCTTCAGTGTAACGATCGAGCCTGTCCCATTCCTCCCCGGCAATTGAAACTCATGCGCTCATGGTTCGTGTCCATTTGATGGTGCAGTCGAGTGGCTATCCCACTGCATCGTTTCATGTATTACTTCCACAGCACTTCACCATGCCATCTGGGAGCGTTTCAGAGAGTGCAAAAAACATTCACAATACGCTTTCTATGCATCCTGCTTCACAATAAAATACACCTCTTAATGTTTAATTAATAAAGCACTACAGTGACAGGGGGGCCTGTGTTGATGCGATTTGATGCCGACCGGCCGACCACTTGTGTGTACCCTATCTACTGCAATCCAAAATCAAATCAAAAGAGAAAACGCGTGCCCGCGTGCCAAAAGCCCCATTAGGGCGATTACTGTTTTTTTTCTTTCTGTACCGTACGCCGACCCTACACGCCGCCAATGCATTATTCAATGGGAGGCTCTCGGGCACGTTTCTACTGGCTACAATTCCGTTACTGGCACTGGACACCCGGCCATGGATGGGGGCCACTATTTGGCCATCCCTTAAATCCCTTACCCCCTGCCACTGCACTGCACTGTACTAAACGCTTAATTATTCGCGACGGTAGAGCGCGCCTACAGAGCGGAGGAACTTTTGCGGAGCATTCGGATTCGCTGCGTGACACCATCAATCATTGTGCTGATTTCTTCCGCGCTGCGTCCGCCCACTTTCCACGGCCCAACAGCCCAACCGGCGATGATGATCATGGGCATGGTGTATCGTTTAGTTCTGGTCGTCAGTTTCACGGGTTTTGGGGATTGGGGGTGGGGTTTTTTGTTTCCTGCGAAAAAAGGGTGCATGAAAAATGGCAAAGTTAAGCCTGGCTGAGCTTAGCACTGGTTCGTGGTGCGCGATTCCCGACGGAGGAAGCGATTAACCTAAAACGTCCATTAAATATGGCCAACATTCGGTTGTTTTGGGTTGTGTGATGGCGCCTTCTTTTGCCCCAAATTGGATCCGAAGCATGTGAGCGTTAAGGGCAGCGTTGGATTGCTTATTAGCCAAAAGAAGAGTTCGTGTTATTTTAGGACTATTTTTAAGCACAGGATCTGTTAACATCAAACACTTTCATTTAGTCATTTTTACATACAAAATTCGTCCTAAATATACGAGAAAGTCGTCAAAACTACTTCTTCTTAAAGATCATAGTAACCATTACTGAATTTTCCACCCTTCAAATCCAAACCAACCAGTTTCGCTGGGCGCACGATTGTTTCGTCGAAAAGAAATGTTATGGAAGAAATGTCAGTCCTCACTCGATCGAGATAAGCAATTTCGTTGAAGGTTAGCCGGGCGTTTCGAACGTGATGATATTTATCGCCGAACCCGGAACGGACTTACATAAACCGTGTTTCATCATTTTTTGATGCAGCGTTCAGTGCCCACCGCCCACCGTTTGTTTGTTTGTTTTTTTTTTTAAATCAATCTAGAGCACGTCAGCTCGGCTGTTGAAAGCTTGAAGTGTAATGGGTAATGGGGCCGTTTAGAAGATTTAAATAATCAAGGTATCACAGCGGCTTATCGGGAAGTGAACATGAAAACGTACAAAGAAGTGAAAATTTGGAAAAAGTTGTTGGCCTACCTTCATTCCGCGCCCGTTTCAAAATATTGTGGGCCAGCTTTTGTTGCAAACCGCAACCACTTTTCAAAATCGATATCTGATCTGACTGAATGCATTTCGGGAATGGAAAGCCAGCCCCCGGTCAATCAAGATGTTACCGAGATTAGGAGCACGAGCTCGTTGACACATTCCGGCCCCAATTACACGGGGCACCTAGAAATGGGCATTTTTCTCTCTCTCTCTCTCTCTCTAGATGCTTTCATTTCCCATTTAAAAGTGTCCGAATGATCAGCCTCACTACTCGCCAGCGGAGTTGACATGGGACAGGGCCACACAACGGCTCTATCGTTTCGATTTCAGTGCGAGTTTGATAGCGAAGGCGCTTCGTCGGCGGACTGTTTCCTTTCAATCCGTTCTTCTATTCGCTCACCCTTCCAGATCGAACGTCATAGTAGATAGTGGATGCAATTCGCTTGCATGCTAGAGTTCTGGCCGTTGGAGATGGAGGTGGAAGTAGAAGCAAAAAGAGGGAAAATATGACCGCATTCCGAGGATCGAAAGCTTTCACTCAAATTAAAACCAGTCCGATTGCGCACACACACACACACCCTTTTGCACACCCAGCCCGATGGGATGGAGAAGCGTGAATGCGCTAACTCCCCGCCGCCTAGGATGATGGGGCAGGATCTTTTATGCACTGGCATGCTCGGTGCACCATCGCCGCCGCCGCCACCGCCAGACTATCACAATGGTGCATTTAAACGTGCTAATTACAATGGCGGCGACGACAGACGGCTCGAGGTTGGTTATTATGGGGTTGGGATTAATGTAGCGACTGAATCGATTGCAGTATGAGGACCGATTTTCTGCATTTATATGCCCAGACATACACACTCACGGAGCCACAAAGCAGCTAGAGGTGGGATGCTGTGGTACAACTGTTTCCGTGACACGTGTGCATCCTGTGGTCTTGTTGGTGCAAGGTGCAATAGCAAAGGTGTTAGCTTGCAAGGGTTTAGAGCGTCGCTGCAATTAAGCGTCGTGCCACGTCACGTACTTGGCGAAGTTTCTGATTTAATTATAATGGGTATGCTTTCAACAAGTGTGACTATGCAATGGGCCGAATGGGGGGCTTGGCACCACATCGACACTACTACACAGGTTGTAATGTAGTGGTGTATTTAGGTTGAATAGTTAAACTAAAGGGAGTGGGGGCTTGCTGGTTGCTTTGAAATAAGTTTGAATATTGTGTTAATGTTGTCAATTAAATGGATTAGAGCAGCAATTGGAAGGAAGGGAAGAGCTTTCAAGGTATTTGTAGAAAGGTAGATGCTTTAGTTATTGTCTTTGCTGTATTCGCTGTACCCATTATTTATCTAATCCATCTTAATTGTGTATTTAAATTGAGAAACACTTTTTAACAATTTCTAATTACTTACCTTCCCTTTTCTCATTACTTACATTCGTATAAAGGCTCTCAAACCATACTATAATCATTTCATTGATGTAATCTTCTCTTCTCCCATACGAAGCTACCCAGTCCAACAAAACGAAGCACCCAACAACCAACACCCTCTGGCAGCATAATTAAAATCAGCTTTCCTTATTATGATTCGGTAATATTTTAGTACCAATATCACAGACAAACACACACACACTGGTGATGCAATCGGTTCACATTGACTTTGCTCCGGCACCGGTCGGTCCGCGTAATAATGAGGTGATGATTTATGCTCCCGAGCATACGATCTCTCCTCACACACGTCTCATCATCAGCCGCTCCGCTAAACAAACGAGAATGTTGCGGAAAAGCTTCGGGTGACGAGGAAGCATGCAAACATGCGGAAGAAAAATGACTCAAAAAAAAAACAGTGAAAAGCTTCTCATCGCGCGTTTGTGTGTGTTTGTGTGTGTGTGTGGCGTGAAGTGGTTCATGATTAAGCAGTTATGTGCGCCGCCCGGCCGATTGACTGTTTTGCTCGGGCATGTGTTTCACTGCTTTTTTTTATTTTGCATAACTACTGCCACGAGCATTAATCTTGTCGCTTTGCTGTTTGGAGCGCACCGGCAAGCGTACCCTTAAGGCAACTGGCACCTCACACCGCCCGTCATCGTGTACCAGCGCCGCCCGAGTTTGTGGACTCATTTTCTTTCCATCTATCAGCGTTTAGGACAGCGTTGAGTGGTTTCGGCGCGCGCGCGCGCGCGCGGAGGTGTTGATCGATTTGATAGCAATCATTTGTTCTACCCGTGGATTCAGGGGTTTAGGAGAGCCTCATTACAGAGCTGGAGCTAGCGGATTGTTCGAAGGAGATTGATGAAGTGTTTCCGGACGCTGTGAACATGTTTTGGGATGAAATTATTTTTGATCGCACGATGATACGATGCCACGTGCAGTAGTTTCGGTAATGGAAATAGTATGTAAATAAATGCTCCCAAGTGGGATGTTGTTGGCCGCTGTTGGGAAAGCTTTTAGCAGTAGAAGCGTAGAATGAACTGTTCAAACCGTTCTTGTTGTGTCAGGCTGTGCAGTGTGCGGCTGATCGTAGAGCCAAAGTAATGCATAAATCTTGTCCCTCTTTGATGACTGACTCCGTATGGTAAGTGTAAGTATTGACTTGAGAATACACATAGAAGCATTGTTGGAAATAACCTGTTTGCTGGCATTTGTTAGTGTATTGGTGGCACTTGCCTGGTTGGCAAGTGATTTGTTGAAGCTTTTGAAGATGAATAATTGAATCTGTTTTTTTTTTATATTAATACCCAACAGAACTCAATTAGAAGAATCGAACAGTCGTGATTTCCTGTTTAAAATACTTCACGACTTCTGACCATCTGTTGAAGCACATACCAGAACAACGCCAAAGCCTCCAGCAGCACGAAGCGACACAACCCACAGCGACACAACCGTGGGATGAACAACTTCCCACCGAGTCACACACACACACACACACACACACACACTCACATACATTTTATTCAAACCTTCTATTTCCAACGGCTCACCGCGCCACCACTCGGCGATGCAGTTCGAACGGCTACGGCGGCTGCCACCTTCTCTTTCAACGATCGGCCGAACGATCTCGCCGTTTTTGATCCGCTTCAAAGCCATATCTAATGACATTTCGAACGACCTTCGGGCAGAGGAATTTCCTCACGCTCTCGAATCTCGATCTCCGTGCGCTCCTGCTCGATCGTGTGCGTCTAAGCGGGGCTGGCGAATGGTGTGGCTGGCGCACATTAGGCTTGGATTGAGTTGAGTGGAGGTGAAAAAAGCCCACACTGCAAACCACGCGGTTCTGGCAGTGGTGATTCCGCGTCGGACCTGCCGGATAGCTGCTACCCCACACCCCGTTTGGCCGACGCGTCTAGACATGACGTGCGATCTTAAACCGAGCTCGCGAGGTGTTTTGTTGAGTGGGGCATAGAGCAGCAACAAAAAAGAGACTAATAAATTGTTTCCACTCCGAGTCCGAGTCGAGATTATTGCTGCTGCTGCTGCTGCCCGCGTGCTAAGATGTTGTTGGGGGTCTCGCGGGTAACTGCGCCTCGCGTAGGTCGCTCGAATGACACTGGCTGGTGTGCAGGCGACCGTAAGTAAAAAGGCAATATCACTTCTGCCAACTTCTAGCTCGGTTAGAATCATGTTTCGTTGTGGGGTGTATGTGTGTGCGTTTGGAGTGGAGTTTGTTGTTGGTTTTTTTTTGCGGCAACCAGGGTGCAACCTGATCAACATGCCATTATTAAGGTGCCACCTCTGCCTTTGTCAAGATGAACAAGCAGTCTTGTCGACGCGTGTTTTTTGCCATTTGTCTTTGTGTTGTTTTGCATAGCGGATTAGAGCTGAAGGAGAAATCAATGCCAACAGGGAGTTGTCGTACAGCAGGTAGTACCCACCATCAGCAGTAATAAAGCATCTAATGCATCCGACTGCAGCCTGTAGATTGAACACTGGCAGGAGCTCCGTGATCTCCGTAATTCCATTCTAATTGGGCAGTATGCAGCAAACCGATCAACGGCCAATCGAAATGTAGTTTATATAAGCTCAAGCTTACGTTTCGTGTTCGTTTCTGCTTGGTTTGGGGCCGGCAGGGTTCGAGATCGGCTTGAGTTTGAGCCGGCGATGATTGGAAAGCGATCTGGACGAACTTTCACTTTGCAATTTGCAATTAGCATTGAACTTTATGCACTTTGTTTGTGTTGTTTTTGTTTTCTCTGCTTATTGCACGATTGTTGCATAAGAAAGGGGATTTATTTTGTACAATAAATCGTGATTGAATAACTGTTGATGGTTGTTGGGTGTATTGATTGTATATTTTATTGATAATGATAAAAATTGATTTTTATCATTAAACTGTGTCATTTCTTGGAGCTTTTTATTTCATCTGTTATCTTTTTGAAGCTTTTGTTTTATTTCAAACTTTATTTTTCTTTTTTTTATCTGTAATGATAATGTTAACAAACACACAAAAGCTAAAACAACCAAACGAAATCAATTGTTAAAATGCATTAGATGTTCTATTTTGTCTAAATTGCATCAACTTGATCAGTTCAATCATAACGATAAGATCGTGTAGTAAAATATTGTAACCCCAATGTCACCACAACGTAAGATCACCTCACGGTAACATAATAACAACTTGCTAACGATTGCTTTGTTTGCTCCAACCCCTCTCAACGGTGTTTTCACTTTCCACGCCGGCTGCCGGCTGCGAGCAACATTCTTCCCGTAGATTCACTTTCCCGAATGCGGAGGAAAAACGATGCAACAATAAGCAAACAATTGAACCCTTCACGTAAGCGTTCTCAGTGGCAGTGAATCGGTGCGTCAACTAAAACAAAACAAAAAAAGCTTTGGAATTCCAAATTCCATGCCAAAGTAAATATAGAGAGAAGAAAAAAAAAACGCTCAAGAATGAATGTAGAAAGGGAATGGGTACAAAACAAAACAAAAGTGAGCCAGCCAAACCAAACAACCAAACTTACTCCCATGCTGCTTCGCCGGTGTCGGGAAACCGTCGAATGCTCTCTACCCGACGGTGTGCAAGCAAAAGTGCACCAACACCAAATGTGGAAATCGTGCCCGTGAAGGTGCAATGCGCGGCGAGGCGAACGCCACAGCCGGCACCGAAGCAGACAGAACGTGTAAACTAGATCACCCTTCCAGAATCAGCTGTACCCCCGGGGGTAGCCAGGCCGCGCTTCTAGCGGTGCAGTATCGATTACCGTTTGTGTCGTTTCGTGTCGTGATGTTGTCGGCCCGTCTGGAATGCACAGACACACACACACATGTACTAGGGAGACTCGTTACCCAGTTTCATCTCGTGGAAAACCGGGCAGATCAAACGGCACTACAACTCCAGTTGGTTTGTTCTGTTTGTTTGTTTCCGTTAGCAACATTTACAAGAAGTGTACGTTTGGAAAGAGAGCTCAGAAGAGCAGTGTAGAAAGGTGTTTGTAGAAGAGCGGGAAAAGGAATGGAGCAGCAAAAATCGAAAGCCAGCGTAACCAACTCCCAGAGGCTAGTGAGAAGCGAAGTGACGCAGTGCATTGAGCGGCGGATTAAGGTTTAGGATTACTTTGATACACGAATGCACCAATGCAACATACTTGTTGCAAGTACATTCGGCACACATATATGTTCCGATAGACATCTTCCTCGCCCTGGTGCGATGTGTGACGAAAGGCACCGGCGCAGCAAACATTGTAGAAAGTGCACCTCAATATCGGTCCTCAATATTCTGTCCCGTTGGTGGCTTGATTTCGAAACAAGAACCAACGGGAATGGGCTCAAACATTCCGTTACACACACACACACACACAACAAGCGAATATGTTGGTAGCACGGAAAATCTGTAGCCCAACTTTTCTTCACCTACTTTGGAGTGGTAGGCCCCGACCGGGTGGTGGAACCGTTTTCCCTCCTACCCATCGCTGAACTTAATGTATGCACAAGGCAGGTATTGGATCCCGTGCTGTCCGGGGCGATTAGATTAAACTAAACCCACATAATCCACATACTCAATACCATCCCTCCGGCCTGTGGGAGGAAGGGCGGGATTAAATATTAGCCTCATCTCCCACCCCCGATCAAGCGGCCAGTGTGCTCCATTTCGAGGTGGGATTAGCAGTTTGTCGCCCCTGCGTACAATGGAGAACCTGTTTTTCCGAACCGATCGCACAAGCACTCGCTGTAAAGCTGCTCCCCGTTTGCAAATGCTAGTGATAAGTGCTCCCACCCGGCTAAGGTACAACTTTTACTTCAGCTTTTCAACCGCACCGAGCTTAGGGCAGGCCGGCCGTTCGCTGTGCGCCTGCCGCATTCGTGTGCATCGCATTGGTTGCGCCGCCAAGCTCCGGCTCCGTCCGACGGAAGCAATCCTAACTAGAAAAACCACTTTCGCGGCAAACGAACTGCTGCTGCTGTTGCTGCTGCTGTTTGGCGGTACCACTTTTCCGCATGTTTTTCGCCGTGTTTGCAATGCTGTTTGCATTGATGCGCACACCGATGCGCGCAGATGGCCCCAAAATGCGCCTTTTGCGCTTGCGTCGTCGTCGTCCGAAACGAGGGAAAGAAATGTTTCGCGCTGACAGCGAGAGAAAAGAATTTTCCATTTATCATGGCGCGCGCGCATTGGGTGACAGGGTGCCAGATTAAAACTACACAGCTTCAACTGTGGAGTGAGTGTCTGCCGCAGTGCATTTTGGTGTGATAAATTTATGCTTTCCTACCAAGGATGTCACCAAGGGAAGCGTGCGAACGCGTGGATTTGCATATCAAGCCGGCACCGAGAATGGGAAAATGCAAAGGAAAGTGCGCGGATCACACGCTTCCAGGCGTTCCCATCTTTGGAGGGTCTTGAAATTCCTAGAAAACGGCACGAAAAGAATGTTGCTTCTAGCAGTGTATTTTGTGCAAAGAAAGTGAAGCTCACCTCTTCTTTTCCCCGCAAATGTCAAGCGTTTTCTTTCCGAAGCGAATGACCCTTTATGCATTGAACAGACAGTGCTTGCGACACTGTAGCAGCCGCTTCGGTTGAACGCGAATCTTCTAACAGGCGGCATGAAAGTAAAACTAACACGCGTCACGCGTTGCATGTGCATATATTAGCGTGGTTGTGTCTGTGTACGGTGTTCTACGTTTGGAGGGCGGCGAAGACGATTTCACCCTACCGGCAGTGCCCTTTTTCGGGGGATGACTCACCCGCTGCTTGCTACTGTTGGCCAGTAATGTCGTGATCGTGAAAACGCGAAGCAGGGCGTGATCGTGCGCCAGGGTAAAGATGGGCGGGAAAGGGTGTAGCCGAAAGTGTACTTTCGATTTCTGAAAAAGGGTGAGTGTTGTGCTACTGGTTAAGTTGTATCTTTGTCGTTACAATGTCCTCTGCTATGTTGCGTGGGTAATTTGAATGTTAATTATATACATTCCGGCAATTCCAGTAAAGCGTATAACAAGTACAGGTTTACTTATCATCTCAGGAATATTGGTTAAGAATTGTCCATAGAAAGCGAGACAGGCAAGACAAGCACACTAAAGCTAACAGTATTTATGACTCAAATATGATTCAACATTGAATTCCAGCAAAAGAAACAAACCTAACCTCATCAACACAATAACCTAATGCTACCGAAGTTCATTAACTCGTACAGCAACCCCACCCACCAACCATGATTAATAAATAGCAACCTTTTGTGAACAGCATTGTCAAAACACGGCCTGTCGCTCGCTACATCCGTAACCACCAAAACCACACGCAACAAGACAAACCTACTCGCGGATCCTGTTTCGGAGTACGCCCAAACAATAAACTGGTACCCCGACAAATGAACTTGTCCACATGGGCTTGGATCTGAGTAGGCGCGCAGATACACATTGCGGATGTGACGAATTGCGAATAAATGACAGGGCGCTGAGGAAGAAACTCGTTTTGCGTGTGCCGGAATTTCTGGGCACAAGGTTCGATCAGTGACTTCGATGTCCACCACCATTTCGGGCACCATTTGGAGCAAACGGCTTAAGGTGACGTAAGTATTGCAGAGCAGCCAAAACCGTTTCATACCACTTTACAACAACAGATGATCGTCCGTTTGGTGCAGGAGGGATTGTTTCGATTCGATCACTGCTGCTGGTGATCGGGGGAAAAAGGTTTTGGCAACTTTAAGCCATTTTCAGGCATTGTGTAATGCCGCAAAGGCCACTCAAACTGTTTGCTATCTCCGCGTGGTAGCGAACGAGGTGAGAAGAGCTTCTCGCGATCATCACCCGTTTCAGCGGGCAGGTCATGCTTTCATCGACGGCCGGCAAGATTAAGTAATCTTCCGTTTTTTTTTTATTATCCCGATCAGTGGTGGCTTTTTGTTTGCTGATGTCCGGAATTACCTCTGTAGTGACCAGATTCAGTGGAGAGAAGGACAGGTATCCAGTCGCACCATTTTTGGGCACCGAGAAGGGGAAACGCCAATTATTATGCACGATGATGACGCACACACGCACACACGCACACACACACACACACACACACACACACACACACACACACACACACACACACACACACCACACACACACACACACACACACACACACACACACACACACACCACACACACACACACACACACACACACACACACACACACACACACACACACACACACACACACACACACACACACATACACACACACAGTTTGATTTGATGTTCGATTTGGTGCGAGAGCAGGCTGTTGTTCAACCAGCACCATTGTCGGCCGGGTCGGTAGGAACCATTCCATTTGCTGAAGTGCCCTTTTATGGGTTCACTTCAATGCTGCTGGAATAAATTACGGAAAGACGGCCCGAAAGAGTCCACGGAAGTAGAAATTAGCATTCTTCATCCAGCGAGAAGAGCCAGCGCAGTGTGTGTGTGTGTGTTTCTGTTTGACGAAAGCCTGACCTGACAGCACGCCTGCTGTTCGTTCTTGTTGTTGCCTTGGTGATGCGAATCGCCAAAGCACGTGCCTCGGTTGTGTAGCAATTTGTTTCCCAATCAAATAATCACACTTGAAAGGGTTCGCTCCATCTTTCTCTCGCTCTCTCTCTCTCTCTTTCTCTCTCTTTCTCTCTCGCTATTTAATTCAAGACCACTGTTAAACAGTTTCGGAAGACCCATTCGCTCGGACGAGGGTGTTAAGCGCATAAATTATCTTCCCGCACGTGCGCTCGCGGGATCTTGGTAAAACAAGAGACATGCGAGAATAGGCACAAGAGAGCGCTCTGGAACGAAACATAACAAAAAATCACACACTACCCCGCGTCAAACCAGCATTAGCATCGAAACGGTCATTGTTTCACCCATGCCGGGCGCAAAAGGGCCACTCCAATGCCGGTGTTTTGTTTCCTAAAGTGGAACAGCATAGCATACTAGAGGGTATGTCAGTAGCAAACGGACCCTTGTTAAGCCCTTCTTCGGTGTCCGGCTCCCCACCGGATGGTAGAACAATGGTATCGATAATGAAAATTATAATGCAAAGCCATAAAGCCAGATGTCCACTCTGCCCCCTTAAATGTGGGGCAGCAGAAGGTGGCCGTGTGGATTTAACCAGAATTAATGCTGATCTCCCCAGTGCAATCACTGCGCCTCGTTAAGAACGATGCGCTTCATTTACCGGCTCATAAGGCTAGGCCTTTTGATGGCAATTAAAGCAATTGTGTTGTATGCAGCGACAAATCGCAACGGTTAATAACGGCTTGCTCCACATGGAAAAAGGGAAGGGAATATGTGACAACCGTGTTCCTGTGCTTATTTGTAAAGCTTCTTTAATTTTTTCCCCATTCTTTTGTGCATTCCGTTTTGCTTCCCTGAAACGGCTTTAAACCGTTTAGACACAATTATGAATTTAGCTCACCGTGTACAACACACCCGTGTGTGATGAAACGGTGTTTAATTATGTCAATGTAGAGTGAACTCTATCGTGTTTCCACAGGCGGTGGCAGTGGGGTAGCGCTTCCGAGTGATTAATATTCGAAGCGCGCGCTTCTGACTGCCTGTCTTGTCCCGTGTGTCTACGATACCGGAAAAGAAATGGAGACTAGCGACAAAACAACAACAGCACACCATCTTAGAAACCACAGCAACCGCACGCACTGTGCACCGCGCTGGCAGTGATGGCAAACGAGAGTGTCATCAGCAGTCGCAGACCTTCCCCAAACACTCCGAAGCCGCCCAAGACGCCACTCGTTACAGTATTTATAGATTTCAAGGTCTACGCCTAGCATCTACGCATCTCCAGCCTTCGGGGCCCCGTTTCCGTTCGGATGGTGATGGTGACACAAGCGTGTAGGCAGTAGCCGCGGTGCGAAGGTTACCGCAACCGGGGGTGGTTTGGCATTGGCACAAAATATGACAAAGCCCCCGAAACACTGCAGCAGGGGGGGAGGCGATTGATTCGTCGTGGCTTAGCGATTGATTTGTTATGCAAATTGGAATGTAGTCATGGCTGTTGTAGCTAGCTGGTGTTGGTAGCAACGTTTTCGAGCGCACCCTTGAAAGGCTTGGCCGTGCCTTGGGGGCAGCGCCTCTCTTTGCTTTGCTCAGTTAAAACATCATCTTCACGGCAAGTGCGTACCGAGAAAACATCAGCACAGCGTTTAACTTCAACTTGTCGTTACGCTGATACCAAAAACGAATGATCTCCAGTGCAGTCAAATTCGTTTAATCATTCTCTTGCAATCGGTGTCACGAAATATGAGTGTGCCCCGCCTGTCTTTGTGTGTTTGTGTGTTTGTGTCATAATCGTTCGCGGGGAAGTGGGGTTTCAGGCTTAAACGCTGAGCGCGCATCGGATTCCGATACGCCTGTGGGCTCTTCGAGGGCAAACCTTTCGACCTACAAACACTCAACCCCGTGACATATGATACGCAAATGAGGCTAAACCGTTTGACACCCTTTATTTGGGGGAGGTTTGTAAAGAGGCCTGTTTTTTGGGGTGGACTGATGGGTTCGGTGCATTATGTGAGTGTTTGGAGGCAGCACAAATGATGCTTTTGAAGAGTTTATGTATTACAAATCGTTAAATAATATTAAAAATTATCACGAATGCTTCAAACTTATCTTTTTCTATAGCAAAGCTTTGCATTGCTCAAATCTTAAACCATTTAATACATAAAAATGGCCCTCAAATGTAGAATTTCGCATGTGTAATTATTTTATCATAACTCGTTTCATTCCCAATTTAATGATTTATTGCATAATATATCTTGCTCCAACTCTTGCCTCCTGACCCACGTAATCTTGCCGTTTATTTATTTCCTTGCCCAAGTTATCTTTTACAGATGGTACCAGCTTTCCCTAAAAGTGTGCAATTTTTAAAACGGGTTTTCGTTACTGCCTCAATGAAAGGCAAGGAAATAACAATAAATCACAGCTTTTAATGCTATCCCAACATTCCTGTACCGCGTTCACGAAACGAAGCTACGGTAATGTTTGTTGCCTGCGATATTTTTTCGTCAGCTTCAGCTGATTTGCAGTGACATTCAACAGCCACACACTCGATCAGCTTTGCGCTGCGAGTCAACGATCTGATGTCATGATCAAGGATTTGCCTCCGATGGGGCTGGGGATTGGATTGGAAACGAAATTCACCTCCACAGGCCCCGGGTTGCTGATGTCATCGTGTATCGTTCAGCCGCTTTCTGCTCGTGGGGGTTGTGTGGTGGTGTGGTTGAATTAATGATTTTTTTTTGCACTTCACACGGACACGAAGGGACTGATCCAGCGAGCTTACCAATTGTCAAGCATATGTCAAGATCGGCCAGTGACATTGAGTTGATTATGGAAGCGCGTATTTAACATTCATGGCTTTACAGTTTCTCCATTTAAGAATACGCTTTACGATCGTTCATTGCTTCAATTTTTATAATAACAATGTGCCACAGCGCACGTTATTTCATCAACCACTGATCACTCAAAATGGTGCTTTGGTGCTTTGTAGGCGTCGCAGTGCCCGTAAATCGATTTCCTTCCTCCCAATCGGTCGTTACAATTTTGATTGATTTTCTAACGCGACCCAGATGCTACTCCCGACTTCCGTCTCCGGCCGCGGTGTGGCATTAACCGTGGGAGATTGTTTTACCCACAGGATGGGTTTACACCCCCTCCGCCCCGTGTTCGGTACCACTGCACTGCTACGGTTGCGACTGTTTAACGCCTCTCGCGCTCTCGTAGCCCGTTACGGAGTTTTGGATGTTTCATCACGAAACAACAAATTCCGCCCCACCGCGTTTATGGCTGCTAAGCACTGTCGGCACGTTTGTTCTTTCGATCTTGGAAGGTGGCGCACCTCACGGTTCAATTCTGTACCGAACCCGCCCACCGCGACTAAGCAGGGCAGCGCGTTCTGCTCAATGAATCACCTGTTTCGTCATGTTGGTTGTTCTGTGGTTGTTGTTTGATTTTTCAAAACGGCTTTAAAGCGCTTTAGCGGGCCGCATTCATCATCATCATCTGCCTTCAACGCCCACCCCTTTTACTGGGTCGAGTCGTGCCGTTTTATTGTGACTTACGGGTGTTTTCTTCTAAGTATGTTTACACACATGACACGCTGTGTTCACGTTTAGTGTTTTTTTTTTTGTTTTCGGAAAAATATAAATAAAAACTAACAAAACAAACCGAACATCCTTTCACAAATAAAAGCTACCGGTGCCACAATAATATGACAGTGATATTTGGTTTTGTCCGTCCGTCCGCGTACCCGTCAGCGTAATTACGCACAGCAAATCACAACGCGGAACAAAAGACTTCAACGCCCCTGGTAGCGGCTGCGGAGCGAACGAAAACCGGCAAAGCGACGAACCCGATCGTTCCACCGGTGTGTTCTCCGTCGTGTGTGTTATGCTTGAATGGGGCCCACCTTTAGCCACCTGTACCAGAACTAAGCAGCAGAAGCAGCAGCAGTAGGAGAACCTTTGTCTTGACTTGACCTGCTCGATGGCTGTGCTACCGCAGGCATTAGGGGAACAGAGGGACAAAAACGTCTAACCTCCGCTACGGAGTTTGATTTCGGCGCCTACTTCCCTTCACTTCACGCTGCCGATCCGATCCGATCGGTTTGTAAATGATCATTACAATTATGCTTTCAACTGTGGCTGGACCTGCAGAGATCACAAACACGTCGGGGAGAGCGAAAACAAAACGGCAATGGTTGGAAAACGAAACGGCCAATCAAACGCGAACGCAGTGGCTAGCGCTACCGGTGTAGCGTACGTTGAAGCCGTTGCGAGACAAAACCACAAACCAGTACCACCAGACGGTTACAAATGTTTGCGGTTTTGTAGCGGCATTTTGGGTTGATGGAATTTGACTGTTGTTTTGTTGTTCAACCATTTTACTGCTTTTGCAACTGTGTGTACTGTTTTGTTTTAGTGTTTGAAAGTGGTACAGACTACAGGCTAAAAGATAGTAACTACCAGTTTTGTAAATTAATTTTATGTCTTCGCCGAAAGGCCAAAATTCAATTTCTCGGGAGCTCCATACCCATTGGGAGGGGATGCACACAGAGCAGCATATAATTTGCACGACAAAGCAGCAGGCTCATAAAATTAGCATAACCACTGATTGTAAACCTGTAGCAAGCCCATCTTGCCCGGTGGCAAACACATTTTCGGTCATTGTTCCCGACGGACGGGTGGTCGGGTTACGCACGTTTGCTGCAACGCACGGTGACAAAATCGCTTCGATGCACATCGCAAAATTACTGCTACGGATGATGTCATGTGCACCGCTTGTGCAGCGTTTATTTTGCCGTACTTTCAATGCATCAAAGCACGTTAGTTGGGTGAAAAAGTTGCAGCTTTTGTCACGAAAACTGCACTTTAAAATGTGCCGCTTAAAGTTAAATATGCAAAATTGTTTTCTCATGTTTTTGAAGTCGGCTTTTGCCACAATATTCCCCAAGGAATGCACAGGCCAATAAAAGTGTTATTGAATTTTATTCATTTCCCCCGGTGTTCGTCCGGTCCGGTTTTGCGCGCCGTTCCTCTTTACCACAGGCTTACCTTGAGGCGGAGGGTGCGACGGACCGATGAGGCAAGAGATGACTTTATCCTTTTGTGGCGCTGTGGTATTGTGCTTCGCCTTATTTGGGCAGCTGGTCACCGCTACCACCGTGCGTGCGTTCTGGGCACGCTGTTCGTCGTCGTCGTCGCGTTGCGTCTTGGCGAGGTTAAGAGAGATTGCAGCAAGACAAACACACAAAAAAAAACAGATCAACAACTCCTCGGTGGTGATAAAATATTCAATCCCAAACAAAAAAAAAAGCACACAATCGCACAGAAAAACCAGTTTGCTTCTCGCGTAACCAACACAGGCGTAAATATTGCTGCACGACACACAACACTGTAGATGTAGGCGTTTTGTTTTCTTCCTCCTCTTCGATATGCTTCACCTGTTAATTTGAACCCTGTTTTGGAATAAATGGGCTCGGAGCATTATGCGAAATGTGATGCTGTCACCCCGCACAAACACATACACAATTGCACGCACACAACCACAGACTCACTCGACTACGTTTTTCACACCAGCCCGCGAGAGGGTGGCCAATTCGCATAAGCGTGTGGATATTTTTCTTTCTTTTTTTCGTCGTTTCGACAACGAAGCCACTTTCACATCTTTGTCACCTTCGATTTAACTCCCCCCTTGATGAGCGGATGAGAGCTGCAAAATAAACACTGCTGTTAAGCGCTTATGTCGTTTTTTCTTCTTTGCACACTTACAGCAAAAAATACCCAAACAAACACTCTGATTAAAACACACTTGTCTGTGGTATGTTTACATTACAGCGTTCACAGCATTAATGCAAAACACCACCACCACCACGAATCAAAAGAAGCAACAACAGCAACAAAATACCTCAAAATAACAATTCCATTAACGACCGCGCGCCTCCAAAACCTGGGGGATGGGAATTAAATGAGGGAAAATGAGGGAAGGAAGAACACAGTACCACCGCAAGCTATGAATACAAAACGCGCTGTGAAGCCGCACGCTGATGCACCACGTAAAGCTTCTTTTACCCTCGCCCCAGCCGCCGAATCGAAAGTGTCACTGCGCAAAGGGTCATTCTTTGCCGTGGGGATGCAAAAACCACCCCAACGTCTCCGCGAGCGAGCCGCAGACAGTAATGCTGACCAAATTCTTGCGCATATTTACATGTTTCATCTTGCCGCACAGCCACCGCCAGGGCACCAGAACGTGGTGCTATAAATGCTTCGCTCGCCAACTCACACATACAGCCACACAAACACACACTGTAGTGCTCGGACGAACCACCAGCGGCGTCCACGTCCAGTCGCAAAAAGGATTACGTAAGGTTCCATCAAGCGCTCCACGCGCTCTCTCACACAAGTGCCCTCGGTTGGGTGCTGGTTGGCATGCGCTGGCCACGGTGTGTGCAATACTACTTTGTGCCCGTGCTCCCCCTCGTGCTACTACTCGTACCCCATTTTGCATCTTCCATCCAACCATCAATGCCAACGGCATCGGTAGGCAGCAGCAGGCAGCAGCATTGCGCGGGTTACCACACACACACACACAAAAAGCCGAGCCGAGAAGAGATGCGCCCAGAAGCGCTAAAAGGAAATCGAAAATGTTTGCAGCGAAGGAAGCGCACAAATCGATCGGTCGAAAGCGAAATCGATCAATCGATCGCTGCGAATGTCGGGCGGTAGAAAAAATAATGATCGCTGTAATTGGGGGGGGGGGGGGGGGCAAGCGGGCGGGACGGTTTATGATGCGAAGCGGACGAGAGAGGAAGAGCTTAGAAGAAACGTAATCAAATTACTGGGCAGCACTGTCACGAAACGGGACCGGCTACGGTTGTTTGAATGATGATGAGCATCTCTGGGTCGATTTTTCCAGTCTTCCCCACGCTTCGCGAGATCAATTCTAATAAACGGGCACACCGACTGGCCGGAAATAAGCTTGGCAAGAACCACCTGCAGCCCTTTTTGGGAGTGGGGCTCGATCACCGGTATAGCTTTGCGTTGATTGAACTGCCTGAAAAGACTGTTCTTTTCTGCGAACTCACAGTTACTCTTTGCATTCTATTGCAAACCCACCATACTTGGGCTGTTCACATTCAAGCGCACGTAAAACTGGTAATGAGCTATAAACGATAATGATCGGTTGCGATGACGTGATCGATAATCTTACGAGCCCGCGATCATCACCCGCAGGAGACTGATACGCAATTTCCTACACCGCTTCACACACAACACAACACAAACAAACACACACACATACACACTATTGCTAACGAACATAAACAGCATCCAACGCTGTGTGAATGCTTTTCACTTCGCAACACACCAAACACCAAAACATGCAATATTATTCCACTACACCGTGTTTCATCGCTTCACTTTTCATAAGCGTCGTGCGCAAAAACGAAAAACTTGTCCGATGGCATGAGCGAGAAAACAGTGCACCACGCTGCAGATGACTGTAAAAAGCGGGGCGCTAAATAAAAAGGGCAACGGAATGTTTTGGCTGCTTACATTTGACCAGCCGATTGTCGTCACTTTCGTTACACTCGTGCACAACTTGCTGGGCTGAGCAAACGCACGGTGCGCATTGCTACGGTGGGTACGTGAAAATAGCGCGCGCCGTTCGACGAAACCGCTTCGGATCGGGCGAGCTTCAAACCTGTACTGAGGCGTGCTGGTTCGGACCGCTAGCGCCAGACCGTCGTTGCTGGGAAGGGCGATCGTGCGCGATCGCAGGGGTCGTCAACATCGCCGACGAGTTTGTGGTGTGTTTTTGGTTGTTTTTGTTTTAGATCGTTTAAATGGAATGTAAGTACAAACACTTTTATATGTTTTTACTAACTGAATGTGTTTTATGCCATTCATTGTGAGTATAAGTAATTGGTTTCAGTAGTTTTAGAATCGATGGAATGCAGAAAATGTGTAAAAAAACTGAATAGAAATATTTTTCATAAAAGTAATACGGAATTGGTTTGCATAGTTTTTAAATTTATAACCTGACTCACACGTCTTTCAAATCTATTTAAATTTATAGTAATCTATTCCGTAAATATAAATAAAGCATTGTATTTTGCATGGATTGTGCATTGCATACTTTTGGGCGTAATACTGTAAAAAGCTTTATATAAAAGCTTCCACCGAAAGTCTTTGTAGAAAATACCGACTGATCAGCAATGTCGGTATAACAGTCGATCTGTTTATTTTTTTCTACTTTTCTACATTCTTTTTTTTTATTGCCTACGATGTGTATTCTTGTTTAATATTTAAACAACTCATTACTCAAATTGGATTCATTCAGATAGCGTGCAACATTTCACTGACTGCGTTACATGATCTTGCCTTTCAGTCGACCAAGTCGACCAAACAGGGAAGCTCAATACAAATTATATAATAAAGTTGTACAAATTTTAATCCAGTTTGGTAAACATTTATATTAAGAAATCATGCAACTAACTAGCGTAAAATTACTGTGAAAAGTATGTGTTGGGCATGGTGGGCAAGTAGTGAAACATATAGTTTTCAACTGCAGTTTTAATTATTTGACGTTCAATTTACATTTCCATTTAAACTTTAAACTTTAAACTTTATTTAAAGAATTTAAAGAATTGCGCATTGGATGCATTTAAAAATTGAGCTACAATTAGGCCCTGGATCCGTAGCAAGTTTATGCTACATTCATTGAAGAAGTAAATTTGAAAAAAAAAAAACAACTTCAAAGTAAGGTGCTATTCAATCATGCAATTTGTCACGTCTGCGTCAAACAGCGGCAGTAGCAGTAGCAAAAAAAAAAAAGTAGGCAAAAAGATGAAAATAGAAATGTGCTATAAAGTAACAGTTTGAGTTGCGCTGGCCGCATCAGCATGCTCCGCCGGTGAACTCGATAAAAGTTTTTAATTGGATTCCGTTCTATCAGCAGCTAATCAGCAACGATGAAGCGTTCGTTAGCGCGGAGAGCACATTGTCGGAAGTTGGTTGAGGCTGCAAATAAACAGAAAAATAAATTCGCAACGATACAGTCTCTGCAACATGCCGTCCGTAACAGTGGCACGAGCTTAAAGAGCGGGAAGATAGCAGATTAATTTAGCTACCATTATGCGTGGCGTGGAGAAAAAGGTGTTACAGAAAAAAGCTCCTATTTTACTTAAAAAATTATTCATTTTCTTCTGGATTTGTTACGGGTATATTGTCTACTGTAATTTATTATGGAAAATAAAATAACACAAAAAAAAGTTTTATAGTTTGACGTTGCTACAACAGAACAGTTGTATACAGTAGATCAACTCACGCCTAGGTAGTTTCGTTTGGCACTACAACAGCTGCTCTACTGATCGGACACATTTCTCGCAACAAAACACTATACTTTTAGCATTGCAGCATGGCTGAGTTTATGGTGACTCTAGCGTTGTAGCTGCTCCTGCCACTGGAAAGAGTGGAGAATCTCCATCGTTACCAGAGTGCTAAAGTTTTAATCATGCAGGCAAGCGTATCGCGCTAATTAAATATCTAAAACTGCACACTGTTGCTAAACAACTGTTTAATAACTGTATCGTCCCAAGCGTCCCATTCGTGCAATTCAGGGAATATCCCGACGCGCGGCACACCCTGAACCTGGAGACCATTGCATTAGTGATAAACAAACACCCCGGTCCAGGGGTTGCAAAGTTTAAATTTCAGTCAATGCATAACATGTGTTGTTGGTTAGTTAGTTTTCAATGAAAACATACTTTTAATTGATGCACTAGCTGCTACAGGGGTACCGAAGCTGAAAATGATTGTTTTCGTTTCCACGGTACTGCCGGGCAGCTCTAGGCAGCAGTGCAACTTGTTTTCCCTGTGTCTGTTTGTGTTTGCGATTTTGCAGTGAGTTTAATCGTACACACGAACGCCATTAAAAAGCTAACATTCCGTACGCCTCACAGCACAACAAATTAATGACTAGCACGTGTTGCTCTTTCACGTGTCGTGAGTGGTTGTTCACTGCGACAAAAAGGAGGTACCGTTTTTTTCAATTATGCCCGTTTGCAAAGTGTCTAACTTGCTCTTAACAAATGGGACACATTTTCTACCCGTTGCGAATTGTTTGGTTTAATTTCGAAGGATGGGTTCTAAGCTTTGCTGAAATTTAATGTGAAAAAAGAAGCGAATATGTTTCACTCACGATGAACAATGAGTTTTGTTTGACTTGATTTATTTACAAAGCAGGAAACACATTATTCACATCTATCTGAGCGATAGCATCGCTGGGAATGAATGGTTTGAAACAATACACAGCTGCAATAATATTGGTGAGCACCTGCTGCCCATTACCTAAAAGAACAAATGTAGAAGTAATAATTGGGAAAAGAAAATTAAAAGCAACTCCCACCCTGCCGAGCAATCGTAAGGAAATGAGACAGAATAATAACAAAAGCACGTTTGGGGGAAAATTTAGAAAGAAAAGCAAACATTAGACCCATTCGGTGAAAATGTCGCGTCCACGTTCACAGCTGTACCAGGCGAGCAGGATGCGTAGAACCTGCCCGAACCGGGACCACCCGAAGCCTGGCCGTCCTGGATCGCCCTAACAACTACACGCCACGCGCAACACGCATGGGCAGGAACACGGGCACCGAACACAACGGCGCGCTGACGGTGGTACACACACACACACACCAGTGTGGAAAGCTGCGAGCGTTGTAATGCTGGCGAGAGGAAGCCTGGCTACTGGCACCATGCAAAAGAGCAGAAAGGAAATGGTGAGAGCTCGCGCCAAACGTGCGAATCTGAGGGATTTTGGGAAACGGCCGTCTGTTACAATTCAACAATATTCTCACCCAAAGCTGATACTGCGTAAGTGTGTGAGTGATTGTATGGTTGAGGAGTAAGGATTCGATAAGGGTAGCGTACACACTTTTATTATTTGTTATGATTACATCTACTGTGGTGTGGATGATTTTTTAAAAAACGAAGCAATATTGAACCGCTCGTGTGGCAATTGGAACAATCCCTCTACACACTAGAAATCGTTTGCGTGTGCTAAAGCCACCAAACAAACCATCCTGCACAAACGCACTCCGTTATCAAACAAAATGGACGCGTAGCATATTCTACAGGTTATTTTTGATGATGGTCAGTGACTGTCATCACTCCCTCGTAGCAGACGAGAGTGTGTAAAGGAGTCTTCATCTTCTCAAGAGCATACTTTCTCTCGGCGTACGATAAGAAGAACGATTTTCCCCTTCCGAAAGCGGGTTCCTTCTCTTACGAGGTTTCCTCTCTTATAGGTCCTTGTTTTTGTTCTTTGCCTCCTTTTCATCTGCGCAGCCATGAGTGTGGAAAATGCAATGGTAAAGGGGGAAATGAGTGCCGAATGTGTGCTGAGTGCCAACGTGAGCGGAGTTCATTTTGGGCAACAATAACGCTTTGCATTGGTTGTACGGTTTTGAGTGCATTTTCAGAGTCACTCATGGATATTGCAACATGTTCATAGAAATGTTTCGAGAATGAGAAAATACAGAAATACAGAAGATTAGAATGTCAAAAGTTATGATGAAAGTTATCGGAAAAAACGAGCTTTATATGTAAGTCCATTTTACGTTTGTTTTCCAATAATTCAACGTAAAAAGAGAAATGTAAGTTTTTTAATTATCTTACGATAAAAATCACAGTTTTCTCACAGTTTTTTTTTCTTCATTTTTCTACCAAATATTATCATTAATCATTGCTAATTCAAATCCACTTATCCTTTAAAAAAAGGCTTAATCCTACAAACAACTCCACCAAAGTTGATTCTTCATATTTGCGTCCCAGACGACTGCTTCCATTTGCAATTGCAGCACCAATCAATGGACAAACCTTTCAACCGACAGTTCAAACATGCATTACCCCCATTTTGCTGCAAAAATGTGAAAAATATTTCACTGCAGCAATGCACACACTGCAATCATTCCCAGCGGATAAAGAATGATTCAAAATAAATCAACGGAATGTAACGGGGGAAATGACGGGGTGTGTGATGATATTTGTTCGTCATTTTTCTTTCCAGCATAGATCATGCAAAAATCGTCTCAATCTGAAAACGTTCCAATGAAAAGCTAGCGAATGAAGTAAGAAAATAAAAGCATTTTGGATGAATAGGGCACGAAAAAACCCCTGAGCAAATGTCACCGAACGTTTTGTGTCCTTATATGCATCGCTTTTTCGTAGCGTTCGTTCGGTTTTCGTGGCTTCGTGAGTTGGTGCAATTTGTGTCCGATCCCGTCCTCTCCCTCTGTTGCCATTAAAACTTCACATTACTTCGCATGGAGTGATGTTATTTCAGCAATCCATCACACCCGCGTCCTTAACTTTTGTCACAATTATGGTATCTATTGCCAACGCTACCGTTTGCCATCCGAAACGTTGCGTTAAGAAAGTGAACCTAAAACTGCCGTCAACGAGGACGACGACGACGACGACGATGACAATGATTCTTCTCATTTGTAGCACCGTATCGAGGGGGGAAAACGCCACGGAAGCACACGGACACAACGGGTGAAGAAGCCAGATAAACTCAATTTAAGCAATTTGTAGTCACCGGGCTTCGGTTTGGTAGCTTTGCAGCACCGGTGCAAACACGGAGCAGGCGGGGCAAACTGGGGCAAGTCACGAACAACATTATCGTAATGCCCAAGCTGCATCGGGTGGAGCAGATATTTTGTGATGAAAGATGTGGGAGCAATAGTCTCCCGGTTGCGTGATTTACTAACGTCTTCGTCATCGGGTGGAGCGAAGCAGGGGGGGCGCTGCGATGGGAATTGCAGGTCATAAAATCGTTCTGGTTCTAAAACGTGCGCTGTGGCATGTCGGTGAACGATGACGTTTTGGGTGTATCGGGAAGGAAGAGTTTGGAGAAAATTGGCCGCCCTACGAGCCACCCTCGGGAAGGTTTGTCCCCCAACAAATGGCGGGGTTTGAGGGCGGGAGAGAGAGAGAGTTGTTATTCGAAGATCATCATTTTTAACGAGATGATTAGCTGTGATTGGTGAATGGTTTAAACTTTTTGATTACTTTCGTCGTCGCACGTTGACGCGAGAGAGAGAGAGAGAGAGAGAGAGAGAGAGAGAGAGAGAGATATATCCTCCGCACGAGGTGTTGGGTTGTCGCATGATGGTAAAATCATTATCGTTTTGTAGAATGGGAAACTAAAAGCAGACGGAAAAGGAAGCCAAAATAAAACACGTGTCATCGATGGTTCAGCAGTGGGTTTAAAGGTTTTTTTTCCCCCGGAGCGGCGTGAGGCTGGAAGTTTAGCTTGTGCCGTGTTGTGTCGTTTTCACGGTGCTGCCGGGTCCATCGTTTCGGGTAGGGAAAACTTTTAATTATGTTTATGACCGAAAGCTTCCCGCTGGGTGTTTTACCGAAAACAGAGTGCAGAGTGCCCACACCTGTAGCTGCTGCTCGACCATGTCGGGTGACCCAGAGCTAGTTTTTCGGTGGTTTTGGGTAACGGTTGTAGGTTAACTTTGCCATGGCGGGCATTAATTGTGTTTGTGGAAAAGCTGAAATTTTAAGATCAGTTTGTGTTGTTTTGTTGAAAACTTTTCTTTAAAAGCTAAACACAATCTGACAGCAGAAAAAATGAACACGGAGTAGTACAAACAGTTGTGCCACAAGAATTACTGACCCATATTTCTTCAAATTATGTTAAAAAAATATTGTTGCAATAAATATAAAAAAATTATACGGATGCAAAAGAAATCCTTTTAAACAGAAAACATCCTTCTGTTTAACTCGATACTTGTATGTTCCTTGGTTGAGACGGACAAAGCAGAAACTTTCTGTAACGAAAGTCGGTCTTGATGATCCCTAGAGTTGATCTCTGTCATGTTCTGTTTACTGTTTCTACCCACCGCAATGTCTCCTCCTTAACGCCAGCGATGGCGAGTGTTTCCTTTTGGCGTGCCTTATTTTATTTTTATTTTCCATCCCTAACCACAAGACGGGCCTGACAGTGCGTACACGACCCCGTCGCAAAGGGTACAAACTCTTCTGCAAAAGGCAACACAGAAAGCAAATAAAAGAATATGAAACACAGAAAACGAGCTACGACCAACACAAAAAGTATGCCACCATTGTCCAACAGTGGACAGTGACACACACTCGCGCACACTGACGCATACACACAGATACAAAGCTAGACATATTTCCCTGCCCTTGCGAATTTGCTAACGAGCGAAAGGGAAAAGCCGGTGAGATTTATGATGGCGCAGGAATTAATTTCACTTTTGGAAGTCGAATTATCTGTCGAAGACGAGACCCGATGTGAAAGCAGGGCAGTGGAGGGGATTCTGTGGGGTGTGTGGAGACTCTTCAGGCTGTGGTTCCGTTGACCGCCATCTTGTGGTCTTTGATGTAGTTTGCAAGCGTTGTGAAAGTAGCTTTGCGAGTGGTAGAAGATCCATGCCCGACTCCGGGGAAGAACACCTTCACTGCCGGACGAATATATTTATTCGCCCCACAACACAGCATCCTCACAGGTTGACCGCAGAATGGGAAGGATGCCGCGAATGTCGGCAAAGCCCCAAAGTGCCTCAAAAGTTGAAGAATGTTACCTTTTCCACTGGTTGGACACTTCCAAACGGCAAGTTTCCAGTGGGAAGGGATGAAGTGGCGAGTTTTCCCATCGGAGGCGAGCCATCTTATGGAGCGAGTTTGAGAAAGTTCTTTTAACCGATTTTCTAATGCCATCTCGTCAATGCCGATGGTCGCAGGGGCTGCCGGTGGGACGTACGTAGCTGCCTATGATGTGGAGATTTATTTATTTATTCGTTTCAACCGGGCAAAGATCCCAAAACCAACGTTCAACTTTTGTGTATTGTATACTGCCGACCGTTTAAATAATTGACAAAAGGAACACGCCAAAGGTAAGCTTAGTTCTTCTAAAGCTCTTTGACATCCGAAAGCGCTATGGTACATTTTAAAGTAGCACAACAGACGTTCCATCACAACTGTCAAACATTTGACGGATGTCAGCGGAGCATTGCGCTTGTTTATAGCGCATTAATAGGAAGCGTTTATAGAAAGGCTTTCTGGGCCGATACGTAACAAATCTGCGCGACTACCGCTCCTTGAACAACATCAAACGATTGTGCGGATTCTATCGATTCTATGCATCAAACACATTTGCTTTTCAACCTTCGTAGAAAAATGCCACCCTCAACGGCGCCTTCCATCATTAGCGTAACAGTGGAAAATCAGGCACTGTGCGCAACCGGGTAATACCTGTCCCGAGCGTCAAAGTGTTTCTTGATAGAAAGACGCTTAACTGCGTACAATTCTTCGTGGAAGTGTTCATCATTTGTTCGTTCTTTTCCTTTCCCTTTTCTTTCTCTCTCTTTCTCCTCTGTGTAGAATAATGTCAGCAATCTTTTTTGTCGTCACTTTTTCCTACCCGGTTCGTGGTTTGCTCGAAGGCGCACAGGTTTCCTAGTAGCACCATTCAACGTTTATCAAAGTATGTCGAACGCAACAAAAGCATTCCCACCTCGGTCCACCTCCCGTGAAAAGCTTAGCAAAAGCTTCCACTCTGTTCTCGCTCCGCCTTGTCTCCGACCGTCCTGTCGAAAGCGTCGCCCTGCGTGCTTAGCGGACATAATTGGCGAAAAAAGATGTTGTTGTCGATGCAGCCGACTGTGTGAAATTGCAACCGCCACGATGCTGGCGCGCGATGCCCGCGATAATGAGTCCTAGTCCTTCTGTCCTATCTACTTGCGTCCTTCCGTTGCGCTGGTACTGGTAATGGGAACGATAGAAAGTAGGAACCGTGCTTTTGCTTTTTCCTGCCACGGCTCTTTGAACACGGGACACGTGCTGGTACAGTGCCGCAGAATGAAGAAACCGGTTCGTGTATTGTCATTGTCACACGGCAACTAGGGAGCACTGTACGGTACGGTGATTAACTTGGAATCGTAAAAGGAATAGAAATGTACCTTATCCGTGCAGGAATGTGGGTGTACAGGAATAACGTTCTTTGTCTGTGTGTGTTTAGACACGTGATTCAATTTACAGTCAATTTAACGCTGTTTGAAATAGAATCGTACACTAGTTGTACTAATGCAGGAATGTAGTTATCTGGAATAATTCAAACATGAGTCGAGAAGAGCAATTCATCGCTGGTACTATGTATGACCATTTGGAGCATGCCAATCATTCGTATGGCTTTAGGAACTGACAGCAACAATTTATATTTTGTATGTGAACCTCACATGATCTAGTTATTACTATCAAACCAAACAAGTCCTTCAAAACGTAATTAAATAACTGATTATATCGATTCTACACCTTAATTTTCTCTGAAGTGGTAATTCTTGACAACATATGTTTCGGTTTCCCATTGACAATCAATACTGACGGATTCAATTACTCTTAATTTAAATGTCAACAGGATCAATTGAAACGTAATTAAATGCACATTTTGAGCTTAAAAGCTTCCCGGCAAGGCATTCAGTACGCTTCTCCATAGTCCCAACGAGGTCACACTAATGAAGCTGACCTTTCATCCTGCATGGAGTTGTCAAAAACGAAATCCTTTCTCATTATTGCCAATCACACATTGCAGAAGAAGAGAAAAAAAACCGTACCACATCCAACCGTATCCCCGTTCACCTGTTCAGGTGCAACATGTGAAAAGTTTGCTCCCCACAACGTGTCGAGCGGAGTGTGGAATGTGTCTGGGTTAACCTGACCCGTACCAGTCCCGAATCTGGCACATCATCGGATCCGTCAATCATGCTGTTGCAGCTGAAGTCATCTCATATCAAGTACAGCAGCTTCGTGCGGGGACCTACTGTCATCCTTCCCACTGTGCGGATTGAATGTGACGCTCTCGAAAGCAACAAAGGCAGGAGTGAAGATAATGCAATGGATTGCACCGAACTTCAACATGGTGACCCCGATTCTGGGATCCGTTCCCTGTGTTTTGTCACTCTCCCGCACCGTTCACCCCTCCCGAAAGACCACATCAGACGGCCGCTCTCTGTGTGGACATATGTTACGCTGCTAGATGTGTGTGTTGGGCACCGTCCTTGCATCGAACGGATCGAAGCCATATTCAAACATACCACATCGTGTGTGTGTGTGTGTGTGTGTGGGGGGGGGGGGGAGGGAAACATCGAACGTTGTCTTTAGACCGTGTTGCATCGCAGCTAACGGGGCTGTGCACCAAACTTCCACCGAAAAGCATCGAAATAAGGTTTCAGGTTGAGGCTGCGGAACTTTATGATGTGGCTGCATTTGCTCACCGGTTGCATTTCGTAACTTTGCCATCCGATTGTTCCGAGCGCATTGTTTCTTCTCGCTGACGTGTACCGACGTGGACCGGCGAATCGAAAATGGCTACTCAAAGTTCATCTTGAAAGGACAGGCCCGACCAGTCCGCCCCAACGGTTGGTCGTACCGGCATCATTACCGGTTTGGGGTTGTTTCGGTTGATAGCGACTGCCCTTTCCCCAGAGACCCTCGTTGAACTTTACCCCGACCCACGCCATCTAACTACATCCCACAGTGCAGGACACAGTGCCTTGGTACTTGAACCGGAAAAGACACATGTTTTTGGGGTTGGATGCTTCGTTTCGATTGGATGCTGTGGTTGTTCGGGCTAGATTTGCTCATGCATGCAGCCAGTTGTTGAAACAATGAGGTCTTAGCAAACGGGTTGCACCGAAGCCCTATCCCGCTGGATTGCGGTCAGTTGATGAGCTTCAACTTCAGGGTCAGAGGGTGACGTTAAATGATAGAAAGTTGCGGTTTTGAAGTGTTCCGTTGCTTCCGGGGCCAGTGTATCGATTCGGTGCCGGCGGGAAGGCTCTCAAGATTGCTAACCGCTAGGGTGACAAAAGATGTCCTGTTGTGTCGGTATGGGAGTCAGAGTTTGAGGTTTATTTTGCGTAGGATTTGTGGATTATCTGTGAAGAATGTTTGGCTTGACTTATAGCGTCACTCATAATGGTGTAGTTTTTCCAGACATTGTTGTTCACTGAAGAATTTGTAAATTTAACATCTTGTTCAATCGCATTAGCAAACCTTAGCAAATTGATTGGCGAAATTTTAGGTTAAGTTGGAAAATACACTATTATATGTTAACAAAATTGACGTCAGAGTCATTTAATTTGATTAACAGAGATAGACTTGACGAGTTCTTGGGGAGTTATTTCTCAGAAGCTTTATTATGTCTAATAAACATCTACTATGATGCTTGTTATATCCTTAGTTGAAGTCATGATTTATCGCATTTAACCTAAACTCTTTTACAATCCTTTTCATAGTGAAATATCCCTTTATTGTATTATTGCACACCATTTTTATCTGGACAACACATTACTCCAACTGTACTAAAAGACTTTTTGGTGTTTTTTTTTTATTTCCGCTTTCCAAGTTGCAGTCAATCTAGTCGAAATTCTTTCACTTCCACCACAACCACTCGAAAACGCAAGAGTAATTGATACCAGTGGAACTGACAATCTACTGGCAGGACACGCTTTCCTTTTTCCGTGACGATCATCCTTGTGCCTGGGCGGAATGTTGCCACCATCTTGAGGCTAATGCAAGCCCACAAGCACCCACTGGATGAAAACCACGCTAAACCGACCGCTTCACAAATGGGGACTCATCAAGGAAGTGCCCGACCGCTACAACAACAACAGCAACAACAACAGCTACTACTACTACTACTACTACTAATATCACTACTTCTACGGGCAGGATATCCCGAACCCGGGCGACAGATGGAGCTATTGAAAAGTTGTCTCGAGAACTTTCTCACCGTTGCTTTCTGTGCCCTGTTCCCAATCTCTCCCAACCTCGCTTCAAGCCATTGTTTCGCATGTTTGTGTATGTGTGTGTGGGTATTTTCCCTTTCTTTTCTTTCACCGATTGTGCACTCCGAAACGCTTTCAACCCGGGCACCGTTTCGCATGAAATATTACGAACGTGAGTGTGGCAAGTGGGCTGAAAGTGTTTCGTTAACCCCTTTAACTGGGATACGGGAATGCTTACGGGTCCTTCTGGTGCGAAAGCAGCTTCTTATCGCTCCACAGCTTCCAGAAGAAAGCAAGATAACACCGAAACGGCGGAAAATCGTGCAAACCCTTACCAGCCAACTTCACCTTCTTGACAGACACAAACACACACACACACACACACACACACACACACACACACACACACACACACACACATACACCGGTACTTTGAAACTGGGCCCTTTTGTGCGAACCATTCAAGCACACGGCTTAATGCGAACAAAATGGGGCGATTTGTTTTAGTTATCCGGGTTGCTTTTGACACGCTCTTCTTAGCCCGTTTGGTTTTGCGGGCCCCAACTCACCATTGTTCGACGGTGGAGATGGCGACGAGGGCGCAAAACGGGAGGACCACTCGCCTATTGCTAACCCATTCATGCAGAGCCCCATGTGCAACAAAAGGTGTTGGTGGTGGTGATGGTGGTAGCGGAACGAGGGAAATGGCGAGCTCTTGAGCTGAAATGCTGCTAGAAAAAAAGATAAAGCGGATCGCCTCTTCCGTCGATGGTCTCTTCATTCTTAACATTCGCTGTGTTTATCTTTTCACATTTTGCGAAATGCGTCCCGGATGCGTGTGCCTGAAACGGGGAAGGGATGGAGGTGCTACTTACTGCGACCGACCGCTGTGTCGTGGGTGAGCTGGCAATCTGCAGCCTGCCAAGATGCAAACCGATAGTAGAGGATCAACGATCCCTTGCAGCTGCCCACGGATGGTCGAGGAAGAAATCGAGCGTTAAAAATGAATGTCCCGGAGATCGGAGCAATCGGGGTTGCGGTTTCGGTGTGGTTCAGGGCTGGGATTTTCCTAAGACCGGTCAGTGTGCTGGGGGGGCTTCTGGATGCTCTGAGGATATTCTGACAACTGGGCACGGTTCATTTCACTGGTTCAGCAAGGGGCAACGTAACACGAGCGCATGGTGGGTTTGAGCGCACAAGTGGCCTTGCTCGGAAGGGTTAAAATTGCAAGCAAAGGCTCTCGAGAAGCTTCAAAACGGGAAGAATAGAATGAGAGATTTAAGCTTTTCTAAATTATGGGGATTATATGATTTAAAAATCAACAAAAATATTTAATATTGCGCTTGCTCAAACATTCGCTCTCGTGGGGAAAGCAAAACAGAGAGTTTTTTAATTAATTGGCTAGCTAATTGGCACGGTCAAACTCCCTCATTTCAGCTATGCCCGTAGCTGCACTCTCAAAACAACATATCTTTATACGTTACACCAGCAAAAGGCTTCTCGTTGGCCGGGAGGTGAAGAAGAAGAAAAAAAACACCAACTCTGCCAAGCTGCCAACGAGAAAAGCAACTGCACGAAATGCATTGTCTGAGCAGCACAATGAAGGCAACCATCGTAGCATCTTTCCTGCATCGCAGCTCCACCCTACGGCTTTTGGGTAGGTTTGGTGCAGAACACCCTCGACTACACTCTCATCCCGATTGGCCCCAGGCATCCATTTAGAACGTAATTACATCAGTCATCATCTATTCATTTTCACCCCAGACCACTTTGCCCTCGGCTCCGTTGCGATGCAACCGAAGTTTGTGTGCCGCTTTTTCCCCGTACTCCCGGAGGAGTGCTTCCTGCACGCTGCCGTTTCCTTATTGCTGGGTTTGTTGGTAGGTGTAACGGCGTACCTACGAATGCAACGATGTGCAATGTTTTCTCAAAGAGATTATGTTATTTTTACGGAGCACGGGGACCGGGTGCGGGTTTGATGCGGTTGGTTGGGGCCCGAATCGGATCGTGTTGCAATTCAACACGTGTGCAGAGAAGTATGTCGCTCAAAGTTGCCGTAGCTCTGAACAATCTAAGATAATTTTGAAGTGTATTTTTATGACGCTTTTGATGTGGGAAACGTGCAACTCGGGACGAGGACAAAGTAATTTTAGGATCTGGTTGTGTTTGGTTGCTGGTTAGGAGTTGAGTTTGTAGAGTAATCTACAACGTGACGCCTCTGTGGTTTGATATAGTTTCCATAATCTGTAAATTAAGTGTAAAAGTAAAGAACGTTGTCAAATTAGAGAGATATCAGGAAGACATGTACTTCAACCAACTGAAATATAGTGAATAAAAATTTAGATATTAAAGAATTTCTTTAAAATATTTAGAACAATAGCTTAAATCG
Organism: Anopheles merus; assembly: GCF_017562075.2. Lineage (NCBI taxonomy): Eukaryota > Metazoa > Arthropoda > Insecta > Diptera > Culicidae > Anopheles > Anopheles merus. Next base: position 45,914,879 of record NC_054083.1, on the reverse strand, counting down.
TTTGCCAATTTGAATGCTTGAATTAAATTTATCTCTGCGAAGCATTTCCTTAAACAAAACAAACGAAACAGAAAATAATTAATACGACTTGATGTAGATACAACTTTTACGAAAAATCATTTATTTACACTCGTTACAGCTAACGCAATTAGTGGCCAGAAAACACATACCCACAAAGAGTCTCCAAATCTATAGAGAAACAAAGAAATCAATAAAACAGTAAATCATATTATGCCACAAAGCTACTCCAACCAATTACGCTTCCTCCAATAGACTTCACTCTTTCGCACTCTCTCTCCTACGCCAAACGGAATTACTACTCCCAGATGTGTCCCTGGTGTCGTTTGTGCTGCCGGTTCGAGCTCAAGCAAACCGGAACCGGAAGCAATTACTTCTGAATATACTATTAAAGAGCGAGCGCGCGCGCCCGTTCGTGTATGTGTGTTTGGCTGACCCCTTTGTACTTTTCTTGTCCGAGGGGCCCTGTACGGCACTGTCTTGTTTGCTGGCACTAGTCTCACCTTAAGCCGCCCCAAACAACAAAACAACGGCTTCGTCACCTAACTAAATAGCGTACCCTTACGCGCTCAGCTAAACCCCCATTGTCGAGTTACAAGCATGACGAGATGCCGTGCCCTAAAACTCCACACCCCAGAAGTTGGCCCGGTCCGAAATTCAGCCCGAATCTCAATTGCGTGCCTCTCGGTCGGTTTTGCGTTTTTTCGGAAGGTTAATTTAAGTGTCGCTCCTAGTCGCTCTGCGGGGTGAAGTTTTCCCTTTTCTTCCGTTCCGTTCGTTTGTTGTTCCACTATCTTACCGTGCACTTCATTAACTTCCACTCACCGGGCTCGAGAGAAGGGGATACAGAAATTGGCTTCCTATGTGGAGCTGAGGATGTGCTCGGTGTACCAAAGAGAGACACGCACACAAACACGTACACGCTTGTGCCCTGAAACCTTTACAAAGACGACGACGACACACGGCAGGAGCAACGTAAAAAGGAAACAGCAAAACAACAATGAATAAGGATATTCAGTGTGTGTGTGTGTGTGTGTGTGTGTGTAGCCGTTCATGAACGCAAGCCCAAAACCTGACAAGGCGCTTAGGGATGCCTTTCACTTTCTCCTATGCTCCTGCAAAACCCGAACCAGGAACAACCGAATCAGAGAAGGATGATGAGTGTCACCCCGAGGTAAATTAGAATTCAAACCCTGCTTCGGCATGTAACACTGGTGGTGGGACGACTGTATTGCTCCCGTTCGCTCCATTATCATTCCCTTTTGGGTAGCAACACAAAAAAGAAGCAAAAAAGGTCACACAGACCTTGAACGTATCCACGTTTTTCCCTACTCATCCTACAGCATCGGGGGGCTGGAATCAGGGAAGTGCCACTAGTTCTGCCCCCGTTTCCCATTGATGCCCGGTATGCCGAAGCTTAATCCAGGTCACGGACTACACACACACACACACACACACACACACACACACACACACACACACACACACACACACACACACACACACACACACACACACACACACACACACACACACACACACACACACACACACACACACACACCACACACACACACACATTCACATGCACACAGCCATAGACACAAATACCACATCATGAGCAAGAGAGTGCACGGCACCCGTTGTCGTGACAATGTTTTTCTTTATTGAATTAAATCCTTCAGACCATCGGCTCTCGTCTCGTTGGCGTTGTCATCGTCGTCATCACGCGTTGGCGGAAAACGCCGGCCCTGTTTTCGGAGAGTGTACTTTATCGGGAACCGCTTCCTCGTCGACGGTTTGCTGCACGAGCTGCCGTGTGTGCGATGCCCTTTTCCCAGGGCGTAGGGCTGCCCACGTGCTGCTCAGGTGTTGAAGGTATGGAGCAACGGCGGGACAAGCAATCCCTCCTTTACGGGCCGTGGGAATACTGTAGCCCAAAATTAGTAGCTAACGGAAGCACTAGCAAGGGCGGAGGTGTGCTTTCCATTTGCCGTGTAACCTTTAACCAGCTTTATCGCAAGCGTTTGGGGTGTACGCCTTTCGGTTTGGTTTTGCATCCGCTCCCTTTTTCCTCATTTCCTTTCAGACACTCACACACACACACACACGAGCGCAGCAGAAACTCATTCGTCATGCTTTCCGTGAAACTGGGCGGGAAACTTTCACAACCCCCATTTGGGAAATTTGGTGGGAAAATTAGAAAACCCTTACCCGCCCCCCGTTTCAGGTGTACCGTGGGAAAGTTGGGAAGGATTTGAGACCCTTTTTCCTGAGCTTCCTTTTTAACGACTATTTTCGAAGCTATATACACTCACATCTCGCTTCTCCTGCCGCCGTGTGATCCGTATCAGCACTGCCTTTCGATTGCATACGTTTCAGGCGCATATGTGGTTTTACCTGAGAACGCAAACGCAAAGGAAAGGTATCTGCCGCAAATAAAAGGCAAGAAAGGAGGCCTTGCGGTTTCTTCATCACCAGATGCAGCCGTCGAGAAGCGGAGGGAAAAATAATTCCAACTCCCGCATGAAGAAAATCACCTGCATACGTATGTGTGTGTGAGTGTCTCTCTCTTTGCCGGGTGGGGGTAACAAAGAAAAAAGCTTCCACCCCGCCGCGTGGAGAGAAAACTTATCGGCAACGGGTGGTATACGGCTTGATTAAATAGAGAAATGTTAATTTAATTTTAATTTATGCATTCCCATGCTCCGGGCGCTTCCGCGCTTGTGTTGGCTTGGCCCTGATTGCTCCAGGCAATACGTTTCCCGTCCGCACAGCATGACACACGTCTTCCCTCCGGCGTCTGTCGCGTTCGTGCATTCGTGCGAGTTTTACAATTGTATTTGCCCACATGGAACGGTGATGCTGCACTTGGGCCAATTCCGCTTTTGATTAAATTGACGCCGCGGGAAATTTAGAGAGTATGATGTGTGCTTGACAAAAAAATGTTGCTTTTATGAAAGGGTTGGCCTGTACAGTTCGATCAAACACACGGTAGCAATTCATTAACTTGTATAACACATGTACCGCTCAGCATGACAGCGAGTGTAATGATGTTTCTTAAAATCGGCAAAAATCAATTGTGAAACATTACTCATCCGGGGTCGATGGCTTCCACCACTACCAGGAACCGTTCCAGACCAAACGTTAAACCGATGGACAACGATGACATGACTCTTGGTTTTGCATTTTAATTAAAAAATGACATGTTCATTTTAAAAATTACTTCCACGCTACATTTAATCAAGCAACGAACGTTGTCATAATGGCTCGCGTTTCAATTTTATTAATTGATTGATCGATCGATACTACCATGTGCCTTGCAAAAATGCATTACCATTGCAAATTATTTGAGTCATTTTGTTGCTGACCTTTCGATAGAACAACAGCTGATAAGTGTAAAATTATCACAGTTTGATTAAAATGTGCAATCATTGCCGTTCAATTATCATAATTGAACACAAAAAAACCCTTTTGTTAACTTTCTTTCTCTCACTACCAGCCACCGCCACGTTGTGGTGCATGTATTGTTCTGCAGCTCCTGAGTGCCTGTTCTTTTACCGATATCGACACATCTTTCCAGTGGCAAGAAATGCTTCCCATTCGAGTCCCATTTCTCATGGCGTGGTCTGCGTGTTATCATTCCTTCACAGCAGTAACAGCATTATCAATCGAATAGATACCATCGCTTCCGTTCCGTACCGTATCGATCTATATAAATTTACTCGCCCCAAAATTCCAGTGCATCCAGTACCACAGGTCCGAGAACGGTTTCAGCATGTTTTCTTTTCCGTTCTCTTCCTGCACACAATTCGCAAAACAGATTGAGCCGAGAGGAACAAATACGAGGCAAAACTCTGGAAACTCATCGTTACATTCGACCTACTTTCCGCTGATAAGAACGTTCACACATTCGTACACACTCGTGCTGAGTGAAGCTGGGAATCGAGTGGATTTGAGACGCTATTTTCCCCAGTTTGGTGGCGCTCGATCTAGCGTGCTAGAGTGCTGGAGCCATTTAGCGGTTTCGGTGGCAGAGTAACTCATAGATATTCTGTGTTTTTCTCGTAATAATTCTTGCTGGAGCAAAGGAAACACACAAACACGTATTATTGGAGGGAATTTTAGAGCAGACGTGTGAAGACGATATCTGAAGAACACTTCTTGATGACATTATGAATTACTCGAAAGTTTAATATCGCTCGGGTGTTGTTCTCAGGTAAATATCACTTGTGGGGTATGAAAAATGTTTAAATAGAGTTATATACTTTCTATTGCGGTTTAATAGTTAGAATGTTTGAATTGGTGTGTAAACACTCAAGACGTACTATTTTTATTATTTTGAAGACGGTCATATATGTGTAGGTTCATCCATTTCTTCGTACGAAACAATCACAAGGAATGACACAAATGGGGGTTTGACGTACTTATTTTGAATATAAATTTAAAATATATGAAATGCTAAAAAGCAATAAATAACGCATGAAAACTCAATTGCTTTTAACATGTATTGCTCTAGGCCGCATAAACTCTTCACAAAAGCAATGAAGGTAACTCAACCAATCGACACGGCGCTCTTCATAATTATTCAGATTTTTGTATTATTTTTAAATTAACATTACATGAACATTTAGATGAAACAATTGTTTCTTGTTCTTGTTGAATCTTGTTTCATAGTCTGTTTGAATAAAAAAAAACGCGCGAACTCTTGCCACAGTATCTCAACACGCAACACAAAACATTCATTCGCTCATTGGCACTCATTTCCACCCCCCCAGCGAACGCACGTGAGTGGCAAAAATTATCTCTCTATTTTTCCAACCCCTTCAAATTCCAAACAATTCTCTACTATTTCTCCTGCTTGAAATTGAATGTACAACCTTGCTTACAATCGCGCACAAATACACTGACACGCTACATCCTCTAGAGAGAGAGATCGCTCTCTTGTGCTCTTTCGTCTTATCGGTTGGGAAGTTGGTTGATAAAAATCGTCCCGTCCCGAGCACGTTCAGTAGTGTGTTGACCGTGGCCATCGATGGTTGCAAACAGTTTTCCGCTGGGGCAACAACCATTCTGAACGCACTAGGAAGAGGAAGGAGAAAAAGAAGCAAAATCCTACCAACCCTCCCAAAACGGAGCAGTGGTAGTAGGGTAGTAAAAAGTGTGACGGGTTGGTGTTTTAGGGATGTTTAGGTCGCTATCGTCGATTCTAGAGGCAGTTGCGTAGAGCTGCTGCATTACAACAACTCCCCCAGCTCTACTGCCTCTCAACCACACGCAGAAAGTGTTGTCGGGCAGGTGGTGTGCTTTAAGCAGGCGTGAGTTGAATTGTGCCGTAAACGAGTGCTGTGTGTGTGTGTAGAAATTGTGTTGTAAAAGCGTGTTGTGTTGTTGCGCCCTTCAAAGCGTAAATATGTGAAGCAGCAGCATATTGGAGGGTTTTCTGTTTTGGTCGTGATTATGGGTGTGCGCTAAAACTGATTGTGTAGCAATAGTGCGTATTTTGGTGCTGCTCAGTAGAAAGCTACAGTCAACTGTGTTGCATTTTTTGGCTTTAAAGAGAAGTGAAGAACCATGATTTTATGTTCCTCAAGGTGTACTTACTGTTGAAGAGTTTTAAAGGATGATTTATTTGTCAGAAGATACCGAATGGAGGCTATTAAACTTCTTTTATTTATAATTCAATACAACAGAGTTTAAATTTTATATTTTTAAGAGTATCGTGTAACCAGACAGTTAAAGCAAAACAAATAAAAGCCCACCGAAAGTTATAAATACATCGCTCAGGCTCGAATAAATTTTCCTTTTCCTCGGTACCAAGCCGAGTCTAGCAATGCGAACCTGCTGGGTAGTGAAAAATAAATGGAGCGTCTGTGAATGGGCGGAAGAAAGCGTCGGCTCGCTCATAGTAACATAATGTGTAATTGTGTCTATTCCATCCGGTACAGGAGTTGTGCGTGCGTATAGCCGTACATATATGTATGTGTGTCTGTGTATGTGTGTGTGTTGAGTGTACAATCTGTTGAACGTTCTACTCTGCCGTCTGCCGACTGCTGCTGCTGCACAGCGAACGGCAAAACCCCTCGCGTAAGCTTTTGTGCCATTGTGAGCGCAATTTGGATGTGAGGCCTATTGTGTTTGTGTATGTGTGTGTGCGCCTGTGTGCAACTGTGTGTTCTTTGTACGCGCGCGCGTGTGTGTGTGTGTGCAGATGGTTGTGGAATCTTCAGAAAACAGGGACAAAATGTTCCTATATTTGCTGTGCCGCTGAATTCAGCGCGTTCTTCAGTGGATGAAAACAATGGAATGGAAGGGAAGGCGCTGTTGCTGCTACTTCCCGGAAGCGATATTTATCCTGTGTACGTATCTTATGAAAAAGCTCCTGTTTTCTTCCACCGCCGATGGGTTATAGCAGAATGGGTATTGCAGTGAATTGTTGAAAAGGTTTTTCGAAGAAAGGAATCGTTATTGAGTTTTTGAAGCAAATATAATAATACTTCTGCTACTTGTATTGTTTGCTTGTTGGTTGAAGTACAACAAATCGAAACCTGTACCAACACCAACAATACACATTCATGCATCGTAAAAAGACTCTAAACAGTGAGTCAGTGTACAGCTAGGATTGGCACAAAAAAAAACACACACAAACAGCATACTTCCAGGCCACTCCTCTCCAAGGGAGGCTAAAACGCCACCAAAAATAAAAGAAAATGCATATAAAAATACTAAATGGAATTCCGGCACTTCGGGGGCCCCCTTTGCGGGAACACGCCAGAGAAAAACGGAAACCTTTTGCGGCGGTGAGTGGAGGGGAAATGGGAAACACAGAGCCCGCGACCAGACAAAAGTCACACAGAACAGCCCCGACGGTGTGCTGGCCCGCTGACAAATGTTTTCCGACAAGTTTTTGCTGTTCGGGCGTTTCTTTTTTTTGTTTCTCACATCCCGTGCTCCCGTGCTCCCGTGCTCTTGTGCCATTTTTCTCCGCTGCGTTAGCGTTGCGTTTTTAGATTTTCGCTTCCCTTCGGCACGAAATAATGCCGCATTTTCACATCACATTTCAACCAAAAACCCACTTTACCTCACCAAACGCTCCCCGGCTCCCTTTCTGCCCCCCCACCCTTGGCGCCCCATTGTGTGAAGTGATGCAATAAGCGTGTGGATGGAACTTTTATGATTCATCTTGTTCCGTTCGCTGCTCCCGTACCGTTTTGCATATGCGACAGCAGGGCAGAGGCATGGACAGCCGGGGAAGCCAATGAGTTTGTTCGTTTGACGAAGAGTAAGGGTGCGTGATGAAAATGGAAGCAAATCGCATTGCGTTTCGTAAGTTCGAGCCGGCGACCGGGTACGTTGACTTTGACGCGACGGGGCATTCGCATGCTGCCAGCGCCGAGATCAAACAGTCAAGAGATTGAACGATATTTGTCATTTTCGAACGACGCATAAACTTACATTATCCTTCGTTTTGCGAAGGGGAGAATGCAAGGCAAAGAGGGTAACAGAGGGCGAGAAAGAAAAAAGGAAATGAAACAAGCATTCAAGGTTGGCGTTCCCTTTCGGCAATGTCCCGGCATTGTCAGGATGGGAAATGGGATTTTCATCACATTTTGCTAGCCATGCGTACTGGCTACGTGAAGGTATGGGCGCCTCGGCATGTGCGGTAGTACTATTGTGTTGGCATGCAGGCAAAACATAGGGGAACACATTCCTGTTCCTGTTTGTTGGGTTGAGCTTGATTGAAGCACAATACAAATATTTTAATGGAACAAACGAGTATCATGTCGGTTTGTTGTCGTGACGTGATTTTGCGCTTTGAAATAAGAAACGAGAATATTGCAATGAACATAAGCAGAAGATTGGTTTTTAAGTTAAGATTTTGAGTCTATTACTTTAACATTAAAATGTAAATTTTTGCGTTATTTTAAATTGTTTCTGTATAGTAAAATGATATTAAACTAGAAGGCAACAATGGAGACGCCTGGTACCACGTGCCAACACAAAAGGATATATGGCAGCTTTGGCCTAAAAAATATTTAAAAAAGCCCACCAATTTGTAGCACATTTGTATTGCGTTGCTGCTGCACAGAACAATATCAATTGATGTAAAATGAGCTTGATGCGCTATTGATTGTACTACGCCAGCCGCTAGCATCATCATCACCCCAACCAACACCCCAACACGCGTGCAAGAACCTTTTAATTTATTCATCACCATAATGAGTGGGAATTGACGCCAGCTGGACAGCGGTGGGACCACATTTGCACATTGTACAGTGTACGGTGGAAGGTCATTACCACTGTCGATCTCGTATTTCCATACCATGCGTGAGGGAAATGATCCGTTGCAGAGCAAAACATTCGACGAACTCGAAGTGTAGCCATATATTAGCATAAAGGAAAAGAAAAATACTGTAGTGGATTTATAACCAATACAAATTTCCGTGGTTAGAATCACAAATTTGCATGTAAGTAAATTCAAACCGGGATCATTTTAATCATGATTCGCATTTGTTTTAGTTGGGCTGATTTACGGATTGTGTGTCACATTAAACCATAATTTAATAAAGCGATCTATGTGTCAGCGTACAAGGCTTAGCGAAATTCACTTGGCCTAAGCTCTTCCGGTTTCATCCACTAACTGATTAATTAATCCCGGCCCCGCTTTTCACCAATCAAAGATCGATAGTGTGCCACATCGATGCGTTTCCATACTCTCCTGTTCAACATGCACATTTGCCATGGTGGGCATACATCATCATCATCATCATCGTTAGCATTATGCGCTTCTGAATCGATGCCTATTGGAAAGCGAGACAATAGAGAGCGGTTCCATTAAACCGTGGCCGTGGCTGAATGGAGCACAGACTAACCTCCGCTATGCAAAGGCACATTACTGTGTGTGCCGTACGCTCTACCGAACTGTGAACCATTTTGGTGCGTTGGGTGTACGGGGCCACCAGCACGCTTTCGGGGTACCGCGGCGTCCGCTAGCGAAGCCATTTTCATTGGCCAAACTGATTCATTAATATTCATGACAGATAGAAATATGATACGAAACCATCAGAAATCTGATGCATATTGAAGAGGGTGGTGGGCAAGATGGGTCGTAAGCGTGCAAGTGCTTTAAAGGTCAACGTGGCTTATCTGTGAGTTACTATTGGTTGAAGCTGTACGAAAAGAACAGAAAAAAAACAAAGATTCATGGTGCTTTCCGTTATCCAACACGAATCATGCAATCTACATGTGCTAGGCTAAAACGGGGACTTTACAAAGTTAAATTCCACGTAAAGCCTCAAAACACAATGTTAGCGATCCTATCGGTAGCTGTCAATATTCGTCAGTGTTTTCTTTCAAAGCGTCAGCGTTCGTTTCAAAATAGAACAACATTTTGTATGTTTCAATCAACCTTCACAGTGCCACACACACACACACAGGAAGCGGTAGGCATCCAGTTCCCACTAAAAATGTAAATTCGTTCTTTTTATGATATTTCAAACGAAAATGAAACAAACAACAACAACAAAAAGCAATCGAAAAAAAAGCGCTGACATATGTAGGTTGAAAGTTACGCTTCCGCGAAACATCATTGTGAACAGAGTTTGGGCCGGTTTTTTGCTTTGGTTTTTCATTTCAAAATCTAAACAACTGTGCTTTGAGCATTTCCTCAACGAACCAACGAACGCTACTGGTCGGAACGATGAACCTGACCAAAAGCAATCGCCTGGATCAAATAATCAAAAACCATGGTGCCGCTGCATGCATAACTAAGTGCAGCAGCTGCAACGCTGTTCAAACCAATTCAGCCGAAACCATCAAATATGCTTTCGATGTCGGCGTGGATTGTGGTGCCGAAAATTGTGTTCAAAATGTTGGTGTGATGTGAATTTTAATTTCAAATCATGGCCCACAGCTCTCAATTCTAGTGGTAAAGTCGATGGGGCTCTTTAATTTACATGATTTTGCGACGGTATTATTGGGCATTCAGACATTGTTGTTACTAAATAATGGGGCCCTTCACGATTCGAGTCAGCTTTTTGTATGGAGTTTGACAGTGACTCCATACAAAACCACACACAAAACTAGCCTGCAATTTTCAGCCTAGATTATTCTAGCCTCAAAGCTTGAATTAGATTCGAGTACCTGCTCGAAAAAATGGCAAAACAAGGTGTAAACAACATTTATCCCAAGGTTCATTAAAGAGATCAAGTGGTGCAATCTAGATTCAAAGTGTATGTAGACAAGGTGGTCTTATTGCATGTTTTTTACAACCAAAATTGAACATCACTTTTTGACAAAACGGGTGAAAATTTTTGTTCAAACAGGCTTTTTGGTAGCATGATGAATACACAAAACATTCTTAAAATCTTCATTGATAATCAGAAGCGATGAAAATCAAGTTTCTTAATACGTACACCTTGTTGTAAGGCCATCAGTATATTATATCCACCTTGATGGCGGCTCGAAAACTGCTATACAATGATACAGCTGATAGGCTGAAATTTCAGCCTACGATCTAGAAACGGAAAGGGGCCCAATGTTTGGTATTGTAAAAGCACCGTAGTGGTTGTTCTTCTTCTTCTTTGGCACAACAACCGCTGACGGTCAAGGCCGGCCAAGTACCCACTAGTGAAGAGAGCTTGGTTTTCAGTGACTTATTGTTACCATAGTAGGATAGTCAGTCCTACGTATGGGGGCACGGTCTATTCGGGACTTGAACCCATGACGGGCATGTTGTTACGTCGTACGAGTTGACAACTGTACCACCAGACCGGCCCCAGTGGTTGTTAGTGTCTAAATAATGATGGGTTTAATAAATCATATTATCGTCTTTCTATAGTATCCTAATGCTCAATTATGAACAAGCGTGCATAGAAAAGGATCTTTAAGTGCAATTTGTGATGACATTTTCTCTGCGATTCATAGAGTCTATCAAGCATTGATCAATCGTGTTCAGCAATTGCAATCAATTGACCAACTTTCAAGTGAGTAGTTCAAAGACGTCATAATGAATGAAATATGAGCCAACGTTTTGCTTGTTTTTGCACTTATGCGATTGAGCAAACTTTACGCGAACACACTCAATCACTACGAAATCACTTGCTGCTGACCAAAGGGCACACAGTACGTCACTTCACTAGCAAGAGATGTCTATCAAAAATGACAAACGCTACCGTCAACCGCTACAGCATCTATCAGCCATTGTAAAGCGGGTAAATCATTGTAAATCATTTAAAATATTTCAACTCCACTCCACAAGAACTCAATCTATCCTGACACAACCTGTCAAACCCTGTGCCCTATCGTTTGGTATGTTTCACATTTTTTGGTAGAATAAAGATTTACATTAAAGGGAAGAGAATAAAAGCTTTTGCAACAGTAAACGAAAGCGATCGATGCTCGTGCTGTCCAAAATGGAAGTACCGATACAGAAAGTTCACTCTATTTAGCACAAACGCCGGAAGGAAAGGTAAATAAAGTGTATATAATGTCGGGAAAGTTTTCTCATTTCGTGTGTGGCTTATCGCTGATTCGATTTATTTCCCAGTATTGGTGGTATTACTGATGAGGAAGTTTTTTTTTGTTTTCACCTCACTTCTGTTCCATGCAATGGTAACACATCGAACAATGTGTTATAAAAGAGCATTTCCCGCCGCAATGCTTTAGCGCTGCTGTAGTTGTTCGATTTTTAATAACATAATTTTATGGACACTGGCAAATTGTTGCTCAGTTTCAGCGCATTAAAAACCATTATTTGTAACCCATCCGCCAATAGAATATTTATTGCTTCCGGGCGAACCATCGACGATAAGCTCGGGCGATGAGGTGTCCGGCAGCCGCAGCTGTACGCAGCTGCCATCTAACGATTACGGCGAACAGCCAATGAAACGTGCCTGGCCAGGAGACAATCCCCAGCTGCACCACCGCCAGCACCAAGCAGGCACCACCAAAGCGTAGTTTATATTCCCTCTTATCTTTGCCCTTGCCGTGGCGCTCCTTTCCACTGCACCCTCATTTCCATTCCCGCACCCACCGCAACGAATGCGTGAAAAATGTGTGAATCAGTAAAATTAGTATTAGTCGCTCCCCTTGTGACGTACCGAGTTCGTTAGTATGTAGCTAGTATGGGGGGTGCACACCGCGGGGTCCATAGCAGGACAGCGCAGAAAAAGGAGATTTATTCTGTTTGCTCTTTCGGATCGGTGCTCTTACCCATAATCAAACTTACGCGCCGAAGGTTTGTGGAAACCGAAGACGAATAACAATTTCGGTTGACTCACGTACACTCACACACACACACACAGTCTGCCGGTGGCCGGCCCTGCTTGATTAGCTTGGCAAAGATGCGAGCGAAGGGTTCGCCTCAGTTGGCAGGGGTTTCGGCGTGCGGGCGCTTGTCAATAAACCGGATCCGTGCCGAATCGGAACCAACTAAGCCTTAAGTAAGCAAACGCGCGAATGGCGCACAATTTATTTCATCGGGCCCGGGGAATCCTTTCACTAATACTATCGCATTTATTATATTTCGATCGTGACGTCGTAGCGGAAAGGAATGCCCAGGTCGCTGCGATGATGTTCCGGCCGTCGAAATGGCATTTGAATCGGCCTAATCACATTAATCTATTAGGGGGGAGGGGGGTGGTTCACACAGGCGGCAGGAACGTAAATCAATCCGGTGAAGAAAAAAAAAACGGCTGTGTTAGCATGGAGCTTTCCGGTGTTTTGTTGCTTGTTTGCTTTGGAGGGAAATCGATACACTTTTGGGAAAGCTGTAGCGCAAAGCTACGTTTGTGAATGTTGACTAGATTCTACCATAGAATACTTTAATATCTACCCAGATCGAACGCAATAAGCAAAAACACTCAGAAATGGACAAAAAAGTATGAATTTTTAACGTTCATTTTGTTCCTTCCTTCCAACAACCTTCAACAACACTGCTGCAACGAGTGGGTCCTCCTACTAAGCAGACGCTTTTATGGTATGGCGTCATAATAGAATGTAATGATTATTATTGCCGTCTGCTGAAGAAGCAATTGCTAAGCACCTTCCATTTAATGTTGATGGTGATTTTTGTTTCCTTGCTTATCAAAAGCTCAATTTAAAAAAAAAATTAAACATCGTTTATGGCCCTTTTTTGTCCAACGATTCCACCGATTTCGTTTCGTCGCTAGAGACACCCTGTACTGATTGCGATTAAAATACAAATATCCCCATCTCCCCTGGCCTTCTCCTTTGCGTGCGTAATAATGCTTCGCTGGCACACACTTTCCCTTTGCCGGGCATGGTAATGCTGTGGCGTTTCATGTCTCTGTGCAAACTTGCACAAACCAGCATGATTGAGTTTGGCAGTAAAAAGTGTTCCTCATGATAACTCTATGGAAAAGGGCCGAGTTGTGGGAATGATGTTCAGCGAAAGTGCCCTGAGATGGCCGGTCGAGCCAGTATCAGATTACCGAACGAATTAAAGTTTATATGCCTTAATTGCTGACACGATCACGAGACCCCTTCCGTGACGACGGCTTCGCACGACCGTTGCCGGCGGTGGTGATGGTGAAATTTGTGTAATTTGTTTCATTTTTTTTGCTCGCGAGCTTGTCCTTGTAGTTAGTGCAAATTAATTCCAAACACGAAATCGGCGCGCTTGACACGAATGAGTGAAGTAACATGCTCGCGTACACAGTCGAGCGAGCGTAAGGGCAAAGCGATTGTCAGAGCCGTTTATAAAGGGGTGGGTCTAGCGGGAAGTTTATCAAGGGGAGTGTGCTATTATTCTTCACAAACAACTTGTTATTAAAAATTATCGTTGATGATAGTAGTGGAAAAGTTTGAAAAATATTTCATCAAAAGACATTAGCTTTGATGGAAATCATTATGCGAATTAACATTAAAAAGGATGTACCGTTGGCTATGATGGGCCAAAACTTAAGCAACCCCTGGCTGGCTTTTTGCATTTTTCGTCATGCTTTGTAGTGAAGTTGCCAATAAGTTGCAATCGGCTGAGTATAATCGTAAATTAATTTAATTTAATCATAATTAATTCAATACTCCCAATGTGAAGCAAGTTCATAAAACCGTTCTCAAAGACACAGGCAAGCCGAAGAGATGAACTGTTTAGACGCGGTTCCTTAGACTTTGAGTTCCGTACGTTAATCAGCAATGAAAAGCAGCACCGTTGCGCGTAGTAATGAAATGCATTTTCCTCTACCTAAGCTCTTAAATTTCATAAGCACCGCCGGACGACTTCACGACGAACTGTTGCTTGCAGAGCCGCGCCCGCTCGTGAGCGGCAGAAAATTAATCAACTCGTCCTTTAAACCTGAACACACGCCCACCAATAGTAGCGTGCACACACACACACACACACACACACACACACACAACACTACACGCGAAGCCCAGCCCATGTCTCTTCCCGTGTACGTTTCCCCGTTGCTTCACGCTCGTTGCTTCTGTCTGACTCGTGGCACCACGGCAAACGGTCTGAAATACGAATTTAAAATGATTTTACGACCTAATTTTCCAACCCACTGTCCTCACCCTGTCTTCCCGCCCGGGATCCAGTCTCGCCGCGTGCGCTTACCATCCTGAAGGTGGTGCCATCCACCGGCAGCAGCTTCTATTTCTGTTTGCGCGTTGAACCGCTGGCACACGGAAAAGCATCCCGTCGACTTTAATTGGAATTCTTCACACAATTCCGCCCGGCGAAGGGAGAATGAAACAACCCGGTGGTGATGGCCATGGAGGAATGTTTTCTTTTTCCACTCTTTTTCCACTAGAAATGTAAAGGAAACGTATCACACCAACAGGCGGTGATTGGCGGTGGAGTCTGTTTACAGAGGTGACATAAAATTACTTCCCAACTACGTTCCACAATTTGCCTTTTTTTTTTTTGGTTCTCTTTCGCACAGCACTCCTGCCACAATCGCATGCTGTAGCACGTTGTAGTATCGGAGGTTTTATGTTCCAGCAGTGCAGTGCAGCATGTACCTTACGCACGCATTGTGAGGGTGAAGAAAGCACAATATGCTGCCGGCTTAGACCCGAATATGGATGGGTGTGCATGTTTGTGAGCTATTTTGCTTTCCATTAGTACATTTTATGCTTATTTATAGCAAGTACTCTTGTTACAAATAAATGTTGAAAGTGGTAAAGAAGGTACCACTGTCTCTCTCTCTCTCCCTCTCTCTCTCTCTCTCTCTCACGCGCGCGCGTACAGCTCTTCGGTAAAGAAAGCATCGCATTCAATTATCTGCAAGGAAATGTAATAGTAATAAGCATTACGATTTGAAAGCGTTTCCTAGTAACGGGGAGCTCAGCTGCATTCGTTTGCTTTTCCCATTTGCAGCTACTGAAGTGCATTCATATTTTTGCAACCAACCTGGAAGGGAACGGCGAATATAAAGAAAGTAGCTGCCGGTTGCATTTACTTCCTGCTTCCTGCGAGTGGAAAAGAAAGCATCAGTCACGCGAAGAAGATGTGGATCGTGGTATAAAAATGCATTCAATATTCATTCTCTTCGGTAGTGGATAGGTGTTTGAAATGAAGAGAGTGGTATTATTTCATCATGATCAAGTACTTTTGCTATGCAAAGTGTGCTGCTTGTAAAACCGTTAAAATCCACGTTTCATACAAATTAAGCCAAAGCTGTAGAAATAGTTCATTATCGAACATTAGTTGTCTGGCAACTAGAGAATACAATCACTTATGATTTAAACTTATAATATTATGAAAATACCAACTAAGTACAAACTTGGAAAACGCATAGCAAAAGCTTTATTGAAACAAGACAAGCAAGCACGGCCACACGGCCTACTCGTGGCTAAAAAGCACACAAGGTAGCATAAAATTAAATGCATTTCTTATGAATCGCTACCAGCGCTACAATATTGTACGCTCGTCGCCAAAAACCCCCCATGTCGTTTGTCATTGCAGAATGGGAGGTAGAACCATTTGACGAGAAAACAAGGTACGCAGTGATAACTTTTTGTCCTACAATAAAAAAAAAAAACTTCCAAGCTGAAACCATCTGCAGCCATGAGCGATAGTGCATCTTCGTATGAAATTTCATCTCTGACCACATTTTCCACTTTATGCTTTATGAGTTGTACCGGCAGTGGAGCAACGCAAAAAAATGCTACACGAACCAATTTCCCACTCGTTGTACTCGTTCTGTCATCATGGGAGTCTATCCTTTCTTTCCAACAAGCAAACGGGAAACAAGCTCCATCTTGAGCGCTGATACAGAACGAGACGGACAGTTTGGATAGAGTTGCTGATTTTTTTTTCGCCTTTTCGTTGTGCTGCCAACAGAAATTCTTCGTTCAACGCTTTCCCGGAAAGCGGGAACACTACTCCTCGTCGCCGGTCGGTACATTAGAATGCACAAAAAGCATCCGAATCGTTCCTATCCATCGGGCGGAAGTAGGAAGCGGTTGTACCTCCGAAAAACCACGGCGTGTGGTCTCTTCGGCAAGCTAAAAATGTGGTGTTGATAACTCCACACTGAAGGTTCCGTTCCGTTCCGGATACATTCTACCAGCTCGTTGATGACTGTTGTGCTACAACGGCATTTGTGATGCAGTCGGTGGAGAGGTGTGGGAGGGGGGGGGGGGAAACGAATGCGAGATTTATTTGATTGTATGGAATGCAAATTTGATCTTAATTGAGTTTGCCAAAGATGCTCCCGAAACGCCCCAAAACGATCGTCCCGTGTACAGTGTGTGTGCGTGTGTGTGCGTGTGGAGCGAGGTCTAGTCTGAGCTCATTTCTAGTTTTCAAAACATATGAGCAACCGCTCACAACGAAACTATCGCTGCGGGTTGCCGCCATTCAGGCGCCCGCCGTTGGCTTTGATTTTAAGTGCTTACCACTCGCGCTGGCACTAGCAGCTGTGGTAAAATGGATTTAGGGCACACATACACACAACAACAACAGCAGCAAAATCCCGCACTACATAATGAACAGCTTGGCTGCGGGAGTGCGTTAGCCCATATTTGTAGAATATATTATGACGCTGTTCCTTCTTTTTTTTATCTTTTTGCAGCAATGTGACTCTACCCCGTGTGTAACTAAATGTGGATGCTCCGACATCGTCCGAGAGTCGTTCTGGATGGAGCAGCGTACTTGCGTGATGCAATCAATAGCAGCAAAGCGATAAATCAGCAACACTTTTGTACAACACTACTAGCAAACTAATCAAGCAGCGATCAACATTTACCAGCTGAAGCTTATTTTTTCTCAATAAGTAGCAAATATTAATCGTGAATTTAACATGAACGTTACACAGTTTGAGAAGATGAAATGATCGCATTGGAAAACTTGCCGATACAGCGACTCTCCTGTAACACTCCACATACTATGGAACGGTCATCCAGCCTGTGAAGCAGCGTCATTCAACCAGTGACTTTGACACGATCGCACCGAAACACGAAACCAGTACTTCAGCTCACCCGCACGAACACACATTTGCACGTACTGAAGATGAAGCTGTAAATAATAGTAAGCCTTCAGGGCATTCGCTCACGTCCCCCCTTCATACACGAACTACGAGAAGCAGTCTCCAGCATCGAGCAGCTGAACATAAAAGGCAGCAAAGCGTCAATTTATTTGTTTCCTTCTCGGGAGGTGACGTTACCCATCTCGGTGGGAGAAAACGCCGTTCAAAAGAGTCGAGAACGCCGTCGAGAACAACAAAGCAGCACAAGCGGTTGGTGGTCCTGTACCGCCTCCCCCCGCACTGTGTAGCTGATAGATCTTGAGTTGTTGTGCAAGAGCTGCTTAAGTGACGGCCGCCCAGAACAACAGCAAACCCTACCGTGTGCTTCCGTGCAAAAACCCCCTGCCGAGAGAAAGATAGAGGAAGAGTGTGGGTGAGCGAGAGTAAGGGGTGTGAGGAATAAAAAGAGAAATAGTAAACAACAATCACACACACACAGACAAGAAGATGAGTTTCTTCAGCTCGCTACAGCAGTACGTGACGAGTGGAGTGGCCGGGCTGGGGTTAAACCCACGAAGGTTTTCCCTTTCGCGCCAGGAGTCGGCCGAAGGTTCGTCCGGCCCGTCCGGCGGTCACTCGTCCTCGTCGTCCTGCGTCACCTCACCGTACGGTGGCGTTTCGGGTGGGATGGGACACAGCCCCGGTCCGAGCCCGGGAGGACCGGGTAGCAGCGGCCAGGGCATGGGTGGCAGTACCGGATCCGGTGGCAGCGGCAGTGGAGCGACCGGTGGCGGATCGTCCGGCATGATGGGAGGCACATCGGCAGCGGCAGGAACGTCCCTCGGTAAGTGGCACTGATGCCTGAGCTGTACCGTTTTCCTTTTCATTCATCGGGTGGGAACAAAATGCAACACTGCACCCACGAGACGGGACACGGAGAGAAACACATTGCACCCGCTCCAAGTCATACTGTCAAGTGGTGGCTTAGGCAAAAGATTACGACCACGTTGCATTGCATTTTGGAAGCGGGGCAGAGAACAGGTCCCGCAATTTGACGCGATGTAAAAACGATAGCGGCGAAAGATATTGCATGCTTCCCGCTTCACGTGCTCGGCTGCGCTTATTGCGGACGGGGCACGAGCTATTGCAATACAAAAATGCACTTACAGCATCCGGTGAAAGGCTCTTTGGCTGTCTTTTTGCCCGCCCTGCCTTTCACGTGCCGGCGTGCGGGTTTTAGAGACAGACAGAAAATGAAATGAAACAGGAAGTGTGCATGCCCGAGCGTATGCTTTTAAGGGCAGGACGTGTCTCTGGGGCGATTTGCTTCAGAGCACACTGCTGCAAAATTAAAGCATTTATGTGTAGGTGAATTTGCATATGTAGAAGGTATGCAAGATATAGTAGAAGACGCCTAAAATTATGCAATTTTTGTACAATACAAATGTCCGCCAAAGGTACTTAATAACTCAGGAATGGATAAGGGTGAGGAAGTATCATAAATGCAATTTTGTTGCTCACCTATTTCTGATCAAGAAAAGATCTTACAAATGTTTCATTGAAATTTGTACTGACGTCTCAAACAACTTTTGAAAAGAAATCGTTAAATATTTGGAAATAATTAAACCTCGTTGCATACTTTTAGGCGCTTCCGCTGATAGAGGACGTTGCAAAATTACCTCTAAAGCTTTTCCTTTCATTCTGCAAAGCTAATCACTGCCAACGGGAAATTGTTGCTCAAGCTTTATAACAAGCAGTGCCGTAATAAGTGCACTGCTTATCAAAGTAGTTAACTCCACCTAATCTCAAACAGCTGCAGGCGGTGCAGACGACAAACAGACGACAAACCTAGGTTCTGCCTTTCAACACCTACCGTCCTGCTCAGAATTTGTAATGTACGTTTCCCTTTTGACCTATTCTGCTCATTCATTTTCAATGCTCTTCTATCAGTGGTAGAGTAGGCTATCAAAACTGACGACGTTATCTTTCACTTCCCCCCCCCCCCCAACTCACTTCTTGAGGACACACACCCACACACACTCTGACGGCTCGATAAAGGTGAAAAATATTAATCATACATTCTGCACTGCCGGCGCTTGCATATCCTTAATGTGCTTCGCATCCTCAAACGCGCAAGGGGACACGAGCATTGCGACGGATTAGATCAGGCATAATGGAGTGGATATGTGCTTTTGCCACCGGGGCATACCTGCACGGCGACCGATCCGTCTCCGTCTCGGCCCAGCGTGTGTCAGCGTGTCGTTCACAACAAAAGCACTTTTGAATATTTCACAAACTAACTCACCAAAAGCCACCGTCATCCATAAAACATGCCCCACGTGTGGTGCAGCACATGATGGCGGCCAGGTCGAGGCGGTCGTTTCACGAGCCGCAGGAATAAAACTCGCCCTCGTGCTTTTTGCTGTTGTCCCTCAAACACTTCGCCTCTTAAGAGACAGGTTTGAAGGAACAGGCATTCGGGTTGAACAACGATGAAGAGGTATAAAACTAAACTACCCAAACAACACCGTCTGTCGCGAAAGGGAAAAGAGTTGAGACCCCCCCGAAGGTGAAGTTGTCGTGGCAAAAGAATTATTAATCACCAATAACCTCAAATAGCACGGGACGGCGGGCTGCTGGTTTGCGGTTTGCGTTAGAAAGCGGACCGTACGTTGGTTTCAACTGCCATAATCCAAGCGACCGTAACTGTGGGAGGGACAGCTGTGATAGGAACCGTTTTCTTTTACGTTTGTTAAACCCTTGGGAAAATCTAAATTGAATTTGTAACGTGTGTGCCATGTCCATCTTTGAGCCATCGTGAATGGATTGCTACCTTGAGGATTGTGTTGAAGCTGACTATCGTGGAAGTTAGTTTTAATCTCTTTATGGAATATGCTTTGTGTTGGCTGTTATTGCTATTGCATGTTGTGTGGCCCGTTCGTTACATGGCCCATACCAAAGGAGATACAATCAAAATTACTGAAGATAGCTTTTATTGCTTGATGATTTGTATTGCCTTTGAAGGCAAATAAAATCACCATAAAACATGCACAGGCAAAGTTGGATTTCTTATGCTAAATGTATGTTCCCACATTTCCCCCAACAGCAAAACGAATGAATGCCATGCCAATTTTCCCAGCCCAGTGACCAAAATTCATACATAAAACATTAAGCACTCCAAACCAGACGAAATCAAGCTCTACCGGGCTCTATACGCTGTACACCTGTTGGATGAATCATTCCCAGAGGGACAGGTTGGTACGCTGCTATTGTTTTTTTTTTGTATGTTTTCGCCTCACCAGCTCAAACATTCTTTTTCGAGAGGGCAGGAAAAATATGCCTCAGTGCCATAGTAATTACCACACCCGCCCGTTATATTATGTTGCCGTGAAATAATGCTCGCTGTTCCGGTGCTCATTTTTACCTTCCACCGTTTCCTCGCACCGATCCACACCCGCTGCTCTGTAATCAAACAATTAGTCCCAACACACCACACACACACACACATACCATGCGCACGAGAACGTGAAAAATAATAATGAAAAAAAAGCATACGTCGCATCCCCCATGCCGGCGTATTGCGGCGAAAACGAAAAACCGGACGCAAAGAGCTTTAATCACTGCTCAGCTCTCCGGGCGGAGATCGCACGTGAACACCAGTCGACCGGTCCTGTCTGGCGCATGTCCTACGGGTAAATAAATGATGCCCCCGGCTGGTCACGAACCTGTTTCACGCGCGTGTCCTTGTGAGCAGTTTATGGTGTTGTCCGTGCTCCGTGTGCGTCCGTCCGTTTGTATCTCGCTAGCCCGGCGAGCGTGAAACGGGGTGAACGGGTGTGTCCGTCCAGCATTGCAAGGCTGATTGCAGATGATTTTGGTAAAGCGTTTGGTGCTTGTGTTTGCTTCACTTCACTCAGCGCTGTGGATGGGCACGGGTCCGGCGAGGACACATTCGCCGTGTCAACACGTATCGACACACTGTTGAAATGAGAAATGGTGATGCGAGTGAGTGACAAAGGTGGAACCGGAGAAAGACCGGACGAGTCGGGGATAATCGAGAACACTAATTAGGATTCCATGTCTGCAAAACCGGCACAATGTGCAATTGCAACAAGTGCTTACTCGTTCTCGTGCATTTGTTCTAATCATTTTAACAGAATTGTTGAAATTTCTCTAAAAGGGGTTTGAACTTTGTTCATTAAATGATATAAAAGCCTTTTTCCTTCTGTGGTAATGCGTTTTTAGAAAATATACACTATCCCATGGTTGTCTTTTATAAATAATGTTCCTAGAAAACAACATGTTAGACAAAATTTCTTGGAGTACCATGTTGAGCCTAAGCCGAAAATTCGCTGGAAAATGTAACATTTCTCAAAGCCGCATCTTGGCGCAAAGGCTACAAGACGGGCACCTGTTTTCAACAATGAAACGTTGAGAAAGGGAATTTCTCAACCGACACGTGTACGCACAGTAACATGACATGGCGGCTTTTCCTAGTACCAGAAACATCTCTACTGGTTCGCACGGAACATTTTTTTTTTTTTTAATGAAAAGCTAAAACATATCTGGCCTACAAGTGCAAGCTGGTAGAACATTGACGCACGAAACAGCGTTGTACCGATTTTCGTAATTATGTCTGTCTTTTTTTCCTGTAACAATTTACATGCTTTTCGTACTTGTCTGGTGTCGTACAAATCTGTATTAGTGTGTTTGTGTGTCTGTGTGAGCGTATCTGATTTTAAATGCAAAAATGTGACACAAGACAGCAAACAAAAAAAAAGGCACAGCGGATCCATTAGGAGATAAATTTCCACCACAAATATTAACCTATCTTCCACAAATGGGCCATAATTCTATTCCGCCTTCCTTGCCCATTTGCCATTAGCTTCCCATGTGTGGTGCTCCACGCCGAGAGCAGTGTGGGAAACGGATTTTCAAATCGATTATGTGTTTGCGCGTCCGGGAATCGATTTTGCTTACGTTCGGTCTCGTTCCGGGAGTGCCATTTCCCGGAATGTGGATGTAAAAATAAGAGCTAAAAATGATGATGCAATCTTTCACTTTGAAATGTTGTTTTGATTGCGCTTCGGATTTGTGCTTATGCAAATCCCATCATGGTTCCAGTACAACTACAACAAAAAAGCGCGCATAATCAAACGGCAGTACTTTGTGACATTGCCAAGCGGTGGTAAGCGTAAGGATTCCCGGAACGCGCGTTCCCTGTCGCTCGGAAGTCGATGTAAATAATCAGATAAACAGGGCATGAATCAAACAAACAACAAACGGTCAATGTATGCTGCACGATGAGCCGCGCCCCCAAACACCTGTGCAAACAATGATCTGCGCCTGCCAAATGGCTAATAATGTAACGGCCATCGCTCTGCTTGTGCTGTTGCGCTGCCGGGTTTGTTTTCCTTCCATTTCGCTAGTCTCGATACGTCAACCCAGGTGAAGTGGATATAGAAGCAAAACAAAAACAAATTATCTTCATCTTGAAACTCTCTGCACTCGCACCGCGGTGGGGAAACAGTAGCTGTACACGTGGGGCAAGAGTTTTGCAGAGAGCAGCCAATGTCAGCAAAAGTCAAAAGTTCTTGCAACGCGACAGTTCGACTAGGAAAAGCTGCTATTTGCGAGTAAGAAGAGCTTTCGTGTTTTGCTCCCCTCCCTTTTCTGTCAGTCGCTTCGTTTCGTGTCTGTTTCGATCATGAGAAAAGTTCCAATTCCAGGACAACACAACCTGATAAGAACTATCGCAGTGCACACGCGTTGGCTGCAGTGTTTGGCAGGGTATAGTGCATGCTGTCTTGAAATGAAGAAAATGCTTTCGCAGAATAATGGGTTTTATCTTAGCATTTGCCGCACGAAACTCATTTAATGGAGCAACAAAACAGGGACAAACAAGAAACTGGATTCGAAGAACTGTTACAGCATTTATTATCTGCCAAAAAGTAGCGTTATTGCTTTTGGAAGCTTTGAAGCTTCTTGTGCTGCACGAATTGTTACACAATTTGCTTTTGCCATTTGACACATTTTGCTTTTGCTACGTTATGAAGCATCTCTGAATGCTGCCAAGGTGGCAGTTAAACGTTTGTAGCTTTTTTTCATCAAAACCACCTCTTTAATACCTGTTTTCCGAATGAAGCATTCTTGCCAATAGAGCCTTTAAAACACAACCCCAACCTCTTGACATTAAAATTTTCCCACCAGCAAACTCACATACCAACACAGGCGCATGGAAAACAAGTTAAGGATCCTTTAACGAGCATCCGTCCTCTCCGGCCGCACCTTCCAGCTTACCCGTAAAAAGTTAGACACACGATAAATTATCATTGCATCTTCCAAACACACATACACACCGTTCCCCCTCCCCCCTCTCCCCACGCCCCCCGCGAACAGTTCATTGCATCGTGCCCAGAAGTGCTTCAATGATGTTCTTTCGAAAATTGCTTTCAAAAACTCAAAGATGTCTGTTTTCGGGGTGCCCCGGGAATGGGTTGTTTCCTCCCCAGCCTTTAACTACTTTGCACTTCCTTCCTTCCGGTTTTGTTCCTGACTTTGTGCAGCTGACAAAGGTCGTCAAGTGTGAAGTGCAGCTCTAAAACGGGAAGCCGGAGAGCAATGGTAGATGCTGTTCTTGCATCATGACCTAAGCAAGTACCCGAGAATGCTCGAGAATTCAAGTATTGAAGTTGTCCGAAATTTATTGCAAAACTGTTACCCTATTGTGGGAGATACTTGAAAGCAATATTTGAAGAGTGTCACAAGAAGTGGGAAATATATTTTTATTTATAATATTTTCCCACCAAGCAAGAAATATCCCAAAGTCCCAAGAGTGGCGACGGGGCTATCATGGCACTTTAAAATTAAAACCCCTCCGCATCTGTACGTGACCGAGATCGGCATCCACAAAATAAAGCAATTTGAAACCATGCCCCATGCCATGTAAAGACTTCCGCTTGCAATTGCCGACAGAACAGTAGGGCTCAGTCTCCTGGCTGGTTGTGTTTCTTCCGGGCTTTAGTTCACTCCTGCCAGAGCCTCCACTGGCAGAGACGTCGGACGGACGGATGAAAAACTATTGCACAGCAATTCCAGCTCAGTGCATTCGGCACCGGTGGCGCATGGAGGGGTGTGTAATGTGCCTGCACGTGAAGCCTGTTGCCTGATTGCACCCATTTATTCATTCAACCCGTCCCGACGTGTGTGTGTTTCTGTGTCTATGACGGCAGCCAATGGTCCAGAGGTGGCTCTATTCATTTAGGCACTGCCGCTTTCCCAATCAGACCGCTTCACTTGACGTTGTATTTTCACCCCTGTTTTCACAGCCCACTTGCCCGTTGCACCACCCAAGTGGACGGTGCGCATTAGTGTGGCAACATAATTCAATGATTTCATTAGACTACAATAGCACCAAGAGCAGGTGCTGCCTGCCTCTGTCACGAGAGTGCACTTGTGGTAGTGGCCATCACCACCAGAAGCCAAATCACGGCTCACGTCCACTGCAGCTGGGAGAGCATCTTCGTGCGGGTGCGTGCTCGGCCACTTGAAAACCCTCGCTGCCGAGGATCTAATCGAAAGACGTTTCGAACTCAACCCAGCCACCCCTACAGAAGCACTTGACTGGAGCGGTGTACGTGTGTACCAGATACTTATCGCTGGTTGTGTGTGTGTGTGTGTGTGTGTGTGTGTGTGTGTGTGAAGCTCTTGCTTGAAGCGTTCATATCTTAAAGTGATGTTACAGTGGATCAATGGCAGACGGGGCAAACTAATAGTCTGTCGGGCGATCGGGTTGAAACCATCGATTTTATCAGATTTCACCCCGGCCCGCTTTCATCAATCCAATTCGCCCTCGTCCATTTCACACTCTCTTTCTTTCCCATTTTTTTTAACAGGATACGGCAAGGTGGCAACACCTTCAACGCTTGCCGCACCGGGCACACCGCCAATACGACGCCAATCGTCGGGCCGCGGGCTGGATGCGCTCGTGCCGCCGCCCCGCCAGGGTTCGTTCCGTGGCCGCAGCTCGCCGATCAATCCCAACCCACCGGACAAGCCGTCGTTTTCCGTGTGGAAGCGGCGCCCGTCCTGGCCCGAGGTGGAAATTAAGTCGTCGTCCGGGTAAGTTCCTCCACTGCAGTGTGTTACAGTGTGTGCGTGTTTTTGTTTTCTCCATTTTTCCTGATCCACCTTCCGCTTCGAGCCGGTTCCGGCAGTTGGCACAAGGGCAAGGGCCCCCACCGAAGAGGGGAGGGGGGGGGAGGAAGCGATTTGTTTAGCTCCAATCCTGGGCGGTGTTTTTGTTTCGTATTTATGTCATGAATATCCTTACAAATCCAATTTACTCTCTTTATCTCTCTTTCGCTCTTTCTCATTCTCCCTCGGCTCAGTGTTACATTGTACGTATTTTTATCGTTTGATTTTTTCTCTCTCTCTCTCTCTTGCTCCACCTCCATTCCTGCCGGAGGGGTTTAAAAAGCCCGCAGAATCAAAACAACCCACCGTTTTCTCGCTCTTACTCGCTCTTTCGTGGTTGGTAAAATATTTCAAACAGGAAACAACATCCAAAAAAAAACGCTCCAACCCTGTTTAGTGGTGCCCCGTGGCCATAAATCGATTTGTTCGATTTTCTAAGTAGATTTTGGAATACGAATAAGCGAGCTTAGCGGTAATTTATGGCGGTTACTTATAGGTTCGATTAGTTGCTTAAGATTTCCTGATTGCACTCCAACGCAAGCGGACATTAATTTTGGGCGGGCCTGGGTACGTTCCCTTTTTTTTATATACCTAATTGGGCCTAAGTTATGGTCGGCACCCGAACCTGTGTCGTGCATAATACGCTAGCATAAGCTTTCCCAGTTGACAAGGCAGCAAGCTGGCTCACGGGACGTTATGGTGGCTTTATTGTGCTTGATCGGGCCGCTCCTAGGTTTGGATTGGCAATATTGCGTTCAGCTGTTCCGTGAAAGTCATAACAAAGGCATGGTACATTTTGATTAATGGCAATATTGAACGGGAGTTATATTTTATCGTTGATAAAGTGTAAAACGTTTAGCTACTAAAAAGCGGCAGAAAAAACTTACAATTTTGAATATCCAAATCAATAAAGATGATGAATGTGAAGGACTTTGCCAACATGAATTTTGTCACTGAGTGTGTAGTGTGCAGTTTAAGAAATACAAACAATGCATACAGCAAGGATTGACTGTATTGTTTATTGTAAAACGTTATTAAATGCTCAATAATGTCAACAGCATTTCTTGAAGCTAAAAACATATTAATCTTTTTACGATGAAATTATTTTTACGGAAAAGATATAAAGCACGTATCTATGTGTGAACGAATAAAACATTGATGGGCTGGACTTGATGTGTTTGTGGTTAAAATAACTCCCCAAAAAACTTTTGGCAAAAACCAAGCCGTACGCGTAATTCGCAAACCACGGCTTTGCAGCAGGATGGTAAAACATCTCACCGTAAATCTACCCTGTGGCCAATAGCACTTTCCTGGCTGGCGGTGTAAAATTCATTAAACTAATTTCTTTAATCTCCATCTTCGCCGGTTCGCGTCCGTTAATAGATACACCTTCGCCTACCGGCACACAGTGTGTGCTGATGGCTGCCTGCACCATTGCCGTCCGGGCAGTCCGGAAATATTCGGCTCACAAACAAACCGCTTTCCTGCCCGGCTGCAGCAAGCACCCCATTGAAAGTGAAACCCACAGTACGATGGTGGGTGCGAGGGGAAGGAGTGAGGGTTTGCAACGGTTTTCATAATTAGTTTTCACAAACCACAATAAAGGGACCAACAGCAGCAGAGGGTTGGCTGCTACAGCTGACACACACACACACCCGGAGGCAAACACGGGCCGGTGACTGGCCTCCAACATGGCGTCTCTCTAGTGTGTGTGTGAACCGCGCGAGGATAATGTAATAAAAACTGTACCCGGAAACTGTGGGCTCAATGGTGGATATGGGTGACAGGAGATAAATGAAGCTTTTGGTTTTGTAAACTACCACCAACATAAATTGTAGCTTTTGGTGACAGGAAAACAAATGAGGATGGAACGAGGAACGTATGCTTAAAATTATGACAATATATCACAGTGGTTCTGTTCATAGCACAAATCAAAGTCTATATAATACAGAGGTCGATGCATAGCTCGATTTTGGTCCACCAGTTTGAAAGCTTGATTTTGACAGTTAGATGAAAAAGTTTGTGAACGATTCCACACAACCAAACACTTTTTAGGCCCAATTGTGCTTTTCTGCACAAAATCTATTGTATTGTAATACATTTCCTTCTCATTTACATGGCATGGAGTAGTTTTTTCACTAATTCACCAGTTAAAAACGACCAAAATCAGGAAACTAGCCTAATAGCTTTGGTCCTCTTGACCTGCACATGATTTCGTCCTAATTTTGGACACTGATCTTGTTATAATCAATAATTGTACTACAATTCTTTCTTTTCTTGACATTCGTCAACTTTTTTAAGTACAATATTACGAACAAACGATGTAAAAATGACCGAAAATGCGTTCAAACCACTGCATGCACAACAACTAAAACCTCAATGTATGCTACGATGAAGCTATTGAAGCTTTTTCATCCAGCTGTCAAAACTTTCCCACGCTTTTTGATCAAATGTTCTGGACGATTCGACCTCTGAATTATATAGACTTTGGTACAAATTTAAGATTGAAGTTGAAGTCAAATTTTCAGTATCCTTTAATACATGGATAGATAGGTTAAAAATAGTCTTATTAACTAGTAGCGCCATCTGTTGTGAAAAGTGTATGAAGTACTTAACATGTGTCATTTATTTAATGAACGTGACTACTTAAAATCCTGACATGAAGCTCATTCGACGGGACGGTGTTTCCCAGCAAGAGGGTCACAAACATCACATAACCCAAAAACCCCCTTTGTAAACCTACATCACTGTAAATGTTAAGCCTCTGCCTGTGTGTGTGTGTGTGGTAACAGCCTGACCTGTCATCAACGCTCACCCACCAGAACCAACCTCATATATCCCGTATGGTTAATGCTTGTACGTATCCATGTTCCTCCCCAACACCCAGGGAGTCCTTTCAATCCCAACCAAACCCTCAAACCCCGCTGTAAAGCAGACTATTTTTTAACCATCAGCCAAAGACAAAGACGTCAGTGAAAGCAGCACACACACAGCAGACGAAGTACAAAAAAAAAAAAAAACAACGAAGCATGTCCAATACCCAGCACAAACAATAAGGAAAACGCTTTTAGCTCGGCTTGGGATTGTTATTTTATAATTGTTTCACAATTACGGTCGAGCTTGTAAGCCACCCGGAGCCGAAGCTGATGGTGCCGGGAAGCGAGACAGCAGTAATGATTGAGGCGGAAATGGTAGCGGTAAGGATGGGTAGTACTTACCGGTGTATTAGGTTGCTTTTCTGCCCCTCCCGTCTCAACCGGTGATGGCCGATCCCCTTTTCGACCGTACCGTAAAACCCTATTCCCCGCAAAAGCTGCTCGACCAAAGCAGCCCAACCGTAACAAAGAACTAACACAGGGATAATACCGAGAATAATAGCCCGATACACTTTCACAGTGTCCGTGGCTTTGTGGCGGCGGCGGCGGTGGGAACCTGTGGGCGCATCGGGCAGGCCGTGTGTGTGCCGATCGAAGGGACAGCTTTTCATCAACCCCACGGCCTGTCGGTCGGTCGGTCGGTGCACTTTCCCCTCGGGGAGGGCGTTCCAGTTGCGTTCGAAATCCGTTCGTCGATTCATTTCGTTCCGTTTCGATCCATTTCGTTCCAGTCGATTGTTCGCATTGCTAAATGGGGTGTGCCTTGGATTACAACACGGTGGAGTAGGGTACTGAATAGAAAAAAAATAAACAGGAAGGCGTGTGGGAAGAAAGCGGGCATAGGCTTAGGTCTCGTCAATGCATCGTGGTCCTGTGGAACTGACTACCACCTGTTGGGGCCGTTTTTTGCTCCATTTTTTATGACAATATAAAAAGTAATTCCCCTTTTCAGCTACAGCTCAGTACCAAGCCACGCACAGTCATTGTTTTCATAATATAATTAAGGTTAGATCTTTGTTTTCCCGTACGCTATCGTGAAACGTAGATTTATTTTATGTCCTTGCCTCACTTGCCCCCTGAAAGAGCACATTCTATTTTCATTCACGGGAACAGAATTGTCCGCATGTACATTGATTTTATCTACAAAAAAAAAACGAACGAACCACGTGCTTTCTTAGTAGCGTCAAATATAGTCCACCCGGTGCCCTCTAGAACGCACGACACGTGGTTTAACCCGCCACGCTTTCAACAAACGTCTGTTTAAACAGTCCTAAGCAAATGCGCACCCCTGCTGAGAGTGAATATTTTATTTAAAGAGCCATTCGGCATGTGTTTACTTAAGTGGTTTGAATAATTTACGCTTTACGCTGGAAATAAAACAAACATCTTTGATGGAACGTTTAATTTTAGTCTATGCGCAAGAGTTTATGGGCTACGAACCCTTTCTTACACGATAAAGAGCAACCAGCAACCAGTCGCACAGTACCGAGTAGCACTCCAACCGGCGCCCAGTGGCAGAAGTTGGGTGTATCGTTACAAAAGGCATCGGGCGCTTGTTTCCGACTCTCATCGCTCATACTATTATCGGAAAGCTTTCCGCTCCAAGTTTGAAGAGCCGATGACGGGTATGTGTACCCCATGCCCCATTCGCTAATGCGCACGACGGTGAATGGACAAAACAAACACACGAACCCTTTTTTTTGGGGGATGGTAGTCAATAATGTCTTCCATTTCCTACACATTTCCGTTCCAATTTAACCCCACGGTGGTGGAGTTTGCGAAGGGCAACTCATTCGCTGGGTGTATGTTCGCTGCGGATGTTATGAGTCATCGCTTAGTAACAGCCCCATCGGTTGTCTGCTCCTGCTGTGGTTGATACCTCAGCCAACGTTCACTTGCAACACGGTACAATGAGCAGCTCTTACAGTGTTGTATAACATTTAATATAAATTCCAATAAACAACCGGGGCTCATTCCAATGGAAAAGGAAATGCTGTCGTTGTTGCAGCTCTTACCTACTTACTGCTTGTTTCGCATTGCAAGCACAACACCTCTATGTGCGCTAAAAGTCCGCCTCACCATAGCATCATAAATTAACACACCCAAAACCCATAAACTCCTAATGCATTCTCCGGAATCACACCACGCTGCGAAAGTGCACTGTGCCCGTTTTTGGCTGTTTTGTTGCCACAGTACACCCAGTACACCACTCGCGCGGCACAAAATAAAATCAAGCAAACAGCGCCTGGCAGTATGCAAACAGTGAAAAAAAAACAAACAACCGTACCAAACGAACCGCAACATATGCTGCTTTTGTGGACCTTTTAAGAAGGCAGGACATGACGTTTACTGCAAAACCATTCATCAAACATCGTCTGCACGTCTCCCGCGTATGCCCTTTCCCATTCGCTCCCCCGCCTTTGCATCGGTTTGCAGTCCATCGATCTTTGTTTAGTGTGTGTGTATGTATGTGTGTGTGTGTGTGAATGGTTTGGTATTTTAAGCTCGGTTCGACGAGTCAGTGGCTTTGGCAGCGGGCCAAAACACTTCCGGCGAAAACCTGTTGCCAAGCCCGACCTCGACACCGAAACCGAGTGGGTAATCCGACCGACTGGTGTGGCCACCTGTTGTGCTGTTATAGTCTCGCCCGCTCGCTGTGCCCCCGTCATGACCCCATTCCGGTGTGTCGGCCCAATGCGCCCCCCCCCTCCCCTCTTTCCATTCACCCCACCGGTCGCGAGAGCTGCTGGTCATTAGGGTGAGCCACCGCCAGTCCGCGGGTATGGAAACATATTGCCCCCGCTGGCACAGTCGGGCCCGGGTAATGAAAACGTTTATTTTCCCATTCCACTTTTCCTCCACCATTCCGGCTTTGTGTGTGTGTCTCTCTCTCTCTCTCTCGCTCTCTCTTTTTTGGCTTAGCTTTATGCCGTGCGGAGGCAGGAAACACCGCGCCAGTGCGTCATTTTCGTACACTCATCGACATTCCGAGCCATCAAGCGCACAGACGAACAATTAATTTTGCCGCCATCCATTATCTCGTTCGCGACATGCTGGCAACATTGTTTTCCATTCCTCCTGCACGGCGGGACTGTTTCCTCATTTTGGTACGGGGGTCCTTCGTTTGGGGCTGCCATTGCTCTCCGAGGTAAAGTTGAAGAACAATTGTACCAACATTGCAGATTGTTGGGATTTTGGGGGTTTTTGTGGGGTTCCATGTTGTAAGCTGGCGGATGATACAGAGGACTAATAGCAGGGTAGGCTTTCGGTTTAGTTGATCGGATGATTTGACGTGTATTACATCCTGATGAAAAGTCAAAGAATGAAGGTAAATATGTCAACATTGACAGTAAACGAAAAATAATGTAATAGAATATAATAGAAAGGTTAATAATACGCTATTAACTGGTTTAAAACGGAATAAGTAATGATACCAACACCTGCAAAATGCTTCGCTCTATTTGTATTGATTGCTATGTCCACGTCATGTAACTTCCACCAACACTTTCACAGTACATTTCAGGCAGGCTGTTCACGAAAGCTGTAAAACAAAACTAATCTATGACACCGTTTTTCTTTCTCTCTTTCTCTCTCTCTCTCTCTCTCTCTCTTTCTTTCTTCTAACGTAATGCTCTTAATTCTCTCCTCGTGAAACTTGTGATCCATTGTGCTGATTTCCCTCTGTCACGTATTTTTGGCATGTTTTGTTCTGGCTCTCTATACTGCCTTTATCATCTACACACAACCACACTTTGAACCGCCTGTACCATATGCTTATGCGGTTGGTTGACATCCATTTTTTAATCGCTAAATTTCCGCCATGTTCCTGTCTGCCTCCCAAATTCCTCCCAAAAAACAAACATACAAAATGACCCACATCCGCATCCAACAAACACACTCACTCACTCACACAATGAATGCGCACGGCTCCAGCTATCCGTCGCGGGCCCCTATGATAATGGTGCAACCGGTGGCGGAAGAATGTTTCTCCTCGCACGGTCCAAACGAGCAAGGAGTGACGGAAATAGTGTATCGCTTCGACAAAATGAACCCACCCTATAATAGTGTCGTGAGTGCGAATAACAATAGGTAACGATTTATGCAAACACTTTCTCCACTTGTACTGTCTGCTGCTACCACTTCTGCTACTATTGCTACCACTACTACTACTACTACTACTACTACTACTGCAACTGTTGCTAATACTACCACTACCACTACTGTTACTATTTCCTCTACCTCTACCGTTGTGCTGACTGTATACTGCTGCGTGTGCTATCTCTTCCACATTCACAATCTTTCTCTGTTTCTCTCTATCTCTTTTTTCTCTCTCTCTCTCTCTCAGCCTCTCTGTTTATCTTACCGTGTTGTTACTATCCCCATTTTCCAATCATGTTTCCTGTACGCAAGCACTTGATGTTCATCAAACACACAGCGGCACACGTACACTAACGTCACTCGTTGAGCTTTCGGATTTTGTTTCACGTGATGGCCGTTTGTTGGTGTATACTGTTCGTTTTGGTTCGTGTTCGTATTTGTCTGTATGTGTGTGTGTGAGAGTGTATTTGTGTGTGGATCGGTGGTCGGTATCGGATGGTGAATTTTGTTGACATCTGTGATCATCTGTGATTTATCGTGAAACAATGTATTTCCATATTATTAATAAATTCGTTAATATTTCTTCAATGTATAATTCACTCTTCTCGATGTTATGGTCAATGTGTACGTCTGAAAAAGTTGATGTTCTTCAGAAGCAAATACATTTGTGTTATATTTGATGGATTTTTTTGTTTCTTTTCTCTTTAATTAAGTCTTATTCCATGTTTTTATTCGTGTTAACTATTTTCATATTATTTATTTGTTGATGTCAGTTAAAGATGTTTTTTGTACATATTTTGTTACTTCGTTTGATCTTGTGTTATTTTGCTCTTGTGCTCTGTTATCCTTTTTTTTCTTTTATATGAGTATTTTGTTTCCTGTTATTTTTTATTTTTTATTTCACCCTTAATGTTACATTCTACTTCTATTTTCTATTTCTTTTCTGTACTTTTGTACTTCTTACATGTATCTCTCTTCGTGTAAATAACAATAAATCATTTATGCATTTCAAAATGGGAAGCATTCCATGCTAATGTTTTACCGTTTAGCACTTTGTGGCTGTGGCTGCCCCTGTCACTGTTTTATTTCTCCATGGCCACAGTCCCTCTTATTTGATAGGTCTTGAACGATCTTTTGCTTGATGGGACTTATTTTCATAGCAAAACTTTACTTCATAAAATTATATAGACGCACTGGGCCATGGTCATGGTAGATTTACAAAACGCCCGGTGAAACAAGTAAACGGTCGCCGTTCTCTTTCCCACCGCCAAAACCGTCGGAAGATTGCGTTCTGTTCTAGTTGCCCTCATTGCAAGCACATTTCAGTGTCAGCACACAACAAAAAAAAAAACCGGCACGTACTAAACTACCGGTGCCATTTCACAGTGCCACCGCGGCAATGTTCACTGTTTATGCAAATCTGTATTTAAACCTCGTTTAAGTAGAATCGTACCAAAAATGGCACCACAAAACAGGATTAAAGAAAGCTCGTTTTATCACAGAGAAAGAAAGAGATAAAAAGAGAGAGAGATAGAGAGAGAGAGAGAACGAGAGAAAGAATACACCAAAGCAATAAGAGCTCATGAATAGCTAAAGCGCAGAAAATGGACCACGACTAAGACGTGGTCAGAATATTCTACCGTGGCATGGTGCTTCTTATCAAACGTCAGACCAAGTATTAATCCCCATCAGGAGGTGGTGGTGCAGAGCGGAGAAGGGAAGTGGTTGGAAGCAGCTACATTTTTTTTTGTTCACTTCTGTCTTTTGTCTAACTGTGTCCATCTTCAGACGTTTTTTTACGTTTGCATGCGCTCTCTCTGGCGGTGCTTGCCACTGCACTGATCTAATCAAGGGCAGGTTATGTAATGTTGTTGAGCAAAGACAGAACCACATTTAACCTAGATTTTAATCAAGAGATCAGAAGCGATAGTTGAGAGACGTGCTAAGGTTATGCAGGATAGTGCGGGATAAAGGAGGACTCATTTGCACAGGGGACGTTAGTTTAATTTTTAACTACGGTTTACCCTCACGGTGGGTAAAACTCAATTAGGAAATTTTATGTAAACGAAGGAATAAAAAGCATTATTAGGGAGCTGTCTAGATCTTAATTTGGCTTATCTGCAAAATAAGGACACTACATTCTTCAATCGCTTCGTATTGCTTAGATCTCACGTTTTTCAATGTTCATTCAAGAATAGTTGGATTTGTTCCGTGGTCAAGACCATCGATGTACACACCTTCACCAACCCGTATGTTTACACACCAATCTCACCTCCTGTTCAATCACCACAGCCCTATGCATGTAGCTACAGCTGTTCAGTATACCTCACGCAACCTTACCTTAATATCCCTTCCATCGCCTATCCTCGATTGAAATTCCCCGCACCCGGCAAAAAGCTCCCCTTTCTTCCAAGAACTATTCCCATACCAATTGTGAGCGGGGAAAACTGTGCGATTGCGAATCGATTGGCGATGGTACTGACGATAATGATATTGATGATGATGTGGCACCTTTGACTCGATGTGTTGACGCCTTTTTCTTTCGGTATATATTCGTTGATGTGTTCGTTGTGCGTGTACAATGGCAAACGGCTGTTTCTGTTTCTGTTTTATCTCCATCCAGTAATAATCGTTCCGCAACCCCACGTTCTATTTCCACCCCCTAGTCCCGCGTCAGCAACGGTTCGGCTGGCTATCGGAAAGTGTCAGTGTTCTAGCAGAGTTGCGTACTAATGTGCTCTTCTTTTCTTTTATTTTTTTTGCTCCCCATTTTCTTCTCTCTGCTTTCTGCGCTTACACAGTGTGCAGGAGAATGATGGTTCCTACTTCGAAAGCTTCACTGCCCTGTCGTGGAAGAGCGAAAACCGGCGCATGTCCGCGGTGCGGGCGGTGGAGACGCGGGCCGAAATACTGCCGGAGAATGACAACGATCGGCTGCTGGAGGACGACATCGAGCGGTCGGAGCAGAAGGAACATCTCTACCTGGACGTGCTGTACGCGATTGCAAATACGGTCGGCGCACCGGCACCGGGCGGACAGGTAGGGTAGGGTTGGGTAGGCGGACAGTGGTTCAGGTGGTTTCCAGGAATTGCGGGAGTGACGGGCGTTTGACAGACACAACCGACACACACACACACACACACACACACACACGCAGACACGTACACGTTATATTTTTAGAAAAATTGGTTCATGGGTGTGGTTTTATGCGAAACACTTGTGTCTTTTCGGCTATTGCAGGCTTGACGAGTTTTGCAAATCGGTGGCACGTTGTGAAGATGCCACGAGATGTGCTGAGTGTGCAGCTTTTGTCTATAGCAAGATTCTCTAGAATTTTGCCTTTCAACCATTTGTTTCCCCCGAAACAGCACATACACTTTTATTATACCGAAATTTCTTTACTCTTCACCTTGGAAGGCATTCTGTTCTGTACTGTGAGCTGCGCTAATTCAAAGCTCTTTGCAAAACAGTGCGACATAAATGCAAACCATTTAAGATTCTCTCAGCGAGATTTTCGGACACTCTAATGGGTATGGTAATGCGAAACAAGCCCTGACTATCTGTTGTGACCCACATGTTCACAGCGCATCTGCATTCGGATGGTTTTACATACCCAACACACCAATGTAGCACGTTGTCGTACGAGGAATCCTACTTGTATGTGTTTTTGGTTGTTATGTCCCTTGTGTAACCTTTTGTTTAACCCACAATTCTCACATTTACTTTGTCCATTTTGATGTGTTTAACATTAAAGGTTAAAAAATGCTAAAAATTTTTATTGTATTATTTCCTTCTTTCTGTTTCTTTACTGTTTTTTTTATGTTGAATTGTTCTACTTGTCTTATCTTTTCTTTCTTTCATTTCAAACATTTTTGCTGTTTTTCATTCTTTCTAAATTTAATAATGATTTACCTATTGTTTCTCAGAACTATTCGTCTTATACATTATTTACTCTATTAATATTACACTGTCGCTGTCTCTCTCTCTTCTATGTACTTCTCTGTTTCTCTTCAATCACACACACTAACCTATCTACTATCTGCTCTACTAAACTCTTTCTCTTTCTCTCTATCTTTCGATGCCTTCCCAACCTATCTTCAAACACTCTTAACAACTTAACCGCTCTACCGTCAACTGCACGCACGTATGTTCATGCACCAACCGTCCTGAACGAAATGAATCTAAATAAAAACAATCGCTGTCGTTCGTTGGTTTGTATGGAAACTCTGCTTTAACGGCGCACAATTTGCCGACAATTTGGCTCCCTTCGAAAACAAAACAAAAACCGTCATTTTCCATCCAACAACGGTGCGAATGTAAACTGTGCGAACTAAACGTCCTCACCAAACGGCACTGGAACACTTTAAATAAACACCATCACTTAAAGAAGCGTCTTAAAGTAAATATAATATCCTTCAATATCGTTTGGTTTGTGTGCAATGTGTTTGTTTCAATTTGCATTGCTTTAAAGCTTGTGCGATTTACATATTTCTAGTTCGCAAATGAAAACATTCAACAAATTATGTATAATATTTGCTTACAAAAAAGTATAATACGGTTTAAAAAAAAAAATCCTAGAATGTAGTAGATCAGTAGTGAATAGTATTTGAGCTGTAGTTATCTTTGATTAAATTCGTTTCAATACATTTCTATCATATTTACCACCCTGAATTTTTTTTATTAATTTCACCCGTCTTTCATCAGTGACATGGTTTCACACTCCTTTGTCCTTCAATCTTTCGCCCATCCATCCATGCAAATCGATTAAATGGTATAGACAAAAAAATACACACAAAAACCACCCCACCAACACAAGACACGGGAAATGAGTTTTACAGCTTAGCATGAAAACCAATCCCTTCAGGTACAGCTGCAGGTCACAAAGGAAGCATAAAACGGACGTCTGCAGCGACAATACGTGCTCTCTGCCCACACAGAACCCTCCTCATACGTAGGGTGTTTTTTTTTACTTTTACAAATAAAAACAAAATCAATCCACCAAAAGAAAACCTTTTCATGGGAATACCTATACCACCGCTGTGCTGCGCTGTCGTCGTTCGGTGTGATGGAATCTCAGCTGGTCACTTTGGCTACGAGCAAAGGTGATACTATAGTGCACGTTCGTTCAATCCCCCATTCACTAGCTCGTAATTGAAAGGTGTGCATCGAAAGACAGCCCATCCATCAGGAGAAGCGATCGGGCAGCAGCTCCACAAACTATGCCTTTACCTTTGGGCTGGTGGAAAAATGGATCCATAAAGGATGTAGCTGTGAATGGAAAGAAGTGCACAAGAGTTGAAAAATGTTATCTTTTGTAGAGAGAAAATAGGATTTTCTTTATGGTTCCCAGATGATTAAAAGTTATTTCTAATGGAATGTTTAGTTTAAAGTGTCTTTTTATAAAAAAGCCTTTCTCGTTATGCACCACATTGCACTCATCGAAAGGAAATGAGCCGTTGGTTTTTCATGCTCTCAGTAATAGTATGTTTCCCACTGGTTAAACCAAACGCAAAATAAGGATCAGGCAACGAGCGCTCAACGTTAGATCCAAAGAGCTTATTTTGAAATTCGATCACGGTTAGGATTTTTTTGGTTTGTGGCATTAAGGACCCATTCCCCGTGCACCTCGAACAAAAGACAAGCAACACATTCTGAGTCCGAAAATATCTGTTGCTATCCACAAACACTCACACACACCCGCATACCTGCTCTCATCGCCCGTTCAGCCTCACAGTCGCACGAAATCTTAATCATACAGACAAACAAATCCGGATGGAGAGTGTCGGCGCGCCCGTCGGGTCGGGCTTGGCTCCATGTTCTCGAGTGGATCACCATCACCACCCGAGCGTGTGTGGTGACCGGTGTAGGCGTTCGGGCAAATTTTCTTTGCAAAATCGCTACCGTTCTTTACCGTTCAACCAGGCGCTCCCGAGAAGAAAAAAAAAATACGCACACAAAAACAAAAGCAAACTGAGCCAAATACCATAAAGGCGCCGCTCGCCAAAAATCATCTCGAGCACGCAAAACGATGACGACGACGACCGGCGATGGTACCAACCGGAGCCGGGGAGATTGGCCAAACGACGGGCGGAGGAGAGGGGGGAGCAGCACATCGGAAGCAGGTCGAGGAAGTAATGTTCATTCAACCCGCTGCTGGTGTTTAAGTAGCGTGGGATTTTCGATTTGCGTCACCAAGTGCGGAGAGACCGACGCACACGGGCATCTAGCCATTTGCCATGTGGTTTCGATTCCAGCGAAAATAAAACCATTTTTCCAAACCGCAAACTGACACTGGGCTCGCTAGGCGTGTGTGTGTGTGTGTGTGAGTATGCTAGACCGGGCTGTTAACCGTACCGGTGAATGGATGTGTAGGTACTGCTCTTGTCAAATTCAGTCCTACTGTGGCGTGCCGTGTTTTCGGGGGGTCTTTTTGTTTGTGAATGAATGACTGTGAGAGACTGTGAGGGAGAGCAGGAAATAGGAAGAGCAAAAACAAAGTCGGGTGGAATGTTACGATGACGCAAACTACACCTACCAGTTGGCAGGTGGCTTTGTTCAGCGTTATTTAATGGTATTTGCCAATAAGGAACTATCAAGAAGACTTTTAAAAGAGTCAAACAATTATACTATTTTATCAAAAAGTAGTATGTTATTGAAATTGTTTGTAACGACTGCAAGAGAAAATCATTTAAATATGTATAAAGAATAACGTAAAGAATAACGTGATGCCATCTTTGAAAACATTGTTAAATGCTTTAGTTAAAGACAGTAACAAACAGCTGTTAAACAAAGTATGATTCATATTTTTATTTAAAGCTAACTTTAAGCCTCCAAGAACCGCACATATAAGAACCATTTCAAACCGTTCGTTCTGCATTATACCTTCAAATTGTAATGGAATTTGAGTCACAAATTCCCAAACACAAAACATACGCTGCTGTCTACATTCCACACTACACTGCAGTGGAAACATTTCAGTTTACAAATCACCCTTACCGGCACGATCAAAGCACTACCGTACCCAGTTAGGCGCAGGAACAGTCCTCTCTGCAATCAAAATAAAGCAAACACACCACCAAGCTCGTACTCGCACGTAAGCATGTGCCCGCGTGCGCGGCTGCGATATTAAATTTGAGCAACCGTTAAACCATCAATTCGTTGTTATTTCTTGTTTGTGTCGGGCTGCTACCTGTACCCGCGTGTCGCGTTTTGTGCAATCCTCTCCTCCACATCTCGGGAGAGGGAGCGAGAGGGGGGGGGGGGACAGGATCAGCATCATTTCACCAACAAAAGAGCTTCATCTTCACCGACCTGCGTACCGTAACTTTTCCCCGTAAGCGCTCTCTCTCTCTCTAGGCGGCCAGATGCCATCACCACCACCATACCACAAGATGGCTCGAACTCGTATCGAACGAACGGAATCCCTTATTCCGTTCACCGTTTGCTGAACCCATGCTGGAGCACAAACTTCCTCCAACTGTTCGGTCGAGCAAGTTTTTGGGAGCTTTGCCTGGCCTGGTTCTTTCCACCTTTCCAACCATTCCTTACACAATGCGAAGGAAAAATCCAATACCACCATGTGACACCATGGTCCCGTCGCCACGATCCGCAACGTTCCGAAATGCCCGCGGGAGGTTTGGGTGCGAGCTCAGTGGATTGGAAAAACGAAATGGAAAAGCTCGTTAGAAAATCAACATTATAGGGAAGGGAGAGAGAGAGAGTGCATGGTCGTATGTGTATGTGTGTGTTTGTGAGTGCGTTTGCGGGCGTTTCTGGAGTTCCATCGATTGATATTTGCATGCATGCATGGGCGAGGGAAGGCGGAATTTTGGATATGATCGGCATTTTCTTACATTTTCGCTCACAACTTTTCGCAACTTTTGTGGCTTTTCGTAGGTTTTTTTTTGTATCGCCTTCCCAAAGAACGGAAATGATTTAAAATTTCAGCGAAGCAATTTAAAGTAGCGCTCGCAGCATTAGCGATGCAGCAAGGAAAACGGCTCCAAATCCAGCTTACCATACACGAACCTCACCGAGCAAAATCCTTCCAGCACAGTGCATTCAATCCTTCACTCTTGCTTGTATGTATCGCACACACACACCGAGCTTAATCCCAACCAAACAACAGTAGTGTTTCTGCTCACGTTTCTCTTAATGCCTTGTAGTTTAGATTCGCCATAGATTTACAGTGTGTTGCTTTTCTTTAAGCGCGTGGAAAAGCAGAGAATGGGGGGGGAAGGATACCCATATGCATCACATACGGCACATAAAAATCACAACCGAACGCTCCGTTTCACTCATCTCCACTCTCTCTCTCTCTCACTCTTTCCTTCTTCCCCGCCTCTGCTGCTGTTCATCGCGCCGGTCCGCGGTCGTTGCTTATCGCTGCCGGCGCCTGGCACAGTTTGCACACTACAAAGAGGAGATGTACCTTCAGGCGCAGCGCGTGTTCAACGTGTCGGCCGACCGGCACTACCGGCTGCTGCATGCCGCCACCGAGGAGAAGCCCAAAATCATCGTGCTCACCGTGATCGTGCAGGAAGCGGAAGGGCTCGAGGCAAAGGACGCCAACGGTGAGTTTCTGCCTGCTGCTCATTGACTTTCTGGTTTTTATTTTTCGCTTGTACCACCGCTTTTCCACTTCATCGGTTTGTGGGTATAGAAGTTTTGTATGTTCCACGGGACGGTTTTAGCTGACACGTTTTGCCACGTGTGGTTCGCAAGGAGGATATTTGTTTAATAATAACGTCCCAAAAGTTGCTATTATTTAACAAATATTATTTGCTATTATTTAACAAATACATTTTGATTTACAAACATTCCAACTATGTACAACAGTTCTGGGTATTGCTTTATATTATTAAGAATCTTTCTAATTTTCTAAAGAAGTACGTTAGATTCAGGAACAATTCCAGGACTGTTATAGGTGTGGGATCAGTTTCGTAGAACGATTCAGGGTCAGGGGCATTTTCAAGTCTGCTATGCGTTCAGGATGAATTTCAATACTGATATAGGACTTGGTTCAGGGCAAGATCTTCAGAATCTGTTCCAAGACCTGGATAGTTTCTGGATCAGTTCCTGCATTAGTATTGGTGCAGAATCAGTTTGAAGTTCAGTTTAATGACTGTTATGGATTCACCAACAGTTCCAGGATTGATATAGGTTTAGGATAACTTCCTTAAACGGTATGAGTTCTAGTTCAGTTCGAAGATTGTCGCAGGACCTAAACAGTTATGGCAACAGTTTCATTAACGGGTTTAGGACTTATTTCACAGGAAAAAAGGATTGACATTAGTTTCAATACCTTTGGATGGATTCGAGCTCGGAATTAGTTTCAAGACTAGGTTCGGGATACGTTCGATCGCCGGTATGGGTTCAAGATGAGTATTGGGGCCCTTTCCATTTTAAGTTCGTAGGCTGAAATTTCAGCCTGTCAGCTGTTTGCATTGTATAGCAGTTTTCGAGCAGCTATTTAAGTGGGTATAATATACAGGTGGGCTTATCCCAAGGAGTATGGATTTAGAAGGCTGATTTTTATCACCTCTGTTTCTGATTGATGATTTTAAGAGTGTTTTCGTGTATTCTTCAAGCCTCCAGAAAGCTTGTTTGAGCAAAAGTTTTCACCCAACCTGTCAAAAAGTGATGTTCAAATTTGGTTATAAAAACAAGTTATGAGACCATCTGGACTACATACACTTTAATTCTAGATTCCATCACCTGATCTTTTTAATACACCTTTGGATGAATGTAAAAAACACCTTGTTTTGCCATTTTTCGAGCAAGTACTCGAATATAATTCTAGCTTTGAGACTAGCATAATCTAGACTGAAAATTGCAGGCAGTTTATGAAAATTGCAGGCTAGTTTTATGTGTGGTTTTGTATGGAGTGTTTACATGATATCAGCCTCCAACTGTCAAACTTCATACAAAAACCTGACTAGAATCGTGAAGGGCCCCTTTGTCTCGGAACCTAAAAAGCTATGGCAACAGTTCCATGAATGAGATTGGGAACCTATTTCAGGAGTAAAGTAAAGGATTTGGATATGTTTCAGGACAGTTTATGGATTCGGGCTCGGAAGTAGTTTCAAGCCTAGGTTTGGGATAAGTTCCGTGACCGGTAAATATTTGGCATAAGTTCCGGGACAGTTTATGGATTAGGAATTAGTTCTAGGACCCGTACTGGTTTGTGAGTAATTTTAAGACTGGTAGGGGTTCATATTAAGTATCAAGAGCATATCAAGAATATTTCACGTACTGGCAACAAAAACCATTTAGGCTCGTTTCCACCATGTAAGGATCGAAATGTTGAAAGATTTATCATCGAAAAGAGTGTTTGACTTGGCCGCAGGAATATCATTTGTCGTTAGAAAAACATTTAACTAGAGAAAAGTGGCGACACAAGTGAAAGGAAATAAATCATGGAGGAATATTTTCATATTCCTAAAATAAATTAAAAAAAAAACTCGGATACATTTCATAACGAAATCATCTTACTCCAATTTTATAATGAGATGAAATGAAAATGACAAAAGCTCACGTTCTCCATGTGTTGATGTTTCAGAACAATTTGGGATGTGAAGCATTTTGTCTTTTAAAGTTAAATTGGCAATAAATAATAATAAAATGCTCTCAATATTTCACCGAATGTGCATGTCCACTTGAGCACACACGCACACTTTAGTACCATCCAAAGGCACGAGTTGCGAAACGAGTTTACCACCAACCGGCAACGGGTAATGGTGTTACATAAACCATAACAAGCTGCACAGTAACACCCTCCTACTAAAACGATTAGAGGCTGGTGTGTACAATAAAGGCAGCAACGAAGGAAAGAAAAAAACACGAAATACACCAAGCGTTACCACCATCAAGCGTGTGCTGTAAAGCATCATCTTTACAACGATTCCACGAAACGGCGTTGAGGGGTAAAAAGACCGCTAAAACGAGGTACCGGTGTCTCGTACTTGTACCGTGTGTCGATTTTATAAAATATATATATATGACAACCCGGTCCCTTTCGCTCAACGTTTGATCCCATGCTCTTGGCTATGCTCTTGAGATGCTTTTTGCATCGTCGCGTTGATGTACTGTAAATTTAATAAAGCCCAAAAAAAACAAGCATGCAATATGTTAGCTTGCTTGTTACTACACTGCACGTGGGACTGGCTGGTGGGACTGGTGGCTGCTGCCAAAGCTAACGACGTTTGGCCGGTTCGTGGAAACATAATTGAACTAGAAGGGAAGGGAAAGGAAGCTTTACAATAAAAGTACTGCAATGTTTGAATCTTTAATATCTTTCGTGACAGTGACCACTGTCTGACCGTTACGGAATTCCAAGCGAAATCAGACGAAACGAATGGCCAAAATATTTAGTATTCATTTTCAAGCACAACACTCCCTTCTTCGCATAATCCAATTTGCACCAGTTTTGTTTATTGTTCGCGCGGTTAACAAGTCAGACGGAGGATCGGAGCAATCTGACCACACGCAACCAGCCATCCAGCTTTACCACACCGAAAATATCCACTTTCAACGACCAACCAACCGGCTAACTTGATTTGGTGGCAGCCGATATTTTTAGCCACCCATTACCACCCATTCGCACCCTGCCTCTCGCGTAAGTCCGTCACAGAAACAACAGGAAAATGTACGCAGCGTACGCATATCCTAGCAGCATTCCCACGGTCGAAGGGCGACATAACGTCGATGTGGTTGAGCATGAGTGTATGTATGTAGGTGTCTGTGTGTGTGTGTGTGTGTTATCAGAGATTGAAGAAAGTGCACCACATCCGCCCTCACACAACCGTCGTAAAGATAAGCAGCGATTCCAGCACACGGAACAAAAACACACGCCGATCGGAGCGACTTACGCCGTAAATACGCCACCGGTCGTTGCGCCGGGCGAAAGGGCCCATTAACGCCACCGCTGCCAGCTTTCGGTGGCGGTGTCGGGTGAATCGTTAAACAGCTTCGGGAGAAGCTTTAGCCAAAAGGTAACAAACAAACCAAAAAAAAAAAGCTTTCACTTCCTTCTACGCTTTCCTCGGAACGATTCCGTTGCAAAGTGATGTCTGCCCATCCCTTATTACCGTCAAACTAAATCCACACCCACCTTGGAAATTGTGCCCCCCAAAAAGTCGACCCGATAGCGACCCGAAGAGCGATTCCCAAAACTGGTTCGTTCCCTTTTTTTTGTGGAGCATTTTTATGTGTTTCTTCGGTTCCTTTTTTGCTAAAATGATTAGCTCGCCCCCAGTAATTGTGTAATTCTTTTACGCACTGTTTCATCGAACCAGGCTCTCCATTGTCGTTTTTTTTGTGTATATCCACATTGCCCACGCGGGAC
Source organism: Anopheles merus (assembly GCF_017562075.2). Lineage (NCBI taxonomy): Eukaryota > Metazoa > Arthropoda > Insecta > Diptera > Culicidae > Anopheles > Anopheles merus. Next base: position 45,869,907 of record NC_054083.1, on the reverse strand, counting down.
CTAAGGTGGTTGCTAGCACAGTAGCTTTAGGAAAACTTTAACTGCCTGCCCGGAAACGTGTAACGTTATGGGTGGATTTTTGTTTTTTTCGTTTGATAAAAGACAGCCACTCACAGCAACGCAGCAGGTTGCTGGGGGAGTTGTGCTAGTATTTCCTGTTTTTTTTCTTCTCTTTTCTGTCTACAGGATTTGGTTTGGATCTTTGCATATTGTGCCCTCCCCCGGTTCGCGCTGCGTGGGATTGCAAAATGATGTGCGAGAGGATGCGAATTAGCAAACAAAAAAATGTAAAAAACAAGCCTGCCTACTCGATGAGTGTTTCGTTTTGTGTTGTGTTTTATTCGGCAGCCAGCTTCGCCGCGAAGCTTCGCCAATTCACGGCTGAGTGGCCGGTTGGTGCTGCTGCTGCTTAAGCTGCTAATATTCTTTGAAAGTTGTTAGTTTATTAATCGCTCTGTTTCAGGGGATTTGCGTTGTTAAGAGCATTTGGGGGCGGGGGAGATTTTTTTTATTAAATCTTCAATGAAGAGATCTGTACAATAGTGATGGGAAAAATAAATCTCAAAAGGGATTCGAATCTTCGAACGCGGCCCTTATTCAATATCAAATCAAATAATTTATTTGGTGACTATAACTTCTCATTACACGAACTGTTGCTATATTTTGACTGTAAACTGCGTGTTTCGACTTCCGAAATTAGAGATACGGTGGTTTCTCTCGACCCCCATTAATAGCGTATCTCGGGGACGGATTGCATTTCAATGGCAATCCCAATCGCAATCGCAATCAGAACCCCAATCCCAATCAGAATCCCAATCGAATCTCAAATGAATCTCAATCCCAATCAAATCACAATCAAATCCCAATCGCAAAGGAATCTTTTAAGGAATCAAATCCTTCAAATAGGATCCGATCCGATCGAATCTTGCTAGGGATTGAATCTTCGAATCTTCCGAATCCTGAATCTCCCAACACTACACTGCACAATGAGTGATGTGAGAGGTGCGTGAAGATGAGCGTGTACACTTAATAGCTTCACTGGTAATAATGATGATGATAATCCGTAAATTAAGTTAGTTTTTGAATACTTTTTTGATATACAGTGGAGCGTCGTTCATCCGGGCTCCTCGGGACTTGACCTCGCCCGGAAGTGCGAATAACACGGATAGTGAGTCAAATGATATGTATTATCACCAATTCCTGATTAATTTTACGAAAATTATCTTATTTGATGATAAAAAGAACCCAGTTTTTATTAACTTTATGTTTTTCCCAAACGAATGTTTGAAATATGCCTTGAATTATCGTGTCTTTTGTTATGACAGTGTGCTCTTTTAACCGCTTTTTCAAATATCCTCCTCATAACGCAATATCACCTTTGTACGGAACTGTCATTTCTCAACAGTACGGATAAACGGACAGCCGAGTAAAAGGTACCCGGATACGCGACGCTCCACTTTATCTCGCATCAATTCTTGTTCATTTTGGGGAAAATGTACAATTTGAAGACGATTCTTAGAGTTTTATTCCAAAATTAATTCGCAAAATTGAAGTGTACCTCAAAGCAACGTTTCAAAATATGTAGAATGCTAGTTTATTATTAATTTGTTATCGATTTATTTTGTTGGTCATTTCACTGTGCAAATTCACAGATTATTGCATTACATAAATACCAATAAACGCAGTTAAGTATTGTAAAATTAGTTCTTCCTTTCGCTTTCGCTCCCCTATTTCCTCAACGCATGCAGTTAATTAACAGTTGAAGCCATTTTAATCGAACGATAGAACCAATTTCAAACCTTCCAAACTCCACTCCACATGTGCCGGCGAGTCGCCATTCGATCCGGCTTGCAACTGCCAGCATTAAAAGACAGTCAATAACAATTCAGCCCATCTTCCACGCGAACAGTTCCATTTGGATCAATTTTTCCCTTCACTCAAGGGACGCTCGTTCATTCCTTTCCTCCTTGGCTCGCCACTCAGCTAAACGCCTGTGCAGTCAAGAAATTGCTGCGAGAGATTAAGGGGTGAAAGCGAAAAACTTCCTCTCGCTTTTCCAGCTCTCCGACCACAGAGCGAGCTCAAGAGTTCGCACATGGTTGATGATGACAGTGACGGTGATGGTGGTGGTGGTGGACGTCCCGACCTAACTAGACTCGACTCGAGCCACATCGTTACCTGCCCGATAAAGGTATGGAGGGGGGGGGGCTTCACCGCGGTAGAACGAAGAACGAGAAAAAGCTGAAAAAGAAACCCCTCCCGAGAAACGAGACCACCGTCGCCAGCCTCTCTCGCTCTCTCTTACATTCTAACCGCGGGGATTTAATTTGAAAGTGAAGAAAATTGAAATTATCGATTATTTTAGCGCCATTAAGTGAAAGGGATGGTGGAAATGAAGGGGCTGAAGGAAAAACGGAAGGCCACTGCGGTACTGCCGGTAGTTGATTGGTGAACTTTTCCCATCGTAATAGTAGTAGTAGTAAAGTGTTGGCGGAAGTTAATATGTAGCTGCGTGGATAGTGGAAAACTTGCTCTCGGCGGACAGGCCGATCAATTGATTTATCTTTTTTCTTCTTTTTTGCGTACAAAACATTGTGCGTGAGCATTTTTCATCTCAAAGCCCTGTTGGGGGCATTCATTCGCCCCGCCATACAACCTTCCCCATTAGGCGTGGAAATGGGAGCCGTGCGCTTATATATATATATATATATATATATATATATATATATATATATATATATATATATATATATATATATATATATATATATATATTTTTTTTTTGCTACGATGGCTATTTATAGCCGGGCAGACAATAATCGTTCCGAACTAACTTTAGTGGTGAATTTTCCTCCACGGCGGATTAGCGGATGGTGTGCACGGACAACAACTACTACCCGTCTTTAGGATGCATTTATCCGCCTGTCTACCTTTCTGATGGTTGTTTGATTGGACGGAGTGACGCACACAGACACACGCTGCCACCACGAGACGCAGCGCAACGCTCATATCGCACGACGGCCCTGCGAGCCGAGCTGGTGTGTGAACACCAACTTTTACACCAACCGGAAGTGGGGAAGCAAACTCTTCCTTCCCTTGCTGCGGCTCAAATCCCTTGTGTAGGGATAGAAAACACACGCTCACACACTCACACATAGACAGCGACGACGTGGACGACTTTGCGGTCGTAGTCGTAGACCGTTCTGGGGAAAAATCCTCTCGCAACTCTAACCTCACCACGCACAGCACATTATGTGTCTCTCCGGTGTGCTGAGAGAGCAAAGTGTAGGGAAACGAAACGAAAAAAAAAAAAAACACAGGGACGGATGCTAGAATAACTTTGCAATCAAACAACCATTTGGTCAGTGCTTTGCCGTTCCGCGTTTCACGCCTCGTTCCTTCTTCTTCTTCTTGTTTTTTTTTTTACCAAACGCCTCCCGGATGTCCGGAAGAATCGGTATCGGTGTGTTTCGCATCATGAAACCGTCGGCGTCGTCGCTATCGTCGTCGAGAAGCGTGCGAGCGGCAAACGATTCTAGCAAAGCGCACCATCGAGCCTTTTATTTGCTGCCCATCAAAACTCGCACGGGCAAAATGGGTACAATTAGGTTTTGTGTGTATGTGTGTGTTTGATGCTGATATAGCTGTTTCACGGTGCAAGGATTTGCGTTAAGGCGTTTTTACGGTGCTGGAGATGAGGGAACGTCCCCCTGACAAGAACGAAAATCAAATTTATACGCACATAAAAAGATGTGAAGAGATTCAGTACATGTATAAAAAGTGGTGAAAACATTCTAAATATAAATAATAAATAATAAACATTTTTCACATATACTATAATCTGCCATAAGACCAAAGTTGGTAGAAAATTCGTCAAATCGGAAAAATTTACTATCAGCTCTATCAACCACTCTATCACTTTTGAAAGACAAGACAAGCATTCCTTTCACTACACATTCCTTTGTGGACGAATCGCGATCGGGATGAAATTACTGAATAGGATCAGCATAATTAGACAGCTACACGAAAAGCACTTCCCCACCCCAAAACCCTACAAGAGAAAAACCCCGCAATCCAGCCTGGGTGAGTGATTTATTGCTTGCTCTTTCACGGATGGAGCTAGCATTCCATCACGATTTATGCCAATCATCGTAGAATTTTTACCATTCCAGTCAATAACTTTGTGGCACAAGACAGAAAGACGGGAACGAATTCTTTACAATTTTTTTATTCGCAGACAGACACGACACGAATTGGTGCTGTTTGGCCGGCCAAAACGGTCCTTTTCTCTTTTAATTGAAAACAATTCCTTTGTGATTTTCGTCTCCGATAATCACATTTTGAGGAGGGTCTTACACATTTTCAAAATTTCAAATTTTGTATCATCCACAATCAAAACTTGTTCTCTCTTTTCTTCTTTGCACTAGTTGTCATTTTACGATCTGACACACCTTTACACCCGTCGTCAGACAGGAAAAGGCAGGATTCCGTGCTGCATATAAATCGAAACTCTCCCTGAATAATTCGTCGATATTCCACCGGTAAAAAAAAAAACCGTGCGAAAGGTTTCATCACTCATCCCGAACAAACCAGCCCGTAGCGGAAAGATCAAGGAAAATTGATTTCATGAATATCTTGCTGCTCGCACCATCGAACGGGTGGGAACGCTTGTGCCAGCGTTAAGCGAATAGGAAAGCTGACGGAAGGCTGACAGGCCAAGCAAAAGTGGCAAACAAGTAGGGTCATATCTTATTTTTCTTCTCCTTCGTCTCATTCTGGTGCGTTCTTATTGTCGACGATACCATCTAACTTCCATGTGATGTGATGGTGGTGATGGTACAAAATTCGGGATTCAAAACAGACTTAACTTCCCTCATTCAGTATTTATTTCCTTCGCCACACACCCCTTCCTTCGGCTGTTTGTGTTTTGTTTGTGGGGGCGCACGACAGACAGCAACAACAAAAAAAAAACTCGCATTGGCTTCGCAATTGGAAACAACGGTGCTTGAGGCTTATTGGATTGGATATAAACATACATTTTGCAGTGCGATTTGCGTGTGCCTGCTGCTATATGGTACCGGGCTGGTGGCTTTGATTGATTGAGTGCTGTGGCGAAACGAGCCCCGCCGCAGCTGGTACCATTCGATTTAGGATTCGAGAGAATAGTTTGATAAATCGCTGATTGTAAATGGTGCAATCGGTGACAGAGCGTTTGATAAGCGTTTGGAGAATAGAATAAACAAATTTTGTCTGAAAAGTACTGGGCGGCTCCATCGGAGAATTAAGGAATAAAAATGGAAATTCATAAATCACTTCAAAAAGAGCACTGAAAATTGATTTCCGTGCACAAGAATGTAATTTTGCGATAGAATTGATTTGTTTATGTTTCATTATAATATCTATTATTCGTGCATATGAATAATTGTTTTATTTACTCAATGGAGGCGCATGGTGTTTTATAATATTCATGGCTAACAATAGCTTATTTCCTGGAACAATCGAATGTTTCGTCGTTGATACTACGCTTCAAAGTGTGTATGTTCATCGTAGTTCTATTGTGAACCTTCTATACTCTCCATTTAATATATTTAGCAAAGGTCACATCGTTCACCTTGCATTCCAAGACGACCAAATTGCTTTGAACAGTCTTTTGACCCTATCATAACTAAAGCAAGCATGTTATTTCGCAAGGAATGTATTTTTAAACTATAATGCAATACACTATGCTCATTTGTACATATTGTATTTCTACGTGCTATTGTTTATGGGCGAGAATAATGTATAACTTCCCGTTATTCTGCCTAATTGCACTATGAATTCTGAAATTAATTATTGTATGCTATAAATAGACTGCATAGATCTATGCTTCTCTGAAATGTGAATTCCCCTGCTGAGAAGGTTTAACAATCAGTTTCACCGCACCAAAAATCTCAACCATTGCTTTGTTCACCGGAACATTATTACACAAATTCGTGGAAAACCCGGCCCAAACCCGCGCACACACAAAATTGTACAGGAAAGGTAATCTTCATTCATCTTCATGTTCACACTGTACGGCGGAAACGGATTGTTGTTGCTGCTGTAGCTGCTGCGGCTGCCGAATGTCTCTGGAGGATGTGTTTTAATTACAAACCTCCCACAAAGCAGACACTGCGACCCGTTCCGTGATTAGCTTGCCTTGCTACAGCGTTCAGAGCGTTCAGGGGCTTAGCGCACCGGCACGCCTACCGTCAACGTCGTGTGACAACTGGCTCATCACATCCCGGACCCGTTCAATGTGAGTCCCGTGTTTTATCTTGCGCTAATTTGCATAAGGTGCGTGGTGGCGGTTGCCAGATAAATTAAGCAACCAACCGTTTACAATACCATGCACCCCAGCAGCCTTCCCGAAGCGCCGCCACTGTGTGTTTGGTAGCGGCGTGAAAAGGTCACTTGAAATGATATAAAATGATCAAAACATTGCAAAAACCAACTCTACTTTCAATGATGATTCTCAATTTACTGTTGAGATTATGGGACCCATTTTCATAATTTAAAATCAATACCCCGCTGCTCGGCTGTAACGAGCTTCAATCACTCGTCAATAGAGCGCACCAAGCCCACCGCACCGTGACACAGTGAAGTGACATGAATCGAAAGCAGTCGCTGATAGAAAAGAGTGCCCACACACACAAAAAAAAACGACACCGGCCACTTCCCGGCGCCCTCGTCTTTTGCGCGGGCCCCGGGTAAATGGTGCGACCAAGCCGCATTACTGCCAACGAAGGAATCTCTCGAGACCATTAGCGACTGATGGCATAAATAGAGCCTGAAACATTCACTTCACTCAACGCGCAACGTGGCGCAATCAGAATGGAGACCCCATGGAAAGGGAATAAAATGTCAGCAAAGTTAAATTGATGGAAAATCGGGTACCGCGGGGGGGGAGGGGAGGCTGCTTTTTTCACGGTCTATCTATCTTTCCCGCTGTCAGCAGCGAGTCGGTATCGTTCGATGATGGTTCACTCGATTTGGTAATAGTGAGAAAAGCATCTCTATTAGCCTTTTCAAAGGGTGCACTTCTCATTTTGTAGATGATTAATACATTGGTTTCATTTGAGATAACCACTTTAAACAAACACAGCTTGTACACCTTTAACGATTCCTTTATACTGTTAATCTTTCTGACATTGAAACATGACTGCACACACATAACACATCCATTCCATTTAAAAACACGTTAACACAACTGCTGGAAACCCAATTAACTCTACGCTCGTTGCGTCGTTGATTCGCCCTTTTTTTATGTCGGTGCTCGGCATGCACGATTATAACAAAAAACGAGGTCACCGCACCATTGGCACCCGTTAAACACCTAATTAAATTCCCACTTGCTCTTCATGGCGCGGGTCCGACCCGTCCCAAAAACCTGAAGCAAACACATAAAAACAAAGCAAAACTTTTCGTTCGTTGTCATACAAACTTTTGCGCAAAAGGTCCGGTTTTTAACCGGTACCGCAGGCATACAAAACAAAACAAAAACCCACACACAACCAGCACACTAAACAAACAAACCAGCTGGGTATATATACCAAAAAAGGGGGGCTTCATCACAGTGCGATGATGACAGAAGGGTCTGTGCGGACCTGCCAGTGTCCAGCAGCAGCAGCAGCAGCTCGAAGGATCATATTTGTTTTATTTTTTTCCTGTTGCAAAAGTTGGCAATTTAAGGCTTCCACGGGGCTCGGTAAATGCCATATTTTTGCAGTGCACTTTAACAGTTACACCGAAATCGAGAGAACGGAGTCAAAAGTTCATTCCCAAATCAAAAAAGGGCTGTACATGCACACGAATGCTCAGCTGCAATGCAATGGCGCTGCAATGCACGGGAAATGGAATTCAATTACGAGCCGGCTAATTATGTTTCGTCAACCCGGGGAACACATTACCGGAGAAAGGATTAGATTTAGGCTGCACGGAAAATCGCGAAACCGTACCGCGCTTAAACTAAACGGTTGTGTTGAGCTGCTGCTCGATGCATTGATGCACTTTTACCCATGGAAATGCTATTGAATTGCCATAATTTTTTGTATGTGCACCATCAGCTTTGATCCGTCGATATCAATGCCCCCAAACGCCCCCAAACGAGGACAAACAAACGGATTGACGAGGGTGCGCTTAACGCACTTGCCACGATTAATTAAGCATGCTTGCCGTGAGGGCCGCGCGGCACAACAAAGCGGGGATCAAAGTCACTGAAACAAACGGGACTGGAAATCCCATTACACGCGCGCGGGTCATTGTGTGCGTGTGTGTGTGTATGTAGCCTCAGGGGATAAAAAGGTGTGAGCCGTAGCAGCGCAGCGCACGGTCAAGCGTGATGAATTAAATTTACGCCCGTGCGATGTGTTTCATTGTTGCTTAGCAAGCATTGGAAAATTAGTTTCACCGTTCGTTGATAGAGGGCGCTGCAGTGGGCGAGGAGAAGCTCAGAACGAAGATCAATGTTTTTTAATTGAAGCATATTCTTTTAAATGCTCTCGCAAAATCCATCCATTTCCATGCCCGATGTCTAGAGGTTCCACAGCTGGATTTGATTTATTTATTTAATTTAAAGCTATGCACCATAAAGAAGTAGCACCACCAGCCAATCCGATCTTAAAGAAGAAGGTGAATTTACCCCAGAACAGAAGGAAAAAAATGCGCACAACAAACCCCAAAAGCAGACTATTAATATTGAGGGTGTAATTTGTTTGAGAGATGTTGCGTAACGGCACCCCGGCACCGGTACGTTCCATGAGCCTCCCTTCCCAACCGGAGCAGGAAACGGAGCACCTTTTCACCTTAAGCCTTTGTACCCGTAGGGACGCCCTTTTTTACAGATTTCGCAGCCACCGGCGTCCGCGTGCGAGACGCGGCTTGTGAAGCTGATAAATCATCATAATTTTGCCACGCTTCGCTCCCCAAAAAGAAACACCGGTCACTGACCGGGTGGTTGTTTCTGTGTGTGTGTGTGTGTGTGTGTGTGTGTGTGTGTGTGTGTGTGTGTGTGTGTGTTTGTAAAAAGCATCTGTGTCTGTTATAACGGAACGGGGCGCATATCTACCTTCACCTCGGCTGACAACGGGACACGCGGTCGTGGCGCGCCACGGTCCGGCCCATTAGTGCTGATTGATGATCAAGGTAGCTTCCATTTTCGTACTTCGCTCGCACACCAAACACCTTTGAAGTGCCAGCTCTGCCAGTACCGGAGGGAGGATAATTTTGCTCACCACCTCACTGGTGTGGGCCGCACAGTCTTCTTGACCCGTGTTCGGCGCCGTGGTGCTTTCCTTTCCATTCGGCGCTGGATATTATCAGCCAGTCGACATCTTTTGAGAGGTTGTGTTTTCATTTATTTATTTTTTTTTTGCTATTTTCCCTTTGCTCAGAGGGGAGTCTATCCTGCCAGCGGAATTTTAGCCAACACTCAATCAAACACCGTCGCCTGAATGTTGTACGGAAGGAAGTTTTCCTCTTTTGAGGCGGAGGAAACGAGAATATCTCCAATTACTGAAAGCAGAAGGAGAGGATCGTAACGATTGATATGGAATGTGATCTTTTAAATGGCTTTTCCGTGTAAAGTTTCCAATTTTCAGTGCGCTCTTTAGCACATTAATCCCCTTCTCCTTACTACGAAGGCTGTGTTAATAAGCAAATGTAATTAGAGAAAATGCGTCGACCATCGACTAGTTGCGCTCGCAGAAAAAACTCCAATCCAACATTGAAGCACAGTGAACAAGGCAGGCCCGAATGTATGTCAATCATGAACGTGTTCAATTTTCTCCAATTCCATTACAACGTCATAATTGGCTTTTGGATAAAAAGGGAACAAATTACAAACAAGCGCAAACTAGCAGCTGGCAGCAGTAGCAGTAGCAGCAGCAGCAGTAGCAAATATTGCTTCAATATCCTGGCAGCGCACTCTCTCTCTCTCTCTCCGTGTGTATTCAATGCAGCATATAACACGACGAAGGACACTGGCTGGTTTCTTTCTTGCCAGTTTGACTGGTAGCGTATGTCATCGTCACCATCGGCACTTCGTCGAAGGGCAGCTGCTACTTTTAATTACATCCCTCTTAATACGCCGGATCGGATCAATTTGCTCGCCTAGATACAGCCCGTTAGCTGCAGAAGGGGGAGCAAAAGGGGGGGTAGGGAAAGGAAGGAGAAAGGGGGAAACAAACACACTCACAAAACCGTTTCGTGTGGACGATGGCTTCACAGAAAGGTGTGGGATAAAAATAAACGTCTTTTTTTTTTGCTGAGCTGCACTGCGTTGTTTGTTTACAATTTTCTACAATTTTCCATTTAATACTCCTTCGTGGAAATGCAAACTTTGCTCCCTTCATAGTCGAAGGATTATTAGAAATTTAACTTCTTTTTCTTTTTTTGTGTAATATAGTTGCATGAGCTTATCCAAACACAATTCCACTGTTTTTTTGTTGTGACACACACACACACGCTCTTCTCTCCCCCCTTTGCTTTGACCGTGCCATTTGCCACGAAACGAAAAGGCCCAAAATAAACAGGCTTTATAATGTAATAACAAAGCGCTTCGATCGTAATACGCTTTTGAAAATCGACGTTAGCAAAATAGCGATCAGTTGGCCGCCCGTTTGTTGTTTACTCTGCTCTGCCTGTCCCCGATAATCCCGATTCTGGAAAATCCATCTGCAGCATTAAAAACCCCCCACAACACAAAGCTCCCGAACAAAAGAACCAATCCATGACCGTACCATCCATTATCCATTTATCGCATTCCGTGTCTTCATAACTTTGTTTCCTCCTCTCCCCCCCCCCTCCCCGCAGCAAACAATAAATGCAAAACAAATGTTTAACCCTAATGGTTGTTGACTGGTGGCAATCAAAGCTGCCGCCACGAGCCGTACCGTACCAAAACTAAGCAGTAACACAAACACACGCACGCATTGGCACCAGGCTTTGGTCGGACCAAACGCAAACGTACTCAACTCACACGCAAGCCTGTCCGTGAAGGAAACAGAAGCAAAACAGTGAAGCAAAAAAAAAAGCGCACACACAAATGAAAAAGCAATTTTGGGCATCATCACCACCGCACAACGTAAACCGCTTACCGCAATCCATTTTCATGGATTAGAGAGAGCGGACTGTTTCCGCACCAGCCAAGCCCAGGTTTGAAAAAAAAGAAAGAAAACTCAGAAAAAAACACGCAAAATCCGCTTCTTTGCAACGGAGCAAAAGGACACACACACGCACGGATGGTAAAGCAGCAAAGTGCGTGAATGAAAAGTCATACATTTTCCACTTCACATTCGTTCGCGGAGCGCGCAGAGTGGGCTTCTGATGAGCGCACGCAAAATGCGAAACTCATTCATTTAATCATTTTCGTTTGCCTTTGATTGTTTTTTTTTTGTTTCTTTTTTTTCTGTGAACCACACAGCACTCAGTAACGTCAAACACCGGCGTGGAATAATATTTTTAACCACAAACAACAGCGTAACAACCACCACCACTTGCGTACCAGGTGAATTGGCGCACGAAGCCTGCTGGAGCTGTAGCCCGTCAATCACATAAACAAGCGTACGATTCTTACATCAATGTAAAGCTTCAAAAGCTCAAAAACTGTGTGAGAGAGAGAGAGAGTGAGTGAATATCATTTTTTCGACATCAAACGAAAACTGCAAAACTTTCCATCGCCACAGGGGGGGGAGAAGAACAAAATCGAGAAAAGCAGCGAAACGTTTTCCATAAAAATGACAATAACAGAACAGAAGCTTCAGGCGGTCCCTCTTTTTTTGCCATCTGAAATCACCACGACACCGTAGGTCAGGTTGACCGGAAGCAAAGTTCAGTCGTTTGATGCGATGGTGAGCGATGGGAAAGTGAAGAATGAAATTTAAGAAGAAAAAAAAGCACACAGTCTCGCCACGATGATGCACCCTAAAATACCTTTTCCAATCATTCCTCTGCCATCCGTTCGCTGATGGACGTCAGTGCGCATCAGTTTTTTTTTTACTAAAAACCTGTCCGATTTTACATCCATCTTCAAAGTCCACTTTTGTCCACCGATCGATGATTGGGATGATGATGATGATGATGATGATGATGGTGGTAACCACAATTAACCGAACCGAGCAGTAGCTGCCAGCCGCTGGTGGTTTAACAACCGGCGACTTCCGGTACTTTATGCACATCCCCCCCTTCCCACGCTCGCCTCTTCAATCCATCAATTTCCAGCGTTAATCTCCAAAAGGTTTCGCACTTCCGGGGCCTTGCCGCTGCTTTTACTTTTTCACATGGGTGAACCGAAAGATTGGCTTTTTAGTTCAATTACCCTGACCTGTGGGCATGGGTGGCAGAAAAAGGTCATTTTAATGACAAGAGCTTCTCGTTCCCGTATGTGTGTTAAGGAGGTTCAGAGGAGAGGTTAGCCATACTGTGTCACAGTGGGAGACGGCTTAACGCTTTCTCGATTGCAGTATTGTGGTTGAATGTGTGTGTGTGTGTTACATAACCTCTTAAATCCATAAGATAAGATCATTTAATCGTAAAAGTTAAATGAAGCTATTTAGGACATCAATCAAATTTGAGCCGAAGCTCGAAGCTTTCTCGCTCAACATGATTCGGATGGCATCATTACCTCCTGTCTTTAACAGCATCGTCTGTGCCATGCAAACAGCTCGTACTACAGCAGTTACCAGTTAATGTTTGCTAATTAAATCTGTCATATACAAGTTTTTCTTTAACTCGAAAGCTTTAAAGCTTTTAACGAAAAGTTTTACATTATACATCATGGTGGTAAAGAAATCAAAGAAGGCGAGGAAGTTCCATACATTTTAAGTTATTAGTAGCATTTTTGACTGCCTTGTAGCTATAAGAATTTGTGCCCGAGTTGAGCTTAATTCGTACTTAAACAATCTATATTTTTTTATTTAAATTTCAAAGCAATGCAGTACAAAAAAACTGGAGTAATTCTTTACAGGTCTTTCTAAGTCACTTTCAAATTCAAATTCACCACATCCGCAAGATGTTTTTCAACAGCTGTCAAATGATGTATTTGCTTCAAAATGAAGTTTCAGTTTTACAGGGGTTTTCAAGTCCGTTTCGAATGTAAACATTGTTATTCACCGCGCGCAAGATTTTTTTTTCTTTATTTTTATAGAGACTTTGAGCCTATTAGCCTCATTCGCCTCTTCCCGCGTAATCTACATCAATCTGATATTGCATTTGCATCATCATAATTATCAATTTCTTCAGCATGATTTTCAACACGACTCAAGCTGAATTGAGTTTGAAAGTTCGCTGTGGTGTGTTGAAAATCGTGTGTAAAAACTTAAATTTCATTTTGAAGCAAATACACCATTTGACAGCTGTTGAAAAACATCTTGCGGATTGCGGTGAATAATCATGTGCACGTTCGTAGGTGACTTGGAAAACCCTGTAACACATGAATTTCAACCCACCCCACTAAGAACTGTCAAACTCAATCCAGCTTGAGCTACGTGTTTGATAATCATGCTGACGAAATTAAAAATTATGATGATGCAAATGAAATATCAGATTGATGTAGATTAACATCTTGCAAACGTTGTTATACATTCAAAACTCACTTTGAAAACGCTGTATGATGGAAATGAAATATCAGATTGATGTGGATTGGCATGTTGCTCGGTGTGAACAACATCTTTACGTTCGAAAGTGGCTTGGAAAACCCTGTATTTACCGTGTACAAGATGTTCATCGATAAACTTAGGATAAAGTTCAAGGGTAAGCCTCATATTGCTACATTTCACGAGCAGATACGTTCCCCTTTTGGCAAACAATTGCCTTTAACTTGAAGCAAAACTTAATTTCTATTACATTTTTCTTTGCAATGTCATTTTCTTTTTGCAGTACTTCATACTTCGTTGCGTTCAATATTAATTTTAATGAAGAAAAAATAAGAATAACGTATCTATTAATACCAAATCAATATCAGTACAAAGGAATGTAAAATGTTTGACTTGAACTCTCCTCCACCATCACGGGAACAAAACCATCCGCCATAATAGAAACAATCAGATATTGTCACGTCAACGTCAGCGGTGGTAAAATAATCGGCAACCGTGCCCGTCAGTCGAGCAAAACGCAAAACAATACCATTTACAACAGGCATTTTCCTTTCTCCCAATCCCAATCGTTCGCGGTCGTTCCGGTTTCCGTTGCCTACTGTCAACGTTGCCCCATTTTGCGCCCTTTACAGCACGAAACGCGCGCGAAAGGCTACAAATCAAAAGTAAGCAAATGGCACGTGCTACGCGGCGCTACGAAAGTGAAAAAGCTAAACATAACACTTACACCGTGTTACAGTAGGTTCGTCCCTACCGCCAACCCGGGCCCGTGAAAGCGAAGGAAACGGCCCGATTGAGTCCGTAGATTGACGTTTACAATACAATCAAGCCAATACACTTCAACACCTGGCCATCGTTCGGCCCCAACCGGTATCGGTGCTGCTGCAGCAGCAGCTTGGAAGCTCATCGTTGAACGCACAAAGTAACGCTTCTGCCGCGAAGCTTCCGCCCCGTGTTTGCGCCGTGTGGCCACCGTTTTGCGCGAATCCGATAAGCGTAGCGAGCTCTTTTATTAACTGTGATGCAAGGGATGTCTCTCTAACGATGTATCTGGTGGAAGCACCCGATACACCGGAGGCATCGTGCAGCACTTCAAGCAATATCATCGATAGGCTTTTTGTTGTTGTGCCACGAGGGACACGGAGATCCATAACGCTCGCGCTGGTGGCTCAGTAGAAGGGAGGGGGGCTTTTGCTTTTATTTTATCCATCCATGGCAGGACTCGTTCCCCCCACGGGGCTGTCTGCTACTCCCTGGCAGCACATAATTGGAATGGATTGCGGAACACTGCTCGAACAAGCGCTCCATCGCTCTGCCCAGTGCTGTAGCTCTAGCATTTGCTGTGCAGGCTGTGGTTTCGTAGCCTTCATACCGGATAGAGCGTAGCGCATCATACAGCGCCCCCAAATGGCAATGGACGCATATTCTACGGCATAATTAATAACCCGGCGTGGAACGTGCGGCGATCCGATATTGCATGGGGCCCCGTTGTGGGCGCCAAACACGGGACCAATATCGGTTGATTGGAGCGGCCCAGTTGCGCTAATATCGGTGCCCATATCTGGGAACACTAAACAGCATTGATAAAGCTGTTACATACTAATCCACACAGCAACACACAATACAACCCTTTTGCGACGTCATTTTCCACTCCATCCCTCTCCGCAAAATGCAAATTAAACTCCAACCTTCAAACCCCGCCGGAAGGAGGCAATACGTTGCATTAACGTCCAACCACCCATCTTCAACCTTTTGCACCGAAACAAAAAGCCAAAAACGGCCAATTATTATCACGCCTTATAGCGCCGTTCCCGAAACCGCTAGCGCATATTATCGTTCGCAACATCTTCAATGGTGGGACCGTTCTTTGGAAATGGACTTCCCTTTTCACCCCGAAAAAGATGCCCCAGAAGAACGGATTGACAACGGTGGGGAATAGGATAGCATATAGCCGCTAAACTTTGGTCGATTTCTCAGGAAAACCTATCCCCAAGGTGATAAATTTTAATGATTTACCAAAAAAAGGGCGGGGCGGAGGGGTACCCCGCGTGAGAAGAGAGGCAAGATCCGCAGCCAGTGTCACAAAAACCGGTCTGCTCAATGTCAATGGCTCAAGCGCTCCCTCGCAGCGTCGGTTGAAGCGGCGAGGCCCGATTGTTTATGTGATGAAAACACAATTTGCATATTTTCGTTCGTAAAACTGTGAGACCCGAGACGCACACCAACCGAAACCAAAAAGCCTTCTTTCAACCTTTGCTCTTGCGTAAAAGACGGTAAGAGATGGTTGGGGGGACGGCTTTTGCCGGCTGATCGTCATCTTCGTAATTGAAACGTCACGCACCCTAAAACCACACCGCACAAGACACGTGCCAAAGGAGAGGGAAAAGGATTTTATATCCTCCCCCTTGCAGAAAACCTCTTTCTTTGTGTGTGTATGTGTGTCGGGTGAATGCGAAAGTTTTGCGGGTCTGGCGTAAAGCGGTAAAGAACGGTGATAAATGGATTGCGCAGTTACGGTGGAACGATTTGCGGAGAACGAACTTTTCCCCTGTTTTTTTTCGTTCCGGCGTTGTTCGTTGTACACAGCAACCATGTACAGTGGCGCAACTGTTTCCATACTTATTAAGCGTGCAGCATTGCGAAGGGGCGATACATTACTTTCACGCATTTCCATCTCTCCAATGGAGCCATTGAACATTCATAAATCATCATCCGCCGCTTGTTTCTGGCTTATCTCATCTTCTTTTTGTTTTTGCTTTTCTCCCCATACAGGTTTCAGCGATCCATACTGCATGCTCGGCATTCAGCCGTCCGGTACACCGCCTCCCCCCTCGCCCCAACCACCCATGACACCGCGGACCCTGTCCGACACCGGCATGGACAGTCTGGATTCGCCCGAGCACGGCAAGCTGCGCAAGCATCACAGCTTTCGGCTGAGCTTCAAGCGCAAGGACGGCCGCCAGCAGCGGGACTCGGTCGGCCCGGTGCCGGCCAAGTTCATCCGCGCGACCTCGGTCAAACCGCACACGCTGTGCCCGAAGTGGAACGAGAAGTTTAAATTGTAAGTATCGATGTGTGCAGCCCTGAGTGTCGCGTTTCGGCGCGTTTTCAATGCCCCTGTTTTTTGCCTCCTTTTATGCCGTGACAGTGACATCGACGATATACATTCGGATCAGCTCCACCTGGACATATGGGACCACGACGACGAGAGCAGCGTGCTAGACGCTGTATCGCGACTGAACGAAGTGAGGGGCGTTAGGGGTTTAGGTAGATTTTTCAAACAGGTATGCCAATCGGCACGGCAAGGCTCGCAGGACGACTTCCTCGGTTGTATCAATATTCCAGTCTGTGTAAGTGGCCGGTCGTTTGCTACAGCGAAGAAAATTGAAGAAAAGAAAAACTCATTAAGACCTTTTGCCCGCCCTTTTGTTTCCCACAGGATATACCTTCAACTGGCCTGGAGGGTTGGTTCAAGCTGGAGGCACGCAGTTCGCGCAGCTCGGTCCAGGGGCGCATCCGGCTGAAGATGTGGCTCTCCACGCGGGAGGACCGCGGCACGTCCGAGGAGGACAACACGCTCGAGGTGAAAAAGTTCGAACGGCTGCAGACAATCTTCATGATGCACGAGCTGACCGTGTTCGATCCGGCCTGGAAGTGGACCGGCGAGCTGGCCGGCCCGTCGCTTACCATCCTTCACCAGATGGCTGTGCAAAGTGATCTATCGGATCTACAAATTTCGTTAGCAAAGTAGGACCCGTCCCTTAACTCCTGCCAGCATTAGCCTTCAATGTGTTCCGTTCGCTCTTTCTCCCGCAGATTGGTAGCTATCATACGAATCAATCGCAAGAAACCGCTCGACACCAAGTTCATCCACCGGCAGCTGATCGAGGTGGACAAGCTGTGGATCAACAACTACAACAACGAACCGCTGACGCGCGAGCTGGAACAGTGGCTGGCCGATTCGCTCAACGGGTTCGTCGAGCGGTCGCTCTGCCAGATGCGCCGGCATCGGGAGATCTTCCCCGCACTGCACCCACCGTCGCTCGTGCGGCTCGAGTATCTGCTGCGCTGTCTCGGGCTGCTCGGCTCGATGCGCGCCTTCCGCCAGGTGAGCCCGTTCAGCAAAGGGGTGCGGGGCGAGATTGTCGGCGCGTTGCGCAAGGGTTCGATTACCTGGTCGCAGGCGCAGCTGCGCGAATCGCAACGTTCGCCGAACCCGCTGGTGCACTACACGACGATCCTGATTGCGGACCTGCAGCTGGGCGTTACGTACTACCACGGGCTGTTCGATTCGACCAACGGCATCCAGTACTTTAGTATCGTTTACAAGCAGTTCGATTCATTGGTGAGTATGCGGATGGCCTCCATTAGCGCTAAGACGACCTGAAAGAGACAAAAATGAACTTTGCTGAATGGCACAACACATAACACAACTCATTTCGCCTCTCAGCTTTCGGAGGAAGTCACCAACCGGATCGAGTGTGGCCAACTACCCGGCACGATAGTGAACCACTGGACCATCCTCGATCACGACCGAGAGCCCGACACAGCACCGTTCGAGATCTACTTCGCCCTGCAGGAGTTCCACAACCTGAAATCGCACCTGTCCGTCACACCGCAGCCACCGGAGAAGCCGCTCGGGCTGCAGAACTTCCACGAGTGGTTCGAGCCCGCCGTACAGCGATGGATTTCCGTCAGCAAAACCAAGGCGATCCAGCGCATCAAGGCGGCCGTCAGCGTGGATCAGGTGTGCGAGGGCGAGCGCATCGTGCGGCACAGCACGTCCTCGATCGATACCGCTTCCTGCTTCTACCAGATACGCGAGTTTTGGAAAAACCTAGCCTGGCCCGACCACAGCTCCGGTGCGCACTACGAAACGCTCATCATCGATCTCGTCTGCACGACGGCCAACGTGTACTCGGACCTGATCCACCAGGGGCTGGCGGACGGTGGCTCCGGTGGCTATTACGATAACAAGCAGGGACAGCAGCAGCAGCCCCGCTCCACCGACGAGCTGTGCGTGGTCGTGAACAATCTCGAGTACGTGCGCCGTGGGCTCGCCGAGTTTCATCCCGAAACGCACCAGCTGCCAGAAAATGCGGAAACCCTGCTCGACAACACGATCGCCCAGCTGGAAGCGAAAGCGGACCGCGTGCTCACCAAGCTGACCGCCTCGATGCAGGGCCCGCTGCAAAAGTCCGTGTTTCACCTGGCCTGGTCGCCGGATTCGCTGCCCGCCAATCAGGCCGTGATGCCGCTGCTAGAGTATCTCGATTCGCATCTGGCGACGCTCAATGTGACGCTGCTGTCGCAAAACTTTTACCGCGCCATGACGCTGATCTGGAACAGCGTGCTGACCGAGTTCGCCAAGCAGATGGATGCCGGCGGGGAGGGCGAAAAGCCGACCAACTTCCACGACCGCATGTACGGAGCGCTGCAGCTGCTCGGGGAGTTCTTCAACGCGGAGGGGCTTGGCCTGCCGCCGGAGATACTGCACAGCGACACGTTCTGGCGGGTGGAGCAGCGGCTGCAGTACCACAAAACCGACACCGACCATCTGATCGATCTGTTCTACATGCAGCGGCTACAGGAGCAGCTGAACACGATCGGGCAGACGTCGCTGGGGTCGCTTTCGGTCAAGGCGTACCTCAACCACGATTCGCTCTGTGTGGAGATACTGCACGCGAAGGATGTGATCCCGCTCGATCCCAATGGTTTCAGCGATCCGTTCGTGATCATCGAGCTGTTGCCGCGGAGGGTGTTTTCGCACTGCTCCGAACAGCAGACCAACGTGCACAAGGTAGGGAACTGAAACGAAGGCATGAAATGCGGGGTTAAGGATGAATGGTGGCACAGAATGAAACTTTTATTACCTGTTGTAAGATTCAAGGGTTATTACAGCTGTTTGAACAGCTGATTTTTGGCCCCAGATTGTTTGTTTACATTTCCCGATGACAGCTGTTTGGCAGTGTTGCCAGTTCTAATGAGACAAAGAACAGCCGGCAGCTATTGCCAGCTTATCGAGTTATCTTTTCGATCGACAATTCAAAACGATCGTTAAGCGTCGAAAATCCAGATTTAACTCATTTCTTAAGATCTTGTGGACAGTTAGACCGTACTAGTACCAAACGGCTTTGGAAATCTTTAGATGGCATTTTAAGGCTAAATAGCAAATTCCATGAAAAATTATAAATTAATGAGCTCGTTAAAATATTACGCAAAGGCTTATGATTAAACTTATTTAATGCACCGGAAATTATAAGACTGATAGAAAGCATTTAATGGATCTTTTTTTAACTAACTCTTCTTTTCGCAACAGAAAACGCTCAACCCGGTGTTTGACGAGTGTTTCGAGTTTTCCGTCACCCAGGAACAGTGCCAAACCGAGGCGGCCATGATCGTGTTCACCGTGATGGATCACGACGTGCTGACGGCAAACGATTTCGCGGGCGAAGCATTCCTGGCGCTGAACAACATCCCCGGAGTGGCCACCAACTTTAACATCGACAACTTTAACGGGCTGGCCCAGATCGATCTTCCGCTGCTCGAGATGAAGGATAAAAGTAAGTAGCAAACGAGTAGTAAAAGTAGGTTTAACGTGCGATTTGTTGCTCACTGTTTTTTTTCTGACCCTTCTAGATCATCCGATACTGCAAATTCTTGAAGGGCGAGTCAATGACAAAAATGCTATGAATTTTCTCCGCAAGCAGAAGGCTCGTGTCGTTGGTTAAAATGCTACATGCTGATCGTAGGAAGGAAGGAAGAAAGCTTCAACCCAAGAAAAACTAAAATCTATGAGGCATACTTGCACGGATCTTGATCCAAATTAGAGCTCAATAATACACGACACGCACAGGCAAAAAAAAACACACAGGAAACAAAAACACTGGATGCAGAGCATCGTTCAGCAACTCCCGCAATCACATGGATAGTGATGGTATGATAGATCGCAACATTTACGCATATGGTAGAGAATTTATATATATACACAAAGAAGAAAAAATCACATACATGTTAGATTGCACCCGAACAGCAGTAGTAAGACTCTCGTAAGACTTGTACGTTCACATCGCAAATTACTCATCGTTAGCGCATCGTTCCTTGTGTTTCTATGATAGCCAACCATTGCCTTCTAAAAAAAAACAAAAACCAAACCCTTACTTAAGTAGAACGCTGTGCAGTAGTTTAGATGTATATACCCCGCGTAACACGTTGAAAACGCACAAAATCTTGTTCCCCCCGCACTCCCCTCCATGCTGGAGTCGAAATCTGGATGTCGATCGTCAAACTCAAACTTTCAAACTACGAAGAGATAGATCACTAAGCAGAGAAGAGAGAAGACGACTGGACGGTTCGTGTGACTGTGAGCATCAGTCGGTGGGTGATCGGTGTACGTACCCGTGTTCCGATGCCTCTTTATAATTACCTACTTTAGCTTACTAATGACACTACTAGGGAAAAACAACCACAAACCACAAAACAAAACCTGTATTTTTACCGATATAAAACGTACAACTATTGACAACGTAAGACTATCTCATGAAAGAAAACAGAAAACCCACGAGCGTAACAGATGTATCAGAACGCGCAAAACTCTTGCATCTAAATTAAAGAGAAGAAGAAAACACCCTCCCCCAATGCTTTCATTCGTGGGCCAGAACATTTGAACAGTTTATAAAACAAAACATAACAAGAGCGAGACAAATTACAGTGAAATAAGGATGAGGAAGAGATTAAGTATCAATCAATTATAGAGCCATTATAGGTGATGACAGCCAACCCAATATTCCCTCTATCTATACAAGCTCATAACAACTCTTTGTAAGGAACATTATACACATTATCAAAGGATGATCGCTATCTTCTACAGTGAGCAGTACTGCACCGCGCTGTAAACTAACTACACTGTAAAACGGCGTTTGCCAACGTAAATGTAAAGCAACCTACGAATGAACACTGATAGGACACACTACGCTGAATGATAGCTGCATGAATGAATGGTGATGAACGATCGCGCTGATGAGTTAATGGGTTGTATTCCAAATTCATTGAGTAAATGACCAACGAGAGAGCGGGAGATAGAGAGTGAACGGTAGAAGACAAAGATATAGAGAAGAGAGAGAGAGAGAGAGAGAGAGAGAGAGAGAGAGAGAGAGAGAGAGAGAGAGAAGGGAAAACGAAACGAAAGCAACTGGAAGGACGTTTAACTTTTAAGCTGTAAATTTTCACAAACTGCAGATATTTTCTTATGAATGAATAATGACTCTAGGAAGTCGCCAGTCGGTGAGAGCCGGAACAACACCGGAACAGAAAAGCAAACGTGTTTGAGCATTGAAGAAAGCACGCGTGTTTGCTTTTCCGTTCGAAAGGCGCGCATACAAAATTGCACACAAACTACAACAACAGAAACAATCGCTATCCATCCGATTCATCTCGTGTTCGATTTGTGTGTGTGTGTAGAAATTCACGTTCTATTCTAACACATTCTTATACACTGCCTCCTAATTTCCCAGCTTTCGCGTACCTTGTATTCCAGAAACTGAAAGTCGTGTTTTAAAGCACATTTAGTAGAGATTTCACTTTCATTACTGTGTAGACGACAGCTATAGCACGTTTTTACGCAGAACGCAGATAACAATTCAGTAGCAGCATAATCATGTGGCACAACCAAACCAAGCCCCACATGTTAGATTTTTCTCTTATTTCTTCTCACAATCATCACATGAACCTTATCTATAGCGTAAATCGGTAAATGTCGAGCTTAGATGTGCTAAAACTCTAAATAGTGTAGTTAACGGCAAAAAAGCACTTTAGCAGAAGTTATGGTAGAGCCTCTCTCTCACACAAAAAAGGGGCAATTATATAGCAAACGCTGTTGCCAATCTTTATCGTACTGTGCAAGTATGTATATGTGTGTGTGTGTATGTGTGTTTGTAGAAGAATTCCAACATATAGATGTGAGTGTGTGTGTATGTGTATTTTGCTGCACCAGAGCGCTGCTGATTGGTTGGTTTGTTGGGTAGCATGCTGATGACGTACCCGGCTAGGCAAAACTGTACAGAACTGCGCCCTCCCACAGCACGTACTTTTCTACAATGGCCAAGCTTTAAAACCAGAGACAACTTCGACTCCCACCTTGCCGACAAAACAGCATAAAAAGGGAGCATAGAGTAGGAGGTGATGTGCAAGACTCAAGGGCGGTATCATCTAAAACATCCTCACAACACGTCTTCATTGATCATCAACACAGAAAACCAAGGGGCAAAACTACTAGTACGCGTGTCACGTTTCTCGATGTACCTCTAACGTTTTTTTTTTAAAGGCATTTATCATTCGATAGTGCACGAGGGCACGAAGGTAGTAAAGACACATCAAACATATACTTAAACAGGTGTACTATTTTTGTATTAACAGAGAGACCGAGTGTGTGTGTGCATTTTTTTACTACCAATCTTTATACACTTGAATTTTCCAACCGCTTGCAGCAACTTCTCGTGCGTTCCCTAACCCTGTGCAAGGGAAGATGGGGAAAGTAATATCAAAGTAAAAACAATAACAGTTAGCACTAGAAATTGAAACTCCTCCATTTTTTTGTAAGGGCAGTTGCATTACGCGAATCATTGTCTAAAGCTAGAAAACGAATGTAGCTCATAACGCGATAAACGGATGGGGACAAACTATTTACCTAGGATCTATCAAAACAAAACACACACACACACACTTTGTAGAAAAGCAACCGTTTAAAACACAGTAGAAACGTAACACATACAACTCTCTAGGCAGCCTTTTTCTAGTGAAACTAAACGTAAAAATCTTCCTTAAGGTCCTTAGCACGTAAAATAGTGATCTCGTACCTTCTCCTCACCCATTTCGACAGCGGTTTGTATAGAAGCATCTAACCTCACCAGAGCGCTCAACCACTCTCCTAATAGCATCATCTTCATCAACGGGTGTACTCTGTTGTTGTACTACCACATAATCATGGTAATATAGAATGCACTTTACGTAGAATGCACCCGCCGTGTACGTGGTCTCATAAGCACACGCACCACAGAATAGATCACGTAGAGAGGATGCTGCATAGAAAGGATCCCCCTTTTTGTATGACTGCGACTTTTTGTACTGTATAATTGCATCTTTCTTGCGACTTCTGTAAAACGATACTATTTCTCCACATAGTCTCTCACTAATGCTCGGCTTAAGGAGGAGGCTCTTGTTGTGGAAGAAAAAATTAGGAAAAAATACTTAAAAAAACAAGATCAAGTACAACTATTTCACTGTGAGGAATAGGAAGCTGTGGGAGAAAATTTAGTTAAAAATCAAAATGAAACACATCGTCAAGCCGTTATTTTCGCGTAAAAGGGGAATTGAAGGGGTGAAAATGAAACGCTTTTCCATGAAAGTAAACTCCTATTCTTATTGGGAAAACATTTATAAGCTAAACTTAAACACAGCAACACAAAACGAACATCAAACGAAACCAAAGAAGTATTGTGTTTTGAGAAATAATGGCCGCTCGAACTGCTGCAGTATATTTTTCTGTACACCAACCAAATATTTTTACTAAACAAAACACAAACAAAAAAGGCCGCTATAAGCCCGCTCTGTTTATTAGCTAAATGCGTTTTTGCGTTTACCCCCCCGTTTTCCTTCCTCCTGGTGGTGGTGGTGGTGATGGTAGGGGGATGCATTTTAATTGTTGGAAATCAAAGAATTTAACTGAATGTTGTACAACTACCATTAAAGAATACACTATATATATATATATATATATATATATATATATATATATATATATATATATATATATATATATATATATATATATATATTATATAAATATATACATACAAATACCAAAAAGGGGAGTTTTGGAGCGGGAAAAGTTAGAGAATGGCAACGATGGTAACCAAGCGCGCGACACGGGAAAGACTTGTTCTCATTTTTAAAATCAAACCAAACAAAACCCTTCTGAATTGGTGTGACTATTAGTGAAAGTAATTGGCTAAAAAGAAGATGAAAAAACACACTAATCAATACTGTGCAGAGCGATAAAAGAGTGAAAAAAAACCTTGGTAAACGAAAAACAAAGCCACCCACTGACTAACCAAAGGGCAACACAATTGATAAAACTAATCGAGCAAAATAACTGACAAAACTAAAGCACAAATCCTGGAAATACACGTTTCACGAAGAGTATGTCTGTATGTGTACGTATGTATGTGTGTGTATGTGCGTGTGGAAACTACAACAAAATGAAAAAAACTACTAAACTTAAAAGAGAATAAAGGGTGGGCAAAAAGGAAAAAAAACATAAATCGAGGGAATCATATATACTATGTACCGCAAGCGACTGTGAAATCAGTATTTTCGAGTATTATCAAAAAACAAACAAACAAAAAAAAACACACACAAGAAAAACGTATAAATAAAAACAAAAAGGATATCTGTTCAAACTATCAAACAAAAAGAGATGCAAGAGCTCTCGTTTAATTCGATTTTGGGTATTAAACACATCCGCAAATGATGCTTTTTCTTTTTGTCCACTTTTCTCATTTCTCATTAGAATTCGATCGTGTCTGGTTTGCAATTCTGCGTGTTTTTTTTTTTTTATTGTATACATATATAATTAAAATAATTCATAAAATTCACTGCACTGTATACTTTCGCTTTCCTTACACAGCTAGAGTGGGTACTGTATAAAAAAGACACGCAAACACGAACGAACGAGTTCAATTTAAAGCAGCTTATATAAGGGGGGTGGTCACAGAGCGCGACAGCAGCTTGACCTAATTCTAGCAAATAATTATAATCATTGTAATTGTAATGTTCAAATTATAATTACAATTATTATAATTATCAAAGGTAATAATAAATGAAAATAAGTATAATCAAGACTAATTCTATTTCATTAAAAAAATATCTCTGAAGTCTCTGAAATCCAAAACAAGAAAATGAGCGAAAAATAAATGACACCAAAGATTTCACTAACCCAACTACACGCCCCGCTCTGATTTCCTTCTTGTTTTCCACTGCTTTCTCCCCAGTTTTTTGCTGTCTCCCTCTGTTTGCCTTACCTAACAATATCGAGCAAGAAAAAAAAAAACGAACAATATGATGGCTGTGACTGTGTGTGGAGGGAGGGAAAGAGACAGGCAGCAATACCAAAATATTCATATCATAAGATCGTTGTTACTACTAGTAGGAGTAGTACTAGTAGTAGTAGTACACAATTTCGTTGGCAGTCCGGGTTTACTGGTAATTTCACTAACTCTAGTACTGTAATGTAGGCAGAAGAAGCGTTCTTGTCTTCTTCCCTCCGAAGGCGGTTTTTGTGTTGGCGGTGTCGATTTTACGCCTACCGTTTCGTTGTATATCCTTATCATTATTATCCATGTGATAGTTTGTTTGCGTTTGTGTGTGTGTGTCCGTGTGTGTACGATTTACCTACTGGAAAGGCGATGCTCAGGGGAGCACGGATGGTCCCCCCTTACGTCGGCATCGGTTCCTGTTTGAAGTAGGCATGGTTAAGGCACTGCCTTGCGGACGGACGTTCGTGCCGGCTGAAGGCGAGCATGCTCTTTAGGAGATCGTTCGCATTGTCGCACAGCTTCGGGCAGAATTCGCGCGGTTCCCGCCGCTGGGTGGAGCGGAAGTTTTCCCGCACAATCGAAATGCCCCTCGGCCACTGCGCTTCCGATGGGCGGCCAG
The DNA here is from genome assembly GCF_017562075.2 of Anopheles merus. Taxonomy (NCBI): domain Eukaryota; kingdom Metazoa; phylum Arthropoda; class Insecta; order Diptera; family Culicidae; genus Anopheles; species Anopheles merus. Next base: position 45,843,586 of record NC_054083.1, on the reverse strand, counting down.
TTAATCTGGTGAAGGGATGGAAATTTAAGAAATTATTTCATCACTACCACACATTATCAACAGGGGACTATCGCTTACTCAAATATTCGTTCCAGCTGATTGCCCTCGGCCGTGCCCGGGAACAACGCTTGCCGCTGGAACATTTCCGCAATGATACAGCCCGCACTCCAGATGTCGACCGAGCTGTTGTACGCTTCGCCAAGCAGGACTTCCGGAGCACGGTACCAAAGCGTCACCACGACCGTCGTTAGCTTCATCTCAAAGTCGTACGTTTTGGCGAGCCCAAAGTCGGCCAGCTTCAGGTGGCCGTCGCTCGAGATGAGGAGATTCTGTGGCTTCAAGTCCCGGTGGATGATGCGGTGCGAGTGCAGGAAGTCGATACCGGTAAGCATTTCGCGCGATAGTCGCTATAGGGGTGGAGAAATGAAGGAGTATATATGAACAAGAGTGTAACAACTATGATAATTAGATAATTTTGTACGACACCCATCCTTTACGACCATTGCCTAAGGATTGAAAACTTCGGAAGCCCAAACCTCCCTGGCGATTTTTTAGCTATTGTAGCGAGAAACATGAAGGAAATTGATCATTGTCCCGAATTTGCTTCCACAGACAGTAGGGTAATTCAAGGACCCACTTCCATAGAATATATGGGTTCCGGGACGTTCAAGGACTTTATGAAAAGGCCCAGTATAGTAAGACAGTACAGTAAGACAGTATAAAAAAAACTTATTTTTTTCTCGTTGGCAAGCCTGCATTCCATTTGTCTTTATTTTATTTCTATTTCTATTTTAATAACTGTCCTGCCTTGCAGTATTACTTCACGGTTATTGGGTGAATAATTCAAGTGAATTGAAAATAAAATGGTGTGATTGGTTATAGAAAATCATCAAAAATCATCCGTTCCTACGCGTTCCAGTCTTCGACCATGGAACTAAACCGAAGTTAAGCTCAAATTCAAGGAACTACCCTGTATATACGACGAATTTTTGGCAGGTGACACATTAACGCCCACGTCCACGGTTGACTTCGCGTAAAACCGAAGAGAGTATCCTGTATTATGGAATACGAATGAACGAAATGGTGTAATTAGGCCGAAGACACTATCTCACTCACTCCACCAGTCAATAAGCGCTCCGCAGATAAGAAAGAGTTTCTCTAAAAAATCGTTCTCTGGACGAGGAGTGGACGCGCCCACAGCACGCTCCGGCTTTTTTGGATTTTTGTATGACTTCGGTTCAACTTCGTGAGTTTTGGACGGTAATGTGTCACCTGCCTTTGAATCGTTTAAAGATGGGCACATCTAGAAGGCAGCAGTTGCACTGCTCTACTGTCATTTGTTGCCATGATACTGAGCGTGCGGATAGAAACCGACATCTAGCGGACAATTGCATTCGCGAAGAACATGGGATCTTCTGCTGATGCGTTGGAGGATAATTCGTAAAAACGATGAAGCTTTTAATAATGAAAATGTTACATTACTTTAAATCAAATACTGGAACACATCAAAGCATGAAAAAAACGTGTTTAAATGGGGAAATAATCACTATACCTGTTACGTTAATGATTAATCAAAACTAGTGTGAATTCGGCTTAGCATTTAACGTTTTCGCAACAAAAATTCGTTTAATTACTGTGATTGAGTTTTAGTAGAACAAAATTCGTCAGCCTTAAAAACTGCATTCCAACACAGTAGAGGAAAAATAATCAAATTCTACCACAAAATGCCAAATTCTATCACTCCACAATATGTATCGGAATGCTGCGCGGAAGACCTGGAGGACAACGCGCCTGGAGAACAATGGGGCGTTCGTGTTGTTGCTTTCGTTGAAATCTTGCACTCATCGAGGTTTCTGCCCTATAAGGGCCTTCCCCTTACGAAGCCCTCCATGAACAATATGTTAATATTAAAGAAATATATTGATTTTCGGTTCTTCATCAATCGTAAAGGAGACTTCTGCGCCACTATTTAATGGGGACATACCTGTATAGTGGCCGGTGGCATTCCTTTCGGTGGTAGTCGCTTAATGTACTCATCCAGATCGTGATCCAGATGCTCGAACACCAGAAACAGCACCAACTGCCCTTCGCGCTCTAGCCGTTGCCCTTGACACACATCTAGGAGTCTGCGCAATGCAAAAACAGGTAACGTTGATTAGTTTCTCCAGTTGAAAGCATACACAGGACACATGCATGCGACTGAAAGGTGACCGTCTGTACCGACTACCACCTGTAGAGCTGGGTCTGGATCCAGGAGAGGGATACTCACTTCACCACATTCGGATGCCCAAAGGTGTCGAGTTGTTTGAGCATGAAAATTTCCCGCAACGTCGACATCGGGACGCCATCTTCGGTCAGTGCGACGCGCACCTTCTTCAGGGCGACGATCGTACCAGCATTCTTCAGATCCCGTGCCCTGTAAACGGTACCGTAAGCTCCTGCAAAAACAAAAAACAAACAGCACCAACAGTAAGTAAAGCCATTGTTTTCCTGTTTGCACTCGCCAGGTGGATGCCCTTTCCCCTTACCTGTACCAATCACACCCAGCTCCTCGTAGTTGCTGGTATTCATTGGCGGTCCTTTTTCTGCGATGTCCTTGTTGTTTGTGTTTGCAGCTGCCACACACTCGAGCAATCGCCTCCTATCGCTTCCCTCCTGCCTGCCACTCAATTCCAGCCGTTATCCAGCAGGAACAACTCTGCTGCACACGCGTCCTTTCCACTGCTCCCGGTTGCTTGGCTCCTCGCCCAACCTCACCTCACCTTTTCCAGTGTCCTTTGTTTCTTGAGGAAGCGCGTTTCGCGTTCCGGCATGGTACACACACGGCCAGCACACGAAAACAGTGCCGCCGGTCGATGGTGGAGCACCGCAGCGGCGAAGCGGGGAGGTTCACTTACCGCATCCGTTTGACCGTTAAGATCTTCCCGGCCGGTTTGCGGATGGTTAAAATCAAACTCCAATCAAGCGGGGGAAGAAAACAAAAAAATCCGAACAAAAAAGCTAAATCTCTCAGAAACAGGAGAAAATGCTTTTGACGTGTTGTTGGCGGTTGGCGCCTGTGTGTGTGCGGCGTGTTGTTTTTTTGTGTGTTGGTTGGCTCTTTGAAGGAGAGAAAGAAGGGGAAAATGCTGTCAGATGTGTTTGACACATGGAGGGGAAAAATGCTGCCACCGGCACGGTGGGAGCCCGTCGGCTGTGTAATGGTCACGCGGGGAAAATTAAATTAACGGTTAAAGAACTTGTTTTGAACATGAAGGATTGCGACCAAGGATTGTGCGATCATGGATTTTGCAAACAGATATTTGAAACCGAGAATTTTGTGACAAACCTTTTTGTGTGCAAGTATTTTGCGTCTAACCAGGATTCTGCGACCAAGGATTTTGCAACCAAGAATTTCGCTACCAACAATTTTGCGACCAACATTTTTGCGACCAAACCTTAAAGGGCCAAGGCTTTAGCGACTAAGAATATTGCCAAGCCTTTTGCGAACAAGATGTTTGCGACCAAGAATTTTGCGTTCAAGACTTTTGCGACTAAGAAGTTTGTGACCAATAATATTGCGACCAAGGATTCTGCGTCCATATTTTGTGACCAAGACTTTTGCGACCAAGACTTTTGCGAACAAGAATATTGCGACCAAGAATTTTGCGACCAAGACTTTTGCGAATAAGATTTTTGCGACCAAATCTTTTTCCACCTAGAGTTTTGTGACCTAGACTCTGGCGACCAATAAAATTGTGACCAAGACTTTTGTGACCAAGTTTTTTTGCGACCAAGACTTTGGCGACTAAGGATTTTGCCACCAAGATTTCGACGACCAAGAACTAATATTTATACGACCAAGAATTTTTGCGATGAATATATATTCAGAATTCAATAGTTGAACGCGTTTTAGCTGACTGACAGTTCAATTGAAAAGCATGCGTTTGTATGGGAAACGCCGGATTTTGAAACTTTCACAAAATTCTCATGGCATGCCGAGAAAAATTTCAGATGTTTTTGTATGGAAAAACGTGCCAACTATAAAGCACATATTCAATAGTTGGCAGGCAATCGAAGTTCAACCAGTGAGTTCAGACTGTATTTGCAGCCATTATATTTGCATTTAAGATTTATGTGATTAAAGGATTTTGCGAACAATAATTTTGCGGCAAAGAATTCCTACAAATTTTTATAGACAACTCTGTCTAAAACGTTACCTTGAGTGTTTGTACGGGCCTTAAATATATATCTCTACTTTTTTGGGTTTAATTCTATTTTGAAATAATATTTTAAATCTAAAATCATTAGGAACTTTCAAATATTTGAGAGAAAAAAATGCTATAAGGTTAGTTATCCATAAAGTACATAATTCAGCCAATTTCCTCTTTTAGATTCTTTCCCTCGGGAGGTGGGATATTTTTTAAATATCCTCTTTTTATTGCTCATTGGGTATGCTGTCAGTTTTTTGGACAGACAATTTCCGTTTATACAAAAGGGTTTATTTCTTCTTCCGTAGCGTTGTTGACATACGAAAAAAAAAAGAAACAATTGCACCGTCCGTAAACAACACGCTCGCTCTCGTTAAACTCAGTAAAAAGTTGTGAAGAAAGCGGCCTTTAAATCGATCGCAGCAAAATGATATCGTTCAAGCAACTCATTTGCTTCCTGCTCTCACTGCTCTCCTTCATGTCTGTGTTTTACTCCGTGGGCAAGCTGGGCATATTCCTGGCAACGCCCAGCCGCGCCCAACCGACGGCAACCCAAGCCTTCCCAGCGAACCGTGCCGAGCTGCGGGCGGCACTGTTTCCTCTGTTTTTCAACACAATTTGGGTGGTTCTGTTCGTGTTGCAGCACAGTGGCATGCGGGCCGAGCGGGTGAAGCGGCTCTGGAAAGCGATCGGTCTCGAACTGGCCGAAAGAAGCCTGTACAACATTGCATCGTCCTACTGTTTGCTGGTGAGTAGGCCGATGGGACGACGGACGCTAGCACGATTAAATGAATATTGTTAACAATTGCAGCTATTGTTGAAAAACTGGCAAACACCTTCCACCCAATATCGGCTGTGGTTCTTCGAGGTGGAAACGAACCGTACGCTTTGGTGGCTCATGGTCGGATCGCACGTGCTGTCGTGGATTGTCGTGTACGGTGGCAGCTTGATGGTGGATTTGCCGGAGCTGATCGGACTGAAGCACGTGTACTACGACATCAACGATTTGGCTCCCCCGATGTCGTACAAGTCGCGCGATCTGCAGGACTACTACAAGCGCTATCGTCATCCGTCGTTTGTGGCGCTTTCGGTTGTGCTGTGGTTCACCAACGGCATGACACTCGAGCGCTGCCTGCTTGCCGTTGTGTGGAGCGTTTACATGTACCTTGCCTGGAACACGACCGAGGCCGACCTGAAGTACCAGAAGCATCAGCTGGAGCGCAAACGTGCCGAGCTGGTTCGCGTAACCAAATAGACGGCCTTCCGATGAGGGTGTAGAATCGGTGCCTTGCTTCACGCAATTCAATGTCAGCATTAATGTGTCGTGTTCAAACTGACTGAACTAATTTATAGAACTAGATAGAATTTTGGAGTGTAGTGAACTCCCAACAGAAATGACTAATAAACTAACCAAAGCATTTGATAAAAGGAAGCATTTGTTGTGTATTGAATGGACATGAAGCGGCTAATTCGATACAAAGCAAAGCAGCAAATGACGGCTAAATGGGGCGGCGTTGTTGTCTAGGATAAAAGCGGCAGATTAAGATGAGAACGGTTTCTCTCTTGGATAAAAGCGGCCAAACCCAGTGGCGGCAAACATTATAAAATAAATGCTGAATTACACTTAATACTGCATTTTGTATGAAAGGTCACTTTTAATAGAAGCATTTAACATTTTTAATGCATTTATATGAAAATGGAAAATATAATTATGAGCTTTTAATTCAAAAATTCACAAAATCGGTTACTACAGTGCCGACAAATTTGTGCGCCTCACTTGAAAACGTCAAATCCCTCGACGAAACCATGCGCTCGACGAAAGCCGACCTGTCGTAAACATAAACAAATCCCCCCATCGCAAGCAAAACAGCTGTCGGCGGCAGGAGAATTCCCGCGTTTTAAAGAGACCGGAAAGGGAAGACGGTGTGCCGATCGCATTTCACAATGCAGTGCTGAATTTAGGTTGCTTCTCCAATCAACTCAATTACGGTGGTACGGCACAGAGTTGACGCGGAACGAACAACCCGTCCGCCGGCGGCACCGTTCAATGGTTCAACGCTGGAACGACTCCGGGCATCTGTATCTGGACGGTGCAGGGAAGCATTGTTTACACCGGGACGTAGTGTCCCGCCTTGCCATCCATCAGCTCGAAGCGGTCCGTTTTCTGTACGCGCAGCTACAAGAGGTAAAAAACATCGGCATTGCTTTCACATCGAAGTTCAATGACTCACGGCGTGTCTTTTCTTTCGCTCCGCAGTACACCGGAATATTCTTGAACGATGAATCAGGTCTTGGCAAGTGCTATCAGACGGTCGCCTTCCTGTCGGCCCTCCCGGTAGCGGGCGAGGATCGTTCGCTGATACTGTGCCCTACCCCGGACCGCATACACCACTGGACGTACCATCTGGATGCGCTGGCACCCTCGCTGCGCCCTCGCGTGCACCCGAAATCTTATCTCGACGCGACGGCAGAACAGTCCGCCCTGCGGGGCACCGACTGGCAGTACGTGGTGGTGGACGAAACGCGCGAATTTATGACCGAACGGCAGCTGGAAACGCTGCGCTCGCTGGCCGTGAAACGGTACATCTTCGTCAGCTCCGTTGACCTGCTCGACCGGCTGGATGTGCTGCAAAGGCGGCTTGATTTCTGCTACCCGCGCGATTCCTCCCATCTGAGCGCCGTGCTGGAGCAGCAGCAAAAGCGACGTACAAAGAGGGGCATATTTAAGGTGTACCTGTGCACGAGACGGTTCGTGCTGCGGAGACACGTGCGCAACTATCGTCGGCTGCTGCCACTCATCGATAGGGAAACGTTTCTGGAACGCTTTGGTGTGTGGTGTGTGGCAAACAATGTGGAAACCATCGTGGAAGAGACACCACAGCTGAAACCCGCAGAGGAACGCATCGAACCAACGCGCGCAAACGAAGACCATCTCTTGACGGTTCCACCGCTTATCCGAGCAATGACACCGGAAGCGGTGACAGTGAATCCAGCGCGTACGAACGAAGAAGATCTGCTGGCAGTTCCGCTGCTTACCCGAGCGATGGCATCGGAAACCACAGCCGATCACAGTCCGGTGGGGGAGAATGAGGCGGTCCCAATCCACTTTGCCGGCAGCGAACCACTGTTCGAGCCGAACGAAACCAACACAGAACTGATGCCGGTGTTGCGCGTCGACTCGGACACACCCTCGGAAGGAAACTCTACCATCCCGGAGACGGCACCCGATTCCGAGGGTTACGTGCAGTTCGGACAGGAGCTGTCCAGCAATGGGTTGGTATCGTCCCAGCGCTCCCAGCCGGCTGCATTCGCGACCGAACGGTACCGATTCCCGTTCGAAAAGTTCCTCCGCAGCCAGCAGGGAGCGATTCGCTCGTCCAACTCATCCGTTAGCGTTGAAAGCATACCGAACGGGCAGCCACAGCAGCAGCAACCGATCGTGATCAGCTCGTCCGATTCACCGCCGCGTGCCAAATCGCCCCCGCTGTTCGAAGATTCCGATCACGATACGCGATCGCTCCACTCGGACACTGCCTTCTCGGACGATGACGATCTGTCGCTGATGGAACTGTTGGCGAACTCGCGCTCATCGGCACCGCTCGGGGAGTCGGATCGACCCCCATCTCCGAGTATCGCCCCGCGAAGACCATCCTCCTTCAGTACGCCCATAACGAAGCTAATGTTTGGGCAGCTGGCGGATGGGCAAAGCTCACAGCCGGACGGAACGGGCAATCTCTCCTCGATGGACATTTTTGCGGAATCGACCGTTCAAGCGGAGGGAGACAATGTGTTTGAAATAACGAAAAACAATGCCTTTCCCAATCGGATCGTGGTGCGCGGGGAGGAGGAAGGTGTGCCCTCGCTAACGCTGGTGGATGATTCCAGCGACGATGATGATGTGCAGATTGTGGAGGAAAGCTGCGAGCGTGTCATTAGTCTGGAGGAGGAACCGGTCCGTACGCCGACCAGGGCGGACAAGCTGAACCGTGCCGTGGTGTGCCAAACGACACCGCCGAGTGGGAAAGGAGCCGCCGGGGCGAATTCGGCGCACTCACCCGGTCGGGGATGGTTGGGCAAACGGCTACAAACGTCAGCGTCGGTTTCGCCGGCCAGTGGGAAGAACACACCCACCACAAGCCGATCGACTCCGAAGGGTGGCAGTGCTGGGAGCAGCTGCTCCAAACCATTAGCTCACATTGTAAGGGATGCGAAGCGGAGGAGAAAGTTGGACGAACTGTTTCAAATTGTCGACGATAAGCCGGTGGGCAGTAGGCGCAGTAGCCCGCGAATGCGAGGATCGAGAGGAGGATCGCGATGAGTTTAGAGTTCGGATGTTGTGTTTCAACGCTTCTTTCGCATGACGGAATACATCCTAAATTGCGTTTATTGTAGTGTCCAGCATTGTGGGACCAGAAGTTCGTTTGAAGTTTTCAATTCAAGGCTACAAACAGTCTTACAGTTTTACCTCGATTAGTTCATATTTTGGCCTTTCTTGATTGTAGTTAGGTTTAAGAAATAGATAGAAGTTTGACCTTCTGCACCTTGGTAAAGGCAACCAATAGTTAGACGTATCCTAATCGAACGATGGAAGAAGTGTTAGAAAGGATAGATCTTCAAATTGTAGTTATTATTTGAATGGTAATAAGCCTTTTTGCAATGATTTATTCTTTGTACTCGCAAGAACACACTACATAAGTTTTATAAGCTTGTTTAATAAGCACCTCCAAAAAAGTCGCTTAGCACAGATGACCACGTATACGCGCGCAGTCTTATCCTAAGTCTTATTAAAATTCTTATCTCTACTGTTTAACCGCTCAATTTACGCGCATATTTCCACCCTACCGACCGATCACTTTCCGAACGCTTTCTGCTTGAACTGTAACCGCAGGTTCTCCATGATGGCTTGCCGCTGAAACTCCACCTCGCGGCGACAGAACCGGCCGAAGAAAAAGGGACACTGGTAGCGTACCGTTTCCTCGCAGTACGTGTCCTCCTGGTGGATGCGCGATATCTTAAACTCGCCTTTCGCGTTCACTGCAATGGTGGGGAAGGAAAATAGATGTAAGAAGAACGATCCTTTTTCTAACTAAACCAATAACTTACAGCAGAAAAGGCCTAGCAGAAAGCATGTCCGATGCGTGGAGGCAACGGAATAGTGTCCACCTTCCGATTCGGGCAGCTTCCGGACGGAGTAGTGCCCGATCGCCGTGTTGAACGTGTGCGGCCAGTGCGATAACCGCTCGTCGTACTCGACCGTATATTTCCAATGCTCAAAGTTGCCGTGATCGGCCAGAATGCGGAAGTTTAGTCTAGCAAACGGGATGATAAAAACACACACGCACCATTAATGCCAACCTTTCTTCCCTTTAAATCCGTCGTGTTCGATACGTACATGGTTGGGTTGAGCTTCTTCATGCGGCTAAAGTCAGCCACAAACTCCCACACGTCTTCCGGTTTGGTACGCGGGATGATCGTACTGATCTGGTACGGCTGGTACGAGGCGGACAGGAAGTAGTACACCACGAGCACGATCGTGATCGTAACGAAGACACGCCGCTTTGCCCAACGTACCGCGATCGACATCTTGATGAAGTAGTTTCTTGTCGCTCGAACTACCCTGCGCGCATACGAGGGTTGCGATAAAAAGGCGTCCGCTATCCCGGTCGGTCCGTCAATTGGGCTGGAAGTGAACGAAACACAAGCGTATGCGTGTTTAAAAATGGAAACAACATTCGTTTCGCATATGGATATGGCTTTTCTTGCTTACATTAGTGCCGGGCATAGGCAGCAGCAGCAGCTCTCTTGAGCTCTTTATCTTGGCCGCACTCTCCGGATGTGCTGCGAGTGGTGAACATGTGTTCGTGGATGTGTGTATGTGTGTGTGTACCTTAGGGTGTTTCGAAGGAAGATAAACAATTTATTACAGTGAGTGCCGTTATTTTCAGGTCATGGTTATTTAAAAAAAATCTATAAAATAGTGGAAAAATGTGATGAAAATATAAAAAGTGCTTCAAACTTGCAAACGTGTTATTTGTTAGTTGCTTGTGTTTCGTTCACAAGCATCTGTCATTTTATTTTAAATTTGTTCATTATTATGTTAGTTAAGATGACCTCAAATTAACTTTGTTTGTATTATGTTGTTTTTCCTTTGTCGTTTTGAGTAATTTTCTAAGGTCTGAAAATATTTCTTTAACCATACTATCAATATTTATACAAAATGCAGATAAAATTTGTCTGTCACTGTGGACTATTACCGCGGACAATAGCGCTGCTTCATGTTTGCTGGCAAAACACACAGAACATCGCATACAAAACAAAAACATCGCATCGCTTGAGAGATTGCTACAGTGCGGCGAATATTTTTAAAACGGCTAAATTTTAATGTATGTAATTGACTTCTGTTTGAAATTCCGATGAATGTGCAGCATGAGCTTCAAGTGATCTTGATCGATACATTTGCTTTATAAATTAAATCGCATAATTAATTTACCCTTTTTTCGACTTCCTGTTGAATAATCAGTCAGAATTTTTATTTTTCTTTGGCTTAACAACAACCGTTGTCGGTTAAGCCCTGCCTTTAACACTTGTGGGGTTGGCTTTCAGTGCCATAGCAGGATAGTCAGTTCTACACGTATGGCGGCACGGTCCATTTGGGGCTTGAACCCATGACGGGCATGTTGTTTTTCAGTCGTACGAGTTGACGACTGTACCACCAGACCGTCTTAATCTGTTAGAATTACGGAGCGATAAAATGGATTCATTGATATTTATACATTTCAATCTTAAAACTGCTGCTTGGAATTATTCACGAACAAATATGATAGCGAGATCAGTTGCAGGATCGAAGTAGGTACTGTATTGGTTCCTGGAGCACCTGTCCCGGGCAGCTCAATTCGTTGAGGCGCGAAAGATACAGCTATTTCAGGGTCAGGTTTGGGTACGATGTCATTAGAATGGATTGGATTGGCATGGCTTAAGGATCAGTTCATGGACCGAAATGGATTCGAGATCAGTTAAGGAACCACTTCGGGTTCATGATCGGTCCTACAAACAGTATAGGTTTAAGTTTAATTAAGTATTTTAATACCCTTGCCCTTGGCCTTGTTACATATTACAAAACATCATGTTGCATACTTTTAGGCGCGTATTAAAACCAAAAGCGAAAATCACTATTCGGCTTCATGCTCTTACACGTCTCACAATTTACTATCCTATTATTTTTATTCCCAAACCACAAAACACTATACTGATGCTGGCACTGTCCCGTTGATATCCGCTTCCGAGCCACGGATGTCCAGTCACAACTCTTGAGTAGCTAAACCAGCACAGGACAAGAATTGCGTTTGGACAATCAGAGCTAGAAATTGTTGATGATGCCAGGTTTTTCTTCTTCTTCTTGTTTCATTCATCACGGTTACTTAAACGCACCCGATTAACGGTCCAACAGCGGGAGGCACACACACACACGAGCACTCTGTACATTTTAACACACTATTTTGCTGACAATTCGCTGGTTTTGATTATGAAAAACTCCACACGAAGAAACCCATAAAAACCAATCCAATTTACCCGAGAGGCCAAAGGGACGGCCATGCCCATCGAGTCAGCTGAAAATCCGGCACGGTCGTAAAAATGTGAAGCACCAGCAAAAATACAGGCAAAAAAATACAAAGACCAAACCAACAGAAGTACGGCAGCATTATCGTTAAACTGACCCCTCCCCCCCTTGGATGGGGTCCGTTTTAGTGAAGCAACTCTGTGCGATCCGGCTTGACAGGATGGAGCGCACATAAACGCAATCCGCTTTACGGTGAGAGAAGCGCTGTTTTTTCATTGCGTTTCGGTGTTTATTTTACGTTGCCCCGGCGATCCAAGGTGGATGCGATTGTCATCGGCGATGAAATGGAAATCCCAGCAAAAATGGTCCAAAATGGAAGCCAGTCTTTTGAGTTTTCGAAAGCGAAAAGCGATCAAAAGCGTGTGGTGGCACCGGTGAGACGGTTGATCTGGAAATGTAAAGGAGACAAAATAGATTAAAACAAAGCCAGAATCAGTAGACAGGTTAGTTGGGCAAAAAGTCACTACGGAACAGCTCGTTTCTCAGCCCATTACAACTCGATGTGGTCGCATAGCGGTTTGTCATGAACAATCTTCAAAAGAGGTAAAACAAAGCACAAATGACAGGGTTTTCATCAACATGCGCTGGACAGTTAGCTACCGATTTTGTAAACCTTGGCGTATCAGGTTCCCTAAACGGGGTCGATTTGATTGCTTTTTCAGCGTTGAGCGAAAGTTGTCCATCTTTTACCCAGCAAAGAAGAAAGAAAAAAAAGCGTCAACGAAAGTTAGCCCCACACTTTGATCTTTGTTCTGAGCGATGTTTTTCACTCGTTTAAATAGAGTTTCCATTTTAATAGACACGGGTAATGGAAGAAGGCAAGATTGGAAGCGTTTCTTTATTTAAAATTTTCACCTTCACTTGCACACAGTGGAGAGGTGATTAATTAAAATTAATTGCAAACTACGCCAAACTGGGAGGTACTGGGACAAAATTAGAACTTTGCTACGATAAATTGTCCACCATCTTATATTGTAGCTTCGTGGAGAAAGAAGAATCTATGATTATTAGTGTTTGCGAGCATTTAATTACTGTTTTATTATGGAAGTGATGTGGATGGGATGTTTATTGCACAGATTGCAATTAATTTTTAATTAGTATGATACGAACATATGTTTGAGAGACAGTATTTGGACATGATTTTGTTTAATAGTTGGAATCAGTCGCAATTACTCAATAGATGTTTCGTTAAGCGCCTATGAGTATGCAAAATAAATATTTGATATCTATATGCATTCGTGTAATGCGGTTAAATTGCTGCAAGCGCTATTTTTATCATTAATTAACATACTGATGAGGTGCATGAAATACACGTTGGAAAACCTTCTATACGAAACCCTATTACAAGCAAAAATATAACACGAGCTGTAGAAAATAAATATATTGCATACATTTAGGCATGAATCATCTTATCAATTTTAAACTGTCCTTTCAACGGGAAATATTTTAAATTATTTTTTTTATAAAAAAGTAATGCACGTTTTGACATGTGGTATATTGTAGCATAAAAGTGTATCTTTTCACACTTTTTCAATATCTTTTCACTTTTTCAATATATTTTCACTTTTTTCAATATCAAGTGTGATATTGAATTATATTTTAAACATTCAACCATGAGCATGCATTTCAATAATACAGCTCAACACAATACGAAAGCAGCCAGCAAAATATCGGATTGCCATCCGTCCGCTCGACCCACTTGCTGGGACTGGGTCGAAACCGGCAAAGCAAACCTCCCACTCCCTTCGATTTGTGATCATGGAAAGTCAAAAATTGTTCGCAATCTGTTATGTATTCGAAAGGGAACGAAACATCGAGCGGAGAGGCAACACAAAGGCAACACCATCCAGCCAGCCGCTCGACTCAACCGAATGTTCCGTTGTTTGCTACTGTTTTGCATTGTTTGCTTCTAAAATCAACACACTTCCTACCGTTCCGCGGCTGAAAGCCTTGGGGAGGAATGAAATGAGCCAAGAAGCTGGTTATGCAACGATGGGAGGAACTTGGCCAAAAGAGGCGTGCAAACAGAAATTTTAAAATGTTTATCCAGCGTATTAGTCTACGTTGTTATTCTATTCCTGTTTTTTTTGTTTTGTTTTGCTTATTCCCTGATGCCGCAGGCTGATCGCACGTGTGTGAGCAACAGAATGCAGCATTGGGTAACGCGATCTTTGGCGGAATGTAGATTGGATGCAAAAGGGAACAAACAATGATGTGTATTGTGTGTGTGTTTTTTTTTCATTCCGCTGGGCTATCCGACAAGACTGAAGCTTGACCGTCGCGATTGTCATGTGTGCACGTGTCCGTCTGGATTTTGTTTGGTATGAAAATAATACCCGGGATAACAGAGGGACAGCAGTAAGGAGATATAAATACTTTCCCCCAAGTGCTATTTACCGTTCGATTTGTTTATAAAAAGAGGATAAAGAAAGTATATACTAAAAGATGTTGATGGAAATATGGTTCGCATCACATTGCTGTGTTCCAAAGCGCCTAAATGTAGGTAAAATATGTTCAACCATGTTTTTTATCAATACAGAAATGTGTTGCATACTTTTAGGCGTTCTGTATTCTTCTAAGCACCATGAAAAGATGAACCATAAATCAATACAGAAATGTGTTGCATACTTTTAGGCGTTCTGTATTCTTCAACAAACTATGATAAGATGAACCATAAAATCGAACCAAATTATTCATACCGATTGTGTAATGCTTTTCCAGACACTTTCCATCGGTCATCGTATGATCCGTTTCTATCTTCCTACTTTTTCATTAACAGTTGTTTGATTTTAATTTAGGCAACATTGCATACAGTAAGGCGCACCCTTGCGCTGCTGGCCGGACCATTGTTTACTTATGCGGCTTTTCGCCGACCGACAACTGTGCAAGGCGAGTGTATATGTGTCGTGTGTGTCCATACGATTGTGGCTTACAGCAGTTGGCATTGCTAGGGGCAACGCAAGGGCTAACGTTGTGCAACAGCAGCACACACAACTTGCCCTGTGCTTGCCACTGCCGCACGCAATGGAACTCGCCCGACGATGATGTACCGTGGACCCAGCCACAGCCACATCCGGGCCCGGATTTACAGTCCCACGGCATTGCTTTTGTTGTAATGTCGGTGCAAATGGTCGTTGCCGAGACACCCGTCCGTTCCCGGGTACGAGATTAATTGAAGCGAGAGCGTTCGCAAAATACGAATACGTCCGTACGTTCATAGGTACCGGGTTCAGTCGGAGAAGCACCCGATGCACGGGCATTGGGAAAATCTACCCTCGCTTTGTTTTGTGCGTGTGTGGGCGTGAAGTTTATTGAAAATTACGACATTTCTTCGTGCACAGCTGCCTGCCTTGCGGATCCACAAAGCCTGACAACGTGACGATGATGTTGCCCGTGACATGAAAAGGGAATGTTAACTCGCTCGGTCCTCGGGCCGGGAGCTCAACCGTTCGCCGCAGACGGAGACTAATTGTGCATTTGTGGTGCAGTTTGCCGGTGGGTGCCGGGAGCGGCCGCACTAGCGCACTGGTTGGTAAGTTAGCGTTCGTTACTTCGGTTACATAAGTTTTCATTTTATTTCCATCATTCCTCTGATTATATTGTTTGCCCCTCAGAGCAGCGTGCCATTTGGATTTGGATTCAGTAGTTTCAACGTTGTTTGTGGTTTGCAATGGCGAGAGCAGTAGTGGAGAATGGGACAAATATTAGGTAAGAATTGTTTGCAATAGATTGGGGTGCAAACGCCTCAGTAAAAACGCCTAAAAGTATGTAATAGTTTATTGATTAAATCATATTTATAATTATTTCCCCTAATTCAGTAAACGAATCCAACCGATAGAATAAAATGTATACCTTCAGGCGTTCACAAAATACACTATGATTGCATACCTTCAGGCGGTACCAATCGAGAAAACTTACCAGCAGTCTGCTGTAAAAATACTCATTAATTAGTGTGTTAAGCTGCAGTCTAAAACAGTCCCGCAACGAGATTAAAACAAACTCGCCCGATTTCCAATCGATATTCATCCCATAGCCCTGCGATCTATTTCTGTCCCCGTTTCGATTTACCTCCCCGGCGCGGCTGGAAAACTTTTCCAATGATTGTGTGTTTGCCGCGTCTGCCACGATTGGCTGGTATCGACTTGCATGTTAATTAATTTCTTACGCACCAAAGCAAATTGCTGCCCGTCCAGACGACAGCGAAGGCGGTACGATCACGTCAAGGTTGTTTCGCATCAATGTCTACAGAGCTTCGGGGTGCTTGTGCTTCGCAGGACTTCCAGCAGTCCTTCCGGGGGATCGATTCCTTTTTGCTCCTGGAAGCTGCCGCACAAGAAGCTTGTTGAGATTTAATTTAAGTCGGTCGGTCGCAACCATTTCTGCTGCCCTGTTCGCTCCCGGGAGGGTGGCGCACACACTTCGGGGCGGTATTTCAACCGCTTTGCCATTTGATTGCAGTCGGCGCCTCGCAAGTGAAGGGAGGACGGGGTGGTGTGTTTTTGTTCTCCTTTTCATCCGTAGTAATTAATTTCCAACTATTTGTGCTGCAATGAAAATGAAAAATTAAATTAAAATTTAATTGTTTTCTCTCGCTCTCGTACTCTCTCTCTCTCTCTCCTTCTTCCAATCCTACTATGTACTGTGCGTCTGTGTGAATGTCTTGCAGAAACACGATTGTAATATTGCAAGCACTGCTCCTAGCTGCTACCATAGATATTCCACTCCAAGCGGGGACACAAATCGGGTGGAAAATGTTTACGTTTTGTTCGGTCGGTAGCGTTTGACGAGTGCTTCGTTTTGTGCTAGCCTGTGTTTGTAAGCTGAAGCGTTACAGCTGGACACAGTTGCAACACCTTCGGGTTGGCCGTTTGTCTAATTGTTTGACTGCAAACCAAACGGAGCTGAACCATGTGAAGCACGTTGATGAGGTTTGGAAAATGTAATCATCAGCCCGTTTACGCGACACTTTGGCATGGCATTCCTGGGCGGACAGGCAATGGTTATTGCATTTTTACCATCTTGCGCAAACAGTCTCAGCCAGAACGAGAGCGTGTAATTTCCATACACAACCCTAAATGCACTCTACCCGATGCAATTGGAATGTCTTTTTTTTCACGTCGGGAAAGGAAAATCGCGCCCAGCGGTGGGAAGGAAAATAGCAATAAAAAGCAGGAAGGGTGAGTTTTTGTTTTCCACTGGCCTCCCGGTTGGCGAATGTGCACATCATTGTCGAAACAGCCACACTGTCTGGCATGCGAAAAGGTGTTCCCCCCCCCCCACACACACACACACACACACACACACACACACACGTACGGAGCTTGAATTTGGTTGGATTTCGTGGGCCAAGTCCCCATGCTGAGCAAACTTTTTTCGCCCCCCCCCTCTCACAAAAAACGAATCCCCCAAAGATGGCAGAACGTGACGGGAAATGACACGTTCAACTTTTGCAATTATTTATGCAGCGTTTTTTTCGTTCGTTTGCTGCACGCTGCTACCATCAAACCCCGGGCTCGTTTTCCCCCGCCTGCAGGTACTGCCGTGTTTGGTGCACTTTCCAAACCTTGCCTCATTTGAGGTCTCAAAGAGAACAAACAGAAACTGGTATGAAAGGGTGGTCCGCTCCTTCGTACCCTGGGCTTTCTTTCCCCCCCCCCCCTTGGATGAGGGCTTGGATGTGCATTCGATGGGGTAGCATTCGTGAATTGGGCAAATATTGTTCCCCTCCTTTCACTTACTCTCTCTATCTCACTCTCTCTCTCTTTCTCTCTCTCTCTCTCTATCTCTCTCTCTCTCTGCGGCGGGAAAGTTTCGTGCTACGATTGTTCCTGTCGGTGTCGTTTGATTTGATGGTGTTTTGTATGGAAGTGGCATGATGCCGGTGGCTTCATTATGGCAGCTCGTTTATGTTAGCCCAGGGCCACAGGCAGGCAGGCAGCCAGGAGGTCCACTTTTTGGCAGTGTGAGTGCTGTTTACGTACTCGATACATAGAGCAGCAGCAAAGCGGGGGTATTAAATTTAAGCAACTACGAAAGACAAACGTAGCCATGTTGCTGGCTATAGTTTGGTGCATAGTTGACGTGTGGTGGTCGTAATGGCTTTATTCAGGAGTCATTGCATTTCGATACAATAAGGTTAATAAAAGATCTGCGCTAAGTTACACTATTGTGGTATGTGTCTGACTGTCTTAATTATTTAAAATAAAATTTAGTATTTGTATAAGAAATATATCTATTGGACAAAATTATCAAATTATCAGTGCATTAATATGAAAATGGTACGGAGGGATTTATTGGATTTAGGGAACTAATTTTCTTTTTATATGGAATTTGACATTTGATGGCTGAATTAATGGCAAATTTTCCACAGAATCCACTCTTCAAGCCACTCCCAATTTTAGTCTAAAAATGTAAATAAATGCAAAAGTTATGTTCTCGTAAAGGTTAACTAGCGTATAGGCACTGGCGTATTAACACAAGAGGAGGCCCTAAGCGGTCCCACGAATGCAGGCCTGGTTGAAGCGTCGAACAGGGGATTGAATCAAAAATTCTCAACCAGAGAAACAGGATTTAGTAGCAATTTTACTCGCGAGCGGGGTGTGGGTAACATTTTCAGGGCCACTTCAGATCATGGGGCCCTCCCACGCGGCCGCTTAGTTTGCTTAGTGTTTGAGGCGCCCCTGCGTATAGGTTAAATTTAACTAATCAAGTACTAAGTATTTTATCACGAAACGATTTTAAAGAAATAAAACAGAAGACCAAGAAAGGAAGAAAGCATCAAGATGAGTTTTTCAATAAAGGATTACCTAAAACCAATGCTTAAAAATGTATTAGGTATTCTCGGTTCAAGCTAGAAGAAATGA
This sequence comes from Anopheles merus, assembly GCF_017562075.2. Classification (NCBI taxonomy): domain Eukaryota; kingdom Metazoa; phylum Arthropoda; class Insecta; order Diptera; family Culicidae; genus Anopheles; species Anopheles merus. Next base: position 45,824,915 of record NC_054083.1, on the reverse strand, counting down.
ATGAGCCTGATTAATGAATAAATGAGGCTCTCGGGACTGATTTGATCAATTCATCCAATTATTCATTATTTGCGGAACTCAAAGCACAATCAGAAACCATCGATGTTTTACAGAATTCAACTACACAGTGTAGTGCTAACGGACTACAGCCACGTGTACACTGCAGTTCCTTGAGTCCTGTGATCTCCTAAACCTCTCCTGCTACACATTTTTATTATGTGCTTCACCCTGTTCAACAACCCGGTAAAACAAACTTCCTCCCACACACACACACACACAGAGTAAAACTTTCCACTCCTTCAGGCGGCATTAATAATGCACCACCGATGTGAAGTCGTCGTGTAATTCCTCCTGCGGTAATCGATTCACCAGGGCAGCAGCAGCACAAACCTCAACCGGGATCTCATTTGATGGGATTAAGGTTGTGTAATGTGCCGGTTACACACATTGTGCCGCCCTTCCCTTCGACCTGCTGCTTCAGCTGAGCAGCTGCATGCAGGCGAGTGTGTTGCCCACTTGTTTTTGCCCCTTGCAGTGTTTCCGTCCAACAAAAGGCGGCTATTGCTAAAAACTGAACATTTCCGTGTGTGTGTGTCGGGGTAGGTTTTAATACAAAAGGTGTTATACGACTGTTTAGCTAGTTAACTTGCACGTGCAGTTATTGCCGCCGAGGTGAAAGTGAACAAGGTTTCTGCACAGCTTGAAGCCATTGTTTGACTGGTGTGTCGAGAGCTGGCTCCAAAAACTCGCCTTCCCTCATTTCTGACAGTGTGTTTTGCTCCACTCTGCCACACACAAAGGCACACAAAGCCCAGATGTGTTATGGAAAAAGTTGCCACCACCAGCACCACCACCACCACTGGGTGTATAATTTTGGGCTGCGTCCGGTTCTCTCCGGGGCCAGCAATGGGGTTGCGAAAACATGCGAGAAAAAGAAATCCTAACCCCAAAAGGTGGAGAAAGTTTCCTTTACGACCAGCCCCACACACACACACACACACACACCTGAAGTGATGGGACGAGGAGCGCTCAACGAGCTGTGGAATTCGATGCGAACAGGAAGTTATAGTTCCAGATATAGGGGAGGGACAGGAAGTAGCATGGTTACGGCAAAGACGGCAGGTGAAATGCTTCAAGCTGAGAACTGACTAACTTCCACATCCACAGGCGCAGTGCCGGGGTTTTGAAACTTTGTCCTCTACTCGCCTTGATGGCGTGGCGACGAACGAACGGACGGATCTCTATGTCTATTGGTATAGTTTTTGTGAGTGGAATGTTTTTTTTTGCCTCGCTCTCTTTTGTTGTTTTGTACAGCTCGTTGCTACACACACACACACGCTGTATCAAATTTGCATAATCCTTGTTTTCTTAATCCTTTAAGCTGAATGTTATCAAACGACATCACCGTTAGATGGTGTGTAGACACACACACTCACAGAGGTGCACTGCGCTTGTAGCATCAAATGGGTCTCTCGCGTACTCTTCCGTCCCCCTTTGCCATGGCCATTTTGTCAAGCTGGAGGAACTTGTGTGCGGCAAAAAGTCAGAGGACACTACCGCACGCCCCACGCGGTACAGTTAGCAGTTGTCTCCGGTGTGTCGAGTCGTCGTCATCGTTCAATCGGAATGACTTTCAAGCCACTGCTTGGGTACGTGCGCCGGTTTGGTAGTGGCGAACTTTTCTCACCCACGACGATGAAAATGCTCGGTTGAAAATGCCGATTTCCTCCTCACCGAAAAGTCGGTCAGTGGCAGTGGCGGATTTAACGGTACGCGGACTGAGCGGCCGCGGGGGGCCCCGTCTATTTAGGGGCCCCGTGGATGGTAATCCCAGCATATACAACAATGTGTACAATGTGTTCTCATCGAGAACTTTTGTGCCCAATAGGGGCCCCATGCACGAAGAAACTCATACTTGGTCTTTGATACAAGGTGTCTAAAAATGATATGGCTAGCTCGCTTTTTTACTACATCGTTTCATAGACTTGAAAAAACGATCAAGTATAATTCGTAATTCGTTGTTAGGCAGTGTGTTAGATCGTCGTCAAGAAGTTTGTGATCTAGGCGTTACACTGGACTCTAGTTTAAATTTCCGTTTACACGTTGACAACACTGTTAACAAGGCATATAAGATGCTAGGTTTTATCTTTCCACAATTCCGATAATGTAGTCATGGGCCGGTCTGGTGGTACAGTCGTCAACTCGTACTACTTAACAACATGCCCGTCATGGATTCAAGCCTCGAATAGACCGTGTTCCCATACGTAGGACTGACTATCCTGCTATGGTAACAATAAGTCATTGAAAGCCAAGGTCCCTTCACTAGTGGCTAGGTTCACTAGTGTGCCAATGAATAAAAAGTCATGTCTTAAGTCTTATGTCGTTGTTTACTTGTCTTGTGCGCACGGGGGTGAAGTACTGCTCAGTATTTTGGTTCCCGAATTGCACTACGATGATTAACACAATAGAGGCAATACAACGGAAGTTTACAAGACTTGCGTTAAAATGCGACCAATTCAGAGCACTCACAACCATGCCAAGTTAACGCCTCTCGTTACCTTCTGCTTGGCCTACAGACTCTCGAGCAACGTTTTAAAGTAAACAAATGTGCATTCGTTCTTCATCGACGTGCCTTCGAGACCTCTTCGCTCTCGTAACCTGCTTGTTGATGAGAGCAGGCGTACTTTATATGGAATACAATGAGCCATTACTAGCCATGACAAGGCTATTCAATACATGGTCTTATGACTTTGATTTTAACGAGTTAACGAAAATCGCATTTAAAAAGAAAATTTTATTAATTTCACCGGACACTGGATTAAGGCAGATGTCGATCTCGAGAATCTCCCCCCCCCCCGCTCGACACCAACAGGAGGCCTCAACTCCTTTTACCGCTTAGGGCCCCCAACACCCTAAATCCGCCACTGGTCAGTGGTTCGGGGGGTTTTTGAGGTTAGCTGCGGTACAGAACAACCTTTACCGACCCGTGAAGTCAAGACCCGTGGCAAGCCCGGGCAACACCAGGCGCGTTGCCGAACGGAAGTCAATCTTTTGAGTGGCAGAGAGCGCCCTATTTGCTTACCTCGGTTGCGGCACAACAGTGGCACGCAGCAGTACGCTCGTAAATATGGCTTTAGTCGCTCTGCCGTCGTATCCGGTGGTCGAGTGGTCTTGAGTGTGTGTACGTTTGTGACTTTTCTTCGCATTATGGGGAAAGCTGGTGGAATGGGGTCCGCTCTGGTGCTTCCTTTTGCGTACGTGACTGTCTGCCATTTCGGCTGTGTAGTCGCTGTAAGGAGTTTACGCCCAATCGAACCGAAAAGCGCATTAGCTCGCTGTGGCAAAGTGCATGAGCACCCTCCGTCGGAGTGGGATTATGATGAAGAACGCAACGCTCTGTTCAAGATAAATCCAAGAACTGTGCCATCCTTAGCTGAGCTGAGTCATTGCTTACTTCGAAATGGAGCATGAGCATTCGGAGGCGAATGTCGATACCTTAAAGTAATTAGAATCTACACACATTCTCGAAACATTGGCAAAAGGGCGACACATAAACAGAGAGAGAGAGAGAGACATCAGCCTAAAAGCGCAATTATTTTGCATGGTTGCACTTTCACACTCGCTGGCGTCGGCTGGAGTGTTTTCCACTAATCCCGAAGCGTCTGGGACGGGGATTAGGACATCGGGCTGGGGTATATTTCGTTCTTATTCCTCCCCTCAACAGCGAGAGGCAGCGTGTGTTTGGAGCGATTTGGTAAAATTAATGCACAGCCGGGCCGGGCTAAGCCGGCGGTAGGGCAGGGGAATTTATTCGGCAGCTTAACCATCGCAAACACGATGAATGGCGAAGGGCTGTGTGTTCAGGGGCAGAAAGCTTTGCCCGAAATTGCCCTCAGTGTTGCTCCGTCACGGACGGGGTTTTGTGTGTGCGTGTGTTTCTGTGTGTCGCACGCTGTCTGAACTGTGCCGGGTCGGTAATTAAATTCGACGACCCTTAAAAGAACTTTCCACCGGGGGTGACATTTATTTTATTATTTCTTTTTTCCCTCTCTCTGTCTCTCTGGCTGGAGTGATGTTTAGACAATTGTGAGGGTTTTTTGTTTTGTTTTGTTTGTTTGAAAATTTCATTGCATAGGGAGTGGGAAAGGGGGGGGGGCGTCTGTTAATTACTTAATCGTTACGACGGTATGTGATTTGTGACGATCTTAGCGAACCGGGATTAGCGGCGTTTGTGCGTGTTTCTGCAGTCGGGCAATGGGAATTAATTGGTGTGGTTGTGCTACAGTACACAGATTATTATAAAAAAGGATCCGAGTTGTTGTGTATCTATTAGATTGCTTTGGTTTTAAGTTTAAAGCTACAAAATTATTAAATAAAATTTTAAAATTGAAAATGTAAAAGAAAAATTGAAGCCATGATTGTGTCGAACAGCTTTGAACGAAAACGCACACAAGAAGAGTAATTGTTCAATGCTCTGGAGAAAATATCATCTTTTTTGTTGTCTTAAAGTTCACGGTACTATAAAATGTGTTGTTTAGATTGCTATTTTTCCATTTCATACACAATTGACCAAGTATGGTAGTTCCTGGAGAAAACAAGCTGTTGGATTTTGAGATAGGCAGAACACACCCTTAAGTTAGGCAATTAATTAATATGTGCCCATGCATAGGCAACACGCATTACATGTGTTATCCCTTTTAGGCAGAAATCCCATTTAAACTAGAATCCAGTTGGAATAGTGCAAACTCAACGAGAATTAAATAAGAACCTCTGGTGACAAGACCTCTTTGGTAAACTCCGTGGTTAGCAAGGCAGTAGTTTGCATCGGTGTGCCAGTCTTTTTCAAGGCTTTTGCTCGGGAGTGCTTCTCCCTCACTTAACACAGTCCACGAGACGGAGTAGGCCGTAGAAACCTACACAAGCTTCTATTCGACGCATGAATGAATCGTCAGTAAATTTGCAATATGATTTAAACTGATATCTTCGCAACACCCTAAATGAGTAATTCGTGTATCGACTTTAATCAACGGTTTGAATAGTTGATGTGTCAGTTAATTAATTATGATACATGCATAGCTCTCCTGGGGCTTTAATAAAACGATGATCGTGTTTTATAACAGCTCATCATTTTCCACCATTTCATCAATCGTGCGTTTAACGATGCGTTTAAATGAAATGCCAAATTATCTCTTAAATGAGCTTTTTACACAGTAAAACAGTCATCATACTACTCATCGCTAATTAGCGCTATTTTGCTAATCAAATTTAAGGGCCTCACAAAATTATTAGCTCCATTTTTTTCCACATAAAATACGTCCGATTTCCAGGCTCGGTTTGCCACACTCACTAGCACCACAGTAACATTATTAGCGGCATAGTTTCTCGTTAGTGAAGCCGCCGAAACCCATTCCTGGGGTCCTGGTTAAGTGTAATTACATCACACGCGCGCACACACACACAAAAGTCTATTACCGTGGAATAGACAGTGCACGTTTTTGGGGTTATCATTAGATGTGAGTGTGTGTCTGTTCCCTATTTTGATGCGTCCTTTTGTGAATGGATGTGTCGTGTGGCACCAAGGTTCGTAACAGGTTGACGCTAAACTATTGCAGCTCGGTCGCGCATTTCAATTACGGTTTCGCCCTATGCATTGTCTAACCTGACCGGAGTGAAACCGTTAAACTCGACCATTTCACTGCCCACAGACACACAGTTTCGCACCATTAGTTGCCACGCTTTGCCACGGTGCCAATTTCAATGAGATAGAAACAGATTTTAACGCACTGCCGAAAGAGCCGAAAGGTCCATCAAACTCAATCCGGGCGACAACGACGACGACGACGCGCATTGGGTGCACGCCTGGGCGAAAGCAGTTGCTTCACACGTGTGCAACTGACGGGAACGTGTTTGCTGCCGTCCCTGTCGGGCTCCTGCCCGCCTCGAAAACGCGGGACCGAGTTTTAGTTGGTTGAAAAATTGAAAATGCTGCACGGAATGGTGTTAAAAACATTTTGCACATTTTCCCCCCGGCCACAAAACACGCGTAAGCACTCGCTAATGGGTTTCATCCGTTTTCCCGTTTCATTCCCCCTCCGCAATGGGTATGCAGTTTGAAATTAAATTAAACTTTTCATTCACTACAATCTCTCTCTCACACACACACACAGACACACACATAGAGGGATTCCGTTTTGCTGATTTACCGTACTGTGCTGTGCCGACGTTCTGGGCAGCGGATGGGAAAGAAGTTGCTTTCCCAACTATCCCTTTGAAAGCTCGCTGCGCGTGAGCTTTTGCTTTGCTGTTGGGATGTGTGTCGTTGCTATGTTGTCGGTTTACCGCCAAACTAATTTTTTGTTTGAAATTCTTCCCCCCCCCCCTCCCTTTCACGCCGCTAAACGATCTGCACAGCCCGAGCCACGATCGAGAATGGTACAGCTCGTTTAGCGGTTAGCAATTTAGTGCTGTTGCAATTAATAATTCATGTTTAAAGTAAGTTTTGTTCGTCCCTTTCATTAGGACGAGTGGGTTGGCTCGTTTGTTTGCGTTCAGTTTCTACTCAAAACGAACTCAAACCCCCATAAACCAGAGCGTGAGCGAGAGTACGTAGCACATTACTACGAATAAAGGAAGGATTATTAAAGTGTAGTGCACTCGAGCAACATAATAGGGTTGATAATTTGGTACGCCGAACGAGCGTGTGAGTGCATTTGGAATTGAAGCGCGTCCCTAATGCACTTGCACTGCGAACCAAATCAAAGGCTTCGCATTTGAGGCTTGGATTGAGTTGCGTCAATTAAATCCTTGCCCACGGTTGCAGAGTATAGTTGCCGCTTTGTTGCAGCGCTCTGTACCATCCCAAAACCCGTGCATTATACACGCTCTGGTGTAATAATATCGGGCTTTAGTTCACTTTCGCGATATTAATGAGATTTTCCGGAGCTTCCGAGGGCGCTGTGTGTGTGGAATCCAATCAATGCAACTGTGTCCTGCGCCCTCCCGCAACACCACTGCACGCTCATGAACCGTACCGGGTGTCGGAATGTGAAATATGACCACACGCGAAGGTGTTGTTAATGATTTACCGCTGCAATCTGGTGAAGGGAGAGAAACCAGCAACAAAAAAACAAAAAGCACCATTCCCTATCGATAGTTGATGTCGTTTGATTTTTTGCACCCTTTTTGGGGGGAGGCACACTTTTTGCGCTTTGCCTGGATTGCATTGATGGGATTTCCTTCACGCTGCAACTGTTAAAGCCGTTCGAGTCGCCCTGGCGGCTCGAAATTAATGGGGAATATAAAAATTAATCAGAAGCCACAAAATAGTGAACGAGTTGTAAAATATATTCATGACTTACTGGCTCGCCCATAGAAGCGAGGGGGGAACTGTAAGGGGAACGCTGTGCCCGTTCGTGGCCGAAAGCCTGGCCGAGAGAAAATCGATTTATGAGCACCCATTAAAAGCATTCGCCGCAGCATCGGTGCGTGAAATTGGCCACCGCGCAATAGGTCGCAGTTGAGGCTGACGGCTGAGGTAAAACTGGCCAGTCAGTGTGTGTACCGTGGGTCGCGTCCCGAAAGATCAGGAAGTTTGGGGCTACCACACACGTGTGTGTGTGCGTGTCTGTTGAGCGCTATTATGAATTTATTGAAACATTAATTACAATTAATTTGTAGACCTCGCCGGCACATTCACTTACACAGTTGTCCCGCCGGCACAGCGCGGGATGAGGATGAGTGGGTGAGTTGGTTAGAGGCACGTTCGATGCGATAGCTGTCGATCGCTTACTTTGTAGAGACCGTGTAGGAGTTTGTTGATCCTGGGTAATACTTGATAGGACCAAAATGCTCTTGTTGAACACACCTGAAATCAAAAACAATGTAAAAATAGGACGTTATTAGATAATCGTTTTTAAACTTGAAATATTAAATAACATTGAGAAAAATTTTCAGATAGCTAGATTTTAGGATAAACGAGGCAAAGACCAAACTGATGGTGGCAACATCAGCGGCCAAACCAATAACTAATCCAAACCTACGTTGGTATGACGTACAGATAGGTGAACCCACTTTTGAAGTCGTCCCAGAATTCACCTGTTTAGGGTCAAAGGTCAGGGCTATGAGTTGCGTGCAAGGATGCTAGCTGCCAACCGGTATTTCTATAGCCTGAAACATCCGATCACCTCAAAGAACCCGTTCGCGACGGACGAAGCTGGGACTATATAGTACCTACATAGTACCGGTACTCACATACGCCTCTGAGACATGGACACTGTCCAAATCTGACGAAACCCTCTTAGCCACGTTCGAGAGTAAGATGCTCAGAAGGAAGGTTGGCCCCGTAAGTGTGGAAGGACAATGAAGGAGCCGCTATAATGACGAGCTATACGAGATGTACGGCTCACCATTGTGCAGCGTATCAAGCTCGCCAAGCTCCGGTGGGCTTGCCATGTTGTACACATGCAAACGGACGACCCAGCCTGTAAAGCCTTTTTAGACCATCCACAAGGACAGCAGAGGCGTGGTAGGCCCAAATTGAGGTGGCAAGATGGCGTGAAGGCGACCCCCATTAAGGCCGGGATAACGGACTGGCAGAAGTAGGCGCGAGACCGTGATAGGTTTCGGACACTCCTGAGGCAGGTCAATGCCGCAAAGCGGTTGTTGTAATGGATAAATAAAAAAAACAATAGATTGTAGGATAACATACTGCTTTTCAAGAGACAATTTATTATTGTTTCTTGAATTTCAGACAAATTCAAGGGGCTCTCTCAATTGTATTCTCCTGGTCACTGTCAAGAGAATTGCTCTTGTCAAAACTATTGCACTAAAATTCATTTCTTATTTTTGCGGTGACGAATATCTTGCATACTATGGTCACTGTACCACTGTACAATAGGGTGATATTGACCAGATCTTTGCGATCTTTGTGTGATTGTATTATAAGAGTTTCTTTAGAGTTTTTTTTACATCTTTTCAGAGCGTTTGTTATGCAATGTATTGCCTAGTTACAAGCCAACGATCTATAAAATCATCCATAAATGGTTGGTAGGAAGGAATAACATATTAGAAAAGAGTACAAAAATCCAAGCAGAATAGCTGCAACAGCTAAAATTTAACTTCTGATCTTGCAGATTAAGGTCGTTGACTTTTTATTTAGTTTAGATCTCAAGGAAATGGGAATGTCTTGTACAAAAAAAGCTGTTTAATAAAACGTTCGCGAAAGAATTTGATGATGATATTGTATGATGTTTTGTGTCATCTATTGTCAATCTTCCAGTCCTTCATGAACCAGGAAAGGTAAATAAACGGAGGACGCTTTGAACCGACTTCTTCTCCTCTTATCACTCCACGAGCCATCGTTAAAAGCAAGTATCTTAGACTGCATAAAGTTTTACAACCCTCAGCACTTGTTTAACACTCACCCCGCACCCAGCCCCCGCCGGGAAGCGCAACGTAAAAGAGAGTCATACACAGTGGGTACACATTCAGCCTGTAACGGTTACAGAACCGACAAGAGATGTGAAAATTATTAAATCAATAAATCCATATGTCTCCCAAAATGAGCAAAAGCTGGGTTTACTTAGACCTGTAACGCTCATGCTTGGGGCACAAAGCATGCACCCAGCGGATCGTTCCTGTTCAACACAAACACACAAACACCTGCTGGTTCGAGCCGACCTCAGTGCACCTCTCACGAGCGCGCGCGCGCGCGCTGTTGTTGTGTTTCTTTTAATAAAATTACACTCCCGGAACGTGCTTCTCGTGCGGAATGGGGCAAGCGAGAATGCGTGCCAGTTGTGCGAAAGTGTCTGCGCGCCAGCCCACCAACCCCGTCCCCCGCCATGCTCGTTGATATTCTGGGCATGAACGGCAGCTGCAAGCCGTACGCCAACAAGCTCCATCCCACACCCAGATTGGTACTCCACCCCCCCCCCCCCCCCCCCAGCACACTGGTACGGGCGGAAAAGGTTCCGGGTTAATCGACGCCTCTTCTCTCGAACGTCAAAAGGTGAGCAGCCCTTCGCGTCACAGTTGCGCGTGATGGGATGGACGCACGCATTTTCCCCCGAGTAGGTCGAAATCGATCCAGGCTCCGGTTCGAGATGAGATGATTTAGCGTGAATTGGTGGCGAGCTTGGGCAGGGGCATCGACCGGAATCGGGTGCGTCCTGTGGGAACGGTGGCTCGGTGGGAAATCTGCCGCCTTTTATGAGCTGATAAGATTATGTGCGAATGTGTGCGCCACTGGTTTATTGGCTTTCAACCTGACCGGGATTGAAGTCGTTTTGGGGCGTTGGGCCGGCACCGACCACCCGGGCCTACTTTATTCCTCACCCGGGGGGGATACAGCAGCAGGTCCCAGCAGACCGTTTCGGAAGGAGAGCTAACACATACGACTCTGCTCGCAGCAGAAAAAGGCACAAAGTTAACAAGCGTTTCGAGTTGGATGAGATTCGTCCTTTCATCCGTCCCTACTCCACAGGCACATCAATGGGATATGGTGATCGGAAAGTGAGGGAAAAAATGCTCCTTCTACGGCTCGGAAAAATCCACCACCGGGCACGGGGATGAAATGAATAACGTAACGTTGCTGTGAGGGCGCGTTGCCGCTCAAACACGTTCAACATTCATTAGCTGCACGGAGCCGTCGGTTTATGGCGATCTTTGCAAAGACGCCTATCACTAGCCATCAAGGCTTGGTGTGTGATACATTGCGTGTGTTTGTATTAAGCTTCTCCATTGCTATTCATTACCCGCTTCCGTCGAACGGGGAGAGGGAAAGCGCACCTAAGAGCAGGGCTGTAATAAAGTGGATTTGCCAAAGGCCCCATTAGATGCATGATTGAAGGCGAATATTGAATGCCTAACCATAAATTTCTACTCCAACGCAAACGGGGTCGGCAAAACTGGACCATCCCGATGACGAGCACGATTGAGTGGTTGACGCTTTGACTGGTGGATTATCTTTTTTGCATGATTACGAGCTGTATGGACGCAGTGTGTTGCTGCCGGCCCTTCATTAGCGTGGCAGTAAAGTGTGAATCGATTGGAGAGGTTTAATGCTGTTAAGTAGATGATCTCTTAATTGAAATCGTTTTCTTATGGTTTACCGAGTGCGTTTAGATTGATTAAAATCGTCGGGAAGAGAAAAGGAGGCTGTTGATGAATGGAGATGGAAACGACTTAATTGATGAGACTTAATAGACGATTAAGGCATATTTGGATACAATAATCGTTGTTGTATCCATAGGCTACGATTTATATACATTGAGCATAATTCCTGCAAGCAATTGGAAATGCTGAATGTTACAATGTAACTTGCTGGTGTGAAAGTTGCCCACCAGGCCCAGAAGGAACACCACTGCGATGTAGAAGAAGCACCAGAATGTTTGTATTTTGCTTGTAAATTAATCACCCGTATCTTTACCATTTCGTGATGGGATTTTATTTGTCTTATTGCAGCACCCGACAGACGAAAGAAAAGGGAACAGACTCCAAAGGCGCATCCTTCCACCGGCCGCTTGGGCAGCAAACACAAACGATGCAAATTGCAATCGGCTACGGCAATCTCGTCCGCACACGCGATGGCGATTTGCGCAAAAAAGGAAACGGAACGTTCAACCACGGCGAGTTGGTAGCTAGGTGGCTTGTGGCTGGCTTTCCCCTTGCCCGGGGTAGAACGGGCAGATGCCCGTTTTGTGCGAAATCCATTGCAGCTTGCTGATGACACGTAACGTAAGCGGCAAGCGCACAAACGTAACGCAAATATTCGCTCAGCGCGAATGGAATGATTTATTCATTTCTGCGGTTTAATGAATGCCGGACTCGAATCGGTCCGTTGTCGGTCCGAAAATGCTAAACGTTTCTTGGGCCGGTGGTGTTGTGGAGTCAGGGGGAAAAAGCAAACGGGTTGGTGTGTGTGTGTTTTTATTACTATTTTTTCTGTTGTTGGAAACATGCACCTTCTCCCATGGCGTATGGTTCGTGCGTTGCAACATAGTAACACAGCTACACTGTGCTCCGGCGCTATGCTAACTACTGCAAAACAAAACACAGGCGACGACGAGGGCGGTGACTATCTACATCGAATACATTTAATTAAACAGATGGATAAAAATGAACAACTACATCGGTAGCTGGACATGGGCGGCACGCGGTCCAATTGGAAGTGTAAACAGGGAAAAGAAAAACAATGCAACTTCATCTCACGGTTGGAAAGGGACACTGTAATCTTTCAATTGCGTTACAAAATCGTAGAAGAAATAAATGAAACCTTTTTGCTTTTCCCACTGTCCAGTTACGGTGTTTCTGTGTTGTGAATGGTGCTGGTGTAAATATGCTAGACGAAAGATTTGAATTCTTTCTGTAAATTGATGGCGATAGGGTTTTTTTATAACAAACAAGAATAAGGTTACAATGATATATGTTGTAGTTACACAGCAGTAGCTTTGAGGTTGCTGCGGAAAGAACGGTCGAGTTTTACTTTATAGAGGACAAACAGATAAATTCACAGAAATGTTTGAAGGGTTAAATCAGTTTAGTCACTAGCAACGTACAATTCAACGAGATATCATCCTAAAAGTATGCAATATGTGACATAAGGCTGCTGTAAGCCGCATAATGCATACTTTTAGGCGAACATCTCGTTCAATTGAACTCTTATTGCGTGAAAGTAACTACAGATCTAAAACCAAGAAACAGAAAACGAATAAATCGATGGAAAAATCAAACAGTCCATTGGCACATAAAATAAACGATATGAATCGCTGCCAGTGAGCCCCACTCATTAAAGATCAGCATTTAATCCCTTGCCATCGTTGGTAGAAAGGTGAGAAAATGGGTAAATGCATGCTTTACACGGCTTATTGCTTCTCCATTCCTCCATTGAACGATTTGCCCTTCCCCTGGCTGAACTTTTTCCAGCGTGTGCCGTAGAAAAAAAAGCGTACCCCATTGACCCATGACAGGTGGGAGGAAAAAAAGAAAGAAATATAACCAACCCACCATTCAGCTAATACCCGACGAATTAGTTCGACCAGCAGGGGCGCGTACCCGGGCGCGAGCGCATTTTGTCGTGCTTGCTTGGCGCTTGCTTTCCCAACCGACCGGCGCCACGTGCAGCCAGCCAAGTGTTGTGTGTATGAACACGTTCCAATTCCCTCTCTTCTCATCCACCTTTCTTTTTTCTTTCATTTGCACGGAAACCGGTTTGTAGCCGCCCAGTGGCAAAGTGTTTAATAACGTGACCAACAGTAATTTATATCTTTCACCTTCTGATTTTTATCTCACCTGTGTACTTTGTCGCCTTTGCTTTTGAGGCGGAGGGGGGGGGGGGTTGATCGCGGGCGGGACGGTTGCTCCCGAAAGCGGGCAGCAAAACAGTGGTTAGTTTGTATAAACGGTTTGACCAATCATTAAAACGTCGGTACCAATGGAAGGAGGCAAGAAACACCAACGAAAAAAAAAAAAGGCACAAGGAAGGAAAGCACAGAATGAAGTGAAAAAGTAGCGGAAACTGTATACGAAAAGCTTCCTACGGGTCGTGTCGTTCGTTTAGCTACCCAACACCATCCGAGAGAAGGAGGAGGGGAGAGCTCAATTTGATCTTTCACCGAGCGTTTCTCTATTTTTTATGCTGTCCCCGCTTTGCGCACCTTCCGAAAGGGGGTCAGCACTTGTGCCCAGTGTACAACATTCTTGCTCTTGGATCTTACGGGTAGTGGTGAGGGGCCTTTTTTTTGTTCCCAGCCTGATTTTATGTGTCTTGAATTTCCTTTACTGATTTTTCGTCCTTTTTTGTCCTTACTTGTGCCGTTGAAAACCACTTAAATGCACGTGGTATGATCGGAACGAAACCTTAGATGAAGAAAAAAACGAGAAACCGGGGAACGAAGTCGAATGCAGTCAATGTTTATCGTTTCTAAATTGGTTTAAATGTGCCACTGCACACTGGGTGCGCTTTGCAGTTGCTTTTATGGCTTTGTGAGGGGTTTGGGAAAACGCCTCGCCAAGTGGGGAATGGTAGCAATTGCCATTTGGCTGGTTTATTTTTGCTCCATCTGGGCACTGTTAGAAAGTGGTTCTACAAGGAGCTGACATTGCTTTATATGGCAAATTGAATTTTGTATTGATTTTAATATGCTCTCGGTGTCTCGTTTCGCTTGGAAGCAGTAGGTGAGTATTGGAACCTTATGGATTGTTATTGAAGTTCCCCTAACTACTGCCCTTATCAGTCGATCGATGATCTGCGGTAATGTAAATCTACTTTACGCACAACACAACAAGCCCATCCAGTGCAATGCACTTAAAATCATGAATCAAATCAATTCATCCATTTGTTCTACCCCGCCAAAATTGCAGCAAGAACGTAGCTGTGTAGCATTGTGTCGCGTGAAATGATGAGCCTGAAATGACCAACTCCACGTGCCGCTGGCTGCCGTTTGATATTAGTCCACATCCGCACCGCACTACTGCTAACAAAGGAATGGGCACGCAACAAAACTCCCACTCCACTCGCGGGCCAACATTCGCAAAACCGATACCATCTTCTGTCACCATAAATCGCATTGATAAAGCGAACATGCGAAGTTTACTCCCCTTTGCGAAGCGGCTCGTCGATCGTGCTCGACGTGTGGCAAGCCGTAATGAAGCCCTGTCTCTTTCCGTCCCTCCCCCTTTCCACACACCGTCCAAACGGGAGCGTCCATTTTGGAGTCACATCGGTAGTTAATTAAATAGCACTCATAAATCACCCCCCCCCCCCTCATTGGAGAGCAACCTTTGGGTCGTTTCGGGCGCGGGATGGGTCAGCTCAAGCACGCGTTCCCCGTCGTCCAAACAGCCGCCACGGCGGAGGGCGAAGATTTTACATCAAATTCCATTTATCACCAGCCACCGACACCCGTACCTAACCGCTCGGCTTTGGGGGGGGGGAATGGTTCCCCTCGCTGCAAAAGCCCGCCCAAGTTAACCTACATAATGAGGTTGATTTCAGGCGGCGTGCAACGTGATTAGGCGAGCGAACGTTGGGGAAGCGAGCGCGTGATACGCACGTAACAGCGGGCTGCCGTCGCACGGTGTGTCTGTGTTCCCTCCCCAATTTCTCACCGTTTGTACCGGGGGGGGGGGGGGGGGGAGTGCAGCCGGGGTATTTGGGTAAACCCAACGGCCAACTGACTGGTTTACCGCGACAGATCAACTGTCAAATCACGTTGCAGAGCCAGTCGTGCGCTTCTATGCAGCAGAGCTGATGGAATTTAATGTATTTCTGTGGCCGTGGCTGGGATGTGAGTGAGCCAGCGGTTGGAGCACCAATTGGTGGGATAATTTCCGTGGGCACGGTGCACCGAGTGGTTTGGAAGGGGATGGGAAAAGATGCAGTAGTGTGTTATTTATGGCCTCTGCTAGAACGAGCGTCCAGGAGTTGCCGGTTGTATGTGTTCTAGAGTGGAGGAAAGGGCATCGAAACTAGCAAGGACAAGATTATCGATGGATTCCATGCAATCTGGAAGCTTTTAAAAGAAAAGTCTCTTGTTCCCAACTCGGTTCTAACTGATTTGCTAACGATTGGTATTTATTTTTCATCTTTTATTAAATAATATTGCAAAATAAACTCCAACTAAAGTGTTTGTTCAGTCGATTCCACTTTTAATTTGTCCCTTTTGTCTGGAATGCTACTCCCCAAGACTCCCACAAGCACAATGTTACACTGTATGGTTTCACCTGAACTGCAACAATTGCCTCAAAACTGAGCTGTGTTTGTGCGGCGTTGGAAAACTTTACACGTCCAACGCTCCGGTGCAATATAAACTCAATCTAACCGCAAAAGGGACGTCCTATGCTTGCCTTCCCATTTACCTCTTCAGAATTTGCCACAGTATCTCGTTGCTGGATGGATGCGGAATTAAATCAAATCACTATTATTTATCTATTCTAAACTAATAAATTACGGTCAGCACCGAGAGGGTCCGTGACCGAAACCGAAACGTTAGCAATAGGCTCGAGATGGCAGATCGGAGCATGATCAGGTGTCCCTTTGGATGGGTTATTTGCATGTGCAAATGTTTGAGGCACGTTCACGACCACACGCCACGTACGTCTGTATGTGCGTGTATGTGTCTGTGAGTGGCCAGTTTCGCATGCGATATGGGGACAGAGAAGCAAATAAATAAAGCAGCTCGGATGGTGGAAGGTTTGGCCAAGCGGAGTCGAGTGTCATTTTATAGCACACTCTAATCAAAGATCAACAATTGCTCCGGAACCGGATTGGGGTGCCTGAGAGTTGTGCCCTCCCTCCCCGTCGGAATCCCCGCGTCACCGTTCCCCCGAACCTTTGGGCCGAATTTTGATGGTGCAGAACGCGTTGGCGTTGGTGGTTGTTGCATATTAAGAAGAGCCAACCAGGGTGCGGCCACAAAACGGGAAAGCAGAGGGGGGTGGGTTTTCATTATGTATTCCCAACCCAAGTGTGTCGCAACCCGCACGGCGGCCCCGCAGAGATGGAACCACAGAAAGGTTTGCTTTCGATAAACACCTGAACAGGAGAGAATGCACACCAACAATCACACACACACACACACACACACACACACACACACACACACACACACACACACACACACACACACACACACACACGCACGCACACACACACACACACACACACACACACACACACACACACACACACACACACACACACCACACACACACACACACACACACACACACACACACACACACACACACACACACACACACACAGACACACACATGGCTAGACGGTTCACACTTGTGCTCGGGTGGGTTGCTGTTTTGCTGTGGTTCCTTCACCGGTGTGGGTGGCTCACCGGCGTGGCTATTATGTTTCGGATCCCTTCTGCCTCCCTTTCATGCACAAACAAACCGACTCCGCCTGTTTGCTTGGGCTGCTTGGAGTGTTGGGCCTGGGCAGCTGCACATAAACATCATAATCATATCAAAATACGGAAAACAAAATATGCAAATTTGTTCTAAATTACTAAATCAAAATAAAGTAAATATTCATACAACCCAGCCACACACAGCTGCACCTTTGCCGTTCTGGTGTGTGGTGTCGGTTGTATTTGAGAGTGTGTGTGTGTGTGTGTGTGTGTGTGTGTGTGTGTGTGTGTGTGTTTATGTGTATCAGTGTGTGTGTGTGTGGGTAAGGCTGTTTGTTTGATCGTGGGTAACCAATTTTTGTAGACTGATTGACTAATGTAGACCTCGGATAGAGGTGTTTGAAGCGAATGAACTAGGTTTGGTTGGTTTTGCGCTTGAAGTTGATATTAAAATGAAATAAAATAAAATTGTGGTTAGATGATTACATTAATGTACAGAATATCAAGTGATTGTTGCTGATCCTTTTTAAGAAGGACAAGGCGTCTCCATTATTGATGTGGGATAATATTTTAAAAGATTTTCATCATAATAATCGAATCGCTGTTGAGTGAAATACGCCCTAAACTAATAGGGATATTTATGAAACAAAAAGAACTACAGCTTTGTAAAGCAATTATTTTAACACAAAAAAACAGTGTGTTTTCCTGTTGACCATGTGGCCGTGGAGACGCTTGGTGGCTTATAAAACTCACAGAAATGGCGCATTGTCTCCAGCAACGTTTTGATTTAAACCAACACATTTAAGCCTTTAGGATGCTCTGTCATCCAGAAGATACTTCCATCAATCAGTGAAGCTTAAGGGTATGACAAAAACAACGCCATAAACACTGTCACGATCGATTTCTTTCACTACATTGAAGCGTTGGTTTTCTCGTTTTTTTTTTGTTTTGTAATTGCACAACCACCGTTTCACACCATCAGTAGCAGGCTGGGGAAGCAGCAAAATCCAGCCAGTGACATGAAACTTTTTAATCCGCTTCCATAAATAATTCTTAACGTTTAGCTTTTCTTCCCCCTGCTGCGAGCGCATCCAGCGTCTTTCGTCCGCGCGTTTTGGACCAACTGGCAAACATTCTTCGACCGACCGAGAGCAGCGACATCGTTTCACAGCGTGTTCACTTCGGTCGGTAAGTTCATGCATGTAGTGCTATGATGAAGTGCGGCGCAGATTCTCCCGCCTCCCCCCCCCCCCCTCTAGACTGACACTAAAACTTTAATTAAACAAGTAAATTTATATCTCTGTCTTGGAATGCCGTACTCCGTAAAAGCTGGAGCGTGCGGCAAGCAGCGACGTTGTACGCCGTGCGCTTAAGATTGAATGTTGAGCTGTCAAAAGTTTGATGCTCACGACGGTGCTTTACAAGGGCAGTACCGCATTTCTTTGAAAAGTGAAGTAGTTTGCGTGTGTTTTTTCTTCTTTTCTGTTGTTGTTATTCGTATCACTCTGCTGCTCTCTGTGCTGTGCTGCACGACGCTGCATCGTTGCAAAGTTTGTTTGACGTAACGGGGCTGGCTTGCATTATACATCTGATAGATTTGGGAAGCAATGGAAATGAAAGTGTGTTTGCTGTAGTGTCGTATTTGCGTTGCTTGTGCTGCTCGCGCGCAATGGGTTGAGTTTCGAGAAAGCCGGTAGCTTTTGCGTTTGCATACCAAACAGTCAAACAAAGGCACAATGCTAATTGCTTTGGCAGATAGAGAGCGAGAGATCGAGACAGATGGTTTCAAATCGCTTCCGATGGGCTTTTGGAGTGTATTGAAGAGAGTATTGGATGAATAGGAATAGAGCTTGGTTGCTAGTTTCTTGTGAGGGAGAATTTTAATGATACATGGAACAGGTTTTTTATCAATTGTTTTATTAACTTAATGATTTAAAGTAGTATTACTTTTCCTTTTTTTAAACATTTAGAAGGCTTGTTGGTTTGCAAAATTCTTCTTCTATTTGACAAAAAATAGCATAAAGTGGAATGAAATTTCACTTACCTTAACTGAACCGCTGTATAGCAACGTCTCGGCTTCGCCCTCACTCTCCATCGTGTATTTCATCATCTGTAAATAAAGAGATACAACTTGTTACATTCGTGTGCCCGTTTCACTTGCTTCCGGTGATAATAATCAATTTTGTTGCGAAATATTAGTACAGATGGGCTGCCTGCGACGAGCAGTGATGAATTATTAACTACTAACCCATCGCACAGCGATCCAATCAACAACTTTTCCGTATATAAACCCAACCCTACCCACTATCCAGTGTATGCAGTTGTTTAGCCGGCGAGTGTGTGAGTGTCCACTAACAGACTTCCTGCTGGAAAATAAACTTCCAATCCAATCGAACCTCCCCACGCCCCGGTGCAAGACAGCATGAAGTATCGGTTCGCCCTGCTCACTGTGCTGGTGGTGGCCGTCGCTACCCGTCCCAGTGCAACCAGCCCCTTGCCCGACTTTGCGGTACCGGCACGCATGACCGGCGTCGCCAGCGGTAGCCTCGACTCGTCCGGTAATGTGGTGCAAAACACGGCCCGCGTCCTGAACCTGCTCGACCGATTCCAATCGATCACCGAGTCGCTGTACGGGCTGCAAACCCCGACGCTCTACCGGCTGGCGACGGGCCTGCGGGTCGTGCTGGACAGTCTGGTCGAGTCGGGCAGTCCCATCTTCCAGGGCCTGTCGAATGCGGCCCGCCTCTCCACCGGCAACATTACGACCGTGTTCGACGGCATTCGCCGCAGCATCAATGGTACGATCGCGCTGCACGAGCTGCACCAGTCGGCCCTCAACGGGACGGTGCTGCTGCTCGGTACGGGCGGTGTGCACAACGTTAGCACCGTGCTGGACCAACTGGTGCGTAATGTGGCCAACCTGACCGGTGCGCTGGACGAGATCGAGCCGGCAATCGTTGCCATGCAGGAGCAGGAGCTGTCCCGACCGACCCAGGCACAGGTGGATGGACGGTATCCGCGCGCCGCCATACGCAGGCTGAACGGCATACTGCTCGACTACGTCAACATTGGGCAGGCCACGGTACCACAAATCAACGCCGTTGTCAATCGCATCCGCATGATGGATGGTTTCATCGGCCGGCTAGCCGCGGTGACGGGTGGACTGTGGAGCGACCTGAACCGCACGCTGGCCGCCGTCAACGGGAGTGTCTACGCGGGAGTACAGCAACGCCTGCACACCACCGCCCGTACGATGCGCAACAATTTCAATGCGACCGTGCTCGGGACGGCAAGAAAGTTGAAGCTCTTCTTTCTGGACGATCTGCAGGAGATGCAGCTGGTGGCACGCAATGCGAGCGCGCTGCTTGTCAAACGTCTCGCCAACGTCACCGGGGCGTTGGATGGGCTGGTCAACCGCACCGAGGTGCTGATGGAAGGCTACGAGTCGGAGCTGGTGCTGAATCGAACCATTGCCGCTGTCACGGATCTGGCCTGGAGGTTAGCGCTGTCCGTTACCTCGTCCGTGCCGGGAGCGGACATTTGTTACGCCCGGTACAACTACGAGTTCGACAAGATACCGCGGCTTATCTACGGTTCGCTCGTGGCCTGTGGCCAGCGGGAGGCCCGAACGCTGCAGTCCGTTGGCGGTGGTTTGAGTGGTGCGCTTTCCCTCACCCAGACACAGCTGGACGCGGAGACGAGTAATTACGAGCAGTGTTTGGGCGGACTGGTGCCCGGATCGTCGGATGTGTTGAAGCGCCAGCGCATCGTTTGTCTGCGGGGTGCCGAGCGGTTCTCGGGCGTGCTGGGTGACGCCGTGGTCGCTGCACAATTGAGCGCGTTCCAGGCGCTACTGCAGAAGGAGATGAGCTACAGTGCCGAGCGACATCATCAGTGTGTTCGTACGAGCGGCCACTTGATGGTTGCCGAAGTGAAGCGCCTGTGGAGTTCGATTGCCAACTGTTTGAGTTAGGAGCTTAATGAATGCCGTGCTACGGCAGCTTAAAAATGAAGAGAGTGTTTTTTTCGTGTTTTTGAAGAAACTGGTATCACATCCCAAGTTTGTTTAATTTTCATCCATCAACAAGCGAGGAATGCTCGCACTCTTTTGCTCAGTCCTCTGTCCGTGTCCGTACAAACAACGAATAAACAATAGTGCTTAATTAAAATTTTAAACCCCTCCCAACGACCGGTGGAACACAGCCAACGTTGAGGCAGCGTGGTCCTGCTGCGGTCGCTTGTGTTGGTAGTGTCAATCGTCATCCTTACTGTACCCTGCTCTTCCTTCTCTTCTCATCATCAAACCCTTCCGAATCTATCGCGAGCACGCGGAAATGTGTTTCATCTCGCACTGGTGACGGCAGCGGTGGCGTGTTGGTGTTCGCTGATCGGTTGGTGTTTGCGTTAGCCGTGGGCAAATAAATTCGAATTGACTGACCTGACTCCCCGTTCGATACATTTCTTCCCTCTGCACCTTACCCATCGGCAGAATGATTGTGTTGCACTTTGTCGCGCTGCCGCGTGTTCACCGCCGCAAAACAGACACTGTCGCTGGCAGGGTGCGACCCTTTGCGTACCTTTGCACCGTGCCTGTGCAGCTAGGTTTTAATCGATTTAATTTCCCGCACCTATTTTATTCATCGCGCGGTGGCCGGTGCTTGATGAATTGAAATTGGAAACAATCAAAATTTAATGAGCACTCGTCTGGTTTGGTGCAGCTCTGTCGGCTTGAGCTGTCGGGATGCTGCCGAGGGTGGACTGGAAGATTGAGCGTGCTGCAGCTGCATCGCAAACTAATGCACCGGCAAGCGGTTTGTGTGGCGCACGTACAACACATCGTTCGTCAGTTCGGTGTAGCGTTATTGCAGTATCACACGCTATCGATTTACTGGTGTGTGTGATGTGTGATGGAGCTTTTCGGTGAATTGAGTTATTAAAAGAACGTTAAATACCCCGCAGATTAACCCAGACCCATGCGCTCACACACAGAAAAGGGAAAACGATTGTGTGCATCTCTCGGCCCGCTGGTTGGTCAGCGGACCAAGCCCGAGCCTGATCAATATTGACAACAATCAATGGGCTCGATAAACTTTGGCAGATTGTCATGCCCGGCGCGTAGGTCGAGCGGTGGGATTGGATGCTGGCAATGCCAACAGCAGCTCCGATACTGTCAAAGCCTTTTGCAACAGTGACGGAATGCAGCGGGTGTAATGGTTGGTTAACCAGTTAATTGTTATTGATACGGTTTAAATTATGTACCATTATCGTTATTCGCACAGTAAATTGATGTAGTTGGTCGAATTGGATTATAGGCAAACGTACGAGCAATGAAACGATTAGTGCATATTTATTGCAACAACACCCAGATTTGTCATAACGCAGCCTTTTTTTAATGGGTGTTATGAAGCATTTTGTAATGGCAGTAATATGGCTCTCGATTGTATGTGGTTTATGTGAAGTTGTAAAAAAAATGTCCATTTTATATTAATTATTAGCCAGGCGTTTTATGGTTACATTTCCAGGGCATGATAATGTCGGCGAGATAAATAAAACTTTAAATTGAACGAATGAAGATTAATGTGCGGTGTGCTTTTAATGGACTGAGCGTTTGTTCTGACGAGCAGTTTTTCAGAATTTTCTGACTAAGTGTGAATTTACTGCTTGCATCGCTACCATCGCCACCCTGTAACATCAATTGCACAGAAACATCATCGTAAGAAAGAATATTGCAGCAATTTAGGCGCAGTTACCATTAATCAGTAAACATCACATTGTATACCTTCAGGCGCTCAGCAAGCCTGATGGAGCGTAGCCAAATTAACAATAGTTTCGCTTTTGGCCCAAGTGAGTGTATTCTTTCATCAATTATCTACCTCTTCACTCTTTAAAACCAATTATCTAAATTGCATACATTCAGGAGCTCTGCAACAACCAACATAGGGATACATACAATTAAGCCATTTGTTGAAAATTGCATCCACTCAGTGGCGAGTTCATGCCGCTTCTTTTCTTCACCAAGTTCTCTGTTATTGCCTGTGTGGTCATTTTCAATTTCACTGCACTCCCCCACACCTCTAAGGTGTGCCAGAGCTGCCAAAAAGTTATCGGTCACTAACCCCCACCACTCTGCTACGTACTGACGGCGTATGGTGATTTGGGACGAGGTTTTGCAAAACACAACCCATTAATCACGTCACCACGTAGTGAAACATAAATAACCCGACAAACACCACGCTTCTGTGTGTGCATGTGGGGATGTGTGTGTGTGTGTGTGTGTGTGTGTGTGTGTGTGTGTGTGTGTGTGTGTGTGTGTGGTGTGTGTGTGTGTGTGTGTGTGTGTGTGTGTGTGTGTGTGTGTGTGTGGTGTGTGTGTGTGTGTGTGGTGTGTGTGTGTGTGTGTGTGTGTGTGTGTGTGTGTGTGTGTGTGTGTGTGTGGTGTGTGTGTGTGTGTGTGTGTGTGTGTGTGTGTGTGTGTGTGTGTGTGTGTGTGTGTGTGTGTGTGTGTGTGTGTGTGTGTGTGTTGCAGCATGTGGTTCACTTCACTGCTGTGGCGAAGACTTTTCCCTTGATGGATGACAAGCCACGGCACCTTTCTATTGTGTCGGATATGCACAGTTGTCTGCACCGGGGCCGGACTGCATCTTGGTCCCTGGTGTGTGCCCCCTTTACCAAGCGCTTTGCAGGGATAAAGTTTTGATCAAATGATTTGCAGAAAAGTTAAATTAACGATCGGGAGTCACCAGCGCACGTCATTAATCTTTCATCTTGTGGGAGTTTTAGTGCATTTCGACAAGAAAGGGATCAACTGGCTGTGGGAGCTACGAACAACAGCGCATAAAAACAGAAAGAAACGATTTGAATATCAATGTCTGCATCGTCTGCCGGTTAAATCAGCAGCCTTTTAAAGCATCAAGCTGAACATAAGTGATATGAAGTGTGCCTGTTCAGTATTAAAGTATACGCCCGTAACTCTTTGAAGCCATTGTCTAAGTAAGGTAACGATTCATTTGTGTTTGTTAATTACAAAGCCTAGCCGAACCGCTCGTTTGTTGTGCCCATTGATGAAGATCCTTTGCTACGCCTCACGCCCATTATTCCTGCAAATCTCAACTCGGTGTGACGGTACGCAGGCTGCATGGAAAGACAGCACCACCGTAAATGCAAATTTAATACCGCCTGCAGTACCGCACGCTGCTGAGGTTTCGAGAAGGGACAAGATTCGGCTCAACAGCTTTATCGCCCTTAATGCTTTGGTGGTGGTGGTGGTGGTGAACGCGCTCGGGGAGCACACATCCACGTGCACAAATCCACGTTGCATGCTTCGCTTCCGACACCGACCGCCACCGGCAAATGGCCCCGTTTTATGCCTCATCTAGTGAAGAAGCAATGGCATCGTACTCTCGGTTCCCTTTTTTTTGTATTTGTGGCCCGGCAGGCATTCTCGTTCGATTTTCTTATCTTTACGAATATAGGGGTTTTCTGGCCCTGGGGGAGGACTGGTTAGTTTTTCGCCGGCCCCGAAAGGGATCACACTGTGCAAGGGGAGTGTGATCCGTATTTTCTTTGTTCGGCCAGCCAACCGCACATGCCGTGTGGACCGTACGACCGAACGCACGTTGCATTCATATCTTTTTATTGCACTGTAAAATTTTACCACCACCCGGGGTTGACCCCTGCTCCAAGATGTCCAGACCTCGTTCGTCCCCAAAACCTGACGCTGGGTATGTGTTTCTACGACGGATCGTATCATGTGCAAGGGCGTTTGTCCATCAGCCTCGGGTCATCGGGCCCGTTCAAGCGGGTTGAAGGGTTTTTTGTTGGCTATTTTGCCCTTTGAAACGCCAGGATGACGGTGGTTTCTTTTTTCTGCTGCAGACGGTCATCAAGCGAAGGGGTGTAACATCCTTTGGTGGATGATTTTTGGTAACGGTTATGGATTATGTCCCAAGGGAACATCGGCAGCACAGAGGACAACACTATTACTGCAACGAACGAGGTGCAGTTTGGGCGCTTTACAACGCATTTTGGGGGGTGGTCTCAATTTTTATAACGCCTGCACCGAGCTGATCATCTTACCATTTTGCCTTTTTTTTCTATCCAACACAACAATGCACAGACTACACGCAAGTGTATATTGCTCTCAATTGTGGTCAAAAATTTATGTATCTTATCGAGAAACGGATGTGTATTACGGCAAGAAAAGACAAAACGGTTGTGTGTTAAAATTTGCACAGTGTCCTGTCCAAGCTGTTGTTGTGGACAATCGTAAGTTTTTATCACCACCTTCAGTTTAGACAGCTTTATAGAGCTTCGTTAACTAGCGTGTTTCACCATTTCCTTGGCCACACCAACCCAAGGGCTGCACCGGATCAGTTACTCAGTCGTCTGACGTCTATTGGCCAGCTTCTTGACACATTGCAATATGTTTCGGTTGCCTGCACGGTACGGAACACACCACACTCAACTGTCAAGACAGGCGGAAAGTACTTTGCATTTCATTGGCTTTCGCTGTTGCTACGTTGGTAGCAATTCGGAGCAAGTGCTCGCTTCGGGCTGATCCCGAGCGCACGCCTTACGCTCATATGCGGTGAAGTAGCGATTTACATTCCACGCCTGAGTGCGTCTCGGAGTGCAGGCCAGCTGCACTCGGAGTGCAATCGATTACGGTGCAAAGTGCAAAGAAATGGAAAGATAAGCGAGAGCCCCCGCCGTTTAAGAGTTAAAAGAATTTCCCATGCAAATACCATTACCATTTAAAGCTGCCTCAATGTTTATCTATTGCCGACCACCACCGCCGGCCCTGAATGGGGCGATGAAAATCCTGAAAATTGTCCCTCCGAACTTCGAAGTATTGTCGAGATGGATGAACACAATTTCAACGTACGCTGCACAAAATCTACAATGTCCAGTGCCATTCGGTACCGGTGACAGACCGGCACGGGGAGTGCATTCCGATGCCAGTGCACACATGTCTTCTACAAGCAGTCTTGCCTTCGTCTCACTGCACAGACAAATCCACACAGATGCGTTAAAATTCTGACGATGATTCGATTTGATTGCTAGCCTGAACGACACCGACAAACTCTCGGCATATGTTTAAAGACCGATCCGGTCCAGGCTTATTTGCGTACAACATTGTGCTCTTCTTTCTTGACAAAATCTCCCCGCCACAATCGGACACGTGCAATTCCGGACGGGCGGGCGAGTGTTGCAATGCCCCGCCCTGCCGGAATGCAGCAGAGGATGGATCGAAATTGAAACCACTGAAGCTGATTGAAAGTGATCGTACGGGCACGGGTAACGATGACTCCCCGACTCCGAGCTGCCGTAAAGCTTGAATTGCAGTCAAAACCGGCACTCGTCCGGAAGATGCTTCGAATGCCTGGGCACCGGGGCAGGTCCCACAATGGGACAAAAAGAAGGTTACCGTTGTTTGCTTCCCTGCACCGTTCACGTCGATGTTGCAGCCATGCAGTGCTCTACGCCCCATCGGCAAACCGGAGAAAACTGGAAGCATCCGTGCAAACAATGAAGATATTGAAGACGGCGCGGCAACGCCTTTGCGTCACCCCTTGCGCAACCTCTGGTGGTGGCCAGAGGTCAGCGGTAGCATTTCACATTTACCATTTACGATCCACAATGGGTTGACGTT
Source organism: Anopheles merus (assembly GCF_017562075.2). Lineage (NCBI taxonomy): Eukaryota > Metazoa > Arthropoda > Insecta > Diptera > Culicidae > Anopheles > Anopheles merus. The sequence goes on along the minus strand of NC_054083.1, from coordinate 45,798,401 downwards.
CATCGCATGGCATGCGTTTGAGACCCGGTCGTCCCGGGATCTTAAATTCAATTGCTTGTCTTTTGTTCACTGACTCGCCACTCGTGCGACGAGTCTGATAAGGATTGTTTGTCTGTGTGTGTGTATTTTTTTTTATGTGTGTGCTTGGTCTTGCATTCGCTCTTGGAGCTATTTTCTTCCTTCAAGATAGCGCATAGCTGGAAGAGATAAACTGGAATTGAACTTCCTTTTCCCCCTTTCTGCGGTGCGCATCCGGAAGGACGTCATTTGACGTTGGTACGTGTGTGCGTCGGAGCCACGGACGGACGACATTAACCTCATCGTCATGTTCGTCGTTCGTACCGAAGGGCTTTGCCCGGCCGTGCTGGTCGTGGCTCGAGACACAGTCCGACAGTCCACATGCCCGTTCCGGAGCCGCTACTAATGTGCCATGTCCGGTTTCCGCTTCCTGCAACAGCTGGAGCCACCGTGTCTTGTGTGGATGTTGCGTATGTGCCAGTGACAACCGCATTCGGAATGAATTTATTGGTTGTTCGTGGACTTCCGTGGCGGTGGGTTGGGCCAGGTATCAATGGGAGAAAGAGAGACGGAGGGACAGCCTTGTCTGGACTGTTTATGAATTCAGGCGACATCTTTTATCCAGAATCTCTCACAGATGTATGTGTGCGTTTACACCCGGAGATAAAAGGACGACGGGTGCAAGTACAACCATGGGAATAAACTGAATTAAACATTCATTCTGCTGCAGCTATCATCGGGTCACGCCTTCTAAGAAAATACCACAACAAATCTTAGCTACCATTACGGGAAGCTACCGAAGCGGTAGTAATTATAAATACATTTTCTTCGTCTTCGAAGCGGAAGATTAATGGCCGGGCAAGATCTTCGAGCAAGTGTAGAGGGAAGTACAAAACTGTTAAATGGTACAATGGTAATTTAACTCTTCCTTAAGGTTTCCTACCAACTTCCGTTTACTGAGCGCTCTTTACTCTGGCCTAAATACCCTGCATACGCCGTGCTGATTGCATACCTGTAGGCGCATTAGTCTTTTTGCGTTTACCATGGCTCTAACAGCAGGCAATGAATGGTTCACGCCAAATAACAACAACAAGGCTCATAACTGCTCTTACCTTTTAACACCTTTCAAACAACATTTCCATACGTCATTCTGCCTGATGTTGATGGGTTGATTTCTTTTACAACCCTCCCTCCGGTGCTTCAAATGGCAGCGAGCAAATTCAATCAGGAAGCAATCATTTGCTACCCAACAATGATGCTGATGGGTGATAACCGGTTTCTCTAAAACGAAGCGATGCTTTCCCACTGCCTGATCACTGCTGTTGATGATGATGTTGATGATGAGCTCCTGCACGCTCACCTTCGCCTGGCTCGTAAAACATTCAGCAACCGTAAACGCTTTCTCGTTTTCTATGCTCGGTTGCAGTGGTAGCATCCACCTCCAGTCTGAACCCGGCGAAAGGAATATGATATGGTTTTCATATCTTTTCTTCTAACCTGCTCCCTGTCTTGCTGCGGGAGGATTTGAAACTCGTCTGAAATACCTAAACGAAGCCAAGGTGTAGATCCAAGAGGTAAGGTTGTTTTGTTTTGGCTCTCGTAAAGATGTAGCTTGGGGGAGCTTTTTTTCCCCCCGACTCGCCTGATGGAAAGGTGGGAATGGGGAATTGTATTGAATTTTGAAGTTGACGTAGCGACTGCTGCTGCTTCTGCTTCTGCTCAAGCAATGAACGGTTTGGCTCCGGATGCACGAATCATGCTTTTACACCTTCCAACGGTTGAGGACGTAAAAAAGGAAGTCCTCTTCCCGCTCGTGCCACTGGCAGAAAGAAGATGCTCCATAAAAGGCAAATTAAACCATTTCATCGAGCGTATCGTGCGCCGGAGAGCAGGTTGCGAGCAGGAATTGAACGAGAACTGCTCACACTTTCATGCTTAACGCGTCCTTAACACCCGACTTGCGTCGAGACATTCGATATGGGAACATCTTTTCCGCAGCGTCGTGGCAGGGAAAGGAAAGCAGCACCCAGCCCCAGCAAACATAACAATAATTTTCAAACGATAAACTTTATAAAACATTAAACGATGATTATATTCACTTTACGGAGGGTTGTTTCGTCTTGTTTCGTCTTTGTAGCGCATACCGGTGTCGGTGCGGACAAAAAAAAAAGCACTCTTAACAAGCCAATGCGGTACATGGGTGCGATGGCGGTGAATGGTTTCCCGTTCGGAATGAAGCGATAACTGAACGTTAAGGGTCATCCTTTAGCCTGGGAAGCATTCTAAGCCACCGATGATGGGCCGGTTTTATTGCAGATTTGCAACAATGATGGGAAGCATTTTTGGCCCCAGAAGCTATTAAAGGATGGGTTTAAAGGATTTTTTAAGCATTTTTGTTTTCTCACATTTCGAGCCATCATGTGATGCCGTAAAGCAAGGGTATTACTCTTGGGTTGAGCGTGAGATTAATTTGGGTATAAAGACGTCCCGTGCAAAGGCCGGGACCGTCGCGCGTTGATGGTGGCGAAACTTTCACCAGCATTATTTTCCTATTTGACAACGCGAGCATCAAAGTGTGCTTAAAATCGGGTAGCAAAAGATGAGGAGGCAAGCCCCTGGACACATCGTCTGCCACCGACCTTGGTGCACGGTTTACGGTGCACGGTTTACGCAACTAGACTGGCGACGGTTTAAGACGCCGACTAGTGCCGGAGTAGCGTCTGCATCTGACCTGTCTTGTGTCTCATCGTTGCGGTTTTGGGACGAAAGTTCACCAGCGTCTAACGGTGGTGAAGCAAAAGTTTCTTCCGGCCCCGAAAACCGAAAGAACCGTCTTCGCTCCGATCTAACTAAAACGAACCAGTACGGCTCGTTATCACCGTCATTAAAACCATCATCGGTGTCTTCCGTGTATGCACACACACACACACACGTGCTGCATCCAGGCGGATAGACACACACACGCACACAGACACTTCACTCCACAGTGTGCGGCTATAATTTAGTTTTCGCGAGATCCGAGGCTCTCCATCGTTTTTTCCCTCCGTGCAGCTTTCATTCCGTTGCACTGTTTTTTTTTTTTTTGTGAGCAAGCGTGTCTTGATTAAATTATGCACGAGCCTTCTGAAGCCTTCACGAGGGTTGGGCCTTCTTTCCTGGGGTTTGCAATATCCTTGAGCCATGCCTTTCAAGAATAACCAATAAAGCACGTGCGCTCGCGCTCCCGGAAGCCTTCCGGGGTCAAGATGATTGGTACGTTTGACTTTGCGCGGCTGCTGAAGCTGCGTCAGCAGAAAGCCGACAAAGACAGTGCAGTGCCGTGCCAGTGCCGGTGAGCAATGTATCGCAACCGTTAGGCGGGCCGGGCGCGCGATGCGTGATATTGGATTGCAGGCGAAGGGAGAGCGGACCACATTCGTACTTTGCAGCGAACTGCAATAACAACTGGAGACGACAATGGAGTTTAGAGTGCACATGTTTCCCGTGTGGAAGGGGGAGGAAAAACAGCAATTCGAAGCACAAAATGACTTGACACCGACAGTTTGCGGCAGCTCACTAGCAGTGCGCTCGGCAAGGAAATGAAAACTCATAAACTGACGTCTCTGCGTGTGTATGTGTGTGTGTGGATTAAGTTTCATCGTCCTAGCATTGCCGTATCAGTGAGGCTCAATCGGTGGAACACGCAGCCCCACGGTTACCACTGCGTGCGAGTACGGCTGCAACTCCAAGGAAATGTGATGCGGTGACGCCATGGGAGCATGGAAAATGCCACAGTCAGAAGATGATTTAAGAGGACACACTTACGCTTTTCCACGGCACAATGGCAAGAAGCACATACAAAAAAAGGAAAAGAAGACGAAAAGACCTCCACCTCAGTGCACGGAAGCGTACAGGAAAGTGTCCCACACTTTCGCGATGAATTCGCTTCGGATCGGTGCTTTTAGTTGCCTTGGCGACGGGCGACAAGTCAGCAGCAGCAGCAGCATCCTGCACGGGGCGGAGATACTCATCCGTTACTGTGTGGTTTACGACAGCGTGCGGCAACAACAATGATGATAATGAAAATGACGGCGTTGGCAAGGACCATCGCCCAAGAACTAACGGTTTCCCGGAACAGGAGCAAACACCAACGACTGCCATCGGTAGCGACAGTTTGCCGACCCCACGAGAGCTTCCTGCCCGGGAAGGCACACGGGAAGGAAAAGCAAATGTAACGTACATATTTTATGTTTATTAAATGTGAATAAATGACACAAAGGCGAAAAATTAACATTGTTTGTCGCGCGTTGTGGGCGGGTAGGTGTTGCTTGCCGGCAGTGCCGTTTGGCCCTCGCTGAATGCTGAATTGCCAACACAACCAGGGGTCGGTGTACGGTATGACTTATGTCGTTCGGGTGTTGGTGGCAATAGTCGTGGAAAGTATCTCTACTGTTGCGTGTTGGGACAAAAAGCACACACAGACAGGGGCGAGAATAATTCCACACTTTCACTTGGTTACGCTTCGTTGAGACATACACGAGGCATACATTTAGGCGCTTTTTTGTACTCTCCTGGAAGGTGGACAGTGTGTCCATCGTGCAGTGAAAATTATCACCATCCAATATGGTTTCTTTTTTTTGTGGGTGCTTTTCCGAGGCTCAAATTTGGAGCCTGCTTTTGTCACCCATTTTGACAGCATTCATGAACGTGGATGCGCCTTGGTACGCACACGCGATGGATGGGGGTGCGAACGAAGGGGGGCATGCGAATCACAGAAACATCGTTCATAAATGTTCCGAGCGGATGTTGCAAGCAATGGCAAGTGCGGGGAGTGGTATGGTGTGGATGTTAGTGGCGCATTTCATTATGCTAACCCCATTGTTCCCGGCCGGTACGCTCACTAATCTTTTTGTGCCAAGTACAAAGACCGGGTGGCCGTAAACGGCCGTGCGAACGAAAATCAAGACAAAAGATCGCCCCGTCACAAGGGAGTTGAGAGTGTGAAGCCTATTGAAGCCGCTAGCAGACAAAGTCGACCAAACAAAAAAAAAAAAAAAAGGCATCGTAAAACGTCCACCTAGTGGTGCTACAAAATGGTGCCGAAATAATGTCCCGGGAAACGGGAGCCACCGTAGCTGCTCTTTAATGTTTTATGCGATAGCATTAGATAAAAATGGTTTAGTGCGGTGTAACATCATTTCACAAACCGGCAGTAGCAGAGGGGCTCTACGAACTCTATGCTCTATTGAAATGGTCGCTGTGTTTGTGTGCATTGTTAGGGCAGCAAATGGAGCCGCTGCACATGTGTTTTACTCGCACTGGTTTCGTAGCAAAACGCGCCAACTCTTACTGCTCTGGGCAATGCGTCGCACACAGGGGGAATGTAACTATGTTCCCTCCGGAGAGTGTCGTAGAGAGTACCGTTTACGAGTGTTGAAATTATGCAGCAAACGCATTGAGCATTGAGCACTGCCAGAGTCTTATCGTAAGCGTTTAGTATATGGGTAGGGAGAGTTCGTGGCAAGTAATTTGAACAGCGCATTTTAACTCCTGCTAATGAATAAATTGGTTGTCGAAAGTTTCTGTTTGCAATTCAGGATAGGAAATCAAAAAAATCGTAAATGTAATCAAATATTACAACGACAATAAGTTGAGAGCATTAAAAAAGGAAAAAAGTGTACATTTTAAGTATTTTGCCATGCTGGTTGCATACTTTTAGGCTGGTTAGTTGTTTTGAACCCGAAAAAGGTATGCAAACTGCACGAAAAACGCCTAAATGTTATTTAAATTCAACAACAAAAAATCCCTTAATACATCGCATCAGCTTGAAACACTAAAAAAAGAGTGTTGGTTTTATTTTTCATATTTCGTAACAAAACTTACCATATTTTTGGCGTCTCCCATCTCGCGAAGTAGTCTGTAAAATTAATCTTCCCCACCGAAGGACGCTGTGAAAAGAAAACGCAAAACAAAATACACACAAAAGTTAATCATTGAAATTGTTTCCCATTGCCTGTCTGGGGCACTGGAGCCGTAACTGAGAGCAATCGCTCTAGCACAGCAGCGTACACGATAGGAAGATAAATAAGCCGAAAAATTGAAGTGCCTATTTTTTACCATTTTACAAATCTTTTCAATCACCGTCAATTGATCTTGATTGCCATGCCTACCCATACACACACACCCAAACAATACGAGCTTTGCAACAACGAAGAAGAAGAAAAGAAACACAAACCTTGAAGCCTCGCTTTACAGCGCCCGTCACCGAAATTGGATAATAAATTGGCGACCGTTCCAAGAAGCTATTTTTGCGGGGGAGAGTAAAAAAAAAACGAAGCAAACACCAACCAACAGCATGCCATTTCTTCCACTTGGCGAGCATGGCGAGCCGCGCGCTAATGCCAGGGAAAAGCGAGAGTCACGCACACATCAACGTGGTCTCGCCACGGCACATACCGTCGCATACCGTGCCACGGGCGTAAAGTGATCACTAATTCATGAAATGATAATATACTTACAGACACATTATACAGATTCGCCATTTAATAGGATTAAAAGCGATGCCTGCGGCTTGTGGAGTGTTTCCGGGGACAACGGGGAGTAGCGGGGCCGTAGCGTTTCATGGCCATACCTGCACCGGATAGGGTGGGGAGAGCTGAGCGAAATCATGTACGATGGATGGCGGTTGCTTTCTTAGTGACAGAAACGTGCTGTACTCGATTTCGGGACGCATTCATCATTCCGGGCACACACATACACACACACCTAGGCACAGGCACACATGCTAAGAGCTTATCCCTCACGTGGGAGATTTATGATTTATTTAGGAGATTAATGAGAGAAGATTGCGCCGTTCCAGTGCGTTTCCGGAGCAACGGGACAAACGTGAAGGTGCAAATGTTGGTGCGAAATCAGTTCAACGAGCGCAGGGAGCGAAAAGTTTTACACACGAGCGGGCGAAGTGAGCTATTTAGCCTTCATCAAAAATAATGCCACACACTCACACATACCACTACCCACACAGTACTTACCGTAGTACACGTGTTTTTGGGTGTGTCTGTGAGTGTCTGTGATTTGTGGGAAACTTTTTGGCAAGGTGCAGTTTTTTTTACCCCTTATGTCTATTGCCGGGTTGAACTCCGCTGAAACTCTTGCATGGAGCAACTTTTCAACAGCCATTTGGTTGATTACGATTTCGTTTCGCAGGAGCGTTGAGGTTCGTTTATCGTAAAGTATGCCGTTGTGGTTTTTGTAGCGGTTTGTTTCATTCTACCGCTTGCGCAGCGAAGGGCAAATTGGTTACCATGCTAAATAATTACGCTTAGCCATGCATGAACAGCTCCCGGTTTGCGGAAAAAGATAAGAGAAAACCGCTGGCATTACGCTAGACTTGCTTCTTTTTGTTGTTTACACGCAAGATTACACAGCAAGAAAAATCGTAATGCGTGCCCCACGGACCGCTTTCGGTCTCAAAAGTGAAGAATTAATGCTTAATCCTTTACTGTTAATCTCGCTTGATTGGAAGCCGTCTTGCCGGAGCGGTGTACATCACGGTGGAAGGCATCATTCGGAATGGTTGCCTTCAATCCGCACCCTTCGTCTAAACGGGAGGCGGCATTATATTGCGGTTTCCATTCACGTGCTTCACGCCGAATAGCTGACAAACGGTTCGTTTTCGTCGATCGGTCCGATACGGCTCGAAAGTGGAAAGGCTGCACAAGATGATATCGTAATCGTGACCCGAAATAAACTTTACTCGCCCACCCCATCTGAAGGTTGTTGGAGCAGTGGTGGGCGAAGGATTCGAACTGGGGGAATAAGGGCAGGCAAGGTGGAATGAGAATATGTTTTTAATCCTTTGAAAGTTTAAATATGCTGCAAACTTTTTCCATTTTCAATTCCCATTCTTGCTCGCTTCCTCGTACATGTCCGCCACCCGTTGCTCAGGAATTTGCTCACACACTCGGGTGCGATTGCGATTGCAATCAACCGAAATCGTTGGGTGCTGCTACACACGCACGAAATCGAGGGAAGGGATGCTGGGAAGTTTTTCATCCCAAAAGAATGTTCTAATCAATAGATTTCATCAGTTTCAATTTGTGTGTACGGATGGGTTTTGGCAGGGGGCCTTTCGATTTGGTCGATGAAGTTTTTCGGGAAATGGATCTGGCACGGGAGCGGAGCCGGTTGTTTGCTTGTTCCGGTTTGTTTGTACGCCGGATGCTTGCGTTCTTGTGCGTTGCGAGAGCGCGTGCTGGCTGGTTACGAAATCATTTCCGAGGGCAATGTTTGTGGTACCCTTGTGGAGGGTAGATTAAGAGTTGGGTGAGAAGAGAAGAGAGAGAGAGAGAGAGAGAGAGAGAGGGAAAGCGGGCTAAAAACGGATGATAATATCATACCTGACAAGGATCATTAATAATGGGTTCACTCATCGGGATGAGGAATTCCGGATAGACTTTTCGATTGACACGTGATGGAAAGAACGAAAGCGCTGGGAATGGTTTGGATTAAACTTGGATTACAAAAAATGGTTCTTGCATAAAGGATTTGAATTCAGTTACAGCGACACTTATACAAATAGCAAATAAGCAAATCAAATATTAAAAAACAAAGCAAAAATGATTAAAAATTATTACATCGATGTTTTCCTCATCAATACAAACAGAAATTTTATGCGATCAGTGAGTTACATTTGAGTACATTCGCCACTGATAGTAGTGTTGTGTGTCCTGCCAACACATAATTTACATCCCAACTGTGCGGCTAGTTATCTTGTTGTTATAATTATGCATTAGCACAGCATTGCAATGCCATTAATATTAATATCAAACTCAAATTCCAAAACATTCACTTCCACTTGCACTTTGCTGCATCGCGCCTGAAAGGTAGTTTCAACGTGCTACAATTGCAGCACGTCCAGGCGCACAACGGACGACCATCATCAAACGAATGTCATCAATAGTATTATTACTATCGCGTTTGACCCAGGGAGAGGCCTTTAAAGCCAGCGAGTCAATCAGCTCAGCCAAACCTTTCTAGCATACAATGTGTGCTCTAACGCGGGCTAGCTGTTGCGGTTTATCCATATCGCGATACGCGATAGCCACACTGTACCGCTGGACAGCGATTACGCGAGTGATGTACGCGAGCGATCGGAGGTAGTAACGCATACTGCACGGCCGAAACTGTCTGAGATAGTGCAACACGGATAATGAACGGATAATGGTTACAATTTTGTACCGTGGTGCACATTTTGCGTCCAAATGCGAACACTGCCGGTGGAAAGAGGCGGAAGATAGTTCCGTCATTTTGAAGCGTGAATTATGACGCACAGTGCTTTGCGCAATTTGTGCATGATTAGAGCGTTGGTCGTGATTAGACGTGCACCTCGGAAGTGTGCCCATCGGTACGCTATCGGATGCCACATTTTACGCTACTCTGGGTGACACGTGCTATCTGCTCCTGCCAGGCAATGGGCTGTGTGTGCTCTCTTTTTTCACGGTACACATAAAGCCGACCAGCCAAAGGGGATAGATGCGGTTGAGTGGATGTGGTGAAAAAGTTGGTCGGTAAATTTTAGCAGCCAAAAGCAGCCAAACACACTTCTGTTCTGGGAGCGTTTGCTTCCAGACGGGAAAAACAGACGTCCCGCCGGGTCAAACCATCTAGTGGAGCGGGAGAACCGAGAAGGCCAAGACAGGAGGCGCATATCGTTGCCGGCGAAAAACCACCTGCCCGGGGTCCGGGTGTTGTGTGCAAACTGCTGGAAACTTTGTCATGCATAAACTTAATTGTTTGTTAATTTTCATAAAATTTTCATTAAATTAAGGCAATCGTTGGAGCATGAGAGGATGTGTTGTTGCCACGAGACACCCAAACACCGAGTATGCAGGCTTCGGTTTGCTTCCGTGGGGAGACTGGGCAGAGACGAGCACGAGCAATGCTAACTGGTATTTTTGGCCACTTTCAAGCGTACCATATGGAGCAACCGGGCTAATGCTGTTTCCCTGGATATACTGGAGCGTTCTAGGTCCCGGGTGTGGTCGGCTTAGGAAGGTAAAAGATTTGCTTCAAGATTAAAAGAGATTTGAGCGTTGAGAATGCATATGGCTGGACGTTGGTAATGAACGGGCTGGATTGTTGCCTTAGCTGTTATTGCTTGGCTTTACATAAGAACAACAGCAGACGTTCCAAATTAATCTGGCTGGCTAATTAAATGAAGTGCCGCTTCGATAATATGCAAATATTCGCCACAATTTCAACTTTTTCCGCATGGGCTATGGGAAACAAAGTTTTGATTTTTGAAACCATGGTACGGTTTATCGTGGAAAGCCCAGACCCAGAATTTTAATAACATGCAGACAAACGTGAACAGAGCGAAACTTTTCAGACGTGTTATGGTTACATTCGAAGTGGACGAAGGATATTCGTGTGAATATTCTTTTCTACATTTCTCTAAAAACAATAAGGAAAATTAGTATTATAGGTTGCATACCTTGCAGGCTATATGTTCAACGGCAAACGCCTGCAAGGTATGCAACCATTATCACAACCCCTCTGAATGTCACAAGATACTCTGCATTATTTGTAGTTATTTGTTTAAAACCACGAAACAAGCGCTCAAATTGGCAAAAAATATTCCTGAAAATGTAACTGTCTAGTGATATCGCTAACAATTGCCCAAGAAAGCATGCAAAGGAAGCAACCTCAACCCATCTGCTTCCAACACAATGCCGAAAAACGATCATTCATCGCTTTTTCTTGAAGCAAAAAAAATGATTCCACTACCTGTGTACAATAATCCCTTCCTACAAAAAAGTGTACGCTTTAACCTCTTCCAACGAACATGCTCACTATTAATGCTGATGTGGCAGATAGCACGAAGAAAGAGACTCCTCGTTTCTCTCATGTGACTCACGTCACTCACAGGAATCGTTGTGTGTGTGTGCAGCTTCGAGCTGTACCGAGCAGTTAGTCGAGATAAGTTCACGACAGCCATGAACTCGAACTTTAACGTTTCTCCGTTTATGCCTGTACCGATCCCACCATGTCTACTTATTCCTTAAGCAAAAGCGGGATACACAATACTGTGTAAGAAAGGTTTAAGACGGCACGGAAAGCAAAAACCTCAGCTCCCAAAGGTGTGCTTAATTTTGAGTGAAAAATCTTTGCCGCTAGGAGCAGCTAGTAACGAATGGCAGCCTCGTTTCTTGTCGTCCTTGGGTTGTGTGCCGCTGTACCCATAGGTTACGGTACGTTTTTTGACCTCCTGTCGAACCCTCGTTTCGAAGCAAAAGGGGGAAAAAAGTACCAACAGTCGCTGGGCATTGTGCCTACGTGTTCACTTGTGCTGCTGAGGGCAGGCTTTTGAAGTGCTGTTTCATCTTGTCCTACACACTGCACAACAACCGTTCCAACCGTTACTGCCCTACAGTGTGTGTGTGTGACCGAATCACGGTGGTCATGCGTCTCCTGGGACCGATAGCCCACGGCTGTTTGTGGGCCCATGTGGGTGTGAGTGTGTGTTTGTGTGCGCACCAACGGGGGACCCATTTCTTGTAGGAGTTGTTCTTTCCCTTTATTTATTTACACCTTTCACTCACTTATTTGGCCGTGCACCGTTCGCTGCCATTTGACAGCCCACCGCAGCACCTCGTATCGTTCCGCAGGGAGATTGACAAAAGGGAGCAGTCAGCCGCCCTACGGTGGGTTACCGTGGGAGCGATGGGGGTGTTTTGTACACACAAGCGAAACCAGCTCGGATGAGTTTTTGAGCGACAGGTTTCAGCCGGTCGGGGCGAATGCTTGATTCAAATAGCCCGAAGGTACCTGAAGGCGCACACCGTACGGTCCTACATCTTCCAGCGTTTTTTTTTGTCTGCTGTTGTTGCGTTGCAGAGTGTTTTATCGTTGCTGGTCGGGCTCCGTCAACGAACGTCAAATCGTTGGGTTGGTGTGCTTGGCTCCCACCTCCAACCCCTGGGGAGGGTTAGATGAACTCACGACGCACTGCACACGGACAAAACGATAAAGACAAGCACTCGGTGACGCTGCCTGTCAGCACTTTTTCGCTTTCCGTTTGTTTATTTGTTCGGGAGATCAGTAAATAGCTGCCGGTGGTGGTTGGTGGTGGCCAGTATGATGGTTGCTAGTGCCCTCTTCAACCTGGCTAATGGTTCCGGTGTGGTGCGCGGTGATGGGACGATGGTAGTTGTGTTTGAAGTTGTTGTACCAATCAATGGTGTGGATGCGAAAGGACATTTGGCAGCGAGTGGCGTTTATTCGCTAGGATGGGCGGTTTTACTTTTCCTTTGAGTTTTTCGCCGTAAAAGCAGTTTCAGCTTGAAAGTGAAACAGATTTTTGTGAGTGTGTTTGTATGTTCTGGGGAAGGTAAGACACGCGCCACATTTTACAAATATTCTATACTGAGCATTGCGACGCAAAAAGAGAGAAGTGTTTCGCGGGAAACGTTTAATTCATTCATGGTCGTCCTAAAAAGACCATTGCAGGCACGTATAATGAAGTGATTTGCTTCTCTCACAACTGAGGAGGACTCTATTTTAATCTGATTGGCTGTATCGGTAACTAGGTTACTAGCTTCAGCAGAAATAAGTGCCTGTTGCTGTAATCCTCTTAAATACGTACGTTTGAAATGTGGGACACCAAGGAGTACAAGGTGTGTTTTTACTTCTGAACAAATTTCATTTTAAACCATTTTAAATGGCAAGAAAAAAAAACAAAAAAAACATATTTCTGTCCGCTCTTCTTGCTGCACTCAAATTCAGCTCCAAGGTAGTTGTTTGAAGAGAAAACATCACCTGTTGCCATGAATTCGTTTCGAAATTGGGGCGAGATTTTGGACCACCGTACCGGTAAGCTGGCCTAACTCAAACCCACAAAAAAAGTGCCAACAACACTCGGAGCTACCGCTTCACAGCAGCCGAAACATCGCTAAACGGTCGACGACAGTCACAAATACTTCGTACATTTGCATTAATCACACCGACACGTACCTCGGGATGCTCGGGCACCACCTGGAATGCCGCTCTGTTCTGTTCCATCGCCAACGTCGTCCGTACCTGAAGAGCTGACTATTTGCCACCATACTGTGTGTGTGTGTGTGTGTGTGTGTGTGCCATTTGTAGAAGGCTCAGCTTCCCACCCAACTACGTCACAAATGAACGGTCTCATGTTATGAGTTCGTTCGTCTGTTTTTTTGTCATCGCCCCTCTTCTACTTTCGTTTTGTATCGCTCGCTGCGGAGCTTGCTCGCGTTAATCCTGGACGCAATTCTGCGTGCCTAACACCGCTACTGAGGCCATTTATTTCATTGCACACACACACACACACACCAACGGAGCCGCTGGTGATTCGCGCTAACTGCTTCACTCGTTGGTGTTTGGGAAGGAAATGGTTGAACGGTACAGGAATGGCAGGAAAAGTCGAGCGAGCTGTGAGTCGAGCAATGGAACTGGGTCCACAAACCCCCGGTACCGGCTTAGCGTGCGGCAGCTAACTCAGTCGGAAAACAGCACATCCATCACGACACGCAGTGTGTGTATGAGTGTGCCGTGTTTTGTAGAAAGTTCCACCGCGGTGCCCATTGTCGGACCAAGCGCAGGTGGCAGTATTTACCCAGTTTGGTTTGGCGCTCGTTGTGCGGCACAGTGCCGCGGGCAATTAAGTGGGTAAGCGGTTGGGAATTGCACGGAGGTGGGGTGGATGAAGGTGGATTTTTCTACGCCGGTTGGCATAACACTTTTGATCGATCGGTTGTTGGCGCATGGTTTGATTCAATAGGCGCTTGAAGTGGAATTTAGACAACCGGAAGAATGGGTTTGAACATTGGAAAAAAAGTTCGCTTTTGAAATGTCGGTTATCGTAAATGTTTTTGAATAAGTTAGATTATTGTATACTATTTAATAAAATTTTTCTAAGAACTTGAAAATTGAGTAGAATTTCGAGGATAAATGTGCCATTATCAAGGCAAATGTAGCTCTACTAAAGATTGTATGTAGTATTGCATACATTTAGGCGTTTCGCTTCAAACCAAAAAGCAAGGGACCGAAAACTGTTCGTTGATGGTTTATCAAATAATGAAGGGAAATATCGGCTTTGTTTTTTTATTTAACACTACATAAGCTAAATATTATCGCTAAACTTAAGTTGAGAAAACATATTTATTAGGTTCTAATGTCATTAATTTAATTTGGATCCACAAATTTTGCAAGAAATTTTCTGAAATCTTTCAATTGTTGCTGCAAACCTGTTTTGCATTATTTAATCCAAATCCAAGCCTCATTGAGTGTTAGATTGAATCCATCGGCAATACAGAATCGCAGCAAACCCCACATGGGAAGGGAGATAAAACAGCTGCCCTAAGAAATTATTATCACATGAAATTTTTATCACTCTCCCACCGCCACGTGCCAAAACGCTACCACGGCGAAGTTGCGAATGAAAAATTACTTCCCGGAAGGAAGCTCGTTTCGGCACGGAACCAGTTTCGGTGAGGGGGGGGAGCAACCATTATTTAACCAAACTCACACCGGCAGAAGAAAAGCTCCTCGCGCATCCTTGGCGCAAGCACCGAGCACGTCGTAAAAAAACAAACAGTGTGTCGTAAAAATATTACCTTAACCTTTCGAGCCGAGTTCGCCACTTAACGCGTGGCCTGGCAGTGACTTCCGACCGCGCCGGTATGAAAAAAACGGTACGGGAAAATGTACTCCATCGTCACCGCCAGCCAGCAAAGTACCCCGGGTTCCGCGGAAGAAGATGCGGTGTAGGCTTTTCCGTACTGATTACAATTATTTTTCCCTCCGGTACACACACACACATTCCACCCCAATGTGTGGTTGTTGAGGTGCTTTAAAAAAGCAGCCAGCAGCTATCGTTTGTGTGGCACAAAGTTACCGTCATAATTGTGACCTGTATTTTTTAACACCCTTCCAAAAAAGGGAGAGAAAGCCGTGACACCCCTCCATCGATGGTTCTTTTCTCTTTAACGGTACACGCATTATCTTATCTGGCAATGGGCGAGGGAGTTAAGGAGCGCTGGAGAAAAGAGTTTCCCTGCCATTCGCCAACGGTCGGTAAGGAGTCGGTGCCTTCAGATGGGGAAAGGTACATGATCATGAAAATTCATTGCACTTGCGAGTTGTACGCTGAGCCGGCGGTCGGTTAGGCAGTCGTTAGCTTTATGGGCGCACGGAATGGTGACGACATCAAGGGAACCATCAAAACAACGGGAAAAGCACCACCAACACAAACGCTTTCATGTTGTGTCTCAGTCCCAGAACAAAAGCGGAACACAGCAACCAAAAAAAAAGACCCACAGTCCGGTGGGGAAAATTAAAGGTTAACGTTGGAACAATTTGTTTCATCGCTTGGTTTTCTACCGCGGCCACAGCAAACAGATTGCGGGGAGAGTTTTTCGGGGGTGTTTCAACAGCAACACCGGACGGATTTCGAGTCCATTTGTCGGGTGTCGGTGACGGTTTGATGCTGACCTCTGGCCTCAAATAGATAGCAGTCCTGCGGTCCGGCGGTTGGCAATTGCTTGGGATTATTGTTTGGCGCTAGTAACTGGGGTTTGAAAGGCAATAAAGAATTGTGCTTTTGGTTGTTGTTTTCGTTTACATCCATCTTGTGCCTGTGAAAGCGCCCGGGTGAAGTTTTTATTGTGAAGGATCTGTTCCTCTTTTCTCTCTCTCTCTCTCTCTCTCTCTCTCTCTCTCTCTCTCTGTTTTATTATGGTTTGTGTTTCCTGGACAAAAAAAAACAAACCCAAGCTTTTATTCGGGATAAAATCTAAAGGAAAATTGCACTTTTTTCCCACAGCGTCCGCAGCGCTGCTATCAGCATCGTCACCGTAGCAACAGTCGTTTGAGTGCGCACGGTGTGATTAATATTTTTATTTTCATCCCTATAATGGAGGCTGCCAGGAAATGAGCATAATTCGCTGTCGGAAGTGAAGATAATTCGTACCGAGGCGCAGACCACTACGCACAGCGTACAATACATAGCGCCGAGTTTGCTGTTTGAATTAAGGATCAAGGTTTTTTTTGTTCTTCTTCCTTGGTTTGTTTGGCACCGGTTTTATTATCATTTTCCCACGTGAAAGTGGAGCTTAATCTACCGTAAGTGGTGATTTGCTGGTTTGGTTTTATGGGATTTGTTTTCGCTACGGAGTGAGGGCGGGGAGGCTGTTTGCTAGTGATTTGTTTAAATTTACTTTACGATTTGTAGTACTTTTGAATTATTTTATATTTCCGCCCAAAGTCGAGCAGTAAAGCATGCTTTAGGGTGGAGAGTGTTTTGAGTTATTGTTTTTTTTTGCAGGGGAAAAGTCAAACGATTTGTATCGCGAGCGGCACAGGCAAAGACAAGGCAAAGAAAAACTCAAAAGGATGTGTGTGGTAGGCGAAAAAAACCGAACCTGATTTCATCAATTTAAGGTCATCTCTTACTTGATATATAAGGTTTAAAATATATTTAAAATTCATTCTTGTGCATTTTTATTTAAAGATGACTAAAAGAGACTTTTAGTCCAAATTTTTAAATGCACACATTAAAGGAAACGTGAGTTCGCAGCACCAACTTTATTGCTTTCTCTTTTCACTCCATCATTTACTCTCCAAATCCCAGCGAATCCATTTCTTTTCGGCAGCTCACTTTCACCCTTCGTTTACAAAAAAAAAGAAGCCCAAACCGTAGTAGTAAAAACAAAGAAAATCTGTTTTTCCCGTGAATTGTTCGCTTCAGCTCTTTTGGCTATCATCTTTTTGTCAGTTCCACAACCACTTCCTGCACCGCACACAGCAGCAGCAGCAGCTCGTTTCACCAGATTACGTTGATTGTATCCGATCTTTTACCGTGCGCTCTTCAATACGGAATAAATGCTTCGGCTGAAAGCGAAGGCAAAGAAGTGGCAGAAAAGTGGACCATTTTTCCCAACAGTAAACACGATACCGACCTAAATCTAACCGCAAGGAGGATAGTCGTAAAATGAACATTCACAAACACACAGAGAGAGAGAGAGAGAGAGAGAGAGAGAGAGAGAGAGAGAGAGAGAGAGAGAGAGAGAGAGAGAGAGAGAGTCACATAGAGTTCTGGTGAAATGAAAACAAAAGATCAAGCAGGCAGACGACCACAAGAGTAGAGGAAGATAAAAAAAAAACACACACACTTCCCCCGTCCGTGTGCTAAACGAGATTTGAAATCCATCCCCCTTGCGGGTATAGGCGCCATCTTGGGCGTGTGCGCGCGCGTTTTTTTTTGCACTCGCATTGATTGTGGAGCGCGCGATGAGTCGGAATCCAAATTTTCCCGTTTCGGTTTCGTTGTGGGCGAAAACAATGGAACGGTGTGGAGCGAACGAGAAACAAGCATCCGGGAGAGGAATGCTACAAAAAAAAAAAACCCAAAAAAGAAACCACCCATTCCCACCAGCGGAAATAGGAAGTTGGAAAACCACTGGTACGGTTTCCTGCACAGAGCACAGTAACTGTGCTTATCCTTTGAAAAGGCGCTTGGAGACGATGTTTTTATGTGCCTGGGAGGGTTTTCCTTCTTCTTCTTCTTTTTCTACTACCGATACTGTGTCCAGATCGGGGCCGGGAAAATGGGACGAGAAACAAAAGGCACCGTCGTTACGGCCGACTGAGGATGAACGCTTGTCATCGGAAATCGTAGGCAATGTAATAAACCAATCTGGCAGCAAACTTCGTACGACGAGTTTGGGTAAGCAAGGGTCGGCCGGTCGGTGAGGTGAGATTCACTCGAAATTGTGAACCCATCACCCGCGGGGGTAGAATGTCCGATGGTCATAAATCTGGAGAGGAAAGGAACAAAAAACCTATTCCGCGCGATTTTTCCGCCAAAGATGAGGAGAGAACAAACCCACCCCAAGTTTGCACCGTTAACACATCGAACCCTGAGCTCTTCTTTCCATTTCGGGACGTTCGTGTCCGTACTTCGGGAGCTTACTTCAGCCATGAGATCGTTTCCCGCAGTTCGTCGCTTTTCACCCATTGGAAAATGAACTGGCAAAGAAACCGGGGGATAAGATTGACAGTTGGACGATTGTTTCACGTCATTTCATTCCCAGCTGGAGATGGACGCTCGACGCCACGGACGCCTTCGAAGCAGAGCTCAAAGCAGGAGGTCTGTCCGTCCAGCGGTAAGGGCAAACGCCCCCAACCAGCGTAAGCCAGCGGGATGTAATGATGAACCGACACCGGGTGACCGGAAATCGATCTAGCGTCGTGGCGTCGGTCGTGTCGTTTTGTGTGTGTGTGTGTGTGTTTGTCTACTTTTTGTTGTGACCACCACACTTCGCTTCACTTTTGATGGGTTCATTGTGGCGGGCAGGAAAGCGTTTGGAAGATGTCACCGACAGATCCGGCAGCGGGCAATATTGGGTTTTGGTGGCGCGTTGAAATTTACCGTTGTTCGGTGACTCCATGGAGCAAGGGAACTGGGTTATTTTGTGCAGTCGGCACAAGTGAAGCGCAAAACTAATCCAACACATCTCAAACTCTCTCTGCCCTACCGGGTGGTTGGGTTGGGTGTTTCAATTTACGGTACATTTATCATGCATTACGTGCGGGGCGAGCGGTGCGATATCTCTGTGCATCACATTTCCATGGCGGCGGTGGTGCTGTGAACGGGAACAGAAGGCATTCGTCATTTCCTGCTTGTGAGGAGATTTTTTTTTCCTCCAAAAAAGGGAATATTGCTTTCCATTTTGTTAGTAGTTTTCTTTAAATTGAAAATGGTGGAGCTTTTTCTGCACTGTTTACTTGTCGTACAAACCACAAAACCGCTGCCTTTCAAGAGAAGCAGGAGCATCAAGCATGCTCGTGAAAAAGCTGCAAAAAAAAAACAGTAAAACGTATAACAAAAAAACGATTTCATCCTTGCTTACGTTCGTATTCTGCCCCCTCACCCTCCTGCATCGCATCACACCAGCTCGCAAAAGGGTGCCAGTTTCTTTTGGGCTTTAGAATTTAGTCGCCCGGAAAGATGACAAGTGACGTCGTTACACACTCGCCCATCGTTTACCAATTTCGCTCGCCTTATCCGCACCCGTAGCCGGGGCTCGTACAGCAGCTACAGCATGCACCAGCAAAATAAGAAGCAGCTCAACGCGAGCGTCTTACCATGCAAGCGTGGCAATGCGAGAAAAAGGTTTGCGACACGTTCCGTACGTACGTCCCGGGCACGCCGCAACATCCACCGCCGAGCGGGGCGAACGGGACGAAGATGAATGTTGAGTTTTCTTTCTGCTGGCAAGTGGATCAGCAGCTAACTATAAAGGCAGGCAGACATGGTGAACGGCCCGGTACGATGCTCATGATTTGGTTTCCTGCCCCTAACCGGCCCTCCGTCCGTCGTTGCGTTGACGCCCATTTTCCGAACGGCATTACTCTTATGCAAGCCACCAGCCCAAGACAAGGGTGTGTAGGGCATGATGGAGGACGACATACTGCTTCGCTGCTTTTGCTAGAGGAATGTGTGTTTAGATTAGCTTTAATACCATTCGTGTGTGTGTGTGTGGAACGCTACTGTGTTGAATGGATCATGCCTTTTACGTCACGTGTTTGGTTTTTTTCGTCTTCTCTGCACCCGAAAGCGTACTGGGAAAAAAACGTTCCATTTTATTTTTATTTTATTATTCAAGCTTTTGCCGACGTCCCGCCGACAGAAGCACATACAGCAATTTGTTTCCACCCACGTATGTGTGTGTGTGCGAGTGAGGGAGTTTTCTTTGCGACATATATTCCCGGAAAACTGCAGGCATCCTTGGGGCCTCCACCGTCAAGGATGGCGTACGGCAGGAGAGCAGTATCATTAGAGTCGGTGCGCGCCAAAGACAAATGAGGACCTTAGGTAGCCAACACAAAGAATGCAAACAACTGTGCCGTGCCGTCGGGTTGGGTTGACACGTTCCCTCTGCTGAAAGCATGACGGAGGATGCTGTTTTACAGTGCCGCACAGCAGGGCACGAATGGCAATTCGTTTTACTAGGCAGCACGCAAAAACGAGACATGGAATTTGATGTAAACCTTTTTTTTTTGGGGGGCAGCAATATAATAGGACGCACACTGACACCTGGGTAGAAGTGTCCATTTATAAAATAGGTTGCTGGGTGTGGGTTTCGCAGGTGGAAAGGTCGAGCTAGGCAAAACTATTAATAACACTGCGGGCGAAATTCCAATGCTATCCTTCATCAGACGTCTCTTAGAAGCATTCACATTGAGGATGCTCTTTTGAAGTGCTTCTTAAGGCACTACAATTACAGTACGCATAGCATTATGTCCACAAAACGTCACCAAACGAGTCTTTTTATGACGTCTTTCAGAAAGGGCAATGACATTCAATCGATATTTCTGCCCTTTTTTCCATACGCGCCATAGCAGTGCGCGCTTCATAAGTCGGCAAAGAATCTTCCAAAGCATCTTCTAGTGGCACCAGACAAACACACACACACACACACACTGGACGCCCACCGACATCCGGACAAGAAACTGGAAGGGAAATTAAATAAATGTCTCTGCTTGGCTTGACGCAAGAACTCATCCGCTTCGTGTTGGAAGTTCTCCCGTTATTCCCGTTCGTACGGACATCTTGCAGTAGGTTTATCCACTCTCTCTCTCTCTCCCTCTCTCTCTCTCTCTCTCTCTCTCTCTTTAACTATCTCTATCTCTCTCCGTACTATAAACTACCCGAGCGGTGGTGTCCAGGTCCAATGACATCTACGCCTTCCAAGCGGTTCATGGGTTGAATTCCGCACGAAATCACCCAGCTCGTGGGTTAGAGTTTTCCCAGCCATTTTACGCTTTCGAGCACATTTGGTGCCCGCAACAACACCATCCCACCCTCCCTGGGACGGACGGTGCCGACACGAGAGGGAAATTTATGCTTGCACTTTACACACCAGCAGCCAGCACACTGCTACTGCACTCGTGTCGCAAATCAATTCTCATTTTATGCATCGTCAAAACGGCAATTTGTCGTCAGCTTGCCGCGATGGACGGCAGCGGACCTTTTGGCAGACGGAGGAAGCAAGGGTTGGCAAAGTTGGTACTTGCATCCGGGCGAGCGCAGACATCTTCCACCTCGGGCGATCGGTGAATGGAGAAAAAGTGACGCTCGAGCGTGTTTGTCTTTCTGTCAAAGTCACTTTCCGCTTCGGATGGTTCTGGTCATTACGCAAAAAATTGGGGGTGAGGAATAGCGGGATCTAAGGGGTTTAAGATGATCGAAGCAGGACCAGGGAAACGCTCTACAAGTTCGTGAAGCAGATGCGGTTGGTCCAAAGTTTCTTCTAGTGGTTCAATATGGAGCGGAAGCTCTTTACTTGCCTGAAACCACACACCAACACACTGCGGGGGAAGTAGTTGAGTTGAGCTTTTTGTTTGAGTAAACGGTCGGACCTTCTTGAATGTTTGAGAGATGGAGAGGTATAAAACGAAGAAGAGGTTCAATATCTTTTGTTATGTGCATTAGGATTCATTTCTTACTCGCACTGGATTAAAAGATGGACAAAATAAGTGTAGAATTATTTTGCATTTTGAGTGAATAAATGCAAAAAAAAAACAGACACATTGAGTCAAGCTGGAGTTCAAAATGATAAGGAGAGCAATAAAACATGATGCTTTCTACCCGTCTTCTTGTCTCATCTTTCAACCAAGAATTTTAATTCTGACTCAGCAGCAGACAGTTTGTGTCATCTTTAATACTTTATCCACTCACAGGCAGCACATTATGTCATCAGGGAAATTGCAGCGTTGGATTTATTCCCCCGCCTTTGCCATCTTCCCATTTTCTCATTTCGTTCATTTCTACCAGAAAGCAGCGGCAAAGAAAGTGGGCATAAAATTGAAGGATATAACTTTAAAAAGCCTTCCATTGTGTTTCCCCTCACTGGCAACCCACACGCACACCAAAACCGGGACAAAATTTGCATTCCCTCCCTTTTCCGGCTGCCCCCATTATACGCATTGGCCAGCCTCCCCTCCCCCTTCCAGGGGAGGGCTGTCACCCCGGCAGCTAACTCGATTATGAGCACAGTCATCCGCAAATAAACAACATCATTAATTTGCATTTTCTTCCCCGAAACGGCGCAGCGGGACAACAAAACAACTTCAAGCTGGCACTACACCGCCAGGCACTGTCGCTCATCTGTCGTGTATACACGACATCCCGTGCTGCTGTTTTCATCGGCCATCCCCGCACGCACTCGGTATGTCCGCTCCCACGAGAATGTTCCCTTCCGGGTGAGGGGCATTATTCCCCGGCCGCCGTTTCGGACGGGCAATGGCGCTCACAATGACGCTCAGAAAATGGTTTTTCCAACAAATTGTCCTTGGAATTGTGCCGATGTCCTGTCTTTCTTTGTGTGTATGTGTGTGGGTGTGCGTCTGCGGATCATTTGATAAGCCTCCGCTGCACAAGCAGGAAAGCTCGATTTATTTTCTTACACCAGCAAACAACGACGACATTCCTGCCGGAGGTAAAGCAAAGGGAAAGGGCAACAAAATGCAAATGATGAAACGTATTTTAAACCAGTGACGGCCCTCCGCTAGGGACAACTTCCGCAAACGAGAGGTGGCAGAAGAAAGAATATGCCCGAGCTGAAATTTCCAATCACGCCTCTGTGTGTATGTGTGTTTGTGTATCTCTCTCTCTCTCTCTCTCGAAACTTCCGGCACAAATCGAGCGAGCGTGTATTTGGAACGGAGAAGCGCCGTTCAACCACCAGCATCAGGCGAATCATGCCTACAGGCGACGGCCAACCAGATTGTGAAGTGATAAAAGCGTACAAATCATGCCCCGTTTGGCATGCCCGATGGAATGCGATAGCGGATGGTAATGTTTTTCCCTCTGTTATCTTTGCTTAGTTTTTGTTTGGGAAGTTAGGCTTTGGAAAGTCTTACGCGCCTGTTTTTTGTTGTTCCGCTTCAGGATACAGACTCGCAACAAATCGAGCAGAGCTCGAACAAGACAATCGGTCAGATTATTGGTGCAAAGGACACATAGTAGACGCGCGAGCGGAAACGACGACGAACGAGCGGAGCGATCGTTGCAAGGTCCTGGCGAGACCGAGATTCGCCCCTGCCCGTTCGGGATTGACATTATGCTAATGAATTGAGTTATGTCACATTAATTTAGGCATCAAATAAGTGTTCCCATTGTTTTCGTGTACGCACAGTACTGTGAAAGATGTGGGAAAGAAAATGAAGGGAAATGCAAAAAGGAGGGAGAGAAAATAAACTTTCTCCTGTCTTGGATTATACTCACTGTTTTTTTTTTTTTTGCAATGCTTCAAGTGAAGTGTTCACTAATAGAAATGTGTTTAAAGCGAGCAGGCACGCCGCTTTCGGGATTTGAGTGTCTAATTCAATTAGGATCGATGAAGACTCACTCACTTTGCGTGGCATTTGGTACCCGTCTAGGAGCAAGCAATAAGGGGAAGCTTTGGAAAATTGACAATGACATTGAAAATGTGTTCCATTCGTGCTTTGTCCATTTGTTTCTTGCTTCGCTGCGGAAGATAATGTAATATTTCACACGGTCAAAAGGAAGGTAGAATTTGAAAAAGGCCCTTGAAAAAGATTATGCAATACTTCTAACGAAGGCTGGCTAACCTATTCGCTCTGGCCACTCAGGCGAAACTTCTCACCATTTGAGTGTCAAAATATGGGGAAATAAATTCACCGTAATGATATTCAGCGATGGAAATTAAACTAAAATGTTTCAACCAAACCTTCTTGTGGCTGGACAGAAGCCAGTAAGGGGCACTCTTTTATCTTCCGTCGTGGTGAAGTTTTACTAAGGTTTGCATTTTTTCTTCACTCAATTGCTCATCCTCCACCCGGTATTGTTGTGCCAAGCATTTCTGGGTTGCGTTTTCTCTTTACTGTTTCTTCTTGCAAGTCAAAAAGAGGTATGCCGAAGGGCGAGGCATGATAACAATAATCAAATTTCCATTTTATGCTATTCCACCGATGCTGGACCGTGCAGCAGACGGTACTACGGCCATTGAAAAGCGAGAAAGTGGAATATGATTCAAAACCGTTGGCAAGATGGTTTCTTTTGTGGGAATTTATCGTCCTCACTATGATTGCTGCATCGTTGAATACAAAGGAAAAGAGCGGGAACAAAATGAGAAAAGCAACACAATATCTAATTGGTGAGATGAAAAGGCTTTGCGGAGAGACTACACTTGCAGAAAACATCTCGTACAGTAACGAATGGATTAGAGCTGCATCAGAAGAAGCGTATAATCAGTCATTTTCCGGGCATTTTCATGTTGGAAATTGGAAGACCTATGAAGTAGATGAGACTTGATCGCTCTCCCATTCAACTAACCAAGCATTGTGTGGTTGCATTCGATGGTGTTATAAAATTGCAAAAACTAATAATGTAACCTTTTAACAAGTTTTACACTAGTGTGTGTGTGCCTGGATGAACCTGGAGCAACAATTAAGATCAACTGAACGGCACTTTAAATTATATTAAATTGAAATTTAATTGAGCATTGAACGGAATTGCTGTTAAGCTAATAGACGGCGTTTATTTAATATACTTACTAACCTGCTGAATAGAATTCTCTTGGAAGACTCAAACTTAAACTCAAACAGATGCAGGATAGAATCTGTAATATAGAGAAAAAAAAGTTAAGTTAAAAAATTGTCACATTGGAAGGAATGAAATGCAAATATCATTAAGCAGAACTAGTTCTTTACAACTCTTGGCAGTATCTATGGTTTGTTGCTCAGCAGTTGTTATACTGACTACAGTGTAAGCATATTTTGCTTTCTTTCTTTAAAATATCGCATAATATCTTTCTTTTTGATTCTTTTAAGAGCAATCTTACAGTAAGAGGAAGAATTTTGCAAGTTCAAAGGACTAAACACTCCGGCCGTTCGAGCATAGAGGCGTGAAATCCGAAATTGATCACCTTGCTTTGTGTGTGCAGCCGAGTGCACACGATTAGGCATTCAGCATTTTGGTTCGTTGCACTGATCGGACACGCTCTAGTGTCAAAGTCGAACAACGTCTGAGGTGTTGTCGTGGTTTCATTGTGCTGTATTTGCCATACCTTAGGATATTTGTTTACGCGTTATTAATAGATGCTTTGTACTAGCCCCCAAGACATTAGATAGGAAAAAGGGAAGTGGTATTGAGTTGTAATGAAATGCTCATTGATTGCCTCCGGCAGTCCATGCTGGGTAGCTGTTTGATTTTCGTTCCTTTTTTATCTCATTTGTTCTTCCTGCGTTCTAGTCAGAAGTAATTTCTCGGAAGCCATCGATCCCAAGACAGAGCTTTGCTTCAATGCAAGCAAATTGAGTGAAAAACTCTCGCCGTAAAAGTGCGCCACATCGCTTTTACCGGACTTCTGCGGACGGTGGACCTAAAACGGCGGGGTTAAGAGATTGATCGAGTCAATTTCACACGAAAACGATAGACATTCATCCTCGGTTGCTGTTGAACCCCACCCTCTGGACGTGTGTAGCAAACGAGGCCCCCTTCGGAAAGGCTAAGAAAAGCCATCCCTTATCCCGAAGGCTCGCCAGTACAAATTGATAATCATCAGGCAAGGGTTTGTTTCGCCGATTCCGGGCCCGGGGACGGCGTGGAAAGATGGATGAGCCGCTTTGATTGAAACACAAATCTGCGCATCCCAAGATTATACTGCCCCCCCTCGAGCACGGGACGCTTACCCGCTTCCATGGAACACTCGAGAAATCGGTATAATCCGCCACCATGCCATGAGGCTGTACGTGTAGCCTGCGGAAAGGGTGCCAGCGCCTGGAAGGTAGGCTAACCGTTCCGCACCACCAGAAATCTCTTTCAATCGTAGGAATTTCATTGCCCGTTGGCCGATGTCATCATAGCTGTCTGCTTTTCGAGTGGGGAGGGGGGGGGGGGAAAGGCGGCACGGTAAACTCACTTAATTTGCTCCAACTCTTCAAGTGACATAAAAAGCACGGATTTATACATTTGCATTAATGTTTTATGGGAATAGTTTCCCTGTTTCGGATCGCCAAACTGGATGGAGGACTTGCGTGTGTTTGTGTGTGTGTGTGTGTGTGTGTGTGTGTCTGTGTGCGAGCGCGCCTGGTGCTATTTTGTTTGGGGGGACATCTTGTTACGGCGTGTGTTCCCAATGTCGCCAGCCGTCTCCGTTGATAGGTACGGTGCAATGTGGAGGAAATTAATGATAATTTATACGACTTTACGACCTGTTTCGGGATTATTTTCCCTTGTCTGCTTTTTGACTACCTTACAGTGCGTTTCCGTAGCTACGGCTCGTGCCACCCGGCCCATGTTTTGTCCGTGCATTGGAACGTGAGCATAAATATCAACTAATTGGTGGGACAAGTAAAACCCCCTCCTGCCTCAATTCCCTCCCCATGCACACCTGAGGCCATCGTTTGCGACATCAATTATGTGTACAATTACTTTTTCCTTTGCTCCTGCGTATTGAGGAACATCCGGCTTATGTGGAAAGGAACCCATAGGAATGCTTAAAAACACAACTTTTTTTTTGTGTAACAGTAGCCGTACGGTATGATGGGATGCCTTTTAGAAGTCTTGTTTGGGTTTAATAAAAAAAAAGAAATAAACACCATCCCATGTTCGTGTTCGCTTGCACAACATTCAGCCAAACACGCGCTTAAGAGGGTGGCGTAATGTTGAACTTGTCCAACTGTAAAAATCAATGTAGATATTTAATACTAACATAGTTCCATCTTCGCAGCATCGTTTCGCATCGTACAACTGCACATCGCGGGCAATGCTGCAACAAAGCGAAGCGAATTTCATTATCCACGCGTACCTCGACCACGAATCGGCAAACGCACTTCCCGGTAATGCCCCTGCAACGTATGCAACACGCAACGCACATGCTTACGGGCATGTAGGACGCATTTGTTTGCCAATCCGGTGCAATATCGAACGTATCGTGTTTCGTCCCACCCACCCAGTGGGTTTGTGTGAGTGTGTGTGTGTCAGTGCATTTGTTGACTAGGCTTATGTCGGTACAAGCCCCGGCTGTGGTCAGAATTTCCACCACCAAAGTAGACAAGCACCTCGACTCTGTGCCATGGCTATTGAACCGAGGGTCGGGGCTTTCGATTGTCACGCGTGCATTATTAATAATAGATTTTCACTTATTTATAAAGCATTAGCGTCA
Source organism: Anopheles merus (assembly GCF_017562075.2). Lineage (NCBI taxonomy): Eukaryota > Metazoa > Arthropoda > Insecta > Diptera > Culicidae > Anopheles > Anopheles merus. Next base: position 45,771,189 of record NC_054083.1, on the reverse strand, counting down.
GCGGATTAATGAATTTACAACCGAATAAACAACGGACATTCATTAGGCATTCGTTTCATCTCGGCGCCGGCGGGCCATCGCCGTGGTCGCGAAAAACGCATGGTGGAAAATGCTCTTAGTAGCAATGGAGATTGGAGCTCTCTAGCAAACAAATAGCTGTTCTTGTGTATCTCATGCAGCGAGGGAAAATTTGCTTTCAATATGCAATATCCTTGGCGTACTAATGTTGCTGCGTCAAATCGCTGCAATGGGGAACATGGTTTTGATTTGAGAATACGCGCGCTTTTCGATGCCCTTCGGACATTGGGACGGATATTGGTTCCAGCGGTTAGTTTCCCGCGTTGCTCCTGGGATTAGGCAAAGCCTTAGATCGGTAACGATTAACGTGTGTAATATCGGGATGAGCTTGATGCACCAAGCGAATAAACCAGATCCAAGGCAAGTGTGTTCGAATGTGCGCCTGAATGGTAGGCAATTGGTGGTGCACATTGGTGATGCAACGAATACGGCGTTTGCTTTATCATTTGAACGGCTTAAGGGTTCATAATTACATTGCGAGAGCGTGATTGTACTCGACCGAAAAGAAACGGACCCGCTTCCAATCGACCCGCCAAAGCATAGCTGCCAAGGACGAAGGACGATTTGGATTGTGTCCGCCGCTACTTGGGTCCGGATGTTATTCGGTTCGTACATTCGGCAGTCACGTTTGCCCCAGGGTGGATTCGAATCGTTGCTCACGCTGAAGGTGCGGTTTACTGCGTTTTGCCGCGTGTGCGTGTGTGTTTGGCTGCACAAATCGCTTGGCTTTAATCTTGCAGCTCAAATTTCACAATCCCGCCGCACGGGAGAAGTCAAAGTTCCGTGGCGAGGAACAAACACCGCCAGGGATAATTGTCATCTGACCCGAACGGCCAGCGGGCAGCGTCCGTGCAGGAATGTCCTGCCCTGCCTGTCTGCCTGCGATTGTAAATGCAATTTATAAATATACGCATGAATAGCCTCCTAATCACATGCTCATTGTGGGTATATGAATGTGTGTGTGTGTGTGTGTCTTTCAGTGCGGAACTCCGGTGCCATTCCGTAGACCTTTGGCATCGAGCCCAGACCAAAGGTGACCACAATTTATGATACGTGTTAATATTTGAAATCATCCGATCGATCCTTGGTCTCGCTGTGCCGAACCGACCTAACCGAGCGCCACAAGCCGTTGGTCGTACGAGGTGAAAATAGTGCCACTGCCAGAATGCACCGCGCGCTGTATGGTGCATTTTGATGCAATTAAAGTGGCTTCATCGAGCGTGCGGCAGAGCAGCGGCGGTCGGGCGAACCGGAAGGAAATTACCAAGCGGTGTCGCCAAGTCGTTTGCAATCAGCCACCGGAAACGATCACCGGCCTGCGTACTGCTGGCTTCGATCGCTGTGCGGTGGAACGTAGATTAATCCAATTGTGTATGTGTGTGTGTGAGGGGGGAGCGTGTGTATTTATGTGCGTGTGTGGTGAATGTTTGGATACATACATAGACGACAGTTGGCATGTGCAATGCACTGCTGCCGTACTTCCGTAAGTCCATTTTAAATTGGCATGCAAAGGTGCAAACACCCGCACACCCAACACACAGCAGCACGCGGGCACGCTATGTGATCGGGTCAATAAAATGAATATGATTGTATTGCAATTAAATCGATTGATTTTAAATTGCATTACCACCCGTTCGATTTGCTTCCGAAAAGGCCGAAAATCGCAAAACCGAGCGAAGCGGGGAAACGGTGCGGTGCGGTCGAGTCATTCCACCGGACGCCGGGATTTGAATCTCATCTGCATAATCGATAAGCTGTCTCGGAGTTTGGGTTGGACTCGGTTGCAGCGTCCCTTTTTTTGCTGTTGGTTGGTTGCCTTGTGCGTGCGTGTGTGTGTGTGTGTGTGTGTGTGTGTGTGTGTGTGTGTGTGTGTGTGTGTGTGTGTGTGTGTGTGTGTGTGTGTGTGTGTGTGTGTGTGTGTGTGTGTGTGTGTGTGTGTGTGTGTGTGTGTGTGTGTGTGTGTGTGTGTGTGTGTGTGGTGTGTGTGTGTGTGTGTGTGTGTGTGTGTGTGTGTGTGTGTGTGTGTGTGTGTGTGTGTGTGTGTGTGTGTGTTTGTCGATATGCTTTTACCACACGACGTTCTGCCTTGAGCACCGCCGGAACGCATATCTTTGCCCGTCGAATCGATCCTTGATTTCTGCGGCAAACGATTGGCGTGTTATGATATACAGCGATGAACACAAACCGGTGTCCTTTGCATCGGAGGAACCACCCTCAATATGTTTTTAGCCGCTCTGGTACAGTGTGCGACACTTATTAAGGGGAGTAGATTTGGAGTGAAGAATTTATCAAATGGTCGGCAGGGAAGTGGAAGCATGTCAGGAAGGGTGTGAATTTTGATTACGAAATTACACCAACTGCCTGCGGGCTTTCGTAAGGACAAACGGCTGCCGGGCTGTCTTTGATTAGCTTATCCGCGGGACAAAGGCGAGCATCATTAGCAGACAAATCAGTGGCGTTGATTATCTGCCCTCGATGGGCAATCAGATCGGTCAGGGATGTTGGTGCCGAAATCCGTTTTATTAAAGCGTTCCACAATACAGTAATAGTAGCAATTTGTATTGTGAAGGGATTGCGCTGGAATTGGAGCGTTGTTTCAGCTTAGTAGTCATTTTCAAGCGGATTAACCATTCTTATAGGTAGCTTATCATGACTTAATTAATCTTATCTTTTATGTTATATACCAATCAATCAAAAAATAATGTAGGTTGAAGTAGATATACACATTCTAGGGACATAAATCATATAAAACCATGATACTGAAAAACAACTCATTACTTACTGCAGCTTAATTCACTCCCATTTCCATAAAACATATCCGACGTTGATGGACCTCTGCAATGATCAATGGTCACTTTTATCAAGAGCAAAGTTAACCTTTTTTTTATTAATCAACTCCCTTGCTTCACTGCTCTACAATCCGAGCGCAATTCTACGCATCCATTTATGTTTTAAATACAATTGATTGATCGAACCCGCTGGCTACAATTAAAAGTAAGCTATATCTTTTTCGTTTCGAATGATTTCATCATCATGCCAATGGGACGTTTTTGTTGTCGTTGAATACATTAAAAACTATAAACCCACTGGAAAAGCGGTTGATGAGCACAATTTATGAGCTTATTCCGGTAGCAGGAATATCCTTGTTCTTATTTTTTTAACTCGTTCAATTCATGCGATGAAACTGATTCGTTGATTAAAATTTTAATAAAAACAAATATACCGAAAAGGTCAGAAAATAAAAAAAATGACACAAACACACTCTCATACCAAACAATTCCTTTTTTGTAGCACATAAAAAATACAAGTAATCGTTGACAGTCGGCTTGAATATCCGCTTACTCAACCCATCTCCCGGCCGTGGCCAACCTTCTATAACATTCTATTTTGAGGGGAATGTGGTGCACAGGGAGGATGATATTGAATTTGAAAAATGATAATTTTTGAGGTCGCTTTTTTACGATACTACCCAGCGATGCTACTGGGCTTTCCCAAATCCCGTGCCCCGGGAGGAGCTCCCGGTCGTTGAAAAATTCCAGGTTAATCCGGAGAAATGGGTCAGGCTGGTGAAAAACGGTCGTTAAAATATGGCCAATTCATTTTCCCGGCGCCACAACCTTTCGACCGAATCGTGCGTGGCAGTATGTGCATGGGTGGGAAGGCGTTTTGTTACGCGTTCGAACGAACGCGGCTAACAGGAGATAGTAAAAGCAGGAGATACACATACACACACCCATACCCAAACGGAAGAAAAAAAACAAATTTATCATTCAGTGCAAATTATGACGAACGATTTATCACAAATCTGTAATTTATCAAACCGAGCTGCCAACCGTTCGTTCGGACGCCATCGTTTTGACGATATCGAGGCTTTGGGGGATGAATTTTGAGCCGCTACAACCACAAACCCATCATGGTGAAACGTTTCAACTCACTCCCGGCATGCATAAAAGTGTGTCGGCTTAGGGGGCCCGAAAGTGTGATGTTTTTATTATGGATGAAATTATTTCCCCTGCTTCGAACGTTGAAAGTAACGCTTTACATGCAAAGCAGCGCTCCGTTGGGCTAGCGATGGCGGGTTACACCTTAAGGATCTAATTAAATTGACACGGAATCGAATGGCTGCTACGTAAACTTCATTTATTCGTTTAATTTCTTTTCTCCGGTTCGCTGCGGGTTGTTCTTCCGGCAGATTCCTTCCGCTTCCGGGCCCGGGGCAACAAGCAAGAAGACAGTGAGAGTAATTTGGTTTTATTGCATCATATACGACCACCACCTTGCGCCAGCGCAGGCCACAGCACGGCACGGCACAGGCGAGATGGTCACACCATCTTCGGCGCTGGGCACAATTTCCCATCTTGCGCCAATCTTGCCCAAAGATAACTTTCTCTGGCTGTTTTTTCGTTCGCTTTCGTTCGCTTTTTCTTCCATCACGCCCACCGCACCGAAGCACCCGAACCGGTCGCGAAATATTTATTTACGTCTCATAAAAAGTAATAAAAGAAAACAAGCGTCCCAGCCCGCTAGGGGTGTGCCTGTTCCATCCTCACGCAGCGCTTTAGCTGTTCAGCTGTGTGCCTGTGTTTTTGTGTGTGGGCATGAAGGAAATAAACAAAATTATTACTTTGTGCCTTTAGGGGGGGGTGGGAAGCAAACTCGGACCGAAGAAAACCGTACCGTTTGCCTTCAGGGCAGCGACAAGCGTCCCGGGTGTTGGCGCGTCCCAAAAGTGTTGTGCCTTCGCTTGCGTCGTTAAATCGTCCCGAATGGTGCAATTAAATCGATTGCCCAACACTAAAGTTTCTCAAGTGCCTCCGGGGCCACTCCGATAGCCGGTAAGCGTAGGACATGAAGCCTAAACTTCGCCTCCACTGCGCTGTCATGTTCGGGACGGAGGGAAATCAATCACATACGGGGCACCACTAACGGTGGCTCTCCGGAGCGCAATGTTTGCCACGCATCCAAGGGCAATACACACACACGAACGTGTATGACTTTGCAGTATGTGATTGCCGAGGACTTTCTTGCCGTCAAGGAACAGTAAACACCACTGTACACATTCACGAACAAGTAAGGCCTCCTGCCTACACTCTGTTTTGATCGATTTTGCTTTGAGGTGTTAATAAACGATAACTGGCCGGTGATGGATGGACGTTTCGCATCACCGCCTGGGCGTCGAATCCGACTGTCAAAGTCAGAATTATCTGCCGCTCTGCGGGGCTGACCCAAAACAAAAACAAAAAAAAGAACAGAGAAACCGCAACAAAACTTGGCATACTCATTCGCCACACACATGGACGTCATTTCCGCACTCGGTTCGCTTGTTCTTCACGCTTCATTTCGTTGTGTATAGTTTTTGTCTGCGAATGCACGCTTATTTGCGCCTGAATGGTAGGCAATGTGCCGAGCACAGTGTAGTGGGCCATGCTACGGCAGCAGCGTGGTAACGAATAATCAATCATTTTCTGATTATTTCCTTTCGCCGTGTACGGTTACATTCTTGCTGTGGCAAAAAAAAACAATGCTACCGAGGTTACCGAGGCCTATCTGGCTGGATGGTGCGAATGATCGAATGTGAAGCTGCATGGAATGAATTGATTGAACGGGACTGGTAAAGCGCCACGAGTTGGAGTATTATCATCATCACCGCCAGCTTGGAGATGGTCATGCACGGCAGCGGACTCTTTGCGAATTTCCGAACCACTACCGCTTGGGTAGCCACTTTACCGGAGATGTAGTCGCGTAGATTTTCGTTATCCATTTCCGTTCTCGACCGAGATCGGGAGCGACTGGAACGAGCCGGGAAGCTGAGTCACCGTCTCTGACCGTGAGCCCTGATGAACCGTGAAAGCTTTGGGAGGTGTTCTCGCTCTAATGGTCAAAAAGCCCGTGCAGCAACTAAAGTCATAAAGAACAAGATCAGTGTCTTGCGAAAGCGAGCAACATCAAGAGAAGAGAGGGAGAAAAAAACGATAAAATACCAAATCCCAAGAACAGGCCCAAGAAACATCATTACGTTTATTTTGTTATTGAAAAAGTTTTCTTTCAATCAATACGCGCTCTTCTCTCTCTCTCTCTCTCCCCATCCTTCTAGCGTCCATTACGTTGCCATTTCTTTGGTGCTGGGCTGAGGAATGTTTTCCGAAGGTCTTAGTGTCCCAACGGGCTGGCCGGCTTTTACGTTGTTTGTTTCGATTTCCGAATCACTTGCGCAAAGAAGTAGGCAGCGATTCTAGGGCAGGCTTAAACAATGTTTTGCTTTGCTCTAAAGAAGCGTATTCTTTTTTAAGGGTGTGAGTAGCGTGGATAGAAACAAAAAAAAAAAAAAAGACCCCACACAACAGTGAGGCTGATGATAACTTGCCCCGCGCATCGAAAGGCAACCGAAAGTAGATCGATAGGTAGAAGATAAGAAGCATACTTAAAGTTTGTTTCCTTTCCCCGTTTTAAGCTGCACCTACCTTAGCATCGAAGCTGTCGGCTGAAGGGGACAAGCAAAAGGACTCGATAAAGACTCATTAGGAAGTTTGGTTTCCTTACCATCTGCCCGCTTACGTTCGCCTTGGCGATACTAGCTTCAAAGGCGAGAATGGAGAGAGAGATAGAGCGTCTTGAAACAGTCGATAAAATGGTAAACAGAGCAACGGTAATGACCGTTATTTCCCCTCGGTCCCCTCTAGCCTAGCATGAAAAGGGAAGAGAAACTTGCTGGAAAGCCTTCAATTTTGAGCAGCAGCCGGAGGGGATTTTCAAACGCCCTTTTAGTTGCCGAAGCCTAAAGCCCATCGAAACGTCATCAGCGAATGTTAAAAGTCATCGAATCGAAGGGTCTGTTATGAAAAGTGAATTCAACTCGAACTCGAACATAAACGACTCACCCCGAGACGGAGCATCTTAATGGGTAACGATTGGAAATGTAGCTATTTGTGCTGGCAGCAGTAATGCAAAGGAAGAAGTTAAAAAGATGATACAGAGGTTTTAAAATACTGAAAGTCGTTCCAGAATACTTGTTTCCTCCTGGTCAGAGAGAAAGCATTAGAAAAGCATTATTTATTTACCGGTTAGGATTTCTAATAATTGCGTACAAAATGGTATTCAACGTAAACTCATATCCTAACAGTGTGCACCAACATTACTTTACCGCTTAATTGTTTGCAATTTGCCTTCCGAAAAATTTCCCCGAAAGAAAAAAAAACCGAGGGACAAAAATGAAAAGGTCACTGCAAAAAAAGGGATGCACACCTTTTTCTAATTAAAATCATAATTTTCCACTCGCTCAAACAGGCGGCCAGAAGGAACAGGGAACGGAAGCAACGGAAGCAACAAAAAAGGGCTCGGTACAACTTCTGTACAAAATGGTAATTATTATCGAACACTTCCATCCCTTCGCACGGAATGGCTGGCAAAAAAAAGGTCCAACAGCAAGCAATGTAAACGGAAAACCTCTTTGAAGTTTCGTTTAACACCAACTTTAAAGCAACGGATTGCCTTTAAGCTTAAGAAAGGACTAAGATATGCTGGATACACACAAAGAAACACCCAGCACGACTTCCGGTCACGAACACCGAGCATTCGAGCCGAGCAACGGAATGCTTCGTCAGCGATGATACACCCGCCCGGGCGTGTGCCGGCGCCGTGCGTTACATATTCATGCACGCTTCTCGTGGGAATGCACCGTACTTGAAAGTGTTGCTATGCTCGGGGTTTTTGAACTTGTTTCTCGGTCTCGCAAGCAAAAAAGATTCACCGCTTGCTGTTTTGTACGCCGTGATGCGGAATGCACGTCGCGTCCAGTTCGTTTCGGAGCGCCGGTTTGGAAGAAAGAAAAAGAAAACTCTTTCCTCACCAAGATTGCAGCCATTGATTGCCCCCGATGTGCACTTTGCCGTTGGATGGATTTTTGCTGTAGCCAATTTCGTAGCCATCAGCCACGAGCACGGGCACGGCGGATCCTTTGAAGGACACCGTTGCCTCGCACGCGATACACAGTCGTCGGGACGATTTTTCCCCCCGAACCGGGTGGATTGACATCAAGTGCAACAAAAAAAAAAGATGTTGTACATGTACATGTGTTCGTCTCTAGGTATGTGTGTGTGTGTGTGTCAGTGTGCTTTAACTCAGGAGTAGATTTCATCCTCACCGCAATAAAATCACTGCCCAGAGCACGAAAGCGGAAATAACTTTCCATTATCTTTCATTTATCTTTATAGCCGTTTTCATTGCCTGCACACGAGTGTTTGAGTCGAATTGTCGCTCGAAGTTTGGGCGCATTCTTTTTTTTTGTTGTGGTTGTTGGTTCGGTTTTGGCTTAGTTCCTCCCAAAAAAAAAAACCCCGATACATTTCCCCCACCTTTTTCTGCCCTTTATTTTCGGAGCATCTCCTGCGGTGTGTTCCGATGGCTGCTGGGAGGGTAATTTCAACTTCGAGGTAGCAGCTACCGTGCCGGAGTGAGTGGAGACGGCAAGCAGAATGCAATCTCGAATCAGTGCCGTCCTAATGAAGAAACGTGCAAGGATTTTTTCCTCTTTCAATCTTTGTATCACACCATTCCGTCCACCATCGTCCCCAAGCGTGCCCCAGCGGAGCAGAATAAGATGAGTTTGCACAAGTAATACAAGCTACTTGATGGCATGCAGTTGCGGTGTATGCTACTGTGTGCCCTCGTGTGCTGTGCGCTGGGAAAATAAATGAAAATGAGCTACCCCTGGCAGACGGTAGAGGACTGATAAGCAGCCACCCTGGGAAGGTTTGGCCAATTCCAACGACAAATGATGATATCGATGGAATGTTCTTCGCATAGCCTGAATAACGAAAAAAAAAAAGGTTAAAGGTTAAAGCAGGATGTACAACCGGAAACATCATTGACATGAGGGGGTTTTTCCTCCCATCCTCTGTGCCAATCTGAGACAAGTCAGTAAATGAGTACAGCACTGTAACCATGGTTTGGGGCCATCCCCATTTCGCAATGGGTACAATTTCCGGCCGCTTGACATTTGAAGTAAGATGAAACGGAACTGAATTTGGGTGTGGCTGTGCTTGACGGTTGGACGGATTTCGGTTTGATACGAGTGTCGAAAGGCAAAAAGTCTAACGAATGCGGCACATGAAAATGAATACATACTAGCTTTGATTAGCTGCTGAGGTAGCAATGTGAGTGAGTTTTGCAATACGATGAAGCTTATGACAGTGATGGCAATAGAACATCGCTCAGATGATGTTGAAATTTTGGTCCAATGGTTAGGTTATATGAAAGATAAAAAAGGAGTAAGTATCAATGACATTGTTTACATTCGTCATTTTTAATTAAACAAACATCTCGTAGTTGCATGCCTTTTTTGCTATTTGTGTATGTTTATTTCTATTGTTTTAGTAGTAACAACTAATAAGGGTTTGACGCAAGTAATTTAAACGTATCTAACACTAACGCTAATAAATTTGAAGATACTCTTTCATGCAATTATTACAAGGTACATGCTTTGTGCCCACATTTTCGTAAAAATCATTGTAACAATTGCCTCACATATTACATTGCATACATTCAGGCGCTTGCTGCATACAACGAACAAAAGTTGTCAGTAATATTGTAAATAATAATAAGAGCACCGTGAGTATGCTCTCTTTTTTCAAACTGTTTCCACAAAGTATTTTACCTTGCTGCTAATAAGAAAGTGCAGATCAATCACGTGTTTGTTGCGGTTTCGTTTGGTTTTGAAACCTGCTGTACCTACCTCACCTCGGGCATGGAGAGCGAGATTAGATTTTGTGGTTTTTTATTAAACACCGCTAGCGCTACCACGAAAAACAATCTATTTGATTTCATGCTTCAAGCTGTAACGGCTCATTTAGCAGTAAAATATTCAGAGGTTTTGGTTGATAATCACTCTTTGTAAAGTGGAAGAAATGTCGACGTGTCGAAGAATCACAAAATAAACCTTCCATTTTAAAAATTTGATAAAAATACTCTTACAGGAAATGAATTTACTCTAACACTTTACACTTTAAAACAATACCGCACATCTGTTTCGGAAATAAATACATTTAACAACTTGTGCACAATTACATCTACAAACAGCACACGCGGCAATGGTGGTGTCTGTGTAAGCATCGTCGTGAAAATTGCACACCTGAACAATTATTTGCTCATCTAGTCATCAACATGTGTATCTGAGCTGGAAGGACCCGTGCTACCATGAGGGCAATAAATGCTGAGAATTGCAAATCACGTTTCACTCCCCGCTTTGGTGAAGGGCAAAAAAGCGCGCACACACACACACGTTTCCACTGCGAGCAGAGAGCGTCGGTGGATAAGCAAAACCAAAACAGAGCTGCAATCGTCACAACAATGGCACAACCCGTCGTTTGCAGCGTGTGGTAGAGGGTTCGACCAAAAACGACCAACGCCAGTGCAGCACGGTTCCCACGGTTTGCAATAACAAACAAACAAAAGACGGAAGGGGACAGGCAGGATGCAGCGATGAGGAAAGGAAACAATTTGGGGGAGAGAAAAGAAAACTTACTAGCTGCCACGTTGCGCCGTTTGGCCGCTGTCTTCTGGCTGTGGCGCGGGTTTTTGTGCCAATGGATTTGCAATGGAGCTAGGGATTGGCAGGACAAAGGCGACCCCTTTTTACAAAGAGGAATGAATAAAGAGAGCGATAGAGCTCAAAAACAATGCGCACGAAATGATCATTTGAAGCTAGTGGTGTTTTTGATGCGCTCTCGTTTTTTTTTTTGTCGTATTTTAACACCGAAAACAAGTACCGCTGGGAAGGGCAACAAGATAAAGCAAGTAAAAGGTACTCGTTTTGCCCCCGTAATGAAAAAAAGATAAAAAAGCCAATTATGTTAAGATAAGTTGATGTTGGAAAACAGTAAAATATATAAAAATAATGAATGGGCTTAGGATGGCGCTTGAGTTAAACTTAATTCTGAGGGAATAAATTGGCATTTGAAATTAATGATAAACACTCACCTCATTCCTCCATTCTAGCACTAGTTTGAAGAGGACTCTGAAATAAAAAGAAATTACATATTATAATTTTCATCTACCACTTTACAAAACCCCCCTTATAAATATCGATATTCAGCCACAATACAGCTCATCGAAGCTAAAACTAAACCGAAACAGTAATTAATAAGTGTGACCTATCCAAAATGAATGCCATTCATTATTTTGGATTTTTGCCACCGACCATAACGCTGATTGGAAACGATTCGAGCGCTGAGTGGCAGCACATTACACACCATAAAACCCTTCCCAAAAATAACCGAAATCTAATCAACCCACCCCCTCACACACACGCACACGCTTGATAATAGTTCTTTCGCACTAAAAGACTGTACACTATCAAAACGCTACCGCTGGGCGGTTGCTGTGGTTAATTACAGTGTTGCCAATTAGTAGTAGATTTTCGAGCTGGGTGAAGTGGCAACGAATGAAACGAGTGCTGCTGCAGAAGTGTCAAATTACGGAGACGTTTCGAATCCACTTCAACAAATTTTAGCAAATCCATGCACACAAATTCCCTCACCCAATCACCGCGGTGTGTGTGTGTGTGTTGGTACGGGCAGTACGGGCGTTTGCTGTCAGGTGTCAGCAAGCGCCGGTGGCAACCGAACGCAATCATGAGCTTTCGAGAGGGCTGATCTAATAGTTGAGGTATCTATTAATTACCGGAATAATTAGACACATAATTATTAACTAGCATTATCGTGTGCCACCTAGCATCATCATCATCATCATCATCATAATCAGTGTCGCGAATCGGACCGCCGCGTCTCCTGTCCTGCCTTGACACTGGCCAACAAATGTCAGCAAATGTACAAAGTGTATGAAACAATCAGGCAAATTAATATGCCAACCGGCGTCTCACCGTCATCCGAGCTAGAGCCGACTGGCAGGTCACAGTGTTCGAAGTGACACGCCAGCACGCCAGCACGCCACTTAACAGATTGATCGAATTGAATTCCACACCGGCAGGTGACGCGTCCCTGGAGGGAGTCAGTCCCTGTGTCTGAGGTGGCTGGGGAGGAGGATGGAGACGAGCAATTATACACGCTGGCACCGGTAGCAAGCCCGCAATTGCAAAACTGCACTTTAATGCATCCCGGAAGTGTGCTTGCGTGGTGTAGGCAGCGGTGAGTGTGCGCGTGAGTCATAAGTGCATTAAGCTAGACAAAGCTGATGGGGTAAGTTCTTAACTACTGCAAGCTTTTCGAGAGAGGACGCAAAGAGGGCAAAAAGAAGAACAGAAAATATGAAGAAAAAACCCACCCTGTTCCGTGCAAAAAACGCCTCTCAGCTTTGTCTCTGTGTCTTATTCTGTGTACCAAAAAAAAGGCGTCCATAGTGAACCGACCGGCTCATCTTCCCCCGAACGCAAGGAAGCCAGCTCGAAAGAGCTCAAAGAAGATGGTTAAAAGTTTGCCCCTTTCCTTGGTGCACTGTGGGTGCACTCCTTGAAGAACCCACTTGCGCGCTTGTGCGCGCTCAAGTACCCCGGCAAGCTCGTTCAGTTTTCGCTACTCAAGTAGCAGGCAGTGAATCGAGGGTTGGTTGGCGGCTGGCTGGTTGATGCGTGGAAGGTGCCAGCCAGCACGCCAAGCCCCGACCCAGGTTAACAATGGGCGGGCCCGGCTTGAAGCATCGCATCGGAAGCGTTCGGCATTCATCGCAAACGTTCCCATCTCGAGCATTACTTGCCGCGTGGCAGTAAATGGATGAAAATCCATTGACCGAGGTGTTTGCCGAGGTTGTAAAGCAAAGCGAACGCAGCGAGTTGTTGCTGCACGGTTCGGGCGGGAAAACTTTGCTACCATCTCGCAACCCGTGCGCTCCCATTTTGCAACAGCGCCAAACCGTATTGCGCTTAAAACAACGTCCGGAAGATACCACTTTCCTGGGCGGTGTTTCGTTTCGGTTGGCACACAACTTCCACCCCTAGTGCCTTCTTTTCTGAACAGAACCTGGGCGTGTGCTACGGTCCGGGTGCGAGGTTCGTGTTTGGGTAATTGCTTCAAATTACACGGTTTCGTTTTTCTTTGCCCGTGTACATCTTCAACGTGCCCTTCAAAAAGGATAAAGTTGTTTCTTCAGGCTCTTACTTCTCCCGGGACCCTCATCCATGGTGGTCATCATCACTAGCCATAGTGCTTCATCATAACCAGGCACTCCACATTTTCGTCATTTCACCTTAAAGCACGCCAAGAGAAGGCGACTCACTTTGAAAGAGGTTTTAAGAGAGAGAGAGAGAGAGAGAGAGAGAGAGAAAGAGAGTGAGTGAGAGAGAGAGAGAGAGAGAGAGAGAGAGAGAGAGAGAGAGAGAGATAGGGCGTTTACTTAGCCGTCAATTTCCACCCATCGAACGCTTTCATATCGAAGCTGTTTGCGTTTGCAATAACTTCAGGGGAGGATTTTCTCTTTCTCTCTCTCTCTCTCTCTCTCTCTCTCTCTCTTTCTCTCGTAATGTTTGCACCCTCTTTGAAACAAAGAGCACGAACAAACAAAAGCTAAAGCGACAGGAACTACCCAGTAAGCTAACGCTAAGTGCAGCGGAAATCTGGTGTCCGGATGGGTTAAAATGATTCGAGGGTTGGTAATCCTTGGGGCACCATTATCCTTTCCGTGCTTGCTTGTGTACCGAAGGAATTGGTCTTCATCACTGGCCAGTGGAAGTGTTTAAAAGTTTTGAGTTTTAAAAGTAGTTAATGGAAGAGTGAACAGGAATAAAAAAGGAAATCTTTCAGACGGTCATCTTGAGGACGTTAAACAGTTTACGAACTGTTTTTAAAGCTTGGAACTGCTGTCTAAACATGAAACGAATGACTCGATAAGTACTGAAGATGAAAATGAAGCATCTACAATGTAAATATTATACAATTGAATAGTTAATTCTATGGAGAGAGCGAGAGAGACATATTTTGCAATCGAAACGTCTCACATCCGGAACCACACGGCCCAACCACTGCATCTTCCACATCAATCAGAGTGGGATCTTGACTTGAATTGCATATTCTACATCACACAGATTGTAGCGGATAAGACACAATCTACAATCAACAGCACACTCCGCAACCACAACCGGGCCAGCCGATCGATGCTAGCGGTTGGCTGGTCCATTTCCGACCCAGTGCGGCACAGACAAATCTATCCTTCCCTCCATCCGGTAAGTGGTTACACGCTGGAGGAGGCCTCTTAATGTCTGTGGCTGCTCATGCGTGTGGCTTCAATTTACTGGAAACAGTATTTTATTCATCTCAACAAAGAGCGAACATGTCCACCCGATGCTTAGTCCAGCAACCGGACCGGTACGTACGCTTGGAAGTAGTGCGTACAAGTGCGAGCATCATCACCGCCCGGACGATGATAAAAGCTTATACGGCCTTTTTTTTTTATTTGCACGACAATGCGTGTGCTGCAACTGGCAACTGGAATGGAGAAAATCAATACCAGCGCAAAGGAAAAGGGGTTTGCGTGGCAAAAGCCGGGCGCTCGGTTCGGTTCAATAAATCGAGATCTCTATCGTGTACTACACACATCGGCACAGAGGGATGATGCTTTTCTCACGACGACTCGACAAAAGGAACATGCTCGTTTCGCTCCGAGCGGTGTAATCTTTCTATTTACTTTGCCGTAGTGGTGAACGATACCATATGGTGGTTGAGTTTGATTTGTTATTTGACATGGAAATGTCGACCACAGTGACAGTGGCAGACAACGATGTACCACCACAGCAGCAGATGATTTTCATCGCTTCGTTCTTGGACCTTCCCCCAGGGTCCTGATAGACATCGTTGTTTAGGAACATCAATATTCGCTTTTCTGTATTTTTGTTGCTTTCTCTTTAACGCCAAAAACCGAAATTGCTGGCGCTGGTGTCAAAAGAATTTGTTCGATTTTGATTTACGCGCAGCACCTGTCAATAGAGTCTGTCGAACACTGTGTGCACAACATGGCAAGACAAAATGGTGATAATGATCGGCTCATATTTTATTTGACGAGACGAAGACCAGACCAGCTAACGACAGGAAAGAACTGGCAGGTTTGGTACGGGAAAGCATAGCTAATGCTGATTTGCTCATTCATAACCTCAACCATCGGTTCACCTCCATTAGGTTCACCCTTCGAACCCTCCATTTAGTCGATAGGATGGCAGAACTCAGACTAACACCGGCCGCAGGCAGGCACCGTTCCGCAAGGGGCATATTGTTTCTGGTTGAGGAATTTTTATGTGCGTGTGGTTCTGGGAAAAAGTTAGCATCGCATCGTCGAACAAGCACCGGAGGGCATTAGGATATTGGCTAGCCGGTGAAGTGGCGCGTGACAGGCCACAGCATCCTTCGACCAGCAACGACCAGCCGTACGTACGTACGTTCCCTAGGTGCTTGGTGGTGGGTTGCTATGATGATGCTCATAATTCTAGAGGTCAAGAAAGTTCCAGTGAACTAATGCTACCGGGTGTAAGTGTGTCCTGACGGCGATAAGGGCTTGGACCGAGGAAGGGCTTGGCTGCGTGGGAAATACCACGCTCAGAGATGTTAGAAGTCACTGCACGATCATTCGATTAGTGACGATTTATTGCTCAAGAGAAGGGAAAAGTCAGCAACAACGTTGCGAGCTAGCTTGACCCGTTACTGGTCCCCATGCAGCCCGGGGAGTGAAGAGGAGACATAAGTTAATAGTGGTATAGAGAGAGCGAGAGTTCAATGCAACCAATAAGGGTGGGAAGTTATCAGCATTGAAACAGTTGCACAATATGAATGGGACCGTTACCTTGGCGCTCGTTCTCGAGGATATCTGTAATTGGGTGCTTGTGAAGAAGATTCTCGGAGTAAATGTTGCGATGTTCATTGTGTTGTTAACGTCGTGTTTATGATGTAATTATTCAGCATGGAATTAGTACTAAATAAGCTTCTGTTGGAATGAAACTCTATGCTCAACAATGTTCAAAGATGCAGAACAGCTGGAAAAATTGTTTAGTAATTGGTCTCTTGCAGTATCATCACTGTTGTAGGAATGTTAATCACTAGAGAAAACGACAACTGTTTTAATCAATGTTAGAACGTCTGATTCGTGTAATCTGTACAACGTTTGTTTGCTTATGACATAATATTGTTCTAAAGCCTCTCGTCTCGTCTTCTCATCTGAAACTCAGTCGAACAAATCCCAAGAAAGTGTGGGACGTTTTTTCCCCAGTTTTTTTTACCTTCAACAATCCACTGGTATCATTTTGAACTGATTGACATTGGTCCACTGAGATAACAAGTTGAAATCACCCTCTTATGGTAGGAGATCAATTTTTGGCATCAATTTTCGCCCTACAAGTTTGTCAAAAATATACTCCAGAGCAGAATTGAATTAACCTCTTCCCAAAATGAGCTGACAACTGAGTGTTTACCTTTCGCACGTTGAAGAGTTTCACCGGTAAGCCTCCTGCTCCATAGGGACCAGCCCCGTTATCCTTTCATCCACAACACATTTTACGGTGCCTTTTGTGCAGTTGTTTGTTTACGGTTCATCCTGTCCTTTTTCCTCTGTCTAATCAGCTATCGTTTGCTTGTGTGCTTGTGAAAGGATTAACACAAAATGAAAGGTGTTGTGGTACACACAATAGCACCGGGCAGCAAACTGCATCGTGTGCTTTGTGCGTACGTTGCGCTTGTACGCTTGCACGGAGGCGTTATTTACACTGCACCCGGCGGTGCGCTTATCTGCTCGCCTACCTCAGCGGGTGAGCAAAAGGATTTATCACCAGACTTGCTGTTCGTGTTCGTGCACCATTTGGTATCGTTTCGTTTTCTTTTTTCCTCAAAAAAAAAAAAAGACCAAAACCAGTGAAGTAGAAAACCAACGGAGCAAACGGAACAAACGCTATCTCGTCCCCACAACGAATGGAAGGGTGTTGAAGAAATTATAAACGATTTCATAAATAACACCTCGCCTTTCGCCCACGGGACGACGGCCAGTGGCACCAACAACCCTCTCCGGGGGCGGGAAGGGAAAAGTTTGCACAAAACAGCATCATTTTTCTTCTCCCGTTTTAGCTGGAAGTTTCCATTTGTTTGTGTTGTTTTTTTTTGTTGTTGTTTTTGTTGTTGGTTTACACCCGGCTCGGGGTTGCGTCGCCGGGGATGATAAGAAGGACAACTTCTTCTTCGATTGCATTTGCTTCGGTTTGCATTTGACACGGGGACGCGGGCAGGACACAAATGGAGCGATAAAAATGGTTCAAGCTGAGCCTTTGCTGTCAGCCAAGGAGCAGTTTTTGCTGTTGCTGTTGGTAAAGTTGCTTCGTTTAACTGTCTTTCTTGCGGGGCCGTTGAAACGTTAAAAACTGTCAAGCCCGCGAGGATTTGCAACCTGACGTGCTAAGCCGTGGGGAAGAAGCAGCTGGAGTGACAAATAGGCGCATTTTCCTGTTTTGTCTCTCTCTCTCTCTCTCTCTCTCTCTCTTTCTCTCTCTCTCACTCTCTTTTTCTTTCTGTAAGACTTGCGGCTATGGGTGCAAGAAAGGGCAAAGAAATAAGCAATAAGTTTCCTCTATTAAGCCGTCTTAAAGCTGCCACATTCCGTAGATTATCCAACGAAACCCATCCAGCCTATCCGGTTTTGGGGTTAACCAAAGAATAGAGCATCCCATTCCTGCACACGAACGTCCCTTTTCAAGTCTTAAAGGTTGCCGCTGCTTCCTCCCTGCCCAAATTCCGCCCATCGAGGAGGTTGAGGTAAAAATTAAACGAAACAAGCTGGAACAAGACAGGGCAAGCGAAACTGTTCAAAGTCATTAATCATTTTCAATTGTGGATTTCCGCCTTGGTGCCTTGGTGCCGGATGTTTCGACCGCTGTTCCTCCCTGTGCGATAGACCCTCCAGGTGTGCCCCCCCCCCCCTGCGCACGAAACGGTTGAAGAATAATCGGATCGGTAATTGGAACCTTTTGCGTTGTGCTCTTAATTAGATTCCTTCCGAGCGCGTAAGCGTGAAAATTAACTTTTCCCCTCCACATGTCTGTGCTTTTTGTCTTTAATTCGAAAAAGTAATAATAAACCTTACTACAGTTCAAAGGTTTTGTGTAATAGTTTTATAAAAATCTTAGAAAATCTTGCTTAGAATTGTCAGTTGAATATTGCGTTGTGAAGGCTGTTCGACGTTCGTTATTAATTTGTCTTATTTGTCTTTACAACCCGTTACCCTTTTGTATTAATTACCATTAGCAAAAAGGCAAGCCTTTTTAAGCATCCCAACAAACCAGACCCGTAAAATGTTCCTGCTTCAATTTGGTATCGCAACACATTCGACCAACCGGAAAGCCCGACGACTCTCCTTATTGGTAGAAAACGGTCACAACCACCTTCCAGCCACCAGCCAACTGCTGACACGGAACCGTCGCCGGCATCGTACACAAGGGCATCAAGACAGCAAGAATGCACTTAGGCGGAAATCCTCCGCCGAGACATAAAAGATAATCATCTCAACGCCATCGCGGGAAGGAAAATGCGTCGGTCAGAAGACGAAGCGGAAGAAAGAATGGAAACAGCTCACAGGGTAATGGGAGGCGGCGAATGGGTCCACTCGGTCGGTAACACTTCGTCCCTTTGGCAGAGGAGTTCCCTGAAGGAGCGGAATCTCGTTTAAGGATTCCATCCACCTACTTATCCTTTTTAGCTGGCGATGAAGCAGAACGAGCGGATCTGTGTGTGTGTGTGTGTTCTTCGGTTATGCGTGTTGGCACACACACACACAGCTTCGATGCTTCTCGATCGCGGACAAAACCGTTTTGAGTTTTCAACAGCCAGTGTATGGGTGTGTGTGTGTTTGGCTGTGTGACTTAATGGAGAGACTGAAGGAGCGTGCACGAGCGTGTCCTTAGGCAATAGCCTCCACCCAGAGCGGATTTGACAACCGCCACGATGACGATGCTCCAACAGCAGCAGCACTGCTCCGCCGACAACGACGGCACCACACCGTACCGTACACACATAATGAAGAAAATTAAAAAAAGTCATAATCCTTTCCGACTGTCTTTCGACGCCGTTCGGCAGCACCGAACGGGGCGAGTGACAGCCTCGTTTCGAGGTGCGGGAGTGAAAAGTGGATTTTCATTCATTTCATCTCACCTCAAAAAAAACGGGTAGAATGGGAAAAGGGCGCTTGGGGATTATTCTTGTTCGCGTTCGGATGCAGCAGTAGCAGTAGAAGCAGCAGCAGCATCCTGCAGCAAAGACTTTCTTGCGCACTGACACTGTCAGCGGTGGAGTCCTTTTGAGGGATTTGGTGTTGGCTGTTTGCCTGGTGATGAAAGTCCCCACACAACCACGGCCGGGTGGGAAGCAAAGAAAAGTGAAAATGCATTTTCCCACTGACTTGCTCGGGACGATCCGAAAGCAAGGGAAGTGTCACGTCCACTTGGTCAGATTGTTGGTCTGGGTTTGGATGGTCGCTTAGCTTATTGGATTGGTGGATTGGAAGAAAACGATGAATTTTGCTGCGTCTGTGTGTCGGAAGACATCTCCCTTGTCGGTGCTATTGAGTTGCCAAGGGATAAAATGCACAACAGAGGCAGAAGAGACAACAAAACAAAAAAAAAACAGCAGTGGACACCAAGAAAGGATAGTGAAATAATTGTAGGTGGCAAGTGAACGTGACAAGTCGTCCATCGCATTCATTCGGTGCTCTTGCTCGTGCAGCAACCTTTGGTAATCCTGCTAGAACAGCGGCAGTAGCAGCAGCAGCAGCAGCCGGAGAACCTTCAAGCGAACGCAAGTACTCTGGGTTTGGATGTGGAATAATTAAAGCGTGCTGCTTGTCTATACTGCGACTGCAAAGCTGTCCGCCGGCCGCACGAGGCGGACGGGCCAAACCGAGTACTTAATTGGAATGTACCTTTTAAACATTATTATCTTGTATCAGATGTTTCGACATGTACGCTGGGTCTTTTGCACAAGATTGGTGCGGAGTGGCCAGGAAGGATGGTCACGGTAACTCCGTGTGGCATACATAACTCATAGCCGAAACATCTTATCGGAAAGGTAGGTTTGTGTCAGTGAATATCCCACTCCACTGAAATATCAATGAAACTCTTAAAATTTATCATGAAAAGCTCTTCCTTACCGAAATATACAAAAACAAAAATAGGAAAATAGAAAACGGTGAATCCGGCCCGCTCGTGCTGGTGCACCAATATTTAGACAGCAAACTGGTCGTCGGCGCCACCAACAGCTTATCTGGTCAAAAGTTGGCCAAAAACTTTGGGTTTTTGTGGGGTTTTTTTCTGCTTCCTTCTCTGTCGAGCCTCGCCCGGAGGACGAGGGAGGGTATAGAATTCGCTTGCTCAGAATGACACTGCAGGGGAGCCGGTTGGCGTCATTTTTTCCACTCTATTCTGGCTACATTTGTTCCGCTACTACGGGGGAGCTCAATCGTGAGTTTGTGCGCATCGTGGAGAAGCTCCCGCCCGACGAACGATGGCGAAAGAGCAGCGCAACGAAACGCAACGCAAACTGACAAATGGTGCAAACTGGAAGTTGGAAATGAGGATCACAACGTAGAGATATTCCTATCAGAATCAACACACAGGCACACACACACACACACACACACACACACACACACAGATACAAAAAAACACACTCATTTCAAGCGTCTTATTAAAGGCAGCCCAGCTTGGAGCTTGGTGGGCGCCGAAGGACACTGTGCGGATGAAATATAATGAAAGTTTGCCGAGAAGATATAACATTAATTAAAACGTCATCTTCAAACGAGTGGGTGGGAAAGGTGGGGCGAGATTGGGAGGGGATGGGAAAGAGTGGTCAGAGGGGAAGAATGCTGCTATTAAATCTCGTTAATGGCCGATCCGGCGGGAGTCGTACGGCGACAGTAAAGAGCAATGCAAACTGGTCAGAGATATCGAAAATATCTGCAATATAACGTTAGTTGAGTGTGAGGCGAGAAAGAGACATAGAGAATAGATGAAAAAGAAGCATTAGCGTAATGAAGGGATGTACTCGTTCGTTGAGTGTTTGTGTGGCTGTGGGTGTGTGTGTCTTTATTGTTCTTGAGAGCAGCTAATTACATTTATTAGCATTATGAGTAGCGGTTGCAAACAGATCTTAACTGTTTGATGTTGGTGCCATCTATTGGCAATAAATTGTACTATTAAAATATCGATAAGAACTCAAGTGAAAAATTGATCAAAATTCTGTGAAATAAAGTAATATTAAGACCATAAAAATATACCTCCAGTACAATACAATTCTCAATCGATTGGTTAATTATGCACAAAACAAGCTCATTAAATAATAGCTTCCTTTTGTGTTGCGCATTAACTAGCACGCTTTCCCGTTCGAATGAGCGCACCGAAAATACGCATTCTCTAACATTGCTTCTTCCCTTTGTTCTTCTTTCGATCAAGCCCGGTTCCGGCGATGCCTTCCGGGCATGCCACCGTTCGATTTGATTGAGCATCGAGTGCTCTGTTTACAGTTGTTGCTACCGGTAGCTAAGCAGATTCATAAATTAGTCCCAACCCGGCTTCCGAACGCTCCCTATCCGTTACGTTTTGATGAGAGCCCATAGGCCCCCATTGCCATCGCTTTTCGCCGGGCTGGAAGGAAGAGACGGTATCATCCGGGTTTGTAATTTACAAAGTTACAATATTTGCGCACTGCCAGCTGCTCGCGCTCGGCAAACGCCGAACATAAACATATTTATTTTTCACATCAATATATCCACTCCGGATACCTTTTTGGGGGGCTTGTTTCGTTCACCACACTGGGCCGCCCTATGGCTGCCAGCTGTCCGTAAAGTTGTCCACCGTTTGGGGCCGGGCGGGGGAGGGTTTATAGGCTGCGGCGCTTTGGTAGGTTTTCGTCGATTTGGGAGACTAGAGCTACCGCTCGCTTGCGTAAGTAACACATCCTTGTGCCCTGATTTTGCTGTTCATACAAGCGTACCAAAGCATCCCGGACAGTGTTTGGCAAGTGTTTCGCCCATCGCAAATCGACCAGTAAGAGCGAGAGAGCATGATTAAGAGCCAACATGAAGGTCTATCCTACTTCAAGGCTCTTGTTTGTGCGTGAAGAGCAAGCCCGGGTGCAGGCGAGCGAGTGAAGATGTGTAGTGAAATTTAGTTTTCCAATTCACCCCTCCCATTCCTAAATGTGTTTATTGCCAACGCAAACATTGTGGCTGCGGTTTGTGGGTTTTGTTGGGTGGATGATGTTAATAAATTGCTTAAAATTCGGTCGGTGTGTGCACCGATTCCGACGCAATGCTAACGGACGGTGTGCGGTGCTATTAGTGAAATTAGAAGCGCTCCGAAGGGCCCGCGCTTTCCGGGAAAGGGCTAGGGGCTGGCAGCTCCCAAGCTGGTTCGGTTGATTGGGTGCCGGGGTTGCGAGTTCCCAGCTCACCGTTTCAGATCGGTTTCGTTTTCCATCCAGAAGCGTTCAAATGAAAGGTTGGCCTATTTTGTTGGCGAGAAATGCCAACGAACCAAGCTCCTCTTCCTTAGCGTAAACGTGGCCGTGAGAAGAGGTTGTTTGTGGAATGAGGAAACTAATTCATGGTACCGTCACAGGGTGGGTAGGTCCATGTTTTAGATGTTTGTTGATAAAATATTCCAAGACAAACTGAGATGAATCTTGTTTTTCGTCAAGCGTACATTGACTGGATTGCTAAGAATGTTTGCGGTTACCTCAATCAACGTGCCAACCATTGAGCATCCGGACTGATTGACAACGGTGTCGGCAGCAACGTTACACTCACCTGCGGAAGAAGCGAGAAAAGTGATAAAAAATTAAATCAATGCTTGCCACAAGGTAAGCTTCGCTTTTGCGACAACTATTTGCACTGATAGATGATGCACTATCATCTCTGGCAAACGACCCCGAAGCAATCAAAACCCCGACCGAATGAAAACATCAACGAGCTCAAACGAAATCAGTACGCTTGAGCAGTCAAAGGGCCTGCCCTTGCGTACGAACCGTTGTTATCGATGCAGACAGCTACGAGGAGAAGAAGCCTGTGTACGGCATGCTATTGTGGCAATCATTAGTAACGATTTGCCGTGACAGTTGTGCTGCAGTTGTTCTGCAGTGCGGCGAATGGTTTTCCTCTGCAAAAGGTTGCGTTTCTTTGTGTGATTTCTCTTAAAATCAGTTATTTTTGTATTGATAAAGAATGATGAATTTATTGAAATAAAGCATTGAGAATGATAAGTATAATAACTTAAAACCGGGTGAAAAATATGTTAATAACGGCACGGCTTATTTCCCATGGAGACGCATGGTAGCTTGTAGATTTTATGGAATTATAATGGAAGAGATTATTGCAGTAAAATACAATGCTTCATAAACAACTTGATTTAGAATGATAATAACTGAATAAAACTGTACTGAACTGTGCACTTAATTTAAGGGGTTTCCTAATTTATACGACAATTCTAAACAAAATAATATCATTGGATGGATAGTGCCCAAAACAATGCCCAGTGCAAGTAGCTTCGTCTAAGCAAATAAACAGTGCGCATCAATTTAAAACATTTTAAAATTAAACGTTGCTATTTGTATCGTTCCCGTGTTCATTGCTCAACAAACCGAACCATTCGCAACCCAGAAGCCATTCGTAGACAGTGGAACTACATTACTGTTCAGCATTCCCCCCCCCCCTCCACTAACCAAATGTGACCTCAAGTCACCAAGGGTCCTATTTACGGCTCTTACTACTGCCAATTCGCCCAAACGAAAGAAAATGAATGCAATTCATTTCCGGCCGGTTGGTCAGAAGCGAACGCTATCGGTCCACCTTCCATGCTCCCAACACCCAACGTTGAAAGTGGAATCGTTTCGCGCGTTTACGATACCCGGTTCTGCCAGAGCATGGATGCAAGATAAAAAAAAATCCACAAAAAACACACACAAAACAATACCAACAACCACCAGCCAGCAAACCGGAAGCGTGCCGTCTAGACCAAGCGGGCCACACAGATTCGTTGCATACACAAATCGCGCCCCGCGCGCTGCAAGAAAAATCGTTCATCGTTTAGTGCAAGAAGGGGTTTTCCCATCCCTTCTACCCACCCATCTACCGACGATAAAATGGGGGAAAGACTTTTGTGTGTGTTTTTTTGGTTTCTTCTTTCACTTCCCAACCGCCGGACGGTCCAAGCACATCCCGCAACCATCCGGGGTGGGCGAAGATGGCGAAGCAATATGTTTTCCTAATTTATTGGCCACCAAAAAGCGAGTTATGGCCGGCGTCGGTGGCGTCGGTGTTTAGTAAGGCCCAGGTACCAGGGCCAGTTTTTCATGCCCCGTGGGTTACCGGGGGTTTTGTTTTTTTGTTGTCGCTGCCGTTGTTTACCCTGCAACATGTTCTGCCCAAGACACCGACTGCAAGCAAAGGGGTTAACGTCAGCGTTTTGTTTGGCCGATGCCCATTTTGTTGTTGCCGCTGGTGTGGCAAAGCGTCAAGCGTAAGGAGAGGAACATGCTAGCTGGGAAGAAGGAAGTGGTTCGAAATTTATCGAAGCTGTGAGTCGAAAATGCAGTCGAATTGCGTCGCCTATACACGAGCGGAATTGGAATCGCGCAGCAGTGGAGGCAGCTAAAAATATGTCCACCAAGTGATCAATGGCAATGGGGGGGAGGGGGGAGGGAGAGGGCGATTCGATTCGAAAGTCCACCATCAACAATAAACAGTGCAACGATAGAACACACACAACCATACAAAAACCAGGCACAAAAATGAACACGTAACAAAAGCTAACCTAACAAACCACGCGATCGGAGAATCTCGTCCATCCACGGCCGGTGTAGCATCGCCACACGCCACAAATCTTCATTATTTCGGCAAATTTAATAATGTCGCTCCGTTGAAGTAATTGCACTTTTCCCGAATGCAGCTGTTAGGCGGGGACGGGGTCGTGGTCGAGGCCGTCCGATCCACCGGCGGTTAAACGTTCGGTTGATGTAAACATAGCCTCATAAATCTCTAACACTGGAGCGCGCGCTCTCTCTCTCTCTCTCTCTCTCTCTCTCTCTCTCTCTCTCTCTCTCGGTCTATATTTCAAACCGTTGTGTTTGGCCGGATTGAGTGTACGCCTTTTTTGATGGCGCACCACCACCACCGGCTGGGCTAAGGTGCTTGAGGTGATTTTTTTCTGGTTTCCTATTGAAAAGAGGACAAGTGGATAGTGCGGAAGAGAGAGAGAGAAAGAACCACACCTCGATTTGCACGCGAGATTGATTTACTGGCAGTGGAATGTAATAAAGTGAGGTGAAAATTTGCTACCGTCCCCGTACTGGCAGTCGAACTGGACGAGACTGCTGTCGCCATCGATCACGTGGAGCATGGCCGGAGTTAACTATCAATTGACGTTTGAGTAAAGATAAATCTTGGAATTTCAGGGACTTTTTTTCCTCCCCCCCCCCCCCCAGCAGCAGTGTGTCCATTGATTGCAAGTGAAAAGAGCTGGCTGAACAGGTTCCAGCACTGATCGTAAACCGTCACCCACTTTGACGTACATTGTTTGTGCTGCTATCGAACCACCCAGACGTGCGGTTTGCTCAGTCCATCTACTGTGTCAGCAAACTAGCGAAGTTTTGGAGCTTGCACGCTTGACACTCCACTCCAGAAGTTGACCTGAACTGAAACGGACAAATTTGGTTTACTTTATTGAAATCAAAACCACAGCCACACATCCAGAATGGTTGCTGATGAGAGGTTGATGTTATGTTACCGTCGAGTGTCTTACAACCGGCACCGATAGTATACGACTGTTGGAATTACTTCCCGAGAAGTGTGTCCATTACTTGGGGTCGCCTTGAAAACCATGACGAATAGCCACACACAACAGTTGTGCAGGGTCTTAAACTCGTCCTTGCACCAAGCAAACCGGATCGTAGAATTGAAGTATGCGAATGAGGAAGTTCTTTTCCCAGTATTTACAGTGCGTTCGACAGTGGTACGGTTTGTTTTGCTATGATAGTGGCATCGTTTTCTCCATTTGCTCAAAGATCCAATGTACTAAGCGCTACAGAGACGTACAAAACAAAAAAAACAACCTCCTTCACTCGCCTCAGTATGTAACCTTCGTTCAGCAGTAAGTCCTCGATGTGCACACAAGCAATCGGACTTGAAAACAAATACAACCGACATCACTCTTCATCTTCGACCACAGAAGCCCGACCCGACCGCCACGGCGTTTTTCTCCCCCTGCTTTGCAACATCCCTCTCAGGCCGTGCACTCAGCTACCAGACCGAGACAAGCCAATAAAAATATTATTCCCGACTAATACTTTTAGTACTTGTCGGTGCTCGTTATGCTCGTGTCTGCGTGTAGTCTTACCGAGTCGAGGCAAAAAAAACAACTCTCTGGTTCAACGTTTAGGATGAATGTCGAAGCATTGTGCTCTTTCGTGCTGCTTTCAGTTCCACACAACATACTCGGTACACATCATGCGTTATGGACCAGTTTTTGTTTGTTTTCAAAACTGCCCTGATCTACTTAGCGGCAACTGTAGCGCAAGAAACATTGCGGTAGAAAATATTATAAATGTTTTCATATTTTTGCTGCCACGCTAATATGCTTGGGCGCTTCTCGTACGTTCAGCGTAACGTTACTATGACAGAGAGTGAGCGTGTGTATGTGTGGTGATATTGTATTGAGCTTCTTAACCACCCAGACAGCAAAGCACTGCGCAAAGCTTTTGCCCCGAAACCCCGAAACAAAAATCTTCCCCTGAGCAGTGTGATGCGGTTTAAAAAGTTTTCCCTTTTAGAGCAGCGATTCAGGATGACGCGACAGAGTGTGTGGGGAAGCATCGTCAGCCTTCCGGACGGACACGATTGACAGCAGTAACAATGCGTCAATTTTATTGTGTCGGTCCACCATTGCTTTTCCCGTGCCGCTCGGGTATAACGCTATAATCCCCGGGAGTTTTTCCTTGTTCACCTTCACTGAGGAAGATGATACTTTTGCCGCGCTGTCTTACTCTGCTTGCGCCCCGTGTTGGACGTCAAAACAGAAAAAAAGCAAGCAAAAGCAGGCAGATAAGAAGCGTAAGAAATCAATTTGAATGGAAATGTCGCTGCATAATCCACAGCTCAGCGACTCAACGAACGGCGCGCCTCGGAAGGTGGAATGAAAGTAGTTCCCTTTCGGTTAGTAGTTCCTTTAGAGCGGCTCACTGTGCAGACTACGCTACGAGAGAAAAAATGGAGAAAAGGAACACAGAGAGCAAAAAAAAAGCAACTCCCAACGCTAGACAAAGAAATGTTTGCCAATTTCTTTATTATTTTCCGCACACTTATTATATCCCACTCTCTTGCTCTCTCACACACTGTCTCTCACCTCCTGGTGGCTGTACTGCAGTGCTGACACGAGTGGAAAGCTTCGAACAAAAGCTGCACACTATAGATTGACAATCGCCACCGTGGCAGTCCCCTTCGGTCCCGTACCAGAAGGAGGAACTTTTGCAGAATGACAATTTTCTTCGTCACTATCATTTATGAGCGACATTCGTCACCGGCAGCGGCTCATTCGCAATCGACAGTTCACCATCTAGATAGTGCTTGCCGCCGCCGCCACCGCCACCACACAACCGTCCGAGGGACCGAGAAAGGTCTGAAGAAGCTGTTTCATTTTCTTGCTGAATTGACGACCTCGTCCACCGGCATCGCCAGCAGTTGGCAAACCACGCAGGGCGAACGTGGTGAGGCAAGAACCTTTCTGCAATTGGCGAAAGCGAATCATCTGCCGGCGTGTACAGGTTCGATAGTTTTCGCACACCGCCGGTTGTGTGCGGCAGGGGGTTGAGCCATAAAATAGAGCGTGGCGTCGTACGGACACGTACAGTAACTTTGTTGCAGCAGTGTTCGGTAGCCGTTGTACGGTAAACTACGTTAGGTGCAACGTGGCGAACATCTGTCAACTAGTTCAAAGGAAGAAACACTTTCATTTCACCTCAACGGAGCAGCTTCAGCAGGGCTGAAAAGACCGTAAGACTTTCAATTATTCGCACCGTAGTAAAGTGGAATCGTTTTGCACGCGGCAGTCGAGTTGAGCTGAGGTTTGCTACGCACTTAGCATGTGTCTAAGCACTCTCGAGAGCGATCGGCATCGGTATCATCGAGCTTGAAGAAGTCATTAACGAGGGAAGCAATGTTGAAGCAAATAAACATCCAATGGTTGATCAAGCGTAGAGTGTGCTGGCTTAGCGAGCAATGCTCTAGAGAAGAAATTCTCCAGAAAACTCTCAATGGCCTCCTGAATGATTTACCAATGTTCCAGTGCCTGTAGCTTACAATTCTACCGCTTTGTTTTAATCAAAATCCAGTCTTCGAGGAATTGCGTCAAAAAGCTTGAATACATCATCAAGCATTTCACTTTCCATTCCAATGAGATTGCCTTTTTTTAAGACATTTAGACCTCAGCTGAAGCCTACGCGGGGAAGCCGTTCGATCGATTGACGTCGGCGATGGTTTTGATGTGTCGCGTCTGGAAGCAGCAATGGGATGAGATTATCACAAATCTAAACTGCAACAAGCGAAAAACCAGCTTCTGCCCGATCGGGAAAAAATAGAGGCTCCCCGGGCACCATTCGAAAAGACATTCGCGACGAAGCGTGAAAGCGTGTA
Source organism: Anopheles merus (assembly GCF_017562075.2). Taxonomy (NCBI): domain Eukaryota; kingdom Metazoa; phylum Arthropoda; class Insecta; order Diptera; family Culicidae; genus Anopheles; species Anopheles merus. The sequence continues at coordinate 45,742,470 of NC_054083.1, read as the reverse complement.
TCAGAAATGAAATTGATATCGCATCCAGCACCACTCAAGGATTCGTGCTTTTCTTGTTTGGTTGTTGCTGCCGTCGTCTTTCAACTCTGTGCAAATGTTGCCATCTTTCAAGCGAACGGTTGTTATAGCGGAATCGGATACCACAGTATCATGGTACAATGCTGGGTCGATGAGGCGGGAAACGGAAACCTTTTCGAAATCAATTTACGATGAAAAGATTGGTCCAAAGATTGGAACCGTCGCGTTTTTTGTGCAGACAACTGCTTTCGTGGGAAGGGCTGAGCTTTTACAGCGGCAAAAGGGTTACTTCACAAGCTTGAAAGCCCTGCTATTGGTGTTGGGGCGACTTTGTTCCGGTGTGTAACCAGCCTGATCAGCCGGCGAACCTGATCGCGTGGTCGTTTTGTGCGCCGCGCACTGATTGAAGCATCCGGGTTAATAAAAGAAACCGTAGAGTGATGGTTTTTGGGACGCAACGAAACGAATAGAAGCACGTGAAACAGTAATTCTTGAAGATGTTTCGGAAATGGATCGTCTGAACAGGAGTTGAGAAAAAAGTATTTTAGACAAAACAGCAAAGAAGCAGGTCTAAAAGAGCACCGAAATGAGGATTTTAGATATGGTCATTTAATCAATCAGATAAGATCAACTTTAACTTGCTTTAAATATTGATGGTGTGGTGTAATGTTTGATTGTTGGTCTTTGTAAAAGACAAACAAGTCATGTTTCGTGTAGGTGACTTGTGGCTTCAGCATGGTCATTTTTTTATCTTGAAAGCTGTAGAGTAAACATATTCTATTCATCCTCCTTTACCAAGAACAGATGCTTCTCTTTGAAGTTTTACAATTACCTTCATAAAAAAAACGTTGCAACATGTTTACATAGCATTCACTACAAACTCTACTCTAACACGTTCGACTACACTGCACCGCCTGCCTAATGGGTGCTGTTTTCTTAGTCATCCACTTAGTTGCTATGTTTTGATGACTTCCGGCCACTCTGTGGTCAGTTGTTATAACGCATAATTGCTCGCCGCGCCACTCATCAGTCCAACCATCGCTCACCGCAAGCTTCATTTAACGTTTAGTCACCGTTAATGAGCCACATCGCTAAATGGACAACTGTCACTGTGCCTCGGTGCTCGATCTCGGTGCCGTGCATGCCACCAGTATAGTGTTCCACTTTTTTTGTTGATGTTAACTTCTCACTTCCGGCACGAGAGATTGGAGTAGAAGTTGACGAACCGTAAATTGCTACTTTCTTGTCGGGACGGGAGGATGCAGTACATACAAAAAGCCACTTCCACGATGTGTGGCATCACGTATCACGGAAGGAATGCTGTGGGAGGTTGCGGCTGTAGAAGGCATGGAAGAAGACACGGCAAACGCAACCGCGGGGAAGCCACCAGGGATCGTTAGTTACGCTTGCGGCACGGGTGTGTTACATGGGACTTAATAGTGGAAACATGCACTACCGCAGCAGCTTGCGGTTTTTCGGGTTTCCCGGACGCTGAACAGCCGCTTGGACCGGTCAGAACGTACTGGCACTGTGCTACAATGCAACGCTCTATGCAACTATGCGCATGGCTCAAAGAACAATCGAGTATCCGACCGAACCGCAGCGAGAGCTACACGCTGATGCGGTGCATCTGCATCACGGTTCGAGAGAGGGGAAAACGGCCCCGACTCCGGCTTTTTCGGGTAGGCAAATAATATTATTATGTCCAAACTCATAAACCATAATTTGCACCGCGTATCGCTTTTATGGGTGCGGTATTCTATCGACCGTGTAGTGGGGACTCCAGAGTCGCGACCAGAGTCCATCGGTCCACCTTATGCAAGAAGTGCCCTTACGCTTCGCTTGTACGGAGGGATGGCGAGCCAATACGGCAAAGTTGCAAGTCTGTTGACACACACACACACTCAAACTCCCTCGGACGACACTCGCGCTGCGAGGCAAACCGGGGACCAGTTGTCGCAGTGTGGCACAGCAGTGTGCTATGTGTGTTGACGTTCGTACCAAAGTATCGTACAGCCCTAACCACACTGCCCATTATGTTCTCCATTTTACAGCCCAAACAGAAGGTGCGCTTCATTGACCGTTTCCGGATGGGACACACAAACTCCCCGTCCCCCGGGGGGAAGAGTTTTTGTGACCGTATCGATTGAGCTGTTTTCCAGCGGCGTCTTCTTACAAGCCGGCTTGTTTGGCAGTTTATATTAGATATTATGAACGAGATGTCACCTTTTCTACGACCTTTTCAAGATTCTGCTGCTGAATTGTGCCATGAACTAAGCACCGAATTTGTTGCCAAACGCACACACTAATAGCCCCTGCCCAGGGTAGGTCCACCCGCGTGGAACGTCATCCTTGGGAGAGGATAATTTATGTGCTGCCGCTGCAAGAAGTTGGCCAAAAGTTCGACAAGCTTGCAGTTGGCGCTGCAGTCAACATGGGGCCCGTTTGCCGTGCTCTAGTGATACCACTTTCGGCAAGCACGGTGCATGGGAAACAGTGTCAGCTCCTGTCCACGGCACAAAATGTTTGAGCTAAAATTAAAACTGTCAACTGGGACGATGAAAACTCATCAGATTGGAACGCTAGTGGTGTGGAAGTGTTCCATTAGCGAGTTCCCTTCACACAAGGCGGGAGGGGGAAAAAGTTCCCGCAAATTAAAGATTGTCATCAGCTCGGGATGAGGGAATTCAGTACGGCTGTTTCGTGGATATAATAAAACGAAATGAACACACAATAATAAAGCGTTGCAAGCGTTGGTTGTTTTTTTTTCTGTTCATCTGTCGCGTTGCATCGCGCTCGGCTTTGGCCCTTCTTTATCACTTCATTTATTGTGATCTGTTCATGATTATGATTATTTGTGCTATTAGCATAACGTACTGCAAATTGTGGCCATCATTGCAACCATCTGTTGTATGTTTTCCTTTTGTTAATTAAATGCAAAAGTATAAAAGTGCACGCAGGACCCACACATCGTCACAATCCCAAAAAAAGAAGCTTGAAACAAATTATGTTCATCACGCGTTGCTTATTACGAAGCCAATTACGCTTGAAAATAGCGTACGTTTGAGCTAACAAGGCACTATTTGAAGTTGCATCGATGTGCAAATTATTATAAACACACATCCTTCCACTTCAACTCGAGTCGATGTATGCCGCACAGCGGCACTACAAGTGCTGTACTTTTAATTCCACAATTCTGCAGTGAAATAAGTTAACGATTTTACACATTTTTACACATCAAGTTACTATGTTAAGATTGGGTTTTACTGCTTCACACACCCATGTGGTACCTCAAACGAGTAGCACATACAGTGTGTATTAAACCACGACTGGATTTTGAGTGGTTTCGTTCGACAACTTTTCGGTGTGTTGGGTGTTGATTTTGTAGACATCATTAAATATGCAAAGACTTGGCTGGTGGTTTTTAAGTACAAACATCAACAAACCACTGCAGCAGTTGCAGCATCGTGGTAGAGTTGCAAAATACTTTCCTATATGTACGAAAGGACAAAAAAAGCTTAATTTTGCTTCCCTTGCGATGGGTGGGAAAAGAAACCGTTGGCACACACTTGCAAACGTTAAACTATCGTAACGTGGTGGGATGATGATTGACAAGTGAGATGCCACGGATCGTTTGAACTCTTTAAGCAAATTATTTTACATCTTTTTGCTTAAAATACGAAACATAAATGCGGTTAAACTTACTGCGGTTGGTACCGACGTTTGACAGATTTCCAATGCATTCCTAGCGCCTAATATTTTTATGATTTTTTCCATACTCTGGGTAAAGGAGCAAATTAATTGAAAATGAGCAACCCGGGCCACCATTTGAAAAAGCTCGCCACCGCGAACATAATCCATCCTCACTTAGACAGCCTGGCAGGTGGTTTGAATAATTTCGCCAGAAAAACCGCGCCCCCAGGTCCGACGGATGACAAATCGGGCAATTAATTTCAGTCGGCTGTGGAAAATCGAACCGGAAACAGCGCTGAATTGCACGCCCAATATCGCGCACAATGTTCGTCTCTCATTACATGATTAATGATGTAATTCTAATGTCGGGCGGGAAGCGGCAGCTTTCGGATTGCTTTCACACTTTTGTGACGCTGACCGCGGTTGGTTTTTTGCTCGAATTTTACTGTCTGCCTCGCTCAACTGCTCTGCACGGGGTAGCGCAATTACAATTTAATGAGAAGCGATACGTTTCAGATCAGTCTTGCAAATGGGCGAGAATTCATACCCATTGGGGTGGTGTCGCGCAGACGATTTCACGCTTTTAACTGTTCGATTATAAATGGGTCTTTCTGCTCGCTGTGGTTGATCAATTTTCATTAAGTTCAGCGTGACTATGATTTAGCTACTTGCTTGAAATTGGGTTGATTTTTTTGCTGAGTGTGGGACAGGAAGCGTGATGAGTTGTGAAAGTGATAACTGCGATCAATCAGTGCACGATTGCGCGTAGTAGCAGCACCATCTTCCGGGGCACAATCGATAGCACGTCCTATAAATTATGCCGTTTGAGTGCAACCATCAGCTTCATTGATAATTATATTAATCATCGCCCATTGAAATATTTTTCAGCAGCCAAACTTTGCCTCCATTGTTTTGCCAGTAGTTTATGAGCTGTAAAAGGTGGAGAAACAAAAGGGGTTTGCTTGCTCCCCAGTGCACATCACCCGCCCTCACTGCCACTACTATTATTGTTGCGTCGCCCCACTAGCGTATAAAGGCGTCCGATAATTAAAGTTCCTCCTTTCGCTTACCCAGCGGATGATAATTAAGTCCTTAAGCCTCCGAGCAAAGGTTTTGGCTTTCGCCGCCGTTTTGGCTTTAAACGGAACGGGGGCGTTGTTATTGCGAACTTTTTATACGCCGTTGCTAGGTCGGAAACGCTGTGTCGGTCGGTCGTTTCCCGGTCGCAAAGATGGAAGTAAAAGCCTGCCCCTCACCCCAAACGCCATCCCGTTTGTTGCCATCGTGGATCGTGGAACTCCCAGGTTCCAGGTTATGGTGGCATAAAATCAATTTTATCCTAATTTTTACGACCCATGAAACACAAGGCTGACGACGCGTCTAGGTACTTGGGTTAGTGTGCGGTGTGCACAAACATTTACAAAACCAACTCCCCCATCAGGAAGGCACTAAGCTGCTACTGGGCTAGGGCGGTTTCCTTGTTATTTGCCCTTTAATTTTGTTTCCTCCACACTTAAAGCATCGTTTTAGGTGGCCGAAGGGCAACCCCATTGGCTATTGGTGTGTGAAGCTGACGTAGAAGTTAGCAGCAGTGCAAGCGTAAGCGAGATAACTCCTAGCCATCCGAAATAAGACAAACAATCGATGGCGAGCAACCAATGACAACGGAGTAATTTATGGTGCAAAAGGCAGTGTTTTTTCGTCTCTTTTTGCAAAAAATTTTTAATTGTTTTTTTTGCCATCTTCTTCGTTCGATCGGGAACAGGGACAGCAAGGCTAAACGCTTTATTTGCCTCCGGGATATGAAACGACACTAACGCCACTGCTGCTCATGAAAACAAATGCTCATCTCGCAATCAATCTTCCCGGCAGGACAGGTCAAACAGTGTGTGTGTGTGTATGTGTGCGTGAGTGTGCTGGATGAATTCCGGATTTTATTGATGCTATAAATTTTATCCCATCATCTCAGTGAGAGCAACGACTTTTCGCTTTGGCGTCAGACAGAGTTGACCCGAATTCGGGCAAACCGAAAGGCATGGGCCACGTGCTCTAAGCGGATCACCCTTGGAGATGGAAACCACTTTCCTGCTTTGACAGAATTTCAACATTCTGAGAGTAATTAAATCCCCGTGCCCAAAATTGTTTTCCTCTCGTTTCCAGTTTCCAGTAGCAGTGGTGGAAGTTTTGCATCCGATTTCTTTTCTCCAATGCTTATCAATTAACCTCTTGTTGATGCGCATTGATGCGGCATTGATGGTGGTGGCACGGTAGATTTACACAACCTGTGGTTTTGCAACTTTCAGTCGCACGCTTTGTAAATAAACAGGAGAGGGAGTGCGTAACCAACGGTGAAAAGTATCGCTTTTCGCTTACCCAGCTCTGTGCGTTACGCTCGATGGAAGTAAGTGATAAATTTTTCACCAGAATCACTCTTACGCAAAACAGACGCAAGGAGTGAGCATCGGCAAACGTTTCCTTGGCTACCGACAGCTTCACTTCGTTCCTTTCGCTGACGCTCTGCGTCAAACTCCTTCCAACGAAACACAGTGAGGGTGCGGTGCGTAACCCATAGAAACGTGAGCCTTTGATTAATTACGAAGGCGGAAGATTCTTCTGATGATTTTAGCAGTTTTTTTTGCTCTCTTCCCCGAATTTATATCTTTCTCTCACTGTGGGGAAAAACATTTCCAGTAGGAAAGGTGGAAGCTGCCAGAAACAAACCAAAACAACGAAGGCAAAAAAATCCTAATTAATTTTCCCATCCCCTTGCTCCTTACCTACTGCCACAGTATAGCTGGTTAGTATATGATGAGAGGAAGAGAGAGAGAGAGAGAGCGAGAGAGAGAGAGAGAGAGAGAGAGAGAGAGAATCTTGGCCAAAAATTGTTGCCTTTGCCAAATTATTGAAAGCAACGCAGCCACACCCTTTGGGAACCTCACCATTCAGGTACTCTTTACTGTGCGCCTCAAACGCAACTCGATATTTGTGTGTGTGTTTTTTTGTTCTTATCACTTGAAACATTAATCCCTTTCTGGACCAAAAACGGAACAAGCAAGATTTGCTGCATTTTCCTTGTTCGACTGTTTGCGAAAAGCCGCCAGGGAGAAAAATGAAGATGAATGAAGAAATGGTTATTTTTTAAAACATTTTTACCAGTCCTCCACTTGTTTTTTTTTTGGTTTTGAATGGCCGTTCAAAAAAAAGGCACCAAAACTTGGGTTAGAAAACGGGCCAGTGAACGCTTCTTATCGCGAGCAATTAAATTAAGCGTACAAAAGTTAAATTGAATTGAATCTCAAGCGACCCCGGACTGGCCCGCGCTTTGGCATTTTCCCAGTAAGAAGCTTTCCATTCGTAAGTTTCTTGTTCTTCGTCATTGTGCTTTTTCCGTTTGCCGCAGTAAGATAAGATCGAATTCGTGTTTGGAACTATCAAAGACTCCCCAAAACTCTCTACGCAGTCACCGTGCCAGGCAGCAGGGACAGTATCAGTGATCGTGATTTTAAAACCAGCAAGAAGAATACGGAAAAAACCCGGAAACTCTACACCGTCCGGATTTGGATCTGCCGGTTTTAACTTCGCTAAATTAAAAACACTCTCACTCCCAGTAGCCCAGTTATCCCAGGCCTTCCCCTAAATCGATGTAAGATAAGCTTTGATCTGATTGAAAAATCTCGTCACCACCGCGCGTTCGGGTCGCACGGAAAACCCCCAAAACGAGCCCGTGAAGGAAAAGTGGAACAAAAACTCTTAATTTCATCATGCTAAATCAAATTTATCACCCCGGAGAGTAGAGCAAACTCTACGACCGGAAAGGGGTCGAGGTGACGAACTGGAAAACTTACCATCCCAGCGCGGTGGCGCCTTTTGCCCGCAGCATCAAAGAAGCCGGGGACTTTAATTCAATAAGCCGAAAGCTGGCTGCGTTAAACTATAAGTAGATTTAGCTTACTAATCTACGCCGGGAGATATTATTTAAAGCGGATTTGTGACACAGACACACACACACACACAGCGGTTCAACGAACTGATACTGTTTCTTGTCATCGCTAACGGAAAAATGTTACGGCTTGGTTCCACTTGGCTAAGCGATCGATTGATAGGGTAGCGCTTTATAGTTGATCTGCTTTGATCTTTCAAGCAGCGTCCCAAGAAGCCTTTCAATTTGTCACACCCATTATGAAGCTTAGAAATCTTCGTCCCGTAGCAACGCGAGTGTGTGTGTGTGTGTGTGTCTGTGTGTCAGTAACAAAACCTTCTCCCCCCAATAACCTCAAGCCCTAACGCGTGATGACACGTTTTAGCACCACTCCATCATCCATGTGTGACGAACCTTTGCCTGCTGCAAGCACATCTGACACCAGCCAGCGCCAGAAGATCCCACACAAGTGCCCGTTGCCTTAAGTAGACGTGTGCCGTCGGGTGCACGTCACTGGCGGGAAAGGGAAAGACGTGCCACTGGAGCTAATGGACATCGATGTGGGACGGTTTCTTGGGTAAGTGTTTTGAAACAACAGCAGCAGCAGCAGCAGCAATATCACCAGCCACCAGCTCATCCGTTTACTGCGGCGATGTTTGTGTGTGGTGCTAATGGGAACAATGATCATCATCAGGTTCCTGGTTCCAGATCCTTCCGCAAGCCGTGTCCCGTCCCATCCATCCATCTTCATTGCTTCAGCCCCGCGCAGACGTTATATTGGATGATAACGATGATGAGGATGATGAATATGATGTCATCAGTGTGGGCCTCATCGCAGCGCCGTCTCCGCCAAGGATGTTAACGAGGGCAGGAGGTGACGCATATGGGATGGTGATTTCACCCCCACACATTGATGACCTTTTCTGTCGTTTAGAGGAGGGTGAATTCGGGATGGATGTAAGATGCAAGACTTCAGTTTTGGGTGCTGAGGATGGTTTTTTAAGAGTTTTAAGAGCTGGAAAAAGAGCATTGAGCTGGAGGAAAATACTGTTAAAGAATTGTCCCGTCATGCTTGGAGCTTGCTTTTAAGATCTTTTTTTGCCATGCATGTTGCGATGGCTGTCAGATTTCATTGTTTATACTGCTCCGAGATGGGGATCCTATTGAGCCAAAGGGAGACCAAAAAATAACTCCTCCCTGGAAGAAAAACAACTGCTCCATCCTGCAGGTTCTTGCATACTCATCAGCAAAAATCCATTTCTACGAATGGCACACACCCGTGTCGGTAATTTCAGCTTCTCCACTTCAATCACCAGAATGGGGAGGGATTCATTTTTTGCCACCTCACACGGCTCACCCCCTCGGGTGCCACCCATCAAACTCCCCTTACCCCAACAGCCAACAACAAAAGGAAAAGAACTTGATGGGTTTTATTCGTCGATATCTTTGTTCTGCCGTTTCGTTTCCTTTTTTGCTGGCTTTCTTTCGACTCGCTTGCCGAACTCTTCTTTGTGCATTGTCACGGACGTCAGTATAAATATCGGTAAAATATCGTATCGGAAAAGCGTGAATGCATAGAAACCCGAACAAGAAAGCACAACCACACACACACACACACGAAACACACAATACAGCAGCCTTAGCGGAGCTCGAGCCCGGTTTCGTAACGTAAGAAAGCACCCACCCCACCCCTGCCTACTGTGGTTCTCGCAGAAGGAAAGGACACCCAAGCTGGTGGCTGTGAGTGATGTGCAGCAGTGGTGGAGAAAAGATACATTAATATTCCCAGACAAGTGCGCTTATTGTAATGTGAGATCTTACATGTGATTACGTTGCCCGGGCTTTCGGTTCGTTGCAAAGGTGACGTAAGGTATAATGGCAAGCGAAGATGGGGGCCAACGAAGATGAAGTCGATGATGGTGGCCCGAAGTTGGTGGCCGCTTTTGCCGACCCTATTGTCATCGCAGCGCATGAACCCCTCTCTCTCTCTCTCTCTGTTCTGTTATGCCCTCGTAAAACCATTTTCTGGTGAAGCAGTTCGATGGTAGCAAGACCCCGCCTGTCAAACGATGGCACGACGTGCTAGTGATGCGCCTTGCCTCCAATGACATACTGCACACCGGGGAGGTGGCAAACCTAAATTTTATCCCCAAAAAGAGAGTGGCTGGGTGTGTGTGTGTGTGTGGTTTTTTTTTGTCCCATTCCCTTTTCTGCCTGGGCAATGTATCACCGAAAATCCACCAGCACACAGTGCACACGGGCCGACGGCAAGCGAGCAAAACAGGAAAAATCCATTTTTCATCTATTCTTCTTCAATCCCGGGCAGGAATCGATCCACCCTTTTCCCGAACCCCACGCGCTGAGAAGAAGCTTCTGATGAGGTAACAACGTATTGGGTGATGAAATTACATCCTTTGCAGGTTGCTGAACCAAGCCAGCCCAGCCCAGCCAGCCAATTCATGTTGGGCCGGATCCATCAGCATAGCAACCTTCCCCAGCAGAAGGAATGAGATAGAAAAGGTGGTTTTGTCATTTTGAGGAAGATTTGTTTTCTTTTCTATCTCTTTTTTTTTGGAGGTTGATGAAAGGGAAGGGGTGAAAGGAAGAAGGAAGGGGAAAACTTTCACTAGCTGCTGCATCCTTAAGAAAGTAGCCGGCGGTTCGATGAGTTAGCAGCATCGACCGCGTACAAAACGAGCAACGTCTGCAACGTCGGTACGCATCATTATGAACAAGCAAGAAAATCTGCAAGAAACTCTTATACCGACGCAGCACCAGAAAACAGAAGCAGTATAGTGATGCAAAGAACGAAATTGGTTGCTGGTGCTGGTGGTTGGGTGAGTTTTTCCAATGAAACTAATTAGTGCTCCCCGGTTGGATGCCCTCGCTGATGGCAGACACGTAATTACGAAAAAATAAGAAAGGGAAGCAAGCATGAGTTTCGTGGGGGAGCAAACGGACGCTAATGCCTTTTACATGGAGTATGTGCAGACAAGCGGTGAACGAAAACAATGTAATGAGTACAATGACAGTGGCTTTTTTATTCATGCTTCAATTTCGATTGGATATTGGGAATGGTTTATCGAAAATAGAAATCACAATTTTATTACCAAAGGAATAGGTCAGAGGTCCTAAGTTCACATCCCTTCACAAAGGACGACTAAAACAGTGCATGAAAAATGGACATAAAATCTCTCCAACAAGCTCAACTCAAAAAATGGCCTCCCCCAAAATCATGTTAGCCCAAAACCCGATATCAAATGCCTTGATCGAATCTTCCATCACAGAATCCCCATCCGCAACAGTTAAAAGGTTCAATTTCCATTAGCAATATTGATTTGACGTCTAGTGCGATCCCTCTTTGCCCATGATCCCTCCATGTAAAACTCGACCAAATATTGTATTTCTGCAGTGCAGAGCATTTAGAATGCATCGATTTTAGTTGCTGCCCCGTCCAATACTGGCCATCCGGAGTCGTTCTTCTAAAACTGTTAGACAAAAACAGAGCTGCGCCATCCAACCAAACAAAACGAACCGGACGGTGAAACTATCACCGTGCAATGCAAATGGAAACTGATGGGATTTTGTAACCAACCGCGCTGCCCACACTGGGGCAGCGTTATCGTGGTGGTCCTTACCGGAGCTTAGCAAACGCGCACACAGTATCGTACCGCGCCAACATCGATCCGGCCATCAATTTTAGGCTTGCTGCATTTTATTTCGTTACCCACTATCTCGGCGCGTATTTTGTGATATGGTAAGGGTGCGCGTTTTTTTCCCTCTTTTAATCGATTGCTTTTACACCGAAAAAACCGTCGTCTGAATAAAAAAAACGAAACATTTTTAGTGTTGGCCCCATACACCAAGAGAAGGAAACCCGAGTTTGGCTAGCAACGCTCGCGAAGATCCATGACAAACTGCACTTTCTCGAGTTGCAGCAGCAATTTATCTGTTGACAGCTACTGTCACACCACCAGTTTGGCACCTGTTTGTACCTGCGGGTTGTTTTTTTCCGTTCGCACAAGACGAAGAAAAATACACCCTACACCCAGGGGAGTACGACGATGTACGACGATCGGTAAAAAAGGTGGTAAAAACGTACGCCAGCAATGGGTTTCTTGCAAAGATAAATTGTTTTCGCACTCCACTCCACTGCCACACACTCGGCCAACGGTGCAGACAGAGTTGACTGTCATCGTTTAGATAAACTTTCCGGCGTGCACAACTGTCAACCTTTTTCGGGCGCCAATGTGCTGTGATTGCTCTTGCGCACCGTATTTCTTTACATTGCCATAAGGTGACAACAGTGGCCAAAGCGAATCACTTCAACGACAACTATTTGTAGCGTTTGAGAGTGATGTCATGTGGAAGCAGAGAAAGGGACGTTAATATAAATGATGTGAACTGCTGGACAGCTCTTGACTTTGACTTTGATTCACCTTTTTAGGGGCATCTGAGCGAGTGAGTTTTCAATTTAGTTTGTTACTGTATCGTCGCCTTGCATGGAGAGTCAATAAAATTGAATATTTGAACTTTAAATTGGTAGCCGTACCAACTTACCTCGAATGAAGATGATTCTGCGGCACGAAACGAAGAACTTTAAAATTACACTTGCTTCGTTCGTTTCGTTATTTTGATTGCAACCCGTGTAGTTTGACATTTGTAACACAGCTTTTGGCGCGTTGCATGGCAAATGGGAGAATCTGCTCGCCCAGATTGCAGTGTGCAAATTTGACATTTTCAAACGATACCGGTCCCGTTGGGAATGTTTCTCTTTCTACGTTGCACTTTGTGTGTTTTTATTTATTTTCGCTTGCGCCGTTTGGATGGGTAGTGTTTGGATTAATTTCAGCGCACCACTGGCGTGTCTGGTGCTACGTCCATGGTTGTGCTGCACCCGTCCCGACACCGTCTGAAACAACATAAAAAAGAAACAGACACAACAACAAAAAATTAAACTCAATTCAACTGACAGCTGAAGTGTGAGGTTATAAAATTGAACACAACTAAAAACTTCGTTCCTTTTCTCCTATTTTTATTTAGAGTGTGCTGTTGGGGTTTTCCCCATTGCAGCTTTGCGCCTGAAACTAGGCAAACGTTACAGCATAGCCGAGCGCTGGCTACTCGATGATCCTCCGTGAGTTCCGCGCGATAAGAAAAGGGGAAAGGTTGCAGCAGCAAAAAACATGCCATTTCGTGGCACAGCCACGGCCCGACAACATTGTTGACCACTGCAGCCGCGCTTTGGTGTGCCAATTGTGCCAACCAGCGCGTTTACCAACACATGGCGTCCCAGCGCATGACGTGGATGGCAATCGAAGTTATTCTTTCTTTTTTTCCCCCGCGGATGGTTTGAAATAGTTGTGATTCCGTTTTTCTTTTTAATTTTTTCCCCCGCACTTCATTTCTGAAGCACAACCTGCAGCACACAGCAAAAAAAAACCCTCCCAACCCAATAAGGCAGGCACCGGGTGAGAAACGGAATCGTAATATGAATGTAAATTTGAAAACTTGTTTCCGGTATGTGATCGGAATTGGATTTTCACTCGCCGGGCAGCGTCTGTCCGTATGGTGTTGGCATAGCGTGTCGACGGGCAAGAGTGGCAACCGTCAGATTGGAGTGTCAATGAGGAGCAATCGAGAGCGAGAGAAAGAGAGACAGACGAACGGGCTTGATGGGAAGCATATCAAATAACATCGAATGGGAAACTGGGTGCAGTAGTAATTTTCCACTGTTTGCCGTTAGCGTTACGAGGATTACGAGAGGGTTGAGTTTGTGGGTTTTATTTCCCATTTTTTTGTCGCTGCTACTGCTGCTAGTTTAACACGGCTTAGATTGGAGATGACATTTTAATCGACGGCTCACAACTGCTGCCAGACGGTGCCGGGCTAAAGAGGGGAGAGTGTCTGATTCGAGATTATCTGTATGAAAATTATCACTTCCAAATCGTTTCATGCATTTAGCTGAATCATCTTGAACGGTTTAGAAACGGATGGCTTAAGCGATAGTTTTGAAGAATTAAAAGATGATTTTCGATTTGTTTTTTTTTTGTCATATTTTCACAATACTTCTAACGGCGTTCTTGTAAATCAATTCATTTAAAATAAAGAATGCCTTAGGTACGTCCAGCAAACCAGTGAAACTCACTCAATAAACCCACCATCTTGTCACTGTGCCAAGTTCGAAGACATAAACCAAGACTGATAACATGATTACCGTTTCCGGAAGACCGGAGGAAATAAACAAGTGTCTTCCAAGCTGCCGAGCGCTTGTCCCGAAAATGTGTTACTCCCGCTTGCTACCCTCTCCGGCCGGGGGAGGAATGTGCGCTAGAAAATGGATCGCAGCCTTGCGTTATCCACCCTCCCAATGGAAAAACACCATTTTGGCGGCAATGGCGGCGGTCCATCCTCCGACGACGCGCAAAAAGGGGAAAGCGCACTCAATTTATCACGCTATTAAGTAATTTTCCTTTAACCGTGTTTGAGGAACCATTCGTCACGATTCGGACCTGCTGGGTCCGAGCTGGTAGGGAAGGGGATTTTTATTTGCGCTCTAGAGCAGCGCGACTGGAAGGTGGAAGCAGGATTCAGACCGGAAAGGACAGGAGACAGACAACAAGGGAAAAGCTGCAGCGCAACGACCGACGTTCCAACCATCTTCCTGTACCTTTGGTTGAGCAGTAAGCACGGGACGGGGAGAGAAAAATGCTATTGCAGCAAATTAAGATAAAATGAAATTGAATTCACTGCACGAATGCAGTCGTCCTGCATTTTTGTCTGTTCCTGGGCGTTTATATCTGTGTGTGAGTGTGCTTTTGGCGTAATGGAAGCTGTAAAAATTTCACCCAAGAACCGAAAGTAACTGCTTGCCGTTGTTAAAACTTGTGAAATAAGCGAAGAAAGGACGGCCCCGTGAAAGCGCTTTTACCGGGAAAAGCGGTAAGAGTAATTGTGCTGGAGCTCGGGAAAAGTGTCCTATTTTTTGGAGAAGGTGGATTTTTCCCCATCCTTGTTTGCTTTTCCGAGCATGGTCGTGTTAAATTAACCTGGTTCAGTTCTTTAGCTGGACTGGTACTGTTGGGTTTAAGCGAGAAAGAACCTACTTGCCACACAAACCTTAAATGGATAGTATTAATATGCCGCACTTTAAAGTACACTTTCGAGAAGGATGCACCACTTTTCCAGCTAGAGAAAAATCTGAACGCAAGTAATTCACAAAAAGCACTCACCGTTGATGGGAAAGTAAATTAAGTGCACTGAGGAGGTATTTATGGGAAAGCGTTTTGTTTAATTGCACGAGCGTCATTAAGGAAACGTCAAAATGGAAAGGTACATAAGGTTCTTTGTTCGCGATAAAGTTGCTCCAAAGTACTGTTGGCTTCCGTTTGTCGGAATTTGGAATAGATTAATACCACAAATTCAAGAAGCGGCTTTACACCAATAGAACATAAAATATGTCTTTTGATGAGTTTATAACAAGCACAGTCGTAACAGAAGAAAGAAAAGTTGCTTTTTAAATGAGTGAACTGATTATTATGAAAATACTGAACCAAGAAAACTACATGCCAACTCATTTTCCACCATGTTAACCACCGCAAAACTACTCCTTGGGTCCCTTTCCCAGAACGGTTTGTTTTCACTCGTCAGCATGATCAACTCCTGCGATAATAAGCGTCATATAACAAATGGATGCGCTGTCTTACTCGTGAAGGTGTTTGCGTTTTCGCGCACATGTTCTTTGAGTTTGACGCAGCGAAAGCAAGTTTTGTGCAGCGAATGTGTCAGGAAGAGAGTGCAACATTCGAAACCGAAAAACCAACCTTCACAAAAACGTCAAAATAAAACTAACCCTCGGGCGTGTGTGTGAACTGAAGCAAGTTCACGCAAAAAAGTGAGATGAGATGGTGTCTAATTTACATTTTACGGTTATGGCAAGCTGAAGTAAAATGTGTGCAGCGCTGAGGAAAAACATCTCTCGTCCCTCACCACACTGTACGCCGAATGGAAAACCCCACCACGGTGCGCTTTAACATGACGGATTTATTAAGGAAGGGAAGGCACAAACGAACGGCACAAAAACTTCACCTTCCTCGGAGTAAGCCGCCTGTGCAGGGAACTTGTTCATTAGAAGAAGTTTATCCCCGAGCTCGTCGTTTTCAGTTTTCACTCGTGTGTGTGTGTGTGCGTTAGGGGGGTAAGCGAAGAATAATTGTTTGCTGCACCGCTTGCAAATTCCGCTATTGCCGGAGGTCGATTTGAGCTAAAGTTGTGCAGCAACGGTACCGAGCTAGCTCCTTTTGTGCATCGTGTACCTTCACCGATTCATTAGCAAAATAGAAAGGAAAGCTTCTCTGCACACACACACACACACACACACACACACACACACACACACACACACACACACACACACACACACACACACACACACACACACACGCGGTCGATAAAGTTTCATATGTGTAATCGTTCGACAGCCATTGGCCGCACAATTTTGCGCACATAATGCTATCCATTTTAGTCGATTAAAATGCAGTCAAAATGGTAACCACCTCATCATCATCACCATCATCATTCATCATCATCACATTTATTCGCAGCGTTTTATTCGTCATCGTTTCTGTGCTTACATTTCCAGCAAAGCTAAATACATATATATCCAACTGAACTGATGCCCATTATTCTGGTAGCCAAGCCACGAGACAATTGCCAATCAGTGGTATGCCCAAAATAAAACAAAAATCGTTCCACAAGCAATAACAGCACGACGCTATGTATGCACGTCAATATCGCATGCAAAAAAAAAGGAAACACACTCGTAAAAACCTGGCATCAAAATGGTTTCACCCACGAGGAAGCACCTATGTTTGTAGCGCATCAGCGTAACTTGCCAAACCGTTGCCAAGGCGCAAACGCAGCGTGAAAAAGGGTTGATTATTACGCGTAGGTGAATTCGGCACGTGAGATTGTACTCTTTTTCCGAACGACCCACAAAATCAAACGCCCCACCTTTTTGATGCCGTACACGTGGATGAGTCGCCCATAACTCGAGCGTCACTTGAAAGGGAGATCATTTTTGAGAAAATCGAGTCCTTGAGAATGGGTCAATCGGTGCGCGGAGAAACCGAGTGTAGGACGGTTGTTGAAGCATGAGAGAAGACAATATCCGAAACATCGGACAAGCAAGAGGGGTGCTTTTAGCGTATTTATTTCTACTTCTATGTGTATTACATCGATCTAAATTGGTAACATGAACAAACTTGAAACGATTTTAAACCACCCCTTAAGGCACAGTGATCCGACAGTATAAGAGACATTTTTGAGAACCTTAGCTTACTAAATCAATCCTTAAATAGCAAGCATAGAAGCTGCTTAAGGCAGATCCATCTAGCAGATTTAGCTTTGTATCCGCGTCCTTTTTCCGATATCGAACTACAAACAAGCTAAGACTTTGCTATATTATTGCTCAGGTAAGTTGAAGAATAATACTGAACACCATTCAAGATCGCACATACCCTGGACATTCATGATCTTAAATTCTCTTATCACCTTTGGCTTCTCTCTTTTTATCGCACCATAAAGATTACAACTAAATCCATCTCCATAATTTCACGCTACTGTATACATGCAAAGAGAAAGTTTATTTGAAAATTTATATTCTAAAATCTTGCCAAATCCGTTGCTGGCATTGAAAGTCGGCGAGTGTCCCACCAATGCGAATAGCCCAACTTACACCGGATGATCCCTTTGAATTTCCATTTAAGATGAAGAAGATGAAGATGAAGAACCACATTTACCACGCATTAATGTAACGGTCGCTTCAAACACACACAGACCTTTCGCTTTTGTTTTGTTATTCAAATCCATCTTACAGCTCTTATTGCCCCTTCCCAGCTTCCATCTTTTATTGCCAACGATAGATGGCAGTCCTAGAGAAAAAAGGTGTAATACCATCGAAAAATAAAAAAAGAATTGCTGGTGATTAAGAATTTAATTTCTACCACTCGGTGCAATTTCGTCCACAGCAAGAACAAAGACAAATCAGTCCCTTGCTCACACTGGCCCATCTCTTGATGCATCACCCGAACAAAAGGACAAATCTTATACTTCAACGCCATCGATGTGATGTTTGGCAATATCGTGCGTTTTGTTTCGCCATTACGCTCTGCGAGAAATGCTATCTTTACCGTGTCCCTTTGCGGACGACACAGCGAGATAGACGTGCGCGTACGCCGCGGTTGCGTATACGAATCAAAGCAAACCGCCCGGGATCGCGACAGTCGACCGTTATGGTTTGGCCTTACCATTTCGCTTGTTTGCTTTCGGACGCCGAAAGCAGATAATAAAGAAAGATGGGCTCGGTGGATAAGATAATTTGAATTTAAATTTGAATAATTCTCAACCTTGCTAAGGGGGGGAGGGGGAGGGCAGAAGCTGTGAAAGGAAAGGCTCCAGGCACCGGGGAGGACATACTGGAGAAGCTTCCTCGGCTGACGATGATGATGATGATGATGATGATGGTACCGATGTTGCCAGTGCTGCGAGAAAAAGAAAGTGCCGCGTGCCGTATCCTAAACAGGTCCGTGCACCACCATTTCCCACCCGAACTGCTGCTGCTGCTGCTGCTGTGAACTCGTCACACGTTTATTTATTCATGAAATTTTCCCAACCCCAACATTCTATCGAGGCCGCTGCTCGGATGCTTCTCCGTTTACAGAAACAGCTCTATCTGCTGACAAAACCTGCCATTTTCTCGCTCGCTAATAACGTGGCCTGCTACCTTGTTTTTTCTGGTGTTGGGGCTGGAACTTTCCCTCACGTGTGTGTGTGTCTGCGGGTGCCCACGCAATGCAAGGCCCGCGGTATTGGCCCCGCGGACTGAGGTGGAAGGTTGGTTGTTTTAATTTATTTTGCCCTCCCTGTTCCTTTGCTGCAGCCGGTATGGAGCTGCGCCGGGAGGGTCACAGGAACTGTCACAATCTTAATGTCCTCTCGTTCGATGTTGTTTTAGCCTTACACGTGGTGCTTCTTCTTAAAAAAAAGGTAGGAGAAAAAATAATGGAGACACCGTGGAGCACCTTCTGAAGAGCCGTTTGATTTTGGTAACGGCGGGACAGCATAAGAAAAGGACGCACGGCATCATATCTTGATGTGGTCGTGCGTTCTACAGCCATGGAAAGTGAGTGGCAGTGGGTTTGATAATTTGTCTTCTTATCGAGATGTGCCCCCCTGGGAGGTAGGAGAAGCCTGGGGCATGATACTTTTGCTTTCTAAAGATGAAGCCAACGAAGAGCGCTGTTTGAAAACATAATGATGATGCTAGCCTGAATTGGATAGTTTGAATACTTCCTTGAAATGGTGTAAGTAGTTTGAAATAAAACAACGTTTTATTGAGTTCAGTTCGTCTTGTTAGTTTTACCTGGATGTGAATAGTGGAATCAATAGTGTAACATCGAACGACGTCCTACAGTGACTCAGAAGTTCCGAATATCAAACGCATTTACTATTCAAAATCAATCAAAACCATTGTAGTTTTGAGTTCATCCTCGTGTATCTTTCGGATGTAGCTACAATCCAAACTCTACTGTCTATCAGGGGTCGAATCAAGTGACTTTTTGCTCCGCTACGTTACTGGTTACTAAGCAACTTACATCGAGTCTGCCCAGTATCCAAGCAGACTGCGAATTTTCCAACCGCTCGACCATGTCACCCGTCACCAGACGGGTGCGTGCGTCACACGCGTACCTCAACTGAACGGGGTACGCATCATCTCAACCACGCGGATACGCAATATCGCCCGCGATCGGTGGTGAAACGGTGCCGGTGGCGCAGAAAACACTCCCAACAGGCACTGGGCACCGACCGTCGTCCCAGTTGTCGAATTTGCCGAACCGCGCATGTTTTGGTTTTGGACAACAGCCGCACAAATTCCGAACACTCCGAGGTGAACAGGGAGCGCGCGCGGATGGACCTTGTGGATGTGTTTCCAGGGGCACCAGGCGTACCAGTTACCGCATGCATACGCTGGCACACGGTGAAATACTCTTTCCGAAATCTGATTTCCACCAATCCCCGTAACGTGTATTTGAATGTTTGTGTGCGTACGTGGAAAGGGTTGTACAACATAAATTGATAAGCCTGTCAACCGTTTTAGCAACTAAACACCAGTCCCAGCAGCACCTGGTTTTGCCGGTACACAATGCCCCAAAGTGCACGGCCCGCGTACCTACTTCACCTATATCCACCGTACCATGCAGCAACGGCGTTTTTTGGGCCCGTTCGTTCCGTGGCGCATGTTACGATTCGATTCATGAAATGTTCTTCCCCACAACTCTCCTGGAGCCTTCGTGTGCGGCACGGTACCAGGATGTATAATGAATAGTGGGAGGAGCAGTGCCGCGGGAAGCGGCTAGTGGTTAGAGAATTTAAATTAATGAGCATCGTTTTTCCAACCAGCCCTGTTAGCCCTGTTCACTTAAGGGTTTGGCGGTTTTGTGTAAAATGGAGTGAGTGTGCTTTTTTCCCCCCTGTTAGTTTCCGTTTCACCATTAGTTAGGTTGCGGGCATTGCGGGCAATTGGAGTGGGATACAGTAACAGTACACTCTAGTTCTAGCTTATAGTGAAGGAAGCTTTAAATTGCTATTAAAGCTACTGTCAGGAACAATTGGAGCAGATTGTATTTTACGGACAGAAGTCACGCTACATAGCCATTGATGCAATGAAGTCATGTACACAAGGGCATGGTCCTCTCGTCGTTGTTGTTGCTTTGATTTTAGTAATCACTCGTCAACTAAATATCCTCACCGCCAAATGAACACTTCACAATCGATTAATTCAAGCAAACAGGACCTTTGCCACGACTCTCCGCACTTGATGGATGAGCGATAATTGATCGCGCACTTCACGCATCAGCAGCGCAAGACAACACACGTCAAGCTTGACGCGGAGGGAGCGTCGTTTCGCATTCTTCACCTTGGCACGGCGCGGTTTGACACAGCGTATCACCGTGCAATCCCGTCACTTCGATTACAATGGCGTGCAGCGAGGCGTAAGTTGCGCCATTTTGCGCTCAATTTTCTCCCCGAGCGAGCCAGCCTTCACACGCACAATTAAAACGCGCACCCGAGTGAGCACACTTCTTTGCCCGCCGTGGTGGGAGACGCATCGAATGATACTTTCGCTTCGCTGCGCACTTGCAAAATGGTGCTTGTATTGCTGCCCCTGTGCTGGTGTTAATTTCTTAAACGTTCAACGAGGCGTGCTACAGTGTGATCGGGAAAGAAGTGTTACTTTTCTATATTGCAGCACTCCACCGATGAAAAGGGATGACCACCGCCGTAAATCAGTTCCATTGCACGCGTAGATCATCTTCAATTTGTAACATAAAAAAAACCCCTTTAATTTATCTTTTCTGTATTAATGTTTTCTTTTCGGTAGCTGTTGGAAAGTGAATGTCGAAGACCCTTCGATCGATCAACTGCTGCGGCCTGCTTTAGACACTGGCTTTGCGAAGCGGTTACCATTAGCAGTGCGGTTGCAACCGGGCACACTCAGGGCTCGGCCCATCCGCTGGCCGCTTTCCTGGCGATGAATCATGCGACACCCAAAACGCCAAAACCACAGTTCCACCACACACCAGCAAGCACTCCTTAAACCATTAAATGGGGAAAACTTTTGCTGGAGCACGAACGAAATGAACGCCCCAAAAACGAATGGACGGATTGGATGGATGGACGGGTCCAAGGGTAATACATAAAATGGACTTTAAATTGGAGCAAAAATTGAAATATGACGGCAGATATCATAATTCAACTGTCTGCCCCCTCCCCTCCCCAATCCCATAGCAAAAATCTGTTCAAAACTGCCGTGGGCCGAACGGAGGAGTAGAGAGGGAAAGGTTGGAGACACATAAAAAAAAAACTTTTA
The DNA here is from genome assembly GCF_017562075.2 of Anopheles merus. Taxonomy (NCBI): domain Eukaryota; kingdom Metazoa; phylum Arthropoda; class Insecta; order Diptera; family Culicidae; genus Anopheles; species Anopheles merus. The sequence goes on along the minus strand of NC_054083.1, from coordinate 45,720,910 downwards.
TCACAATTCCTACCATCCTGTGTGCGTGTGTGGTTGGGTGAAAGGAAGAAAAAGTAAAATTTGTATGGCGCTCGTCTAGGAGCAACTCCAGGGCCGTTCTTTCCATGGTTGGCGAGAGCAAAAAGTGCAATAAAAAACTATTAATGTGGTCCTTTTTTCTCGAAAGAAGTGAGAGAGAGAGAGAGAGTGAGAGAGAGAGAGAGAGGGGATGTCTAGTAATTCGTTCAGAGCAAAAAGTGTACGTTTCGGACCCGCCTGTAAGACCTTACACAGAGCGGTTACCGAAGGCTGGGCGTGCGTTGGGAATTACGTAATGAAATTTTCCCGTACCACCCAACGACCTCCACCCTGGAGAAGGTTTTTCCTGCCTATTTTGACTGTGCGGTAAAAGTCGCTCCAAACACAGCCCAGTACAGAATGTGTTCCGTTTCCTTCCCCTTGAGGGTCGATTTCGAGTTTTCGCGTGTTGGTTGCAGAATGTTTGCTCCAAAAAAAAAAAAAAAAGGTGGCCCAAAGTCATTCCCTTTTTCTTGAGACAGTTTTTTTTTATTTCTTCTCCCCCAACGAGGGAGCGAGTCAGTGGTATTTTCTTTCGTCCATGTTCATTATGTGATAGTCAGATTTTTGGAGTGCAAACTTTCTTTGTGCGGTTTGTGCCTTATCTAGAGACGCTCTAGAGAAGCATAGGAAAAAAAAAAATGCATGTTGGTGATTTTGACCAGCTTGGCTTTCGTTTTCCTCCGTTCACAAGTTTCAAGAAAAGTGCGAAAAAAATTGCTACTTTTACCAACTGTTTTCTACTTCACTCGATTGTTGCAAGTTACAGTAAAACGCGTATCGGTTTCGTAGATCTGCTTTTCTACCAAACTTGAGCTTCTGATTCCCAAACGAAGCAGCAAAACCGCCGCGTGTCACAGAACCAAATGCTGACAAGCTGTTCAATTTTGTACAAAAGTATGTTTTTCCTCCTCATCATCCAGCAAAACGCGAAAGTTTCGCCATGAACACACGGAGAAGCATCTAGCAAGAACTGTCTTTCGTGTTGATTTTTCGCAATCGATAAAACTGCATTTATTGCGCGAAAGTTTCTACCTCTATGTCTTCCTTTTTTTGTCTTGGAACTTGAAGACAAACTCTAACAATTCCAACGTGTCGTGAGACAGTTCGGCTTAGTTTTTGATTATCATGCAAGCTGTTATCTTTGTCTTCCTAGTCCACTGGAAAGACAGAGCTTTGAAGAGCTTTAAAGTTATCTTAGGTATCCACTATCGATTCGGGGTTCTTTTGTAATTTAAATTTTAAGGATTTTCCTTATCTATCAACTTCTCATCTTTAAAGAGCTAGCTCAGAATTAAAGCAACCAAGCTATAACAGAACGTCAAACCAACGGAATAATGCAGCATCTTCAACATTCTTCCATTCCATTCACCGAGCTTGATTGATTCCTCGAGCCGATAGATCAACCACTGCCTGCAACCGATTCCTATCTCCTATTCGATTTCGGCTAAGCCCCAAAGATTGCCCCGTCCATTCAAACCCGGTCCGGGCAAACATTGACAGGTTCGGTCAATTGAACGAACTGACCCGAACTGAATAGCCGTTTGCATCTTCTCCCCAACCCCAGGGCGCTATCCTCTGCTTCCGCCCGATCTGCTGCTGATGATTATGCATCGGTTCCGGTTCCTTGGCCAGCACAGGCACTGAATTCTCGATCCCTTTCTTGACACTGATTATTCTTTCTACCTTTCCCCATAGCCCTTTCGTCCCTCCCCATTCACCGTGAAAGATTGAAAAGCACACAAACACGGGGGTAATCTGCATGCGATAGTAAGTAGACCACGATTGAGTGCTTCGGCACTGGCGGATGGCCGGCTGGTCGAACTGGGAACCCTTTTTGTAGCCGGCCACTGGATCCCGAGTTCCGGGTCCGGTGCTGTGGCGACCGAAGGGATCCGAATTTAATTATCCGATTTCACAGATCCTGGCCACCGGAACCAATCAATTTCGCTTGCAATCGATACGGGTGCTACAGCTATTGTGAAGCTGTGCAGAAGACGCTTTGGGAAGCATTCTGGGGTAGTGTTGTCGGTACAGGATGTCAGTCCAGTTCCTGCTTCCTGATACGGAGATGCAGTCGGAAGACAGTATCGTACGCTGAGCTGAGATTTGCATACCAAGGCGTACCGGTGCAACGTTTGTATGTGCCCTTTTTTCCCCCCAGCTCGGCGGATGTGACGATGCAATTTCAAACAAATTCAATGGTAGGGATGAATTGTACGTACGTTGTTTTAAGCTTTAAGGCTACTGAAGGTGTAAGCCCAGGAACAATACGGACAGTTCGCAACAGAGGATTAGTTTTGTTGTTGATTGAATGCTTTAGAAATTGAGGAAGTTGTAAGAAACGATTACAAAATAGATTTTAAAAGGCTTTGACTCAAATCGATGAATTAAATCAATTTAAAAATTTAAAGTAAACAGTAACAATTGCTAATTATTGCTTGAACAATGCATTGTATAGAACAATTCATGGCGAAAAATGAATGATGTTTTATCCATCCTTATGTTTGTGTTACTTATTTTCAGCAACTGATCGCTTCCTCCATTTCCAAGAGGCAGATTTTTCACTCATCCGTACGCTACACAACACGGCAGATTTAAACAAAACAAAGCCTTCCCGCCACCATCTATCCGTATCGCTCACGTTTGCTCTGACAGGTGGGCCTGGGTATACACCGTGATGCGTGATGTTCCGTGACCGTGGAAGCCACAATTCACACCGAAAACGACGACCGGCGTACCGGATTATTAAATGTTTACTCAAACGGAAACGACCAGAACGGCACGTTCGACGCGGTAGGAAGCGCGTCGGTGAGCGTAGACCAAGGCACAGGCAGCACACATTAGTACGCTCCATTCCCTTTCCCTGGAAAAGCATTCGATCGCAGAAAAACAACCATACAGCTCCATTTCGAATCGTTATCTCATCATTCGAAACATCCGGTACGGCATGCAGCATTGGCGCGCTAGCACCCGCACACCGCTCTGCAGCGGCTTTTCCGGCGCTGACAGCCCCCAGCCGTGGCCTGCCTGCCGTTGACAATTATTTCTAGTTTATGATTTTATGTTTCAATTCTTTTGCACCACCACAGCCGCTTATCGGTATCGCCTCTCGCGGGCAGAAAATTTAAATCAACCATGAACCGGCCGCGCACGGATCTGTTTATTTTGCGTTACTGCTTCATCGCTTGCCATCAATCGATAATCAAGTGCGCGTGATTTTGTGCGTATTTCCAATCCGTTGAGCGTGCGTACGATGGTATGGTACGTGTGTACAACATTATAATTATTTTATGCTTTTTTACCTCTTCATGGGTGAGCTCCTACCGCGGGGCGTTACTGATTAAAGCGAGCGATTGGAGTTGACACGCTGTGGTGCCGTTGAGAGCTTTATTGCACGTTTTATCTGCATTCGTGATGAAACGATGATGATTGTGGATGGAAAGTCCTGTGGCCAAATGAATGGGATTTTTAAAGCTTACCTTTAGTTCGGGGTAATAGAAAAGCACTAAAAATACGTAATTGTTGGGCAAAAAACGCTTGGACTCACCTAAAAAGAATGAATAAATGAAATTTGTTAGAAAAATTGGTTACACAATTAAAATACAAGATAATAAGTAGATGAATTAAATGATTTAATGAGCCTCAAAAGCCTGTACACCCAAAAACGAAAACGTCCCCATCAACTGTTTAATACCACAGCAAAAGCTCACTGCCAAACCGACACACATTAACAGCAAAATCTCCCATAAGTCCATTATCAACGACAGCCAGCCATCCCGATGCCGATGTGTTTTCCCACCGAAGAACCGACTGGCAATCTATGCCTGCACACCACAGACCAGGACGATAGTGTGCTGTAACGCCAAAGCTTTTTCTAACGACCGTTCATATTTGCTGCCGCGTGGAACCGATTCGATAACGAGTGACTTGTTTTTCGTCGCTCCAACATTTATTTTATATCTCAACTGCCAATTTCGTTACGTGTTGGAGCAAAATTTAAAGAGACCTTCCACAGGCACCTCCGACAACATTTCCGCCGGAAACCAGCAAGCGAATCTCGTGTGCTTTGCAGGTTATTTCTATCGATTGATTTTCACCCACTTCCTGCCCAAAACACCGAAACACACTTGAAAAGTTTAAGTTCTTCCTGCGGGCAGTTTTCCTGTACTTTTCCGGCTAACAGAAAAAGGGCTTCACTCCCCTCCTTCCAAACGGTGGAGCTCCTGCACGAGCGTTTTTCTCCCAAAAACTACATCTTCTGGTTAGCAATTTAATATCCTTACCCGAGTTTTGCCGAAAGGCCCTTAAAAGGACCGTTTCTAACAGGGGACGTAAGTATCGGTAGGTCAGTGGAGCCTAGCGAATTCGATAGGAAACCGTTCCCACGTCAAGCAAGCAGAGAGCATCTCCGATAACGCTTCCCAGTTAAAGCAGTTTATCGGCTTAATCCGGGTGCGAGGTATGAGAAAAGTGATCGGAACGGAACCACAGGGCTGTCCTGTTTGCGCCGTCAACATCAACAAAAATTTACCGACACATAAACACACGTACACACACGACACACACAAAAAAAAGGCTGCCCTGAAACGTGCAGTCACCCTCTTCCCGGGAGGGATTCATTACGAACTGCTCCTCCTAATGCTACCGGGAAAGGAATTCCCTACGAAACTGATTTCATTTTATTATCCCCCAAGGGACGGACGGTTTCTTAAAGTGAAGTGTAGCGTTTGTATGCGTGTGTGTGTGTGTGTGTGTGTGTGTGTGTACCCAAACGTTTTTCCGATCAGGTTTTTCTCCATCTCTCTCACGTGTACACACACTTTCACTGGCAGGATTCCATCATTCGGGGTGTTGATGATTGGTAAAATCATCATAGCAACGCGCTACACGTCAAGATCGACCTATTTTTTGCTAATAGGTCGCGCTACCCTAACCGACCAGATGCTTCCGATGCGCCCGGGAGGGAGACAGCCCGATAAACGGAAACGAAGGGTGATAAATTTAATTATTACGGTAATAACTTTCGGACAAGGTTAAAACAATCAATCGATACCCTCGGCTCGGCCCGGACTCGCCTGCTTCAAGTTGACAAGGGTGTGTTTTAGGGATTGCTTCAAGTTTCTAGGGAGTGTACGCAAGGCTGTGTTGGAAGTGTGTGTGTGTTTTTTTCCATTTTCACCTTGCGATTAAGGGCACTCGTTTTGCCGAAATCAGCACCAAACCGTGCTTGCATTGAAAAACTTTTTCGGGAATCACTCACCCGACAGGCAATCAAACGTTTTTGACAGCTTTTCGCAAAGGGTTCGCCGAAGTTAAGGGTACGGGCGGTACGGAGAGCCAACACTTTCGCTCGATCCAGACGTACAGATCGTACAATCTGGGCCGGGCTGATTAACGCATGTAAGCGGGTTGGTGATGGCGGGTCGAAGTTTTGTAACAAATTTAGCTGTACGCAGTGGTACGCTACACCCATGGCTATCAATCAATCAAGGTTTCCGAGTCGATTGGCGCACTTCTGGGAAGAAGCAATGTAGGTATGACTGAGTAAACAGCAACCAATAAGCTGCGCGTTTCGTTGCGATCAAGCAGATTGCAAAAACTAACATGTCTGAAGCGGACGTTCGATTGGGTCGAGTAAAGTCGATGGGTATTGTGAGTGTTCTTGGAAGTTGCCAGCTGTGGAAGTTTTTAAAGCGAAGGTTCAAATGACTCACTTTGAAGTGGTTTTAATAAATCATTCAATTATGGAAGGGTAGTTTAAAGGAGACGAATTGAAGGATAACTCATCTCAGAAGTAAGTTAAAAAGTACTTTTCAAATACATCTAACCTGTAAAAAAACACCGTTGTATAAATGCGCGGATTTCTACGTTCTGTGCTGCTGATTGCATACTTTTAGGCGTGTTGCATGGGTCACAATGAATAAAAAATGTTTGCTCTAACTAGTTGACTAATGCAGCCATTTGCTGGTCCGATTTTATCCACCAAAGCACAAATCTTATCCGCTTACTTTGATGGCTTAATTAAGTGGTTTGTGGGCTCTTTCTTGTTTATCACCGTCAAACGGTGATCTTGAGTTGACTGCAAAAGCGTGTTTCTATTTATGACAAGAAGACGTAATACCAACGTTGTCACCCCAGGCATACGACCTGCACGGCCCCTCACGCTCCCCGTAGAACAGGCTAATTAACTTTCTATAAACTCATCGAAGCTAATCAACGTTCCATGCACGAATGTCGACACTTCCGACACGTGCGGTAGCTCCTGCCCTAGTTGGCACAGTAGCTACTGGGGAAGTAAATTTACGTTACCGTTTCCTGCTACGTTGCGATGGCAAGCAATTCTTCAATTTCTTCCCCACTCTGAGCCACTTCCTGATGGCTGTATACGTGAGCTTGCAAGAGAAGCGAAGATAGAACGGAGGAGGAAAAAACGCACCGTTACGACCCATATACTTTCGCATGAAAGGAAAGTCACGTCCGATGCACGCGTTACGGGATGACGGGCGTGTGTCGTCAGCGAACGGAGCACAGCGATGGCGCCATCACGCTACGGCCTGGGTTTGCTGATGGGATGCTGATTCGTTTAGATGGGAGCGATCGTAAAGTAGGCTCCCCGTTCACCACAACGCTCTTGGAACCGGAGTAAATGGGAAATCGAGGAAAAAGAAACAGCACAAAACTGGTACGCTCTAGTTTCGCTGAATGCTGAATATTATGTTGAGTTGAGAACGTTCGTTCTGAAGAATGGGCCGGAAAGTATGGCAAAGTAGCCACCCAGTGGGAGGAAAGGAGGTAAATTTTCCGCAAAATGTTCTGCTCTAAGCAAAGAATGAAAAGAACCTAGCACAGGGCCGGGTTTCGGGGAATGGCAACAAAACCTTCTCAAGACCGAAGGTTAAAGTGACATTAATGGAGGTCGTTTTTCTGGCATCCCGAATCGATCAACGCCCTTCCACGGCTCGGGACACGCTTGCTTTCTCACAGATCGTCCTCTCCTCCCTCAGTTTTTGTCCTGTTACACCACAAAAAAGGGCCCTAAAAATGTCCTAGCCCAAGGCGGGACCCCATTTCCCTTTGCTGGCGGGTCCTTGGTATCGAACGATTTGAAATGCTAGTACTGTTTTTTGTCGGGTTTTTTCGGCTTGTTCGTGTACGTCGGCAAATCAATCGAATCGATCAAGAAATAAACAACGTGTGTAGGAAGGGAAAAACACACACACATACGGCACAAGCGCGTGTGCAAATAGAAGCATTTTATGGGCTCACGTTCGGAATTTATGTGCCTTTGTTTCTATGCACTAGCGCGATGCCATGTGGGCACTCCGCGTACACCATGCAGATAAGAGTTTCACAACATTTCCCATAAAGCGTTCTCGGAGGAGAACGCATATTTTAAGCGCACTTAACGTTAATTGCATTGCACAAAGCAGCCAAAGGAGCCGTTTCTTTTGCCTGCCTTCCTGCACTGCTTGCTTCTGGGCTCATATCACGTTCGATTCCACCGCCCTCCAAACAGCGGGGTGAAATTGTTCTGAACCACACGCACACACAAAAACACACACTTGCTTTCACCCAACGGCCGAGTGTCACAACCGGAAAGTGACAAACAATGGCAAACGAACGCGTGCGCGCGAGCATCGCAATAATGAATACGATAAATCATGCTGGAAATTAATTTCCCTAAAATCGCATACGGAACCGAAACCGAATTTATTATGAAAAATTAATGGTACATTGAATTAAAATAATGCAATTTCGGCCACGGGACGCACGCTCGCCCCGGTGCCTGCCTTTTCCGGTTATGCTTTTGCGCGCTCGCGGACACACGCACACGGACGTTGTGTCGCCATTTTCTCCATCCATGAGCGTCGGGGACATACACACACGACCCGTTGTGGATGAACGGTGCATTCCTGTAGCCACCACCAACTCCGCATCAAACGCACGCAGGATTGAAAGGCAAATTCAGTTAAAACAATCTCCATACTTTGGCGAACCAAACACACACATACCTACCATTCGTCGTAAGCTCCTTTCTCCCTTGCCCGTAGTGATGTAGAGTATGGAAAATGGTACACAATTATTTACGTTGTTTTTTGCCTACCTTCAACCCAGTGAGCGATTTTGTGTCGTTTTTTTTCCGTTCCATGAGTTTTTCCTTCCTTTACCCCGGCGGGAAACCGTGGAATGGTCCGAAAGAATACTTAATTTTTTGGCAAACCGATGCCGATTGTGCATCGACTGCAGCATGTGCAACCAGCCCTCGGTACATCGCAACACATGATTGCTGTTCTCCAATTTTACGGCCCCATAAATCGATTCGTGGCCTCCGGGGCCGTGTGCTGTTCGTTAGGAAGTGTGCATATCCGACACCCAAGCAGTGGAGGAGAGCGCGTGAATCGATACAGCGATTGAGCCATTTTGGAATGAGGTAAAATAATTAAAAAAAAAAAATACTCAAATTCATCGTTCAACTGTTGTGTTTTTGCTATCTGATGCATATTCTCGTGCAGGGAAGTGCCTGTTTTGTGTAAATCATTTTTTGTAACTTTACTCCCCAACTAATTGGCTTCGCGGAGCTAGCATCAGTTCGTTGGAGTTTGATGAGTATTTTGAACACCGTTGGTTTTTAGCTGTTCTTTGTGCGGTTTTGACGCGGTCTGCCATATGCTGTGGAAAGTGTGAAAACACATCGCCACAATAACTCACACAGATTGTGGTATTGAAGTGTATCGATTTGGACATTTGTGCGATGAGCGAAATGGAAAGAAAGATGATGGTTATTTTGTGTTAAACAGTCTAGCAGTAATTTCTAATTACACACTACATATTTCAGAAATGCCTAGTCCAAAAACGTCCTTGGGATGCGTTAAAACATGTTTAAACTAAAATTAAATTTCAACTCGATGCTTCTTTTCCAGAGCATCTTACAAATCGGTTCCATGGAACAGCTTCTCCTATTGTAGCCAGCAATAATCCAATGCTCGGAAACTGTTCCAAATGGGCAATCAGGATGTGCTTGTGCTGTGTTCCAAATGCCGGAAATATTACACCACAAAGACTACCACCTAGGTCAAACAAGAAAAAAAGGACACCCTCAAGCGATTACTTGCTTACCGGAGCAAAGGACATTGCCATCGAGGGACGGAACTTAATGACGATTAGCTCTCATGTAAATGGGCACCAAGCACACAGGCGTATTTGTGCTGTCGACAGCATTCACGAAACGATCACAGCTACTAGCTCTGTTACCTTTCCCAGGTCAGAAATCGTCTGCCAGATCTAGTATGTAACCAAAGAGACGATGCCGACGACAACGATGCTGTTCTGTTCTGTTCTGTTCTGTGTTAATGTATGGTACTGGTTTGCTAAGCTGCAATTTGTTTCTTTGGCCAGCCTCTGCCCCCCAATCCCCCGAACAACCAGAGCAGCGAAAAGGTGTCAATGAAACTACGCAACGGTAGCAACATTACGCAAAAAAAGGGTAAACCTCCCAAAAAAGGTGAGATGAGATAATATCCCGATGGAAAGATACATTCCTCTCTGCAGGACATTCGGTACAGGGAAGGCAAAAGTACTCGCTCTGTACAACGCCATCCGTCCGCAAAAAACAGATTCCATCTTAATGCGGCACTATTATTGAAGGTTGGCAATGGCCGGGTTGAGCAGCAAGGAAACACCGAAACAGGTCGATATCTTTACCCTGCGGTAGAAGTGTAGTGCCATGAAGAGATTCTCCGAATGTTTGGATGAACCATTGCGTAGACAGCCCGAGCCTCCCGAATGGTCAATTAGCAAGAGCAGACAAAACGAGCCCGAACGGAAAGGTACTGGTACTGTGTCAAAATGAGCTATCGTGGCGAAAAGTACACCATCGTTAAGCTGTCACACTATCAGCCCCTCGCCCGGTACGAAATACCGGAAGGTGACAATAGATATACCAGGAAAAAGTTTATTCATTACCAGCTTCCTTCCATCGACAGAAATCATCGACGTAAAAGTGTCACACGATTGTGCTTTTCATAGTATTTTTAACTCGTACGAGACAAACAAGGACGAAGCAAGAGTACATCAGAACATTGTCAGAGATGCTGGATGGCTGATGGAGCTTCTACTGAGTGCTTCATGAGTAGACACGTCGAGTGAGATTTGGGAAGTACTCCTTCCTAAGCCGATCTTAAGGGACGAAGTCCGGTTCATATAGAAAGACAGTGGAGAGATGTTGCTTCACAACTGACCAAGATAAAATGCTTTAAATTGATGCAAGCTTGTTCTGAAATGATGCGGTGCTCTTGGGACAGGCAGTTGCTGATATCTGAGATTCAAAAGAAGGATCGGAGATTGAAGATCAAGCTCCACTAATTTGTTTCACTATTTTCACATGAGAATGTGTCTCCAAAAACAAAACACATGTAAAACTGAACATTAAACTAACACTCTACTTTTGCCACCCTATCAACCAAAACAGACGAAACCAGACAAGACATGTGACCGAAAAATCTCATGCTGACGTGTATTTCCGTATATATATGAGTGTGTGTGCGCATTCCTGCGCCAGCAAAGAAACATATCAAAACGAATGTGAACCAATTATTTTTAATTGCCGACGAAAATGGTTTTAATTGATTCTCGCCACCGCTCCCTCCGTTGGCACCGACACACACTTGCACGAACCCACCCTTCCACCAGCTGCACTTAATCCGACCTTAACGAAGGGATTTTCGGGACGGATAAGTGACTCTGTGGCGGTGCTGTACCGCTGCATGTTTGAAACCGGGGGGGGGGTTTAACCTTACCGACGACGGCGTGGAGCGAACGAAAGTAAATGGGTAATTGGATTAAAATGGAACGGTGTGTTGATTAGCGAACGGGTATCGACAGAACAACCCGGCAGCGATACAAGCACGATACCAAACACCCAGTAACACACACCAAGTCAAACAAAGCTGACGATGTTACTACCGTTTACAGGATAGTTTATGTTGATCCTTTCATTTTTTGCTTGCTTCATCCAACTACATCCATTACACATCCAGCACGGATCCAACGACTGCAGAAGGTCGAAGATCCGGTTCGAAGGACCACTAATAGAAGGGCAAATGCTTTAAAACTTGCATTACTTTGAGCTGGTGGGTCATTCTGTGGGGAATTGCGGGGAACCCATGTCAAATATTTAATCGGTATCAGCTTCGATCGACTCTCGGAATCCACAAATCGACACTAACCAAACGGAGATACTACTGCCAGCATTCTCTTAAAGCCGAGAAGCGGTGGTGAATAAAGCGGTTAAGATTATTAATTACACATCATAACTTAACCATTCCCAAGTATCGCTTCCCCCGTGAGGAGTTCAGTTTCGGCACAGTCCATCAGTCATTTCCAACGAATCTCCGGTCGAGCGTCGGGTAAGCTAATGAAATTAAGCTTACTCAAAATCAACCCACGACCAACGTTGGGGGGTTCGCTCATTTCCCTTTCCCGAACACACACCATCCGGATGCTCCTTAACGTCCAAATAGGAACAAAGACGACCCGCGCACCTTTGCAAAAGACCGTTTTTTATCATACGAAATGAGCGACGCGCACCGACGTCGGAATTCAGATAAGTGAATCAGGCTAGTTATGATTATGAGGCCTACAGTGAAACGTGCAAGGCTTTGAAGTCGCTACTCTTTGCTGCTGCTGCTGCTGGCGGGCGGGACAGGGACGGTTCGGTTGCGTTCGGTGGGAAAAATTACCGTTCATTTATATGTTGATCGGTGGCGGCTAATTGAAATTCTGGTACAAATTTACGCCCCAAAACTCACTAGTCGCTAAGATGAGGAAGATTCCCCACCCCGACCAACGGCCGATTTGGAAAGGCAGCGATACCGAACCTGAACTGAACGTAATTTCGGCAAATGGTAAAAGTATCTCGCTTAGTTTCTGTTCCTCTTCAGCTTACTAAACCATTTGACACACACACACACACATACTTATGCGATTGTGAGGCTTATCAATCTGTGCAATCTGGCTGCTGCCTTCGGTTACAAAATACGGTGAAACTTTCTTACACCCATCTACTCAGGAGAGCTCCTGCTCCACGCTTCCAAGCGCACCTGATAAGAAGGGCAACTCGTGCAAATCATTGTTGGCAAAACTAGTCCTCACGTTGCGCATCGTTCGCGTCTTCGTGAATAATTCAAATCTCGTTCGCTCCGATTTCGTTCGATGCGCGCGGGAAAGAAACGCCGTCCCTCTAGTTGGTTGGTTCAAGTCACACACACACAGTTTCCCAGTGACACCAACCAAGGAAGACACCCGGAAGGATCTGATTATTCGCCGCCCATCCGCCGCTGCTGGAGCGGTGTTATGTTATGCCTTCTCCAAACTTCCTTCCAAGCATATAAAACTTGCCCCAGACGCACGTGCCTTGGCGCTGAAGACGCTTCAAGAGGAGTAACTTTTCTTACCGTGCCGAAACTTTGCTTGTCACGCGGACAGCACCCGGTGTGTGTGTGTGTGTGTGTGTGTGTGTGTGTGTGTGTGTGTGTGTGAACTTCCGGCGGCGATTTCTTACCCACCCTGTTGGCTGTTGCGTACTGCTGCGTGTCTTTGCGCTATTTTTGCGCTCGTGCAAATGTGTGTGTGTGTGTGTGTGCTGGTGTCCCAAGCCAAGCGTCCCGGAAAACATTCGCCATTGCCCGGGGCGGGATAATGGGACGCGAAATTAAAACAGACAAATTACGAGCCCGGCGCGTCATCACGGCACGACATTATGAAGCCATCTCAGGTACGCACGCACTGCGCTGGCCGGTCGACTTGTCGACCCACGCCAACCAGCGGGCGTGCCAATGGAGAGGAGCTCAGGGGATGTAATCTTTTCCAAAAATCAAAGCCATAAAGCATGGGCGGCTCGCACCAGAGGGGAAAACTTCTTCCAGCCGAGGCTATTTACACTCTGTGTGTGTGGTTGTTTATCAGATTTTCTCGTACCTCATCCACACCGTGCGCGTATCTGTGTACGCCGGATCAGACACGTGCGCAGTTTACTGTCACACCCGATGTCATCGAGTGTGTGTGTGTGCGCCCTTTCGAGGGACTTCACGCGACCCGTGGCTTCACAAAAGTTCCCACAATTATCCATAATTAATTTGATTAACATGACATTACAAATTCCGGCCAGGTCTTTGATTCCGCTGGCTGCGCTTCCTGCTGTCCCGGATGCGTGGCGGGAGGTGGGGATGGCCTACGGTTTTGCTACGGTTGAAAATGGCCTGAGTCCCGGGATCACGGTAATTGTACACATAAATTATTAAATGCCAACAAACTCGTCAAACCCGCATCACGCGTGGACAGAAGGAGAGAGTTCCTGAAAGGACTTTCAAACATACACACAATCAACCATAATTGCATGTTGCATGTCCGCGTTCCGCGGGGTCCAGGGTTTTGGGGTGTCCCATTTGTTCCGTTTCGAGCCGGTGGGGAGCAATTGTTAGCACTTTATTGTTCACTGTGACAACCAGTTTTGATGTGCTGGGATTTGTTGGAGTCTTTTTATGTTTTGTCGTCTGTTCCGCTACTCGACGCGGTGGAGCTGCATTTAAAGTTCACTCCACCAGCACCAGCTTAACTCATTTGCAACATCCGTGCGCATCCTGCGTGTGTGTGTGCATTCCACTCCAAAACAAGTGTTTGCGGTGAGGGAGAAGCAAAACAAAACAAAACGATGCGGAAAAACCCGGGCCCGAGCACACCTCAAATCCGATTGTGGTTTGGTTGCTTTAGAGCCTTCAGCTGCCGAAATGGTGTCGGGGTACGAGTTGTGCTGGAGTGTGTACCCAATAGGGTACACAATGTGCAGGAAAAACAACGGCTACGTGACATAAGTTTTATTGCAACCGTTTAGCAGCGAGCGTTTGTGTGTGTCTGTGTGTGAATATTAATGTATGCGTCACATTTGAAAAGCTACGCTTGGGCAGCGGGAATTAGCAGTGTCATGCTTTAATCGTATTTGCAGATGATTTTTTTTTGTGTCATGTACGGTTCAATAACATTATTATTTCATCAACAGCATGTGATGCAAATGGCAAACCCTCTATAATCCCGACACAACAGTACAATATGTTTAAAATCACTTCTATTAAATACATCGACATTCAAACATTACATTTGATTAATTTGTACCACTAAAACACAGCAGAGCACATGAGGTTCATCACAATAACATTCGAAATTCAATTAACGTCACAATGCAACAATGTAATGCAGCTTGTTATTTGTTCTACACTTTTTTTAAAAATTGATTGCAAAACTGATTGTATTGACGCTTGATGGTGCAAACATTATTGGAAAATCTAAATTGTTTATTTTTAATTAGATGTGTAAATGAAAAACACACGCGCACACAGACACACATTATCTATTTCTGAGCACTGTGCCCTAACTGTGGTTTCAAATGATTGTGATAATGTGCGCTGGAGATGCCTTTTTTTCAGTGAACACATTTTCCAACCAACTATAATTCAACTCAACTGAAAAAAAACTACAATAAACAAAATAAATGTATTGATAATTCATCGACAAAGCTACGGTTCGATGCACGCAGTTTTCTTGAGTGCAGTAAGCGATCTACATCGACTTTATTGCTCCTTCGCTCTCTCTCTCTCTCTCTCTCTCTCTCTCTCTCTCTCTCTCTCTCTCTCTCTCTCTCTCTCTCTCTGACTCTCCTGTTTACGCACGGACAGCAACCCAATAAATTGTACATTTTATTCCAAACGACCAATCCTTTGCCAAACATTGGGCTTACCTTAAGGGGCTAAAATAACCCAACAGCAAAAAAGGAAACACAAAACCCATCGCCCAACGGTATTGGTATTGGTATGACTGCTTCTACAGTCGTGCCAGAAAGCCAAAAGGTGGAAGGTTCCGTTTGTCGAACCCACTTGTTTCGGGCTACCGTTCCATCGGCGGCAGCCGAATCTAGGCACGTAGTTTAGCGATTTGTCTGTCTTAATCAACTGCCGCTTGCCTTGCAAGAATCGGTTTTCGGTTGTCCCAATCCCAGCGGGATTTTGGGTCACCCGGGCAAGACACCGGGGCCTGTGCGTTGGGTGGCACTGGTTACCGGTGGCTGCCGTTTGTTTCGACCACCTCTCCAGGGAGTTTCGGGCTGGTAAGGCAAACGGGGTAAAACGGTAGCAAAATCGCGGAATGTTGAGGCGGAGGTTTGAGTAGCTGTAGCGCTGCTGAAGGAAAATATTGATGACACCGCACAGAACACTGAAGCAGAACAGTGGGGTGGTGAAAAAGAGATACTGAACCGGAAACAAACTTTCAACCCCCGATCAGCAAAAAAAATAGGGGGAAAGGAAAAGATTACCTATCGGTGCCCGTACACACACACACACACACACATACACCGAGACAGCAAAAAAGCACGGTAGTTTATGGTGGGAAGCAAGCGTAACGTGTATATCTCGTTGCAGATATTTTATAATGCTTCATCTTTTGGCCCCGGTACATGTTGGCGTGGTGGGGCGGACATCGATTGGCCCTCTTGTCATACGGCCAAACACGGACATACATACACGAGCGATACGGGAAGAACGGGTTGAAGAAATACCGTGTGTATGTGTGCTTTATGCTTATTGGGAAGATTTTGCTTCTCAAACTCCAACCACACCGCTTGGCGCAAAGGTGACTCAGCGAAGCTAGCACGCCAACTACATCCTTTTCGTTTTTGCTTGAGAGTGTGCCGGCGCCATCCAACAACGATACCGGGTTAGTATTGCCAACTCGTGCATTCACACATCGTTGCAGCCAGGGTACCGGCAGTGCAAATTTTACACCAACTATCGAAACAGCACGAGCACAGTGAGAATTGTGAATATGTGGGACCATTTTTTCGTGGTTCCAAGACGATATCGATGTTGCATGTACCGTACGCTCGCGTGATGCTTTTGGCACAAGCGTGTGCTATATGGTGGCGTTTCTTTGCTTCGCCGTTTCCCCCCCAGAACTCCGTACGTGTGTAATAACGTATCGAAACATACAGTCATCCATCGAGCCACAAGCGATGCTTTTTTTGCTTAAAAAAGCTACGAGCATCGCAGCAAAAGATAATCGAGAAAGGCTTAAGCAATGTGCCAAAGATTGCTTCGGTGTTCATTTTTCCTCGCATATCGCATTCTCACGGTGGGGAAAAAAAAGTTTACTATCCACAGCTTTGGTGGGTGCAACGGAAAAATCTGCTTTATTTGCGATTTTTATTCACAAAATTTATGGACTAAGCTTTTGGCCTGATCGTTCTCTTTCCAGTGGCTTCCTTCTATCAGTTCAAGAAAAGCGCTTTGAGCGCACGTATGCCCAAGCATAAACTGGTCATCCATGGCGCATACACGGTGCTGGGTTCGGAACTTTTCCATCACCCGGCACTAATGGCACACAAACATTGATAAGCAGTTTTGTGCAGATGCTTCATGTGTTAACCCAATTGTAGTCGATTGGCTGTGTTTTCTTTTCAGAATGCATTGGTATGAAATTATATTTGATTGCAATTATTTCGTACTTGAAAAAGCAGTCAATTGTAGTTTTGGACGAATTTCTATGATAAGAACTTATATCTACTCTTTGGAAAACGTTGGAAAACTGATACGCAAAGCAATATCATTACCTTTTCTTTTGAATCAAACAACGATCTCTTTATTTAATTCCTTTTCCCTTTCATTTTTAAGTAATTTACATAACATTGTTTTTTATTCTCTTCGCATTAGTTTAGCAATGAAAAACTATTGCATTTTCCGCTCGTTTAACGTTCACTGCGGTGAATGTTAAAACGACCCTACAAATGTTCTGGTGTAATGACCCAGAACAATGGCAATTAGCATCGCTTGGATAACATAAGAAAACTAGCAAAAAGGTAACTATTTCAAAGAAGAACCAAATACTTTTTAATTCTGGTTTGTTAAGACACATTGTTACTTTTCGACGAATAATATGATTTTAAATTGACATTTTTACAGCATTTTTGTAACGAAAACGCACTCCTTCCTACGTGATCCATATGCTCCCTACAACCACTCCCTACAGATCATCGGCTTGTCGTATCCCCAAAAGCCAAAATCAGACGAAATTAAATTAGAATACTTTGATTTGACCTCATGCATACAAATGAGCTACTTTCGAATGGTTGTGCCTCGCTCCAGCCAAGCGCCCTTTTCCTGGGACCATATCACACCGGGAAGAGATTGTACCCATTCCCAACGGTGAAATCATTTTGGGGAAGGAAGCAACAGCAAAAGAAAGAAACGAGATACACCAGCACCCAGCTGCTTCCCTCGAATTGGATGGCATACCTTTTGGGGGAGGAAAAAGGTATTGCTTCTTCGATGGTGCGTGACCAGAGCTCATGGTGACGGATGCTAACCCATATCCTTCCACCGAGTAGTAGCAGCACAAGACGATGTCGAACGATGTCCGCTGACGTTTGGTATGACATATGATTTTTGAGCTCTCGCGTAAAGACACACATTCCTATCTTTTGGCAGACCAACCTGTTCCTGTCGGGTGAGCCGGATCCATTGCGCGTGCGGACGGAGAGAGAATCCTGATTCAGCAAAGACATGCCCATTCCCTCCGCCAACGAAACAGGCCGTGAACGGTTGCAGGCGGGGAGACAAATGTGAGCCAAACCCTTACCCGGAATGGACGGTGATTTTCAACCATACGGTCATACGGAAGGAATGATGATGGAAATGAAAATTGGGCCAGGAAATGAACGAAATGAAGGTTGTTTTCTATGTTGCGGTACCCGATGTTTATGCTACACGCTGATGATGATGCTGGTGATGGTGATCCCATGCTGCCGGGGGCGAGGCCGACGCTATGGTAAAGTGGAGTAAAATGGAAAGAAAATCAGCAGATGAGGGTAAGGGGTGAGAAGTGTGCAAAGCACGAAACACCATGAAAGCCCATCCAGATTCTCTCAACCGGGATGAAGAGATACAAATTTGCATTTGCTGGCAGAATTTTTGCCTGCAAAGGCAGATTCTCGTCCGGGTATTTTTGAAGTGAATCTGATGCCAAATCCGTTCCGTAGGCCATTCCAACCTAACACGAAGTGATGGTAGCACAGGAGAAAGCGTGGCAGGAGGTAAAATTTTAATGAATTTTGAGCACCAAAACAGCACCACCCCCAAAACGTTCGAAACGATCATGGAAGCCACTGTGAAGGAACGACCGGGCGTACTGGTTCTCGTTTCCCGGGGTCCCTTCTTCACATTATCTATCTTGTCCGTAGTATCATTAAAGCATTACTTTGCCACTTTGCTTGCATGGTTTTTCGATGCGCGGATGGTGTGGAAGAATTTTCTAATTCCTGTGCTTATCACTGTCGGGGTGGGCATTAGCCTGCTTTTCGAAAGAATTTGACTTGCTCTGGAATGTGAAACCAGCTCAACGGCTGGGAGGAGTAAAAGTTTGGTATATTTTCGTGTTAGAACTATTGTATAGTATTTCAGAAGTATTCTAATTGGATATTTTAATCAAATCGAAATGATACATAAAAAACATGATTGTGTTATGGAAATTGCATACTTTCGGGCGTTTTTTCAATGAATGAGCTGCTAGTATAGAAATAGAAGTAGTGTATGAATTTTGACAATTTTTTGATTATATAAACGTCCTTAATGTTTAAGCAAGTATGTAGCAAACAATACATTTAGCTTAAAAAAATATTTACCATAACATCAACTTGAGAAGGTTTAGTCCAATATTTATTTCATGACAAATCTTACTTGGTTTAAAGTAGTTGGTTTATCTAATGCATATTAAACGGTCAAAGGTTAAAGTCACATTAAACATTAATTTATACTAACTTAACAACCAAACCAAAATTCTTGAAACTCAATCATATTGACATTACTCCACCAGACTACTTCGCAGAATTGAATAACTGTTGCTGGCGCGCTGCGTAAACGCTAAACAATTTCAGCATGCAAGAAACATCCGCATCAACTTGCACCATTCAATCATCAAAGGAATTGATTCCGCTGGACATGAAATTAGTGTCAAGCGCTAACAAAACCGGTGAGCTGTCGCCGGCCAAACGTCAAATCGTCTGACCCCTCTTCCCCTGCCTGCCCATTAGGAGCGGCGTTTTCCCCCATTCCCAAATCGCATGTACCACGATGTCCGTGCCACACCACATCACCACCGATGGGAATAGCGTATTCACACTTCAATTACAACGCAATCAGCTGTAATTAATTCGGTATCATCTCCGACCGACATCTCGACCACGAGAGCATCGGGGATCGATGGCCAACTGGGCGCCTCTACTACCCATCCCCAGGAACTTCTCCTTCTCGAACTCCCTGTCTCTTACACGCCCAACCACACATGCAGTGTTTGCTGGGTACCGTTTCCGTTCCGGGTATTTCCTGCCGAGGGTACGCTCTAAAGTCCACAACCAACACCACTGCTCATCAATGCTGCAGACTTGAATGTACACCCCAACCCCCTAAACCCCAGTGCACTGTCCGCAGAATGGCGGTTGCGGACATGTAATACAGGGCGGAATTTATGAAGAGCAAACTGGGCAACCCGGTCGGATGGGCACAAGATTCCACCAGATTCCACCAGAAGGAACAGCGATGGAAGCTGCACCATCACCACCAGCACCACTGGCTGTTAGAGAAATTAGGATCGAGGATACGAGCAAACCGGAGCAAATTTCCATTCCCGCACGCTTCGACTGTGCCTCTACTTTGTCGTCCGCTTTTCTACACCACCGTGAACCACCAAACCACCAACCGCATAAACGCTCAAAACCCCGGGACAGCCCATGCAACAAACATTAATTAAGTCAATAAAATTGAAATTTACGCTCCACCGATCTTGTCGCATTAAATGTTTGTGCAAATGGAAATAAACACGTTTCCAGCTCGATGCAGCAAAACCTAACCGCTCCAAACCGTGCCCTCACTCACCCCTCACCCGACCCCCCTCCCCCATTCCACACCGTTCGAATGCGGTTCAACAGTTTTCTGCACCGGCATTTTTATCTCGTTTGTTTGCTAGGGGTTTCCTTCGGTTCCCTGTTGTTCACCCTGTGTTTACCCGTACGTTTACCCGTGTGAGGGAGAAGCAGAAGATTGTTTTTCTATTTTCATTTGGTCTGTTCTTGCTTGGCTTTCGTTAAATGTGGCTCAACGGCAAAATGGTAAGGTTTTCTCTCTTCGCACTGGATACTGGAACAATGTCTGAACGTGGGCTCTCGGGCGCGATTGTCAATAAAATCGTCCCGGGAAAAATGGACACTCCAACCAAAACCAAAAGAAAAACTCCGATTGCAGTGAACGGGATACAAAGAGATGCCCGGAGAAAAACACACACCCAGCAACCGCAATTCAATTCACAATCTGAGGACTTTTATCTCTTTATACGACCTTCTTCGAGCGCTCAATCATTCGGTCCGAGTGCAGCCGGTGCCCCATTATCACGCAAACACGGGGGCGGACCGACGGACAGACGAACAGCAGCAAACTACTGCAGCGAATTTAGTTTAATTCATTATTTTGCCTTCATCAATCTGTACGGGTGCTCGTCTGCTGCTGCTGCTGCTGCAGTGGCAACTGCAAGCAACTGTAAAAAAAACAGGATCGAAAAGTGAACTCGTGTGATTCGCAGCTCGCTAGTTTATGTTTCCTATCCCGCTTTCGACTTTCGGCCAGGTTGCAGTATTTGCGGCTCAACTTGGAACGTGATCCCGAGGTGAGTCGGCCGTTTCACCAGTGTCGGGCGCCTGGTCGCTCCTGATTGTCCTACTTATTCGAATAAAAAAAAAAAAGGAAAAGCCAGGACCCAGAACGTTGCAGAGATAGAAGGATTTGGATCCGTTGCTCGGTAGCAGTGAATTGTGATGAAGTAGCTCCGGAGAGGAAAAACAAAGCAGTAGCAAGTAGCGCTTTTTTCGTGAGTTGCTTCCATTGCTTTGCGCATCGCGCAAGGGAAGAGGCGGTTGCTAAGACACACCACATTGCTTTAATTGGAATCGGGTAAAGTGATCGGGTGCGGGTAGTTTCCATATTATCTACTTACTTGCGACTTTGTTTCTTTTCATTCTTCAGCTCTTTCATCAGTGGCTATTGCTTGTGAAATTGAAACAAAAAAGGGGTTTTTTGTTTCTTCTTTTGACATGAACAGGTTTTTTTAAGTATAATTTTTTTTCAGTCTTCAGTCATGATCTGGCTTCTTTACTAGTTGTTGACTTAACGTTCTAAGTAGATTGGAGATGACTGATTGTTCATCAGTGAATTATTTATCTTTTAAATATATTTTTTACTGCTCTTGGTGGGTATTTTTGTTTTAAAAAGCTGATAAGAGCTTCTTATGTTGCAAGTGTTAAACGTAGACAGTATATTTACAATGAAGCACACAAATTCAAAATTGAATTTTTGGTTAATAAATAATAAACGGTCCACAATTTTGAATGCTACTAAATTGCAACAGTGGACGACTTTTAAATTTAATCGACCTTTTCTAAGCTTTTTGGCCGACCCAGCCCAGCTTGTATTAGTCATTCCCAATCGTATCCGCCCCACAACGCACCACGTAGGAAAAGCGGCAAAAGGATAACGTTCGAACCCACTCAACCGGCTGCTCGTACCCGACTTATTGGCAGAACACTCGTCATCGTCTGGTGCTCGAAAAACTAGCCAAATCTCGGCGCACCTAGTGTGCCAACGTACCATCCATGGCATTCCATCGAATTTCCATCGTCTGTCACTTGCCACTCTTCAACCATCGGAGTTAGAGAAGTTTCAAACGCTTCAAAGCCTGGCAAGTGGCAACGTTGGTGCAAACTAACAAAGTGGAAATTTTTACTACCCCAATGTACTATGTTTTGAAGTGTGGGTTGAGATTGAAGCGGGAGGGAGAGATAGAGTGAGAGAGAGAAAGAAAAAAGAAGAGAGCGTTTTTGGTTTAGCTGACAGTACTAGTTAACTTACACCTAGAGCCAGTTGAGTGTGGCTGGCTGCAATAGTATTTAGTACATGGCTACGAGAGGATTGATCCTTTTTTGGTATAACTTCACAGTAGTTTTGGTGAGGTAGGGCAGCATTAGCTTTATTTTAGTAAGTTTCACCAACATCCGTTCTAGCCATGTTGACCCAGCAAAGGTACATTAGAATGAGCTTCGTTTACAATGTACTGAGCTACTGCCCAAGCAAGCTGCTGCCCTTCCCCCCAGAACACAATCCAAACACGGTCCATTGCACAAGAGAAGAACATTGAACAATATAAAAAATAATCGATTGAAGCACACAGCACGAAAAAAAAACAACTAAACAGCCATCAAACCCATCGACGAGCAAACGTCCGGTTTGCTGTTGCCACGGCTCGCCGCAGCCATGTGCTTTTCTTGCATTCGAATTTTCATTGATTTTTCCAGCCTGCCAGCCTGCCCGTTGCAGACGTCGTGAAGAACGATTGTTATTGGGTAGAACGGAAAGCGGAGCAGGCAGTTCGGCAATTGGAGCAGGAATTGGCATTGTAGAAATAGATTGACTGAGCCCGCACGGCGCACAGCGAACAATTGGGGTGGGTTGTGTTTGTGTGCGAGTTTTTTTTCCCGGTTGTTTTAGCAGTGAGGGCTCCCCGATGGAGGGCTGAGCTAAACTGGCGCACGACCGATGAAGTAATAGAGCAATAACGAGGCGGACGGGAATGGGGTGCAAGAAGAAAAAATACATTCGCTTGAATGTGCTGTTTCGATGTCGCTGTGTGGCGCGGGAACTGACAGATTCATAAGATATTACTAACCATCATAAATATGGTGACAATAAACATGCAATTCCGGAAGAACGATCCATCCATCCAGCGGAAACACAACGGCCCCTGTGGGCCCCCGCGGGCCATTATGCTGGGAAGCTATCCAGATGGTAGATAATCAAGGACGAAAAATGAAGCGAACAGAGCCGCCGAAGACGACAGAAGGCCGAACGAGAGAAGAAAGCAACACAAAAAAAAAAAAAAGAAATGTTGCTGTGACAAACAAACGGAACCCGAAAACTGCGCTCAATTTGATTGATGATGAGACTGGAGGCATACTTTTTAGCAGAGACACAGGCGTTCGCTTCGGTTTTTTGCTGCTGCTGCTACTGCTGCTGCCACTAGAGCTCAATAGTAGTAGCAGCGAACGGTTTCAAGTTGTCTGCTTCCCCCCAATCGGACCAGATTCCGCTCCATTTTGACTGACTCTGGCGGTCTGGGCCTGGGAAGAGAAGACATCGTTAATCACGTTTTGGCCGGAAGGTCCGAACGCCTGCCCGAATCTGGCTAAGAGGTTCGCTTCATTTTTCCCCCCGTACTGCCCGGTGGAGCTAGATTCGAAACTCTACCGAACGGTAGATTATCACAAAGCACGGAAAAGTGGTTCCTTGATGCAGTTCCCTGATGTACATTAGAAAGCAAGCAACAAACCCACGCAAAGTGCCGGGACCAAAAGTGGCTACAACTTCACTAAGCAAAACGACCAACGGGACGGTTCGGCTCGGTGAAAGCAACCACCCGCCCCAGCAAAGTCCACCAAAAAAGGCTTCAAAAGCAGTGAAGTAACGCGGTGGAAACGCGACAGAGTGAAAACTTTCTTATCTTACCTTGTATCGTAAACGAAGCGAATAAATCACACCGTCCGTTCCTCTGTGCACACGGGGCCCAGCGGAATTGCCTTGCCACCGTCTGCTTCTGTCGGCTGACGGCTGCTTTCCTGGCCCTCCATTGGGCCTGGGTCCGAATGGGTGGTAAACACAGTCGGCGGCTCACAAACATCGGTCAACTGCTACGCACGAATTTCCAAAAATCACAGCGCTCACCGGTCGCTTGACGCACGCCGAAGAGTTTATGGAGGTGAGTAATTTTTTGCGCAAACATTCAAGCAACAAGAAACCTCCCGCGAGTGACGTTAAGCAGCCCCTAAAGCTCTTTAGCGCTTGGCTGGTAAAGACCGGAACGTAGCACGCACACACTGACGCACACACTTTAACCGAGAGCTTCCGACAAGATCGATTAAGTCCAATTTCACTCATCACTGGCTTGGGTGTCTGGTGGAGCATTCCTTTCCTGTACTACTGCAAGAATAACTTAATCCTATTTGAACACTTCACGCGAGCAAGCAGGGGGAACATTGGGAACGGCACACACTTCAACACAAAGGGCACCACGGGGGTTCGGTACAAGGGGCACGGGATTGTTTCGCATAATTCGCCGACTGACTTTGCACTGCACTGCACGCCCAATCGTTCGGTGCGTGGGTCTTTTGGGTGAAGATGTTGATCGTACTTCCAGCGCCATCACTTCTTGGGCCGCCTCTCCGACAGCTGCTGAGCGACAAGGTCCCATTTTTTATTTCGCTGCTCCTGCAATAGATTCGCCTGAGGACTGCGCCCCTGAGGCACTGTAATGGAACGAGCAGAAGTACGCGGTTTTGGGCCCACACGTACGGTGCGCCGTTCGGGGTCGGCAGAGGTTTTGAGCAAAGCCTCGATGCAAGAGAGAGGCCCCAACCTACGCGATAGACGGCTGGCGTTGAACTGAACTGCATATCCTGGTGCTCGTCTTCGAAGGCTCCTCTTGGCGCTCGGTAGCTCCAGCGTATCCTTCACCTCGTCCGCTAACCACTCCCTCACTCTCTCTCTCTTCCTCTTCCCTGCTTCCTGCTCGTGTCGTTGGGGACCGAGTCTTCACACCCGAACTATGCATACACACACCCGTCGTTCGCCTGTCTGCATCACGATTCCCGACGCTGGAGAGATCAATGAAATGGTGAGCGGTGTGACGGTGAGGCAGAGGACCGCTTCCCCACACACCCGCAATCACAACACGAATGGCTTGTCACGGGCGGGGGGGAATCCTTTCGGGAACGATTCGTTTTTCAACGTTCAACGCCCGCTCCCGAGTGAGACGTTCGTGTTTCGGCGCGGCGCGAAATCACGACACCCAACCCAACGAAGAGCCGCGCATCCCCCAAACAAACCCCAGGAAAGAAGAGGCAGCAGCAAGTACCAACGAGATTGTCTCCCCCATGCCTTGCGAGGATGATGGACACTGCTGCATAGCCTTCGTGCGTAGCCTTCGTGCCGGGCTGGCTGGCAGACATCGTACGCTGTCGGGCGCCGTGGCGCCGGTAGCGCAACAAGGATAGCACCAGTGGGACACCACCCGCGCATGGCACCCAGCACCGATTGAGCTTTGACAGAGTGCACGAGGTAAAGTGATACTGCTGCACCTATAACCTGCCCCCGAAAGCTCTTGCTCGCCCCCTGGCGGGATCCACCCCATAAACGTGCCCCGTGCGAACTGTCAAACTTCGGCTCCCAGGATCTGTACGGCAGTGTTTTACGTCTGTGAGTGTGTGTGTGTGTATGTCTGTGTGACCATTACTAACACCATCACTTCAACGGACACACGGCATCCGTTCGGGAAAACGGTTGAGCCGAACCGTGGAGCCTTGCCACGAAAATGCCAGCGGGTCGGTTATGCGCAGGTCTACTGTCCCGTTTCATCGATTCGTCGATGAAGCACGTTTCGGTGTACAAATCTTGCCAGGGGAGAGCAAGAGAGCGCTCACAACTGTCCACCGCGGTAGACCCAAACCTTACCACCCAAAATGCCGAGCTCGTACACTCGTCAGCTGAAGACGGACCCGTCTCCACCGCCGCCCCAAAGGCCTAGCTTATAGGTGGACGGGTGGCGACGACTGCACCACCGCGTCGGATAAGAATGTCGAAAGTTCTTTCCTGCTGCTGCTGTTGCAACTCGATTCGCTGCACCAAACTGGCGGGGCAATGCATCGAAATGTCGATAAACAACTGTCACCAATGCACTCTGCTTCTTGCAACATCAACCCAGCCGAGGACGAGGTTTTACATAGTGAGCGTGCACATTTCAGTGCTTCTGCTGGCAAATGGAGAATGGAAGGGGGGGGGGGGGCACACAATTTGGGTGCTTTGCATAGCAAATGACACGGTTTGTTTTTTGTTCTTGTTGCTGCCGTACCGTGTGTCTCGCTCGCCAGACGCAAAGGGAGGACGGTTCCAAAAATCAACCCAACAAACAGACCCTAGACAGCCCTCACCATAAAGGAACAACCTTATCAAAATGACGCTCGTTTCGCGACTCACGTACACACGAGTCTCCCCTATATCCTCCCCAACCGGTAGCCACTCAACAACATCAAATCAAACATCCTCAAACATGGAGGAACCCACCACCCTTTCGCTCTTGCTTGCTAGAAGCAGTCGATATACACACACCCCACAAACAGCCCGGGTGCCATTTTTCAACCTTCACTCCCACAGCCGTCTGATGAAAGAGGTGAAAAACAATTCCCCAAACATGGTTCACTACCGCTCTCGTTGTTGTCATAAAAAAAAGGAAAGGAGTCGTACTTCCTGTTCCTATGCACTGGGCCCCGGCATTGGCCCCCTTCTGCGTTGTATCGAGCACCGGGGGAAGTCGTGCCTGCCGTGTGCTGCTGGACCGTGGCGCGGAAAGCGAACCTTACCGACTTTAAAATATGTCAAAAAGTTTATTTGCAGCTGTCAACAATTTCTTCTACTCGTTCACTCCTGCCTGCCTGCCTGCCGCAGCGGTAGGCTCCGTCTGGTAGGCTCGAATTCTTGTCAGGTACTGGTGCCGCTCCTTTCGTGCACAAAGGCCCCGGTAGGTGAGTCACTGTTTCAGACTGGTGATAGATTTGCCAAAGATTTTAATGGTATTGCAGACTAAATTTACTGATTCGGGTGTAGATTGGCTTAGGAAACGAACACAGGAATCATTTGCAGTTTAAAAGTGGGGTTTACAGCACATACATTTAGGCGCCTATTTTGCCTACATTTAGGCGGAAACATCTGTTATGCGTTTCTTTTTTATAAGAACTTACATATCCGTTCATGTTTTCTTCATTATAGCTTTATCCAAATGCGATTCATTGACCTACATTTCTGTAATAGCTTCCTGTGCCACATGAACATTGCCTGGCAAGTCTTAATACTCCTCCAACCGAAGAGTTTTCGCGTTCCTGTCTCCGCTTTGAACAGACTTTTGTGTGTGCTGCATGTGCTGCACGTGAAGTATCCCGTAACTGATCTTATCAGTCTCAAGTTAGGGAAATACACCCGAAGGCATGTATAAACACACACACACACACACACACACATACGGAAACGCACTCGCTCGCAAGATCCTCGGTCACAGCTGAAGCGCGACGCAAACCTAAAGGCTGAAATTTCACATTCCACATCCCTTGCACATGTTCACACGGTAAAGTCATAACTTTTCAAAACAAATGTTCAACTAATGTTTGCCAAGCGCGAGCTTATGTATTTGTGTGAGTGCGTGTATGCTCGCAGGATATGCTTTCCCATTCATCCACACGCACACACACAGCAAAGGCTCGAGGTCGTGACGAGTTTCGCGCGAAAAGGGATACCATCAACGCGCGACACACAACGGGTCGTCGCAACGGAATGGATTACGCGCCGGGCGCCGTGGGAAGAGGGAGTAAATAAAGAGCTCCTTTGCGAGAATCATTACCAATAAAAGAGAAGTCACGCCATTACAAAAAGGGTCGGAAACGGAGGGCAAGCAAACGGCGTCTCGGCTCCCTTTTAATGCCACCGCTCGCTTGTCCTTGCGTTCCACAAATGCATCACCTCAATTGTCTGCACATTTGTGTTAGTATGTCCTAAACATAAACGTGTGCGTGTGTGTGTGTAAGTATCCCTTTCATGAGCGGGGAGGAAGGTCGAGGGGAAGGGGGGGGTTTGCATTTACACACATGCCAAGACCCACGGGCAGCAATCCGTCCCAGCATCTTGCTGCTCATCCCGAAACAAACAGCACGATAGCCAGAAAGTAGAAAAAAGAAACAACGAGGATAAAACAAAATGGACGGTTTTGTTTGCAGAAGTGTCATAATTTTATTTATCTTCCGCTTTGTTTCAACTGTCATGAATTATTAGCAAGGATGGCGAACCAAGAAAAATGGGAAATTACTGCGCCAAAGAATAATACGTGTGTGTGTGTACATGTGTGAGAGCACTTTTCAAGGGAACCATGGGGAAGGAAAATGACACGGGAGGAGCGCTGAGAAGGATTTCATTGCGCTGGAAGGGATAAAAGCAAAGCAAAGAAACGATAAAGCTTAGCTGAAGCTGAAGCACGCACGTTATGAGCGTACAGGAGAGCCTCGCTTTGAGGAACATTCTGTAGATTTGTACCTCAAACCATTCGTTTTTGGCTGTAGCTTTGGACAATTTTCCAACCCAAGCTGAATACTTACAACGAACCAACTTCTTTTCAGATAAGAATAACGTTAAAGTACCATAATGTTTTAGAGCAAAACAGCAAAATTATAACAACACTACCCTGACAGTAGCACAGTTTCCGGCAGGCAAAAGTAATTGCACAAGCCAAACGGTGAGAATGGTGCGGCGCATTTAAGTGAGCGATTCAAGTGCTCCACCAACAAAAGCCGCCATTGATGATAATACATTGCCCAAGGCGACAAGGAATCTTCCCACGCTGCTTCGCCCTACCAAATCGTGGGCACGTTCATACACTTTGGGGTGAACATTCACCCAAGGTTTGGACGTATATGGCTTGTCTTGGGTGGCAAACGAATAGCTAGACATTATCCACTTCTTAGTGCAAGGAAAGGAGTGTCTAAGCGTCTGGGCGATAAAGAGCGAACGTTATTAATTTAAAATGTCCGTTTTAATCAAAAAGCGACACGTTTTACCAAATGTGAAGGTGCTTTTAATCCGTGTGAATGAAAAATGTGATGTAAATTAGGGTAAAAATAGAATTCACAGTAAGTAGTGGTGTTTTTCGGTTCGAAACCGACACCAAATGCATATCGTACAATGCTTTTCCGTTCGTCTTTATTTGGTGACCCATCACTCTTCCCATTTTTCACCACATTTTAACGCTTACTAGCGAGTGAATTACGCTTCGCTAACAACTAACTGCACTAATAACTTCATTCAGTGCTCTTCCGGATTGCCCTGCGCCACTTTCAACACCCACGATCGCTAAACCAGCAGCACCACATTCTCGCAATAAATAAAATAGCTCACCAACGCCAACTAAAACTCAGCGGACCGACAGAGGAAAAAAAAAGAAACAAGTCTCACACACATCCAACAACCCAAGCATATGTTTCTGGGCAGATAAAACATCCCGACCACCAACTTTAACGAGCTTTTGCCGGGCGCACCCCCGTTGCCCAAGATCCCCTTTACGCCCTCCCTTGCCGAACAACAACACCACCAACCACGGAGCTAGTAATTCCGGCGAGAATGTTGAGGGTTTTGTGGCGAGAAAGTACATCTACTCCGATGTGTGCCTCTTTTTTTTACTCGGCAGAAATGGTGGCAGCAGTATTCGAAGGGTGCGTATGGGTGCCGAGAGAGGGCAAGGGTGCATGTTTAAATGTCACATGAAACGAGAATTTTGCAAAAGCCCCATTTCGAAATGTAATGCCAGACCATATTTACGGCGCAGGATGTCACGGCGGGGCTGACTCGAAGAAAATCTGATTAATGAGATGTGTAAAGATGTGTTAATGGGTTTCGCATTTCCTTTTGCATTTATCATTTGCTCGGCATCGATAACGAGTTCCCAGGGTACGCGTGTGTTTGTGCAATGTTCAAGTAGGGAGACTTTGTTTCGTTGTGAGATTTTATCGTTCGGCAGGAAGAGCGGCATGTTGTTGAACACGAGCTTAATGTTAAGAGAACGATATGAATGATATTGACATTGATTTTTTATTGCTTTTCATACATTAAATAAGCTAAAACTGTGTATGAATAGTTAAAAAAACGAGCAGTAATGAAAAGATGAAAGATCAAATAGATAGCTTATAGCAAAACTTTTTACTTGTTTGTTCATTTGATCATCATTTTTAGATCGTTATCTTTATGGTTTACACCGCATAATAAAACACCGCATGCATGAACTGAAATTGAATCCACAAATTCCTATCTATTTGTAGTAGCTCTGTAGCTCTTTTTGTAAATTAAAAAGGTTAAATTGGGGGCCATCCATAAGTTACGTTAAGGAAGAGTTATTAATATGTTGTATCAGAATATAACGCTGGCATAAGATCCTTGTTGCATTACCCAAGAAACATTCCCAATGCCATATACACTTAAGCAATGCTTAAAACTGCTTTATTATGAGTGTACTTGGCCACGAAGTTTAAACATGTCTTTTAAAGATGCCTAACAGTCTTTATAATAATAAAATCTTTAAAGCGTTATTAAGAATAAGACTGTCTGTTAAAACTTAAATTGAAGTTCTGATGGCTGGCTTCAATCCACCTGCCTATGTATTTTGAAGCACGATTTAAGACTTGTTATTTGACGCAAATGTAACAAGATCAACTGGTCTTATAAAACACATATTAAGTCTTGGCTGAAGCTGTATATGGGCCCGTTCAGTCTTAAGTGAGTTTTATTGTAGTATTATTCCGTCATACAAAACATTCAAACGATAAAAATAAGTCTTAATGAAATAATCATCACAACATCGTACAAAGTAAGATAAGATTAGAAATGTTCCTCAGGTACGCCATATTATATCTTACTCCTCTTTGTACTGTTACGTATTTAATGGATGATCCCTATAGAATACTATCGAATACCGGATATGGTCGGCGCTTGTCAATTTAGCAACAATATCGAAAAGCTTTTCCATCAACAATTAAATCCAATTCAACCAGGATCAGCAACGTTAAATGAACAATGCTTAGCACATAATAAAATCCACTAATGGATAATCATGCACAGTTGAAGTAATAAACTAATAAACCTATCCTCTCGTCGCTCGTTCTCCGCTAATCGTTTCACACTTTGGTGTGTGAAATGGATTTGCTCTCCGAAACGCAGATGCCCCGAGCAAACGTCCAACCTTAACCACCAGCAAGCTAATCGATGATCAGAAACCCACCACTCAACACCGTGCCAGTACAGACGATCGTAAATTTCACCACTTACTTACACCGCCATGCGAAACTCCGGTCAGCAGAAGCGAAAACCCCATTTTCCACCACTATCAAACCCGATCGATCGTTATCCCGCACCCGGTCGGTCGGAGCGGATTTGCTGTAAGGAAACAATGGTGAACGAACAGGGAAAGATACAGCACGGAATCCAACATTTTCCACCACACACATGCACAGCGACGAGTGTGATGGTGTGTCTCTTAAATAGCTCATGCGTCCCTTGCAACGCCCGACTCGACCCGGTCCCCGGTTGAAGCAAGGAATGCATCCGGACCAACGCCGGGTGGTCATATTTAAATGCAACTGCCCCTGCACGGAATCTACCATGACGGGACGGAATTGGCATCTTTATGAAGCTCGCATAAAAGCAGTCCGGGAGCGGGTGGATCGGCGTTGGCGTTTGGTCACTTTACTGCCCCGGGGGCATCCTACCGTGAACCGTGGGTATCGCAAAACCGGACGTTTGCATCGTTTGTCGGGGTTTGTGGGCAACATTTTCAGCATGAATTTAAAGTTTCTTTTGGTTTTTGTGTGTGTGTGTTTTTTTATTTTGTTGCTGTTTCGATTGTAGAAATGATTCCTTTATTTTTTCCTCCTAACTCCACAGCCAAACGAGCACAATTTTGTTATATTCCAGCGCACGAGCATGCTGCTCGTACTGTGCTGATTTGCTATCGCACAGCTATGTTCGGCTAATAAACATTTTCAAACAAGTTCTGCTGTGCCCGGTGTGTGCGATTATCTACACAGCCACTTTGTTCAAAATCTGCGGCAAACCATTTTCACCCGAAAATCGAACACGGTCCAGAACGCCGAGAACGTGAAAATGCGGCCACAAATCGAGAATCGATTGACCGGGTGCAATCGTAAAACATAAAACGCGTAAGAATCAGGCCAGCGGGGCCAGCACAGTCGGAAGGGCTGGAAAAGATAAGGAGCCGATAAGACATAAATAAGTGATGTGTCGGTACGCCTTGCACAGAGCACCGTTTCCTTTGGAGCGGAACGGAAAGTACAGAAGAAATAATGTGAAATAAACAACCAGTGCCAGAAGCGTGCGCGCGCGCGCGGACGAATCTCCCAACCCCCGGAGGCGGACCATTACTTCGCTGGGCCGGGGGAAAGGTTGGGGAAATTCTCTCGCAATAAGCACAAATATATTGTTGCCCTCTACACGTTCAATGTACCACGTCTTTTGAAGCAGTTTCGAAGCTACTTCTCCAATTCAAATTACACCACCCCAAAGCGCTTGCAAAGTGTGCGAAAGCGATACAGCGAAAGCTGGCACGGTAAAATGGCACGGAAAATTCGACAGGAAAGTGATGCGTTTTCTTCAAAAAAAGGAAAAAAAGAAGGCTACATCATAAAAATGAACATTCACTCAAAGAATGGTTTAACACAGCGGAGAGGCATGTGGTACAAATATGTTGGGAGCAACACACAGATGCAGTCACCGGGACCGTGTCCTGTGTCGATGTGCACGTTGCACACCGAACAACTGCTGATGACTTTCGGCATCAACTCAACCAAGCACACACAGCCACACGTTTGGTTCCCTCGTTAACGAGCATAAAATACTAACCGAACGGAACAGGAGCAGTATCGAGCAGAGCGAGGACGGGCCAGGGAAAATGCCGGAACAGGATACACATTATTAAACACTCATAAAATGGACTCACAGTGGAAGCCTCGGTCGACGGTCGGGCCGGATGTGAGCGTGAGGGGGAAGTGATTTTAAAATAAATAAAAATCATATTCAGTCAACGAACGACTTCCTCCCGTTAGCAATGGGGAGGAAAGGAAATGTGTGTGTGTGTGTGTGTGTGTGTGTGTGTGTGTGTGTGTGTGTGTGTAACAATATAAGTTAAAAAAAATACTTATCTCAGCTGAGTAACACCAAACGGGAGTATTTTTTTACTTTTTTTCTGTTAAGCACAACACACAAAAACACACACACACACACACACACACACACATACACACACACACACACACACACACACACACACACACACACACACACACACACAAATACGGCAAACAACTACTCGGTTCGAGCGTCAGCATCAAACGAAATGGAAGGGCAAACACTTTGACACTTCAATTAATTTCTTCCCAAAAGTGTACAGAGGTCAAAGAGAGAAAGGGCAAACAGCCTGGTCTATGCTTTGGGTTCTCATTTGAATTGTTTCATTTTTTGATAAAGTATTGTCGTTTTTTTGTTCGTTTTCTATTTTCTCTCTCTCTCTCTCTCCCTCTCTCTTTCTCTCTCTATCTTTCATCTCACACCTTACCAGAGAGTGCGCATTTTAATATAGTTTCAATCACATTTGAAGGTAACACGTTCATCAATTATGAATTTCCTTTTTTTTTTGTTTTGTTTTATTTTGCCAAATATATTTCCTTTTTATTTGTGCGCTTATCGGGTACACCGCAGCGGAGGCGCAATCGAGCGACGACGACCCGATGCCCGACCCGTTATCGGCAATGCGGTTTTCCGATGCTCCCCGTTTCTCGCGCGATTTGTATGCTTTTTGATTTTGCCATTTTGATGAGGGGAGGCTCTTTTCCACTTTCGCCAAAGAGATCCTGAGGTAGGTAACGTACAGCAGCAGCAGCAGCAGCAGCAAAAAAGGGCTACGAGCGAGTTAAAAGTATTATTTTTTTCCTTCAGTGTTATGCCGCACTGCTGACAGTACTTATCACAGTGTACTGGCGATAGCGTACAACCGGCAACGAGGGGTGTGTGTGTGTTTTGCGCGATCCCCTAGAAGCGATGGGATGGGTGTTTGATGGGTGTTGATGCATTAGACGGGCAGCATATTTGCCCCATCCTTCCTTTGCGCTTAGGTACATCAAACGAAGGGTTAAATAAAAACGTATTTTCGACCTGTCAATGCCTTTCGATTGGAAACATCGATCAAGCAACATTATAGCGGAAGCAAAAACGGAAATGTGAACTCAGCTACTCACAGCTTGCTCGTGTAGTTAAGCTATTTATTTTGGTGAGCAGTTCCACATAAAAGTAAATTAAAAAATTTAAATAATATTTTTCAAAGCAGCAAAACTTGCGCGTGGATGCAGTGTTACTCGGTAGCAAAGCGGAAAAACTAAAACATATGAAACCTATAGCTGGAAGGTAGCCACGATCAACAGACATTGTAATTCAACCATTCTATCGTGTTATTCTCAATCTGCTTCAAACTTCCGTAAACTTAAAAATGATTTTTTAAATTCCTACTGCAAGAAGCTTTGATCATCAGTTAAACTAGCTCAAGCAGCAGGAAAGTATGCCACATACTTTTACGATTTCAAGGAAACATATATTTCACAACAATGCTATCACACGTATAGTTTCACAGTAATTTCTAAAGTTTATTAAACTCTTATCATCGCTATGCTGTGTATATGCTCTATCTATTTTAGCTGCCAATCCGACTTGTTGCCATAGTGCGCAACTATGTAGCGAATAAAAGATGATATCAATATATTCACATTCGTATGATGCATGGAAAGCATGCATCCTCGCCCTTATCCTTCCTACTTGACAAACTGATTGAATCGATCGTTGTACTGCAATGGTATTTAGAAAATGCTCTTAGCTAACTTTCCGTCAAAAACATCGTCCGCCTTCTAGCCAATACTTTATTCCAGCATGAAAGCTTTCCTTACAACACTCCACCTTGAATTCTCATTCCTCGTGCGATGCTGTCAGAGCAGTGCCGATGAGAAATATTTCCATATAGCAAGCACCACCCCATCACCCACCGAGGAAGGTTTGCTGCGGAAGCATTTTCAATAAGATATCGTCCAAGTGCGGTGTGATGCACGCAAAAAAAAAGATGGAAGGTAATGCACACTTTGTATCGTTTGCATCTTGCCGTAAGATCGGACGCAAAAACTTTCGCGGGCAAAGTTTTGCCCCGTTGCACTGTCGGACGATCGGTAGGAAAAATCGATCGCTATTTATCAAAGAGTGCCGCGCAGCAGATCACCCTGGTACACGGTTTATCTCGGCAGAAAGTGTGGCTACCTTGCATCACCATGCCAACGGCCGATAGCAAACAACACAACGGTTGTGATTGACAACGGCTTCCTTTGGTTGGTGGGGATGTCGCCCAGCTAAAGCCACCAAACCACCAACCACGCTGGGCTGGCCAGAGCTGCCAGCATGGACTTCAAGCCGAATGGTACTGAAAATATTGTACAGGGGGAAAGCAAACCGCCGTACCTCGCCCGCTACCGGAAAGTTTGCCTCCATTTGCGGTGCTAAACGTGCTGGAATAATCGTACTTTGGCAAGTGTTTCGGAGGTTTTTGCTCAACGATGGCATCGAGCTATGGGAGCGGTAGCACACGACTCACACGACACACTTTCCTGGCACTACTAATTCAAAAGTCCAGCTTTGTGTCATTTCTTGCAGTGGAAAAAACAGCCAACATAAAAAAAAAACCAGCACACCGCACAGCGCACATCCATTCCAAAAGCTTCAACCACGGCAGGGAAGAAACCGTACCAGCTATGCAGAAGTCGGACAAATTGTGGCGGTGGGTAAGTTTTGCGTGGCAAAATTGTTACATACTTTAGCCGAGAAGTTATCAATAGTCAACTTGCCCGATTGAGCCAACCAGCCAGCCAGCCAAAGGAGTGTGCCAAACAGCCTCAGACTGCTTCACCCCACCATGTGGGCGAGTCTTCTGATTCTTCATCAATTACAGCACACCTACAAACGCACGTACACATGCAAATGTAGTGCCAAGCTGTGCAGCCATTTGCTACGTCCCTTTGCTTACTTACGTCTCTCCTCTAGCGGAGACATTTTCTAAAGTTATCCTTTTGGGCAGGACGTAAACTGAAGAAAAGAAAAAAAACGTGGCAAGTTCCCATGACGCTCACAAGGCCCGATACAATCTTACACTCCACCGTAGCCTTTGGTTTGAATGCAAACAGTTTGAGCAGTACGGTCACCGTGTGGACCGGGATGCACACATCGCAGCAGCTCCAACAATAAGTTCGTCCCTAAAATGAAGAAAGTTTCCCAGTTGCATATCTCGGGCCTGATTCTGAGAAACGCACACACACAGTCTCTGTTGTTCCCGAGCGCGCGTGTGTGTGTGTGTCGAACGCAATCGTTTCTCGAAAGCTGTACCGCACTCTCAGGAAGATGATGATAAGAAAGATGTTTTTGAAGCATTAACTTCTGATACACGGGACCAACTTTATTGGAATAGTTGGACGGCCACTGGGTTTAGTCAGTGTAAAGAGGTACGCAAGCCTCAAGTGGTTGTGTCTTATTTAGCCCTTAATAGACCCCCACAGGACAAGGTTACGCGAACTTGCCTTTATTAGCTGTCACGGTTAGTTGTGAAGGTTATCAGCTTCTTTCTAGTATGGCCTAGTATGAACCTTTGTCATAGTTTTGAATTACGTTTTTATTGGCCATTCTCTTCACAGTGATCGCTTCGATACCAATGACATGTTGAAGAGCCACCAACAACATTGCATGGAGCCACACGCAAGGTTTCATTGCGTTGGTATGGAGATAAGTGTAACTGCTACTTCCTGCTTCAGTATGTACACATTATACAAACCTAATAACAGCGCCTCGTTGTCGTTCCGAAGCCCGATCAACCAGCTCCCGTTTCCAACAACACACACACACACGTTAAACCATCCAACGTGGAAACAGGTTAAATATCAATCAGCGGAAATCAAAATCCAAAGCCTTTCCCAGGATAGCAAAAAAAAAACCCTTCTCATTCAGATGTCATAACAATCTATATCCTTTACTCACTCTCTTTGCATCGTGTCATGACATCTTCAAAGAGGAATCATCACCAGTGGCGTTTACACATACGCAAACCGTACGCAGGGGCGGGGCGAAAAAAAGCCCTATAAGCTACAGTAAGCGTAACGGTTCATAAGCGTAAGGGGATTTCTGTACGCATAATACCGACCGACCGACCGAGCTGAGAGGTATTGGTTACATCCGAAACCCTTCGTCAACGCGAGCCTACGCAAAACCAAACAGCGCGTCATCATCGGGGTGGACGATTATTAAAATATTTATCATATTCCACTGGTCCTACGGCCGTCAGCTTCCCCCGGTTCGGGTGTACATTCGACTGACTAAAGCACACCATATCCTTCCGCCGGTTGGAGCCTTCCAGCAGCATTCGTTTCCTGGAAAGGCAATCTTGCAATCCTTTTCCTTTGCCTTGCTGCTTCTACCTTCTTCACCAAAACGATATCCTACCGAGGACGTTCTCGATGTCTCTCCCGTTCATCGGCTCCCGTGCGCCGTCCCGGAGGCGGAACGCAAGAGAACCCGCACCCGTATCAACGGTTATTCGCATAATCTTTTCAGCGATATCAATAAACTTAAACATTTTCTCATCCGCTTCGCCGTTGGTCCGGGCTTTTGGCGCACTCAATCGAATTCCGAACCGGCTTCTAAACGCGCGTGTTTCCTTCTTTCGTTTTGTTGAATTTCGCTTATTCTTGTTTGAATGAAAATGCTACTTTTCTAGACGGTTGGTGATCGGGTTCGGTGGAGCTAGAAGTGTGGCAGCAGACCCGTGCGATCCTGGGAAAGACGCACTGGAGAAATTGAGCAGGCGGAAAAAAGCCACCCATCTCCTCGTGCTAACACATGTCATCGCTGCTTGAAGATGTGCTTCACGCGTGTGCTTGTTGAAGTAGCAGCAGCAGCAGCGACAGCAGCAGAAGGCACCGCCGCATCAAACGAGCCCGCGGGGTTGTCGAAATGATGATCCCGTCAAAGAGGAGCGACCATCAGGCGGGATCGTACGCCGTGTCTAAAGTTCGTTTAGCGCTCACGTCGCCCAGCTCGTCTCATCCCCGGTGCTGGCACTGTTTCCTTTAAATTCGTTTTCTACCGAAACGAAGAACATGCTCCAGCCAGTACGGTTGAAAACAAATGAACGGGAAAGAAGGAGAGAGAGGGAGACAGGATTTCTCAACCGAAATGGCAAGCTGCAACAAATGGGAAAGCCCTTCCAGAACCGGGTAAGGCACTTCAATCGTGCGATGAGGATGGCACTGTCGTTCGAAGGAAACTTCTTTTCCCAGCGCGTCCTAAGGACCGCCATTGCTCCTTCGGCGGTGCGCTGGAGCGAGTTGCCCGTCGCATGTTTGCCCCGTACGTGAAGCTCATTCGTTTTCCTTCAGCAAATATGTGATTTTCGCAGATGGTATGGAAAATTCTTTATCCCTTCCCCGGTGCTTTTGCACATAATTTGCCTGCACAGCACAGCTTTCCGCCCCTAACGTACCAATAACGAAGGAAAGTTTCTTTGCGAATAACCACGCCGGATCTTCACCAGTTTTGCCCTGCAAGCGTAAGCCTTTACGCCTTCCGCCTTAACGGTCGATGGTGCTGCAGGTTTTCGCAACATCCATGCACGGGCGTTGTCTCTTCGCCATGCTCTTCCAAAGGGTGCTCTGACGGTGCATCGATCCTACCCCAAAATGATTAAAATATTCAAATGATTTAATTTAATCGAATCCACGGCTACCGTGAACGGCGATGCAGCACCAGCTAGTCAGTGGATTCATGCCGTCTATCTCTCTTTCTTTACCTGCATGCTTGTATGCTCTTTTCGAACCGGAGATGAGCTAAAACGAAAGCTAAATTGGGATCTGCTCGCGGCTCTGGGATGGGGCACACCGATGTGATCGACTGATTGCAGCAAAACGACGAGCTGTCAGTGCGATTGCAATGGATCGGTCTGTCGCAAATCGAGGCGCAATGGCGCGATGGTTTACAGTTCGACGTTCGTTATCATCCCTACTGCAATTCAGCGGCGGGGGCAGCGAATGTAACAATCTGCAAAGAAAAACGAAAAAGGAAAAAACTCAACGTTCGATGGTTTACAAATGAGAAAAATTTAACAAGCTACATGCAGCTGCGTTTTCACCGGTGGAATAATTTCTAATCCGAAATCATAACAGATCGATTCGGCAGGCGGCATGAATTATGGTTCAACATTTCCGGCGTCCAATTAATTACGATTATCCGTGCAAAGTTTCGCCCGACCAAAGACAAACACACCTTGAAGCGAATCGAATAATTCGCTCCATCGGCAAATGATCGCAGGGAAAGTTCAAACATTTGCAATCTTTGTCCCATTGTCTGATGGAAACTTATTCTTTAAAAAAAAAGATACAGACCGGAACCGGTATTACAACCAGCTCGGCCATAAACCCAGGGGGGTTGTAAAAATCTGGAATGAATTTATGGCTTTACCTCAATCGAACAGGGTCACACAGACCGGCGCACTGTCTGAGGACAGCGATATGAGCCCTTTTTTCCATATCACAATCATCACCTTTCCTCGGGATATTTCACACTTTTTCTAGCCCTCGCCCCATCAACGACCACAACGATAGTCGTGCCGAACGACCCCAAAAAACCAGCGACAGAAAAGTCGCTTTCCGTTTTGCAAGCCAAAAAAAAAAAGCCAGAAAATAAACGATCGTATGCAAATTTCCATTGGCCCATAAATTGGCAATGCGAGAATCATCGGAATCGTTTCGAAATGTCTCCGAAATGTCTCCCGCTCCTCTCCGCAGGCGCATCTAATGACCGGGAAACGGTAAAAAACCTGCAAAGAGCACTGTTAGGGCGTTGTCGTTTTTTTTCTGTTGCGTTTCTCCATTTTAAAGCACGATTTTTCTGTTCAAACGCAGGTCAGTTACCTTACCGCAACCCCCCCACCCCTCCCCCCCATTGAGGGTTGCCAACCATCGAATCCACAGCACGGGTTCGACTTTGTCATCATCTGCTCATCAATTTGATTCCCAAGCCGTTCGTTTGTTCGTTCCTGGGATCGTTCGTGGTTGCCCTTGTGCGGGCGAAGAGCGAACAAAAAAAAGAGACCGCTTCAGCTGAACCGTATGATGGAAAATCATTGCGGGAACGAATGCCATTCTGCGTTCGACCACGACCCACTGGTTCTCGTCCTTTTTTTTTCGCTCTCTTTTGTAGCCAGACGAAGTGCATTCGAGATGATGTTTCTTCGCGTGTAATAAGCGTGTATGCAAAAGGGCGAAGCGTGTTACACTGTATGTATTCCGGTTCGATGTCGAAGTGCCAGATGACAAGCAAGATTTTCAATTCATTTTTCGACCTCTGGCTCTGTCAACAATGGCCCGGTGGCGGCAGCATCACGAACATCCGCGTGGCCTTCCATTTCCATTCCTGAGCCGCAAAGGAGATCCACCTCCCTAGCTGGTTGCTCGATGCACCTTACACATCTGTCCGCACGTTCTGATTACATCTTCGCAACGTTAGCGTCCTTTGGTTGCACTTTGCGACGCTTCCTGCATTCATAATCTCCGGCTTCACTAGCGGTAAAATGGGAAATTGTTGTTTGGGAAACTGCACAAGGTGAAGTTTCTTCCGCCAGTCGCAGGATCGCTTAGTAATACATCTTTGTCACCTAACTCTGGTACACCCTGGGCGAAGAAGGGGAAGGAAGCACGTAGACATAGACCACGCAATGGGGGTTGTTTTCGCAAAAAGGGAACAACGATTGACAAGCGAACAAATAATACAGTAGCAGCACAAATACTGACTCACCATTACCTATCCTCAGGATGGAAGCGCTCGCGCGATATCAACAACACATGTATTCACACACCCACCCCACTAAGGGCGTTCATGCACACACACAAAAGCACATCCGGACGCGATGTGATTGACAAATTAATCACACTCTGCCCCGGCTCTACTTTGTTTACTATGCAACCGTATGTGACAGTCGCTGTGCAAACTGTCAATTTTCGTTTGACGCCGTGTCACACGAGCAGCCGAGCAGTGAGGGAGGCGAAGGTGGAGAAAAACGGAACCGGAACAGTACGGAAGAGCGGGGAGGGGGAGCTGATAGCCCAATTCAAAATCGAACCCGTTCCTGGGTTGGAAATTGCAATGGAGTGTTGTTGCTGTGTGGTATGCAAAATGCAACAGAGATCAAACGCCATTAGTCGGTGGAGTGATATTTTGTACCAAAACCGAGAACCGTGATAGTCTGCAAATGGAGCAGAGGTGACGTTGAAGTCCTCTTTCGATATTCTATTGCGTAATTGAAGCTATTTGTTTTGCATTGTGTGTGTGTGCACGATTTTTTTTTTTTTTGCTTTTAATCACAGATGGTTCAATTTGGTTAGTTTGCTTTTCACATTCGTCAAATTGTTGTGTAAATAGTTCACATTCGCTGCAATCATTTTTTGTTGCTCTTTCTGCCCTGGAAATCGGGCACGACGAACAATTAATTCGTGGTGAGCGCACCACTGCACTTCCCTCTCAGTCCTTTCCTCTTTATCTAAGCTCTAACCGTGCCGTTAAATTTTGAATCATTTTCCCACTGCCGCCACCACGAACACGGTGTTTTTTACGACCTTCCTGACCATCCTTTACACTGCTTGCGTTACGTTACGCCCTGTTTG
This sequence comes from Anopheles merus, assembly GCF_017562075.2. Lineage (NCBI taxonomy): Eukaryota > Metazoa > Arthropoda > Insecta > Diptera > Culicidae > Anopheles > Anopheles merus. Next base: position 45,679,329 of record NC_054083.1, on the reverse strand, counting down.
CTAATGCGACGCCCCTCTTCTCCTGGGTGTGTGTGTCTGCGTTGGCTCGCTCCAATTGTCCGATCCCATCTACACCTCTTTTTAGTGTGTTTGCACGCATCGGTATGCGGGACGGAACTTTGTTTAGCAATAACAAAGTCATTTACATTTTAATTTCAATGTTTACGCAAAACACCAACGCAGGAGACGAGGGCGAGAGGTTCTAAATATCCTTTGCTTTTTAGAAGAGAGCGTTAAAAAGAGAGAGAGATAGAGTAGGACAAAAATTGAAATTCTACAATATAGGCCTATAACATATACCTTTTTTTTTTTTACTCCTGACCCTTTTTATAGCCCCGTCCGGAACGTTTGGGCATCCTTATTCGCATCTAACCAGCGGCCGTACATCACGTACCTCGGTCAGAATGACCCATGCTCCCTCTTGCCGCTCTACATACACACACCCCGCACTCATGATAAATGTCACGGCACGTGAGTTAATGCATTTAAAACAATTGTGCCAATTGGGGGTATTTTTGTACACGGTTCACCCCCCTAAAATACCCCCCCCCCCCCCTGTGCTGCGGTTCAATTGGTCGGCAAGGAGATAAACCAAACACCCTTCGTCGCACGGAATGGTTGCAGTTCACGTAGTTGTGTGTGTGTTAATTGAATTAGCATAACTTTGTCGTTTAGAGATGGTCGACATGATAGAGGAGAAAATTATGACATTTGTTAAAAAGGTTCAAATATTTTGGGGAAGCGAATTTTTTGGCCATTGTTTTTAGCGAGGGTATACAGTTGGTTGATGGTTCAATTGAAGTCTTCTTCTTCTTCTTGTTTGGCACAACAACCGCTGTCGGTCAAGGCCTGCTTGAACCCACTAGTGAAGTGAGCTTGGCTTTCATTGACTTATTGTTACCATAGCAGGATAGTCAGTCCTACGTATGGGGGCACGGTCTATTCGGGACTTGAACCCATGACGGGCGTGTTGTTAAGTCGTACGAGTTGACGACTGTACCACCAGACCGGCCCAATTGAAGTACATGCAGAAAATACATTGAAGAATTCATTTTAAATACTGTACTTACACATTTTCACATGACTTTATCCTTTTATTTACAACCAAACCTTGAATTGACGTTTTGATGGGGTCATCCATAAATAACGTAACACTTTTCATCGTTACGTCATCTATGGATGACCCCTTCAATTACATCCAATAAACACAGTCTTTTTTCTCTGTGCTATCATAATTCTTACGCAGTTCCTACTTATGTCTCACTCGGACAATACACCCACAAACGCTGAGCTGTCACACTACGTCGAGTGCGGTTTTCCGGACGCTTATTCTACCCATCACCCCACTTCAAGGATATCGTCATTCGTCTGGCAAAAACTAAAACCCTTCCTACGATCATCTTCACCCACTGTTGGCGTTGATGAACGAGACCAACTGATACTTGGCACTTATCATTATCATCACCGCTGACAAACCGAGACCGACAACTCTCTCTCTCTCTCTCCCATTTGCAAAAGAAATGCTACTGCAACCGGTTTCCCCTCTTTACTCGCTTGAAGAAACGGCTACAAATTGAATGAATGAATTTGAATATGATAAAAATCAGTATGCAAATCAACGGATTCTTCCCGTCTCGCAGGGTAGAGTAGTGATGCTAGTTTAGTCCCATGATAGTGACACCAAGGTGTGAGTGCGTCTTTCGGTTTTTTTTTCTGCCTTTCCCCAACACAGAACGGTTAAGTTTACGGGGCCGACCCGGTGGTCGGTGTAGCTTTCTGCCACGACAAAGTGCTCCGACACGGTGAGCTCCAAATTGATGAGCGACGAAAATCCTTCAAGATGGATAACGATATTTATCACACTCACTCGTCACACTGGTTGTCGTATAGAGACACTAGCGCTTGGTTCGTTTGAGGTTTCCTTTCACACAAAAAAAGAAGGTGAAAGAGGAAGCAAACTACACCTACCTCCGAAATTGGATGGTTAACATGCTTTCCATTTTCGGCAGTGTGGTGTCCTTTTTTCACAGCTAGTGTTGTGAAAAGCGACACCTTCCATGCGTCTTATTACGCCTTGGCTCTTTTGCTGTTTCCTTGACTGACCACAACGACGCCCAAAACACCGAGCATCCCATTTCTATTCTACTTTCATGGAATAATATCACGCCGTTCGAGGGGAGGTTTTATATGATAACATTCACCGTAAAAAAAACCCTCCCAAAAACTGCAACATATTAAACAGCAACCAGTCCTCCTGCAAAGTAAACAACCCTCCAAACACAAAGCTTGCGGACAACGTTAAGCCCAGAGCTTTGGGTGAAGATGCCAAACACCACATCGCCAGCATGGGGTGATCGAAAAATTGGCCACCGGAACGAGGATGACGATTTTCTAACGAAGGACGAGGTCACGGTCTTCGCTCTTTCCTTCCCCTGGACGCGTGGAAATTTGAGGGTTCGGCTTTCACCAAGCAAAACTGAACAAGATGAATGCAGGGATGGCTTTAGGGAGCGGTGGCGGCGATGGGGAAAAATTATCATTAGAATAATCATCCTTATCCTTATCACATATTGTTGTTATATTCATGAGCGCTTCACGGGGCGCCCGAGCTTGACCAAACGAAGCTTTCCACCGCATCACAACAGCACCTTTGGCAGCGCTCGGCTTCCAATGCTGCAAAACGGTATTCACCATGGTAACCATGGTCGACGAGCGTTGAAAAAGACATGTTCGCCTTCCATTGCAAAAGGCGACAACTCACCCATACCGACACACCGGGATGAGCAGCTGAACACAAACGTACGTGCGACAAAAAGCTTAAAGATAACGATAAAGTTATAAACTTTTGAAATTGATATGTGAAATTTACATACACAATCATCGCCAACACACACACACACACGCATAGATGAAACAAGCACCACCAGACACGGTGCGATGGGGATAGTTGTGATCTTTCCAGGCAGCAGGCAGCTCAAAACATCGTAACAGACGTCAGTGTTCCGTTCGGATATGCATGTAAATAAGTGTTATTTGAAGACTTTCCCGAAGGCGAAGGAAGGTGGATATTCGTTTCCGGTTTTGCAACCACACTGCTTGTTGATTAGCAAAACCCGCTGCTGCTGGGCTGTCGTTCCAGCAACTTCAGCTGTGAAGAATGAATATCATGCTCTTGTCCAACTGCATGTCAGCGTGATTATTCCAATGCCGATAGGGATGGTAAAAACTAGGTATAATTACACCCTTTCTAACCTGTTGAGGTGTTAACCGGTAATTTCTAACCGGTTGGTTACGGTTGTCAGGTCCACCATGCCGCCCGGAAAATCCATCGCGAGCTTTATTAAGACCAGTTCGACTATTTTCACCTTTACGTTTTCCCGTGTGATGATTACGTTGAGCGTTTATGAGCTTCTGCTCGACATGTACGCGTTTCTCAGTGAACGTTAATGAAAGGATGCTGCTCTTGAAAATTAGCACCTCCCATCCATAGGGCATCGTTTCATTACTGTTAGCAGATTCGCTCATCCCGTTTAGTTTCCAGCATCGTTTATGTGCCTTCAAAAACCTTCCTTTTTGGAAACATTTTTTTTGTTTGCTCTCCTTTTTATCTCACCATTGCCTGGGTGAGTTGTAACAGATGGACAAAATGCACCTACGGGGGAGAGAGAGAGAAAAAAAACCCGACACCCAGTGCAAGAAAGCAAGCATCCCCCGAGTGCGAGTTTGGTTCGAATTGGCCGCTATCCCGTACGCTAAACTGAGGTCCACAAAAACCTTCAACGGAACCTAAATTCGTTATCGAACCCGTTGCATATCGGAGGTGGAGATGGAGGGGTTTTTTTGTTGTGCTTGTTGGTTATCCCCGAGGCAGGAAGTCGGAAAAAGTTTTACGACCCAGGCACCTGGGTGTTTGGGAAAAGTTGGTTCGCATGTTTTTTTACGGCTCGGCAAAACGAAAGGACGCCTATCATTATCCGATGCAAGCGCGATAGGTGATGGGAGTGACAGCTTGCTGGCTGCCTGTATTTTTTTTGGTGGAGGTCGTGATAGGCGCTATCCCGCCGGAATGCTGCAAACCTGTGCCAAATGGGATGTCGATGGAAACTCTGGCTCTAGGGCCACCCCGGCCACCTCAACAGTGGATGGGCACTCACAGGACATGTCGGGAGCAACGATCCAAAAAACTCCAACCAGAGCATAGCTAGTGCACCTGGAGCTGGATGGAACCTCCATGAACCATTACCAGCGCATGATGGCTTATGAATTGAACGTAACGGAAGAGTTTCACGGAGAGAGCGAGAGCGAGAGAGAGAGAGAGAGAAAGAGATGGAACGAAAACGGTACATAAACGAGATACCAGGATAGGTGTAAATGTGGCCTATAATCGGAAAGGGATTCCCGTCCTATTCCATTTAATCGTGATGCTCTCTGTGAGCTGCTTTTGTAAAACCGGATCCCCTTTAGTGACAGCGCAACAAATGTGGGCTATTTTCACGCCCAGAACGTTACGCAAAGGTGGTTCAGTTAATGCGGGTTGTAAAAAGAGCGACATAATTGGTTTAAACTGTACTAACATGCAATCGCGTCTGCAGTACTCTCTTTCATAGTACTCGTTTAAGTATTTAGACCAAGACGACTTTGTACTAGACTGCAAAGTTTAAAAAAATTTAATTAGCGTTTTTTAGTACAAGCTCTCCCTATCCATTTTGAAGATTCTTCAATTATTTAAGCATGTCTCAGTTTTACCCATACAAATCTCAAAAAAACATTCAATATTTCTCCGCAACAGAGCACAAAAATAGTGTTTAATCAAACTAAAGAACCTCCACCCCGCTGCAGTACACTAATCCTTCACTGAGCACACTTTAAAGCTGCTGCACTGGAGCCGAACCGATGCGGGCAAGAACCCACTCGATGTTCTGCGATCCACTGCGATGCTCCACAGTCACCATCGCCACCATCACGCGTACACTGCACTATATGGCGCTTTTGACAGCGCTAAGTGGAACGGAAAACTAGCACAACTACCCGGCCATCCAGCCCCGTGCTAACTCCCCCCCCCCCCCCCCTTGCAAACACACCTTGTACTTTCACCAGAATCCGGTTTCATCCCAGCACGGCACACATGCACAGCGTGTAAGCTTTTTGGATCCATTCGGAAAACTTCTTTCCGAGACCGGGGTGGTGTCGGGTTTTTTTTCACCACTTCCCCGTCTACGCTCCATCTCGTTCAGCACGGCGCTAGCACAGCATTTACATAAGCGTTCGTGAACGGTGGTGGCCGTTTACTTTAACCTAACCGGAATTGACGAGCCCGATGGAATTGGCGAGCGAGGGTTGACAGCAGCAGCAGCAACAACAACAACAACGGCAACGACACACACACACACACACAAAAGGACGCTGCCAAACGTGTGCACCGAGGTACCGAAATTCTTTAACCGGATAAGCAGTTCTAGCGCTTGCACAGCCACTCAATTCCAAGTCCAGAGTCCCAAGTGCGATGTCTTTACGGGCAAAGAGGAGAAATAGTGTGTGAAAGAGGTGGCACCTGGTGGGTGGAGTGGATGGGTTTGCTAAATAAAAATCCTATAAAACGACACGACGACTTTCCCATGGCCTGTCCCCGGTTGGACGATTAAGTGCCCCCCGCCCCCCAAAAAAGGGAGGGAAAATAAATATTAAATAGCTTCAAGCTGTTACGATTTTTAATACGACTTCACATGTGAGGCTTGTTTTTTTTGGGTGACGAAGATCTTCAACCCTACTGGGATTCGGAACTAGTTGGAACGTTCAACCGGATCGCTTGACGCAGGTACTCTGGAATGCTTCGTTTTCAACTTTTATTCTGGAGAAAATTGGAATTTCAGGATTTCTCTCTCTCTCTCTCTCTCTCCCGCATACTTGTGAGACATTCCTAAATAAGGATTAAAACGCTGTACGGCGGGAACCACGGCACACAACTCACGCCGGAAACAGACAGGAAACAAAAAAACAGGAAAGCCTCAAGAAATCAGTGTAAAAACAAACGGTCAAAGCATACCAAAGCGCCTTGCCCAGAAAGGAGCGCTGCAGAAGAAGGAAATGTGTGTTGTTTTCCTCATCGCTGCACCATTACCGTTGGCTATCTTTTGTCCATAGTAACATAGCAATCTTCAAACGAACCCCATGCACTGCGAGAGAAAAAAACAGCAACAACAAGAAAGGGCCAACCTTTGTAATTGGAGAATAGTCATTTCGGTTCGGTGGACCTCCCGGTTGGGATTGTGTTTCGACGTGCTACAGCACACACATACTTTCCGTGTCAACATATTTTGTTCTTGCGTGTATCTCTATGCCTGGAACCTTGATGCAGTTGCCTGGCATCACTTCGTTAACCGAAGAAGCGTTTTAAAGATGGCATCCACTTTAAATATACAGATGTTTCTGCTGGGAGAGCAGTTTTGGGCTGTTTTTATTTGTGTTTTTTTTTTTTTTTTTGTTCCACAAGTAATTGATATCCCAGTTAAGCCCTGTAAGCCAACCAATGCCGCTGGTTGGATGGTTTCTTCAATTATGTAACAGTCCTAAATTTTGAGACCAGCTTCTGACTCGATTATTTCTTGGATTAGCAGTGAGCGTTACTGCCGGTTCCTGTTTCTGATGAAAATTGCGCAACAAATGGTATGATGTTTATTAGACGGGCCAAGAGAAATAAATATTCTTATTGGATAACTTCAAACTATGTTTAATTTCGATACGGCCTGATTTCAGGATATTAGTTCTCCTCTTCACCTTCAGCTCTGATCGCACGATGCAAACAATTTCACCCCGAAAAAAAAGCAATATCATTCAGCAGCTGATTGAGCAGGGAGAAGCGTCGCCTGTAAGCGTCACACATTTGAGGCAACAATTTCTTGCCCACTCACTGTTGCAATCGATCAATGCAAGAGAGAGAGAGAAAAATACACTTGAACTGTTGACTAAGTTCTATTAATTCTTCTTCCCCATTGCTCACTGGCGAGAAGTATGCAGATCGATCCCTGTATCAATACCCATTCACTAACTAAGCTCGAGACTCGGTAGGCTGTACACACACCGGAGGACCTTCTCGTGTGTGTGTGTGTGTGTGTGTGTGTGTGTGTGTGTATGTGAGTATAGTTGTGTGCCTCTGTCTGTGTGTTTGTTCTAGATTAAACGCAACGAGAGAATTTAAATTGAATTTTTCATTCGACAGCCAGCTCCATTGGCAAACACGCGCACACTTCTGCTCAGTGAACGATCGCTTTTTTCTCTTTTTTATTTTCACTTCAACATATTCACCATATAGTGGGCCGTTTTGTTCCGTTGCCCCGGGCCCCCAGAACACCCTGACACCCATCTAGGTTCGTGTCCACGCACTAGGCAAATATTGGAAATATCGCAGTGGGGCTGTGCACTAGACATTGTAATACACGAGGCCGCTAGTTAAAGCCGACTAGCGTTTAAAGCTTTTGTCGATATACTTCGCTTAAAGAGGACAGTTTTGTGGTAAGTTCAAATTTCAGCAATTTTACAGTAAACATTCATTTAAAGTACACGCGCATGAATTATTATCTTTGTTGGCTGTTACGGGTTGTTGTTGCCTTTAAAATATTCATCAAGTCGCAACGTTTGCCACAGCCTGCATAATAATTTAAACCGAAAAAAAGAGACACCCGATCCCCAACAAAGCACGATTGCTTATGGAAATACAGGAAAACTAACAAAAAAAAAGCACAAGCCCTAACCAAAAACAATGGCAAAAGGATTATTTGTTTCCGTTCGTCCATCGAAGGCCAAAATTCCACTCCAAAACCCCAAAAACAAAACACATCGAATGACGTCGCTCGGGTAAAGATGTATGCCTGGTGCTCTATCACCAAACCAAATCAGTTTGTGTTTATTCACGTAGCATCAACACAAAAGAAAACAATGTTTGTCTTACCCCTTCATCATAAAAGAAAAGAGAAGACAGTCACACTTCACCGTTCCGGAACGACGCCTTTTGCCTTTTTCGTACAAGTTTCTTTGCTCAATTCGAAACAGTTTCCATCGAATCCATATTCTGAAATGCAGTGTGGTTCTTAAACTTAAACAATCTTTATCCAAACCGAAAGAGAGCTAGGGAATGGGACAATCTCGAACCGATGCCGGCGACACCACATGCCAATTTTCCCAAAACCTTTCACTCAAAAAATCCTCTTCGTTTTGCATCATTAAGCAACCGCAGCAGTAGCAGCAGCAGCAGCAGCAGGATCGGTTCCGGTCCGAAGTAACCCGTCGGCACCCTCAAAATGCTGTCGCCTAGCGCACCGATCCACAGAAGGATGTCTTCCGAACGTCTGCTTTCTATCGTACCATCGTGTACTGCCACCGGAAAGGATTCTTCGGCACGCGTTGTATTAAAGGAATGCAGATGTTGTTATCCCTCTTGCTATCCCGTCTACTCAAACGATGATACACTTTCATCCATCCTGTCATGGTGCTCCTCGGTGGAGGAGTTTCCTTTCGTATTCCCCATTTTTTTAGGTATTTTATTTCCTACCCATTCTAAACGGTATTGCACTCTGCTCTCTTCAATGAACTTTAGGTTATTAATGTACAAAGCTATTACCTATTTTGTGCTCCCTGCTGTACGAACACATTGGAGGTAGTTTATTAGTTTGTGGGAATAGTATCGTTGCTTTCCTGCTGACTTCCTCTGGATCATGGCAGGGAAGTAACCTCCACTCGAGGCTCAATACTCGTATCTATCGCTCTGCTTCAATCACCCTTTACGACCTGCTCAATATCAGTGCATCGTTGCTATCATTTTCCTTTTTTAAAGAATTTCCCATTACCTATTCCCAAACCCAAGCCCAAGGTATCGGTAAGTGACCCTGTCGGAATGCTGTCCAATGCACGTGCACCGGTTCAGCCATAAGTTCAGCCAATTGCATTCCTGGCTGCTTCAGATGTGTCGGATCACTCGTCCAGCCATGAACGCCCGCACGTCCGTCATACCATCGAAACGAACACTTCTCAAACCTTCCTCCACCTTCTTGCAGGTTGCCATAGCGGTAGAGAGTGAGCAGTCAACCATAAACATGGCTGTTAGCATGGCTGCTAACGACGTTCCCACCCATGCGGACGAACCCCGCTACCTTCCCATCCGACCGCGATGCAACTTCACTTGCACCAAATGAAGAGCTATCCCAGCGTGCGCGGGCTGGCACATAAAGCTCAATTCCTTGTCCCATTAAGCCACCCGGCCGTGAGTGATTTCAAGGAGCGCAGCAAGGATGTGACGGCCGGAGCCCGCGCCCGGGCACTGCGTACGGTCTGATTATGATCGTATCGGAGGACATTATCATAATTAAACTAATTAAATTTGATGGTCGCTTGCATGCTGCCGTCTGCACGGACGCACGGGGTTTGGCGGATCGTTGTGTCGGTTAGGTTGATGCGCCCGTGCGCTGGAATCCATCTTGCGATGCGGAAGAAGTACATCGCACATACATCTTGGCAAGAAATTGCGGGTGGGACTGCATGGTGGGATCTTGTTGTGGTCATAGGAAGAGTTGTTTTCATTTGAAAGAAATTATTCTTCTTTCTGTGCGTAGAGCTTCTTATCTATTTATACTTTCGCGTATTCATTAACGGGTATGTTTATCAGAAAAAAAATCTTCAACGCATCTATTACGTCCCATTTACTCATAGTTCCTGCACATTAGGTCGCTTTTCCATCATTCTTACTCCCGGCATGGTCCGCCTTACCGTGCAGAAGATGCGTCGTGGTTAGGATCGGCATTAGCTGCATCACGAATAATGCATGCCATCCCTCTGGGAGCTGGGCTTTGAGCCGCGCCGATGAACGCACGACACTTTTGCGAACGTTTAGTGTCCAGCGAACTGGCAGATGATGAACCCTCCCGCCCAGCAGCTAGCCCGGTATGCTCACTAGTTCGGTCGGTGCAGGAAGGCAAATGGCTTCATTAGTGGCGATACGGAACCCTTCTCCCTTAAGGAGAACCAACAACGTGCAAAGCTGGCCTGCTGTCTGGTTGACGTTATAGATGATGGATGAGTTTAATTGGTGAACAAACACACACGTATAAAAAAGAAAGCTTGATAAGAGTTTTCCCCGGTGTGTCCATTTCAGATGACAAGATGTGTTTAATTGATGTCGTTAGTTTGCGTCGTTTTAGATTCATTTGCTTGAGTCCTACCTTTGAATACCTAGCCAAGTCATCTCAAGAGACGTGAACGAGACTGTTAATGCTGAAATATATTGTTTGTGCAACTGATCCAACACAAAATCGAGTGCATAAAAAATCTCTACTACAACACGTTACACGGTGTTGTGAATCATCCTTCCCCTGTTATGGTAGATCTCTTTAGATGGTCTTTCCATGCTTTCCGGAGCTTCTTCACATTGGAGAGTTAACGAATGAAATGCGCTTGTCAACAAGCCAATGGAGGGATACGGAATGAACGGCGCGGAGGCAAAGTACACAACTCACTGCACTTTTTTATGAATGCCGATGGTTTGAGGTTTTGCAACATATTCGCGACAGCAGCAAAACCACTTGTTACAGAAGGTACTATTATTTTTTTTTCCCGGAACGCTTCTGCAACAGGTGTTACGGAGAGAGAAATAGAGGGAGAGTTTGGCTTTCAGGCGAGCTTTCCAGAGTTTTGCATTGAATAGACGATAGCCGGCATTGTTAGTGGAGGATATTAAAAATTCTTTGTCGGTGCGTATAACGCTGGTACATTCAATTAAGCAACTATTAGCAGTATACAAAGTACAGTAGTTGGTATAAAATAAAGTGCTTAAAGGCTTAAATGAAGCTTTTAATATTAAGACGTTTAAGTCGCACAAAAGCAAAACTGCCTACATAACGTTCGCTTCCTATTAAAAGTCAATCAACAATCAACACGGGTGAAGTTGTTCCCAAAACCAAACGACCTGTTCTGATGTTTGCTTCGCACCCTTACCTTAACAAAAAAAAACCAATACCAACCACGTCACGTTCGATGGTGACGTGTGTTGTCGGTGCAAATTGTACTTTTTACTCACGTATTACCCAAACCGCTCCCGCGTCGCCTAGGCATGGGATTAAAGCACGACTAATGAACGTGGCGAAGGTGTAATGTTGATGCACACGAGAGTGCACACACTCCCGGTTACAATCACCCGTTCGCGTCAGTCAACCTTGGCTGTTGGTTGCTGAACACTGCAGAGAGCGAGAGAGAGAGAGAGGAAAAAAGGACCCCCAATCACAACACATACAAAAAATCGCACACAAGCATGCTCGCGTCCCACTTCCTAGTACGTATTATGGCAAAATGCATAAAGCTTCAATCCCAATAGACTGTTTGGTTGTTTGGTTTTACGCCAAAGTGTGTGTTGAAGGTGCATCGATGGCCCAGGGAACCTGGGGTTCATTTGGCTGTGCAACGAACAGCGTCAGCCCGTTCGTTTTGGTGTAATGAGAGGGAAAAGTGATTTGAATGAAAGTTAATTGGAAAAGTTTGCCGCTTTTCTGCGGCACCAGTGGTTCTTACGCGCATTGGGTGCAGAGGAGCGTTGATTAACTGCAAAATTTTGATGATGAATTATGCCCGCAAATCTCTTGAAAAGTAGCTGTTTGGAACGTTCGCTACGTCACGCTACGAATAAACGAATATTTATGTCACACGAGTTGCATACTTTCAGGCGGTTTAGTAGGAACACATCGTAGAACCACTGCATGCAGGCGCTGCTACTCGATCCAACGGCACCTGATTAACGATCGGCAACGGGTTGAAGGGCTGTGCCGGGGACGGCCGATTTCCACCTCCACCTGGAAAGTTTATCCGCCCACTGCAACCGCTGACAACGGGTTGGATGGACCGTATAATGGGATCTTGAAAATTGAGTTCAGCTTTTCCTGCGTGCGTCGAACGGTGGTTGCTGCAGCGGAGCGGTAGCTGGACTGCCGAATGGCATGCGACAACTGCCCTTCGTTGGCGGTGGGTGACGTTAAGATTAGCGTAATGATGCGTTGAGAATGGGCTCCCGCGCTCATTCACGAAAGCGTGCGAAACCCGAAAAACCTACAACCACCACCACCGACGGCCAGTTTCGATATCGGATGGTTCCATTACGGCGACGGCTTAATGGAACCGGAGTTTAACTGGACCGACAAAAAAAAACTGACCACTTTTATTGGCACACGAAAAAGGGGGAAAGTTTTGCATGCTGTGTCTTTAGAATTTATTCTTCCCCTCTCGATTAAGTTTACACATTTAGCGTTCGAGCTATCGACGTGGCAATTTTACTGATGTGCTGTTGCTGTGCGCAGTGAAATGCAAGATAAGGACCCGATCGTATGGCCAGTTGAAACTTCAATGCCTTGTCGAACATGGTAAATAGCTGTTGTTTTTGTTTGGTTGCAAACTTTTCACCCTTTGGCACGGCATGCCACACTTCCAGCGCAAAGTTCCAAACACCTCATGAACTACCAAGTGTTTCTCTATCTACACCTTTTTTGCACACACTGCATCTGCCGGTTCTAAGCAGTGGCCTGAACACTCTTTACTTGAATTTAAATATTCTCTCTCTCTCTCTCTCTCTCTCTCTCTCTCTCTTCTTTCCGCCTCGCTACTAGCTCGATGGACTGAAGTTCATACCGACAATCAGCCCACCGCCAGTGGCCAACCGGCGCAGTTAGCGTGCAAAATCTTGATGCAAACTTTGTCCATCCTTCTTCTCCCTTCTCCCCCCATCTCGGACGGTCCACCGCAGCATCGCAGCAAAGGCGTCGGTAATTGTTTGAAGGAGCTAATTAAAGTCGAGCTGTAAGTGTTCGTAAGCATAAAGTAGTGTAATTAATTTAAAGTTGAGAGCTCCAGGAAGTCCCCCACGGGGGGAGGGATGAGGGAACACGATGGGTAAAAGCACGCGTTGAACAGCGTGAAAGTTACTTCCCGACTTGTCCGGCCCGGTGATGGTGTTGGCCCGGTACCGATTGGCCCTGGGCGCTCGAATGGCAGGACACCAATTACCCTGCCGTTTCCGGTTGCTTGTTTGATCTCGAGCTCGGGTCGTTATTTGACTACTGCCCGGGCTGCAGACCCATAGACACCCGTGACACGCCCCGATAAGCGAGGGTATGGGTGTGAAGGCTTTTGGAAAGTTTTTCCCGAAAAATTGCACTCCAATTGACTGTGCCACTGTCACTGGGGAGGCGCAGCACGCGATGCTATTGGAGATTTAAGGTAAAAAGTTTGAACAAATCGATTCTCGTGTAGCGCATAATTAGCCTGTTGCTTGGGCGTTTGGAGTAACGAGCAGAGATAATTTTTTAAAGACAATTCAACTGTAATTATGAGGAAATGTAACACTTTTTCCAGGCCGCTTGTTGTCCAAATTTGCGAAGAAGATTAATTGGTACTTTGCACTTAATAATTCACATGAATAGGTGGTTTAAGAATATTATTTAACGATTAAAGCTCAATCTTACTCGCTTACCAAAAAAACTGCATCCCAAAAAACATTCCCATCAATTGTCACGAAAGCTATCACGAAAGTCAATCTACCCGAAAGTATCGCCGGGAATCGAACCGTACTTCCCGGAAGCAGTCCCGGGAATTTCGCTCACGACAATCCCAACACCCCAAACCATTCGGGTAGATTTCGTTCGTCTTCCCAGTAAACCCATCGATGGATCCGGGAATGCCTTTCACGCCAATTATAAAACTGAGGTTTTTCACGGTACGAAACCCCTGGCTTTGCTGGATCCATGGGCATTGGCAAATGGAGGAAATGCACAGTGTTTTTTCACCTTCGATTTTCTCCAGCATCAATCACGCCCTTTCCGTTTGCTCTGGTGACAATGGCGATGGTTCACCGGATGGTTTTGTATGTTTGGCGGTTCGGGGTTTTCGCTGTAAAAGAGAATCCCTTTTTTTCCTACCGAAATCGAGAATCAATCCGTTTGAGCCCACACGCAGCTACAGTGCGATTGTGCTGTGGTTTCTTAGTAAGTGGGAACGTTTCTATTTCATACGGTAATGTGAATTTTTCAGTCATTCCTCCATCAAGCAACGCTTTAAGGCTTCGCTAACGTGAACGAAGAGTTCTCGGTAAGCTAACAGAAAAGCCAAATATATTCCAGCAGCATGTCCGACACTATCTGATAATCGATACTCTCTGCCCACGTGTGTTCGTTGCACATTGAGCCAAATTTCTTTGACCACGATAAGGACTGCCAGCGCTGCTGCGCTTACTCCAAGTCAAACATAAGATAGAGCGGCAGGATAAGCAAAGAAAGACGGTCTACGATAGCTAATGGTGCTGCATCAGCTCCGCTAATCGATTGAGGTTAGCCGGTTGGAAGCTACCGGGTAACACCATACAAATCATCGCATGATCGAGTCTGATCTCATCACAACTTGCATTTGCGCAAAGCTCCGTCCGCAAAAGACTGACCACAAAATGGCCACCTCCGGCCACCATTCCAGTCGAGGTGGTGGTGCTGCGATAGAAAATGGTGAAAAATGTGATATCCAAATTAATCAATCAATCATTGGCCCGGGTGCCGCTATCGGGCCGTGCGGGCCCCGAAACCCTCATGTGAATGTGGTATCAATTTTATTTCTTCTTTTTCTGCCCATTTTGGTTCGATTTTTTTCTCCCCTTCCCGCCCCAAACCGAAAGCAAAGCAACTTTCATGCGGGATGGGTGTAATGTGTGTATATGCTCTTGGGATCCCTCAGGATAGATGAATGCAAAAAAAACACGCTCGTTCAATGTTCAAAAGTGATTGATACGTTGTAATACTTTTTCCCCTTGCAGTGAATACAACGCTATTGGGTTGAAGTAGACAGAACAAAAAAAAGGACAAAATAGGCTTTAAGAGCTTCCTACACGTTAGATATATTTGCCAAAGAGAAACAAGACAATGAAAGCCCTACATTAGATGCGCCTTTAAACGGAGACACTATGGCACTTTGCAGCACATGTGCCATCGGCTCGCTGGTGTGGCTGTCACAGTAAGTGTCTGCTTTAAATACTTCCCTCCCGAAGCCTATTAACAAAAGTTGCCCATAAATCGTTGCAAAAACACTACACCCAAACGCACGCGGGACGATGGTTTGGGGACATTCGGTGGCATTACTCCCTTCTTTTTTCAAACGTAACTGCATGCACGGTGAAAGGGGCCATGCTGGTGGTGTAAAGAATTAGATGAAATCATTCCCATCAACATCAGGGAGCACGGCTGTGGGGCGCGTGTAGCAATAAGGCGGGCAAAAGCGAGAAACTTAATTTGCACAAAAGCGCCAACAGGGACGTCTTCCGCACCAATGGTCCCGGAACCAAACACACAAACACAGTCTCCCACGGGCACATACTGACACAAACAGAACTGCAGTGGCCGTGGTGGTAGTGAGATCATAAATTATCTATCCCAGGATTAATTTTTCACACTTTTCATTCAACTTTTGCCCTTTCGGCAAGCCGGGAGACGCTCGCTCGTTTCCTCTCCCTCCTGCGATGACTGCGAGATCGGACGTTCGAATAAATTTCCCGCCTTTCTCGCTGGTCTGCTGCAGTGGAAGGATCGCACAACGTGTGCGTGTGTTTTTCTTTCACCCTCTCGCATCTTAGCCGGGTGAGATGGGAATTTCCAGTCACTTTGGAAAACAAGGGAACACCAGAACAAGAAAGGAGAAACAAATCCGTTTCGCAATGGTTTAAGCTTTAGCAAAGGATAACGCACGCCAAGCCCGCCGCCCCGAAGGGACAATGTAAACCCCGGAACTTGACGTTTGGGGACCGTTTAAAGTCTGTTTTCAGTTTGTCGCATGCAAATGACGACAGCGGAGGACAGTAGCCGGGCAATTAAAGTCACTGCAAAGTATTGTAATATTTTGTCCGTCCCATTTAGCCCTTTGGCTCCCGAAGCAATTATACCGATTCCGGCCCAGCAGCGCAAGTAAATGCGATTGCCGGGCGATGCTAAAAGTAAACGAGCGACCGACGCGAAGTCCGACATATTGCCCCGAAAGGATCCGTTCGCTTGCTTGCTGTCGGGGAAGGGTTTTGTTTGGCTGGGCAAGATTTTTAGGTCAAAATGGGAACCCAAAAAAGCCAAACAGTAGAAAAGCAGCGGCGCAGCATGTCCGGTCGCACCGCTTGGTAAGCTTAGTTTTGCATTTGCACGCCAACTCGCTTCCTGGCCGTTTATCCTTGTACGTTCCGAGGCAGGCCCATTTTTATCCCAAACGATGCAATTCGGACGTACACATTCGGTCGTCCCGTGCCCTTTATCGCATTTACACAATTTCAAAAACTTTAACCTTCACTTCCATTCGCTTTGCTACCCAAAAGCGCCCCCAAACAGTCCACATTCTAAAGGCTTTTTTGTGTGCATGTGTGTGTGTGTGTGCGTGTTTGTCCATTCTCTGCCACGGGACCAAAGAGTCCGCTTTTAACCCAACTTTCTTGCACTCTCCTTCTCGCACTCGCCTTTTTCTCCCTTCGTACGTATCCATCCAGTTCGGGGTTTGCAGTGTGGTGGTTTTGCACAAGTGTCTGCACACTGTCACAGACCTACACCGAGGCTGGTGTGGTCACGGCCACACGGTTACGACGCTCGGGCGGTGAAAGCGTTTTAGACCGGCAAGGCTGCCGAGCGCTGACGAAACGAAACCCATGAATGTGTGGTTTTTATTTCGGTTTCGGTGCGTTCTATACTCTTCTAGAGTTGCCCAGTTGCAGTTGGCTGTGAAGCAAAAAGTGTGATCATAGTGATGGGATTTCTGTGTCCCGAAAGCAAGACGAGCTGTAGACAGTGGAACCGTTTCTAGAGCGCAAGGGACATTCCTGGTGAGCTCAATTAAAATTTTAAAAAGTAATGCAACCTGGAAAAGCTGTCGCGGATCTTGTTTTTTGGTGCAAACAGATTACTTTAAAGTGTGATCGATGCTGTGTCCCAATTCTTATTAGAATTCAATGATTTAGATTTCAAATACAATAGTAAATTTTGGTATTAAACATTTTTTAATATAAGCGATATCGGCTGTATTTAATCCGGTTGTAAATTATTCAATTTTATACATTGAAATCGTCATATAATTTCAAAAAATTCTCTTTACAGGGCAAACATGAAGTTTAATTTTTCATCCGTTAAATATCAGAATTACATTGTCGAGCATATGCCGAATTTAATGTCAGCAAATATTATCCCTTCCAAGAGGGGGAGCTAGACCACGTTAAAATGTTAATTTATTGGATTTAAGGCTGTTGAATTTTCATATGAAATAAATGCCAATCAATAAACATGAAATATTAGTTTATTGTGGTCAAATATCTAGAACTCGTCTGCTTGCTTTTTAGTATAATTATTTTTTTAAGTCGCTCCCAAACATCTTTTAAATCATTTTTTTTGTATAAATTGGCTCCCTAAACTTCCTACAACACGTTTCCCATAGCAATTACTTCAGCTCAAACATTATTATTCACCAATTTACCATCGCTTTCATCTGTCCTATCCACATCAAATTGTTAATTATTTATGTCCTACCCCTTCCGAGCAGCACATTAAAGCATGTCTGTGTAGCAATTTCAAATCTCTCACTACCCAACACGCAAGTTTGGGTAAGCTTGCGTGCAAAAAGATGCATTCCATTATTCTGGTAACCCTTTGCAATGCCACCCTGCCCAAGATCGAGCGTGATATTGAAGCTGTTGTGTAAAATATCAACCTCTCTCACACACTTGAATCTTTTCGCCAGTAGCAATCGTACACACAGCATGAACCCTTCAACGTTTCATTCGTTTCGTCGCACCTCACCAATTCAATAAAACAATCGACCCACCAGCAAGATGAAGCAGCAAGTCTGCAAGGCACATACTTAGCTGTGGCGCGCTACCCAACATCGTGCGCCCATTTCGCCACTGCGCTAAATGCGGTCGAATGTATCTACTAAAATTAATTAGCACAGCATTCGCGTGGGGCAAACCACACCGCTTTAAGGGTGTCTCTCTCTCTCTCTCTCTCTCTCTCTCTCTCTCTCTCTCTCTCTCTCTCTCTCTCTCTCTCTCTCTCTCTCTCTCTCTCTGTGTGCTTGAAAGTGGGTATGCGGATTCGTTTTTGAGAGAAATGCAAACTAAGTGCAAAATATGTGCCCATCAGCACAAGGGCGCACACGGGCGCCGAAGAGCAGACATAGTAAAGAACGGTCGGTCGGTCGGTCGGTCGGTCGGTCCGGTCGGTCTGTACTTGGTTCCGCACTTTGTCGAGTCCCATTTCTTGATACGTTCTGGCTGGTGGGTGGCTGGGCGGTTTGGAAAGAAACGGGAAGAACCGGGCTGTGGTTTGCTGGGACGGATGGTTTCGTGGCCGGTTTCGGTTGCAGCGCTACACACAGCCACCGCACCAGCAGCAGCAGCATCCTGGCCACGGCACCAGAATCCAATTGAAAATGCAATCATACATCTCCTTTTTCCCTCCCCGTGCAAGAAAACCCTCGTGAGAAATCAAGACGTGTACACTAACACGAAACCACAGACACACCCCACGAGGAAACCTCCCCTCCCCTGTCTCGAGTGAAAAGCTGGCTAATGTTTTAATTTGACAAACAAATTGAGGTTACGGTGGTGTCAATTAAAGTGGCATGTGGCTTGCGTGCGTTAGCCTGTGTGAAAGGTCTGATGAATGCAACGGACCCCCGAAACGGTAAGTGGAACAAGAAACAGACGAATAATAAAGCTATATAAGGCATCGGCATCGGCACCCGGTTCGCCACCGATGGGCCGGGCAGATAAACATCATTTCCCGACTGATGCAACCGAAACTGCGCTATTGCTCATTTTATGCAATCGTATCGCGTCATTCGCCTCCAGTTCGCCTCCACCGGTGCCTTAATCAAGCCGAACCCCAACACACAGGGAGCGGGAGTGGCAAACACTTCGATTGAATTGATGATTATGAGCAATTTAGGTGACCATTCTGGCAACGGCGACAGTTTGGTCCGGCCAAATCAACCAATGGTTTGTTATGCCCGCAGTGCCGTTGCATGTGAGGGCAAAGACCTCCCCCCCCCCTCCCCCCCGGGCAGAGCAACGGTGCGGCAACAATAGTGTTAATCAAGCGATTGAGTTTAACACCCATGCGCGGCAAGCCGCATTTGATCGCACGATCTCCTTGATTGCGGAACCGTTGCGTAGGCTTTAACAGCAATGCAACGCGCAACGGTTCTGGGCAAACCTCTCCTTGCGTAATGATGAGTAAAATGTGTGCTTTCTTGGAGCCGGTTTCACAAAAAAAAAAAAGCTTGTTCAATCGCTATAAATGAAATTAATATAATTTTAAAATTATTTTTCAATTCCACTCTATTCACATTGCGCTCCTCACTGGAAATGGACAACTTAAAGCTTGAAGTGCGTTGAATATTAAATCAAATGCTTCAAACATTGTGGCACCAATAACAACACACAACACACTCATTAGCATACACTGGTGCTAGTTTGGTGGCGTGATTGCACCAGTCCCTGCTGTTTGCCGGATTGGTGGAAAATATTTTCCTACGCTCTTCCCACCTACTCTGACTCCTGTCGCCCGTCGCTGGCTAATGAAAAGCCAAACTGTCCCGCTCCATAATTCATCGCCCTCGTACTTGAGTGCATACGGCATACGAGAAGAGCTGGGTTGTTTGTGTATTGGAAGCTGACAACGACCTTTCCCAAATGGGTATTAAATTGGCTGTGAAGGGCGAGGTGCGAATGGATGTTGAAGCGATAGAGGAAAAGTTCAACTCGACCGTTCACCAGCAAAGCTAACCAACGCAGGTACGAGCACGGTTTTTGGAGATTGGTACACATTATGCTGGGATTTTTATGGTGAAATAAACACCAATAAAAAAGAAAACTACAACTAACTTGTCCTCGATTCTTATCGACTGCTTCGGACATCAATACAACGGGTTGCTAATACTGGTGCAGTCGGATGTGTCGTGTGTGGTGTGTGTGTGTGGTGTGTGTGTGTGTGTGTGTGTTTTGTATGTTTCGTTCGCTCAATTGGTGTTCGATTGCGAAGTGTGCGTTGTCGATAAGTACAAGCCATCCCATCCAGCATTAGGTGTCGGTGTTTTGCAGATAGTACCAAGCAAAGAAAAGCATCGAAAGAAAATACCACCAGACCAAACAAAGCCATCAGCGTGGAGTTGCCGTCGACTGTGATATGCAATTGCATTGCAAGTGATGGGTTCAGGTCACGTCGAGGTTCGTGGTAAAACCAGCGCTTTAGTTTTGTGCAACCTTTTTGATTGAGGTTTTTTTTTTCTTTTCAACAAATAGAATCTTGGAAAACAGTAAAAAGTCTAGTGTGAAACAACAGTAAAAATTGTCGAAAAAAAAGTAAAACAATCTCAATGCTTCGTGTTTGGTCAAAAAACAATTAACAGACATTACCTACAAACTGAAAATAAATAAAAGAAGGATAAAAACATAGTGAAAGTGATTGAAATGATTGAAAAATCATAGTTTTCCTAAGTATATGTAAGAAATCAGCAAAACTATTGTATTTCATAAAACAACAGGTTTGAACAAAAGGATGATTGAGAAATAAACGAAAGAAAAATAAAATAAAATTCAAAGAATAACGAACAGTCACAGGAAGATCGGTAAACTGAAACAAATAAAAACCAATTTAATAAGATAACAAGAACTAAGATAAGAAAATGCAAAATGATATTCGTAAAAAATATCACAATTCCATCAAATAAGCTTATGCTTGTGAAACAATGGTAATAATCAATAATATAAAAATATTATAAATATTGTAATTATTTTACAATATATTAAAATATGTAAATAAAATATAAATAAAATATATTACACTAAAATATTACAATTTAAAAATGAGATTAAGGCAAAAGAAATGTATTAAAAATGTTTAATTTAGGAAAGTACTGTAAAATTAATTTAAGTCGCTTTAAGATAGAACAAAAAGAAATGCAACATAAATAAAGCCATATTAAAGTAAACATATTAATGCAGTCCAAAAACCACAGCAACATTGCACCCCGTTCGAAAACTCCACTGCTTTGACGTGATAAATAATAGCAACAGTGACTACACACACACACAAGGACATCATTTGACATGTCCATTGTAGTCACGACCAGCTCCGCCTATTCCATTTCCATTTTCATATTATTTTACCCTTTTGCACTTCGCTGTCGCTATTGTTCAACGCACACGGTACACACCACGGTTCTGCTGCTGCTGCTGCTGCTGCTGCTGTTGCTAATAACATTATTCCTATTGTTCTTCAATCAAATCACTTAATAAATTTTATATTTTATTCCAGTCGATTTAACCCCCGAGACCGACCCGAATGTGATGTGTCTTCCTTTTTCCATTGCCCCCTTCCCACTCCTCTGCGCTCGTTCGGCAGCGCCCCTCTATTGGACAGGACAAAGCGCATCCAGGCCAACCAAACGGGTGAATGACCTAACCGGGCGGGCGAGCATGAGGCGGTACGGTGCCGGCGCGGTGCTATGAATTGTTTTTGCATCACACTTGTAGGAGGGGAGTGGAAGGTGTCGGTTTGGTTTGGTCGGTTTTTGGATATCGAGTTTCTCTGGCTGGCTGTCCTTTTGGCAGCCCGAAATCGGCGTGGGCATCGCACAGCGTGCTTGCAGTATTTCTTTTCTTAGACGGCGTGTCCTCTTTTTTCGACTTTTTTTTTTTTTGTCGATCCACCTCCGACGCAATCGAACGTTTGGAGATTTGTTTTTTGTTTTATTTGTTAGGGGGGTTTTTTTTAAAAAGAGAGCAGCACCGAAATCAACTCCGTTCGAAAACAGCTCTATCGTACTCGTTGGATGGTAAACATGTTTCTGGTACGCGTGCAAACGCTCCCATCATCCCACTGGGTGGGACTGTGGGGGGAGTGGACGTGGTAGAAATAAAATGAATAAAATCATCCAATCATCCTCTACGGTGCATCAAAACCCCCCCCCGCGCCTTTCTTCTGCGCGGTGCATACTGATAACACGCGGTTCGGTGGTGCAACATGCAAACAAACGGCACTGCAACACGGGGCGAAAGGATAGACAACGGCGCATTTGTTATTGTTAGATTTCAGCAATTTATTTTCCAATTCGATGATAGCCACCTTCGAAATGTTGTACGAAAGTGCGGGGGCCCAAAATTAACCTTCTATCCGTGATTCGTGATAACCTTCTCGGGAATGTGAATAGCACAACCGAGAGGCGGCAGGCAGAAAAAAAGGGGACCGTCACACGTCAAGAAATAGTGCAAAATGTGAAGCTTCTATTCGGGCTAGTGGTGCCCACCGAGCTGGTACCGGCGACAGACCGGGTTGGAGCGAAACAGCTCCAAACGCCTGTCATGTTATTCATTGAGTGTCAATTTTTTTGGGGCGAAACGTTGCCGAGCAGTGGAATGGGTGTATGGTGTCGTCGTTTCGGGTTCAGAATGGTAGAATTATTTGTTTTATGCTGAATGGGTAGAGCCGTTAACAACAGCTACGCCTCAGGCAAATGGACGAGTAATTGTTTAATGTTGAGTATGTACCAAACATTCGAATGAGTCACCTTGTCGAGCTGCTACAAAGTTTGCCAATGGCTTGTTGGCCTCTGAAAACGCTCATCGGTGTATAATTATAATCTTTTGCAACTTTGTTAACATCATATGCTGTAAACGCCTGAAAGTATGTAAAACGCAGTTCAAAATTAACTGTTTTATAAAAGAGGATACAAAAATAACTATCCTTTTTTTGTAGAAATGGATGCATATAAAGAGTGAAAAAATACAACAATCACTCTTTATATGTTAAACTGTAAAAATCATTTGAATTGATAGGAATAGTTAGTTTGCTAGATCATAATAAAGACCCTGTACGATACATTTGTCAAGCAAAACTTCCGAAAAAGTCCGAAAAAAATGATTTTCTATACAGCTTATCAATGAAGATCGAAAACTCATAGAACGGCGATGATAAGGGTATGTTTAAATTAAAGCAACATAATAGCAAAACATTCTAGAACACCGATTAGCTATATGTAATACCTGTAATACCAACAAATCTACCACAATCGTCGACGTGAAATATAAAATGTTACAAAAACGTTAATTTGCAATAATCATAACAGAATTAAATTCAGTCATAAGTAAAGAGAAAGAATGTAGTCGGAAGTTGAAGAAAGAGAAAGAGAAATAGAGAGAGAGAGAGAGAGAGAGAGAGAGAGAGAGCTAATTTAAGAGAACAAGATTTCAAACACTGTGAAATTAATGGATAAAACTAAACAAGTGCTATAGCCTAAAGTTATGTAAAATTAAGGTTTACTAGATATACACTATAAAGCTGTTACACAAATCGGATTTGTGTTTATGATTTTCTGTAGTAAGCACATTTAAACCATCACAATCAAGTGCAAACATCTTTCTATGGAAATCAAATGCTTGAATGGGTAAGCCAAACTCTCTATTTGACAAATCGTTCCCAAATGAATAAGACGACGATCGCAAAAGACAAAAACCCCGATAACATCGGACGTGGTGGTAGCGAATGGTGCAAACCCGTCATGCGAATGGTGCTGACTGTCCGTCAAACGTGTGCCCCCAACAAAAGCCTCCCTTTCCGTGCCGGACGTGGTCTTGCTACCAGTAACGCTTACTGCAACGTCCGCGGCACTTGCAGGGAAACGGCCAACGGCCCACCGAAACAACATCCTTCATCCCTGGCGGCGCCTATGCCACGCGGGAATATTTAACGCGGGCCCCGTCCAGCAAACATAAAACCTCGACGGTTGCACCTGCTAACTTGATGGGAGGGGGGGGGGGCGGGGGCGCTCGCACCATCCCACCCCAACCGGCCGGCCCCGAAACAATCAAAACAATAAATCGAAACTTTTGACTTTTGCGCGCTGCAACCGAAGACGAATATAAATAAAGCGCACCACGGCAGCCCGAAACTTTTCCTGGCTGGGATGGCGGCTGTTTTTTGTTTTTGTTTTCGCGATCATCTGCGCTCCACGGTGGAAATGAACGCGGCCGTACACATTTCTTTTCGGTCGGTTGTTTGTGCTGATACTTGTTTCGCTTCCTCTCCTCCCTTGGTGGTGATGGTAGCACTTGCGGAGTTGACCCTAAACTTCCTTACTTTCCTCCCCTCAAACACTCAACCTGCTTACTCTCTCTCTCTCTCTCTCTCTCTCTCTCTCTCTCTCTCTCTCTCTGTCGCTTGTGGGTCGGTGCGAGTATTTGCAAGCCGTAGCCGTAACATTCCGGGCACGTAGCGGCATAACAATCGAAAAATCTCGCCAACGTCGTCATTTCAGCTGCACGGTGAACCGGCCGCTGGCTGGTACGCAATCTGCAGTGCTGAAACGGGTCGCGTACTCGCCCGTTATTAGTGAGAGTAGTGACGAAAGGATATCGGGAAGGAGAGTGTAAGGTATTCACGCGACAAGTCAGCAGTATTTAAGTTCGCCGCGTACCGATGAAGCCTTCCCAGACAAGATGGTTACCGCTCACGTCCGATTCGGTAGTGGGGGAAGGGAGAGGTCGAAATCAACTGCGAAGAACGAAGACGTTGAACGGTGTTTATGAAGGAAATGGTGACTTTAAAGCGGAACAATGTTTGCAGTGCAATATTTCTGAACTCGCATTTTTATTATGAGGTTTTTGGAGATAAGTAAGGAGAGGGCTGTTAAAGATTAAAAAAAAATAATCTGATTACTCACCAAAACCAAGAGCCTCCTAGATGGCGTTATCTTCACCAACTACTAAGCAGAGATCTGATGTAATGCAGGTTGCCTATAGTATAGGCGTGTAGATCATTTTGATTCATGAACAACAGTATGTAAGTTTCTTTATTTTACTTCTAACTTGATTCAATTTTTTATTCTATTTCATGATGCTATTTGAATATTGCTGAAATTTCAAAAAGTAAAAAACAAACTACTTTCTTTAACTAACCACTAACATTAAAGAATCTATTCAAAACATCGAAAACAAAATAATAAATAGTTAACTGAAATGCTTCAATCTCAAATGCAATGCAGTCATTACTGCTCCTAACTAAATCAAACACCCATAACAATTCACTCTTCCGTTTCAATCATCAACAATTTCCACACTTGCAGCAGCCACTCGGCACTCCATTTCATCCTTTCGCGCGTCGTTAGCGTTACTCAGTCAGTTGGTGGTTTCAAACTTGCAACGGAAGAAAAAAATCGTCTGCTGTAAACCGATCTTGAAGATGATGATCGAACGATTGCCTTGACAACAAACAACTTCAAACATTCTGCACCTTTGCAGCCCGCCCAAACCGGAACGGGTGAGACAGTTTTTACCCCACCGCAGCCCATTTTTTAGCCATTCGTCTCCTTCCTGCGTCTGCTGCAAACTGCACCGTTTTGTGCGAATCTCACAACCAAGTGGTAAAGTTTTCTTGTTCTCTTTTTTTCTCTCTTCCTCAACGTTACCCGGAAAATGTTTTGCTCACCTGTGTGTGTTTGTTGCTTTTTGTTGCTTCGCTACAGCATAAAAAGGACGGCGCGAGAAACCCAACCACCCTTTCGGGCCAAACAAGCAAGTCAGTCACGTGACGTGTACGTTGAAAATAACGTGAGTTTCCTCATTCGATCTTTGCTCTTCACCCATCTGGCCAAAGTACACCGGCCACCCACGTGTGAAAGAGCAGCCACACTCCCCCCCCCCTCCCCCCTGTTTTGCTGCCAAGTGTTGCCAAACCCAAAAACCTCCCCACCATAACCGGTTTTCGGTAACCAGGGAAGTGGTGAGATTGCAATCGTATCACGTTTCACGGCTTCATTAATTGGTTATGTTTGCTTTCATAACCTCAAACCGGCGAGCAAAGCCAACCTTTGGGTGCGTTTTTTCTCTCGCTTCCATCACTTTCGTCTCGGTGGCAGACCTGAAAAAAAGAAACACATTCCTCAACCGAAAGTGTGAGGGCAGCGGAAGGGAGACAACCCGAGCCCGGTACCTTGAAAAGAGTTGACAGCATCACCTCCAAGAGCGTGCCAAAGTCAAAGTTTAACTCTCGCCGCTTGTTTACGGCAGATCGGTACACGACCGGTGACGAGTGCGCGGTGTAGAAGTTTAAAATATACAGACGACTGGAGTGGAGCGCTGAAACAACAGCGCAAAACCGAGCACTGACAGGGCCCACAGTGCAGTAAAGGAAGCTAAAATAAAATTTGAAACACGCAGCTGCATCGCGGTGGCGGCAGAGGATGAGGTGAGTGAAAAGTTGCCACTTTCTACTTGAAGCTGGGAAGATGGTTTCGGATGCGCACGTCCGCTTGTTCGCAGTGTCACCGGCTGCAGGTGATGGTAGCTGAAGGGATGGCGATGTAGGTATCTTCTGCTGGTGGTAAAGCATTGCAGAGCCAGAGAAGAAAGAAAGAAAGGACAACGAAGGCTAGTATCAATGACATGTCAGCAAATTGTAGAGCATTAGTTATATTTTCATTAGTGTTTAAATGTATATAACAGTCTAGGTCATATAACAAAAACTCTCATGGTGCTGTAAGCATGTCTTAGTTCAAGTAATGATGCTATCAACGTATTTGTTGCATACTTTTGGCTTGTCAAGTGGCAGTTTTAGTGCAAATAATTAAAAACTATCATTTTTGCTTTATATTGCATATCTTCAGGGGTTTTGAAAATCCATAAAGAAATTATTGTTTCAGATTTCATTCTAGTTAACCATTTGAAGGTATACAAAATTTTTTTTTCTGTAAGTTGAAAACACTATTGGTAAAAAAATTAATAAGAAAGAGATTGGTTCCTGAAAATATATATGAAACTAGTATGCCCCATCGATGGCCTTAAGAAACGCCTGGACGTATGCAAAATCAGGACATTTCTTATGTTTTAAGCGGCTTTCGAACCCAAACTATTAGCATTAATGTATTATTTAAAGAAAGCTAAATACTTCCTCCAAATCTCTTACATTTTAGTACCTTCTTCATAACTTATCATAAAGTTAACAATTCCATCGCATCAATTCTTGTGCCAACTCAAGCCAACCAACCCATTTTGACTGTTGCAATGAATCAATTAGATGCAGCATCTGTAAACTCGCGTGACTGATGGCGTTGAGATTTTTATTAAAAAATAAAAATTACCTACTATCCTACAAGAATCCATCAAAAACATCTCTCAAAAGATTTCGGCTGCCAATGTCACTACTTATCGCGATTTCTTCAGACCTTGCTGCTCACTCTTCCGCCACAACCACCACCACCACCACCACCAGCACAACGAGCAAACAACGCCCTGTGGCGACAAAACTCATTCCGACAGGTGCAAAAGCTACCGGCGCTCGCTGGCAACCCGTCACCCTCTCCCCGGTTCATCGCATTCGGCGAAAGTTAAACAAATCTCTACCACTGCGTGCAAAGCCCGGGCTATCCCTGACACTGCACAAATTGCAATTGCACACCGTATGCTCTCGCTCCTCGGTATCCTCGAACGAACCTTGGCCGTACAAAAGCGCGCACGGCGAAAAAAGAGGCCTCCCAATAGGTACACAGACGAACTTGTTGATAAATGACATTTTCCAGCCGGGAGCCTCCCGGTACGCCGCCACCGCGATGCGTTCCCCTGCATCCCGATTCGGATAAGCCTCGGCGAGGCTCATATTTCTCTCCATTTGCCACACCACCGCAGCGCTGCGTCGTGCGGCACCGAGCTCGCGAAGCGCTACGTCGAAAGTTTGACTTTTCACGAATGGATTGTGAAATAAAATTCGATTAAATCTGCATACCGACTGAGAGATTGTGTCCACGCAAAGCAAAAGGGATGAGAGAGAGAGAGAGAGAGGAGAGGAGAGAGAGAGAGAGAGAGAGTGGGAAAGAAACGGTGCCGAGGCGAATCGTTTTAATCCAGATAAAGCATAGCAGCACTTTGTACTTGTGCGGCTACGGAGGGAAACGGCAACCGCGCCGCACCGAACTGCCAAGGTACTAATTATCTAAATCGCAATCCTCGGGGAAATCTGACTTCATTCCATTTAATTTTGAGCAATCTTTGCAACACCCGTGTCGCCCTTTCGCTCCGTTGCCGTACCGTGGTCCGTGTGCTGATTTCCCACTCGCTGGGAAAAACGAGAAACTGCAAGCTGCGATTGCCGAGCTGAGGTCAGGTGGTGTGGCGTGTTTCCACAACCAATACGGTGCTTATCTGTAAATCTGGCTTGCACCGAGCATCACAGTTCTGCCTCTGCCGGGTGAAACATGAGTGGGTTGTTTGCCTCCCCCCCCCCCCCCGTGTGCACCATTTACCGGGTGCGACGGTGCAATTTTTCATTGGAAAATTATTAATCTTTCGACTCGGTGGCCAATAATTGGGATTGGTGGCGTGTGGGGTGGCGAAACTTATTGACAGCTGATTAAAATTAATACGAAAAAGGCTAATCACCATGAAATGTGGTTGAGGGGAGCAGAAGGGGTTTGTGAGGCGAGCATGTAATAAATCGAACGTGTGCATCGCTGTTGGTAAAGCGTTCCCGCTGGGGGAGTTTTTTACTGGCATGGTTGAACCTGTTCGGATGAGATATTCAGTTTCACCTCATTCGATTGGGCTGCGTTGAAAAGGGATCTGTGATATAAAAAAAAAGATATGTTTGCTCTTTGTTACGATTTGGTACAATTAACTTTACAGATTTCATTGTCTTTTCACAGCAGGGTAATGAAAAAAATATTAATCCACTTCGTTGCGAGCTTTTTAAAGTACTTTATTTTCCTTGAATTGTTTATTATCAAAACCAAAAATCCTCAACCAATAAATTGTCATTGAACTTTCCGTTCAGTTTCCTGGTTTTTCTTTAATGTTATTTTACAAACTTCCTGAAATTTTGGAACAACGTTTGATTAAAAAAAAAGGAGAAAAAGGTCGACTTTTCATGAAGTTTTTTAACTCGCACGAACGAATCGTTAATTGCATTTTCAATAATAGTGTCCCATGAATTGGCAGACAAAATTTGATGCCTGTATCAGTTAAACTCCAACCGTGATGGCTAAAATGTGTAGCAAATTTGTTCAACATCTTAGCAATATTAGACAACAATCAGAGCATCGAAAGCAAGCCCGGTTTCAAATGACCGACGGCTCTGAGCGTTTTGAGGCTCCAATGGAAGCTGTAAATGACGAACGAGGAACTAGTGGCTACATTGCTGCTTTAGCTTGTCCGGGAGGTCGATGCAACCGGCGAAAATCATGGTGCATTAGTACCTGAGAAACATTAACAAACATCTCAGGAAGCAGAAATCGCGTCCACTGACCTCGCAGTGGCAACCAATGACGCCAAAACTGTATGCGCCCATTTCAGGCAAATGTCGGAGGCATTTTGAGGCAGCGTGTCATAGCTAGTACGCGAACCGGTTCAATATCCCACAGCTGCGTCCCATCCAAATCTTCTGGACCAACATGGAGCAAAACTCAAACAATTTTGTCGCAAAAACTAAGGAGAAACTAATATAACTCATTGACATCAGGCTTTTCAATCCTAAATCAGGCTTAAACAATCCTTCAATTGTGTAAGATAAAATAATGTCTTCAAAAAAAAAAAAATCTCTTAAGATAGCAGGAACTTCTAGAAAATAAAGAAGCTTTATGCGATAAAAGTAGATTTCATACAGTAGAAAGAACTTATTTAGGCTCAATAAAGCAGTAAAAATATATTCAATTTAAAATTGCTTCATCAAATTCCGAAGATTTCCCTGTTAAATTCAAAAGGACTTTTAGATAGAAATGTAAAAAAAAACCTCAAAACACCAAAGAAAAAATCTGTCCCTCCGCTTCAATCACTATAAAATACTCATCACCATTGAACCGTACACCTTGATGCCAAAACGGAAAAATCCGCTAAACATGCTGGTTCGATTGGTAAATTCTAATGGCACTAAATCCACACCAAAACACACACACACCAAGCCGAGATCGTTAGCTGGACCAATGGTTCGCCCCCGGGGGCGAGGATGGTCAAAGCAAAACAGCCGGGCAAGTCCGGGGCCCCATTTGGCCGCGGTCCAAGAAGGTAGCAGACGCACGGCACGCGTTCACCAAATGGCACGGGGTCGATGTGTTCCGCCAAACAACGGAATCTAGTACCTCACCTCGTACGGGTTTATTTGCACACCGAATGCAGTGCAAAGGGACGTCACAGATGGGGAGGTTTGTTTTTTTTAGGAGTTATGCCGTTCAGGGTGAACGGTCCTTCGCTTCGCTGTGTGCGCTGTACAGGTGTATAAATTAATCATCGAAATTGATATTTGATTACGGTGGCTGTATTTTTGTCCCAGTGCAGCAGCAATTAGGGGCAAAGTTTAAGATAGCACAGAGCCCTCTCCCGCAGGCTGCAAAGAAGAGATCGGACAGTTTATCACATCTTTTAGAAAGCCATTATGGAGCACCATTATCATTTCTTTCGGTTAAAAAAAAAACAAGCAAAAACATCCGTTTTAGAATAGAAAACAACATAAATTATTATATTTTTCTTGTGTGGTTTATTACACCCTCATTATGTCGAAACGGGTTTCAAAAAGATCGTAGTGTGTGCTACGACCATAACATATTTTCCTAATTTTGTAAAATCCCTGCAAGCGCTAGAAAAAAACCCTCCAACCTTTCCATTCCATAAAGAAAATAACAAACTGCATTCGGAGGGTAAACAAAAAAAAATGCAATCTCTCCTGCCACTCTCGTTCGTCCATTGACACGAGAATCTGACGCATTTAGGGAGGATTCGACAGCCCCAACAAAAAAAGCCCCCAAAATCGTGCGCCAAATCAAACACCCGATCCGCAGTGTAGGTTGTTTTGCTTTCGGTTCAATTTTTTCCACTCCCCCCCCCGGTGCTGTTCTGTCTGTCTGAATTTCTTGCAGGTTCTTGTTTGGTTTTTTTTCTGTCTGTGTCTCTCCTTCTCCTCCTGCAATCTCCCTGTCAATCCTGCCCGTCGTCGAGTGCCGCGTTTCTGGGCCGTATTATCATTATTAGTTTTGTGCGCCTCATCTCACTGCGCACAGTATACACACACACACACACACACACACACACAGCGAGAGAATTGGTACGTGTATGACAAGCACGTGTACGGTTTTATCTCCAGGGTATACCGGGGAAGGGGAGTATGATTTTTGCGGGCAGCCCTCTGCGTCCTCAACTACTCGCCCACGTGCTCAGCACGAGTGCTCGAGCACACCAACCCAATGGACAACACCAGACCAGCCATCAGAATGGGTGTTTAATTTTACCGGTCTCCACCCTGCACCCAACCCAATCACTCCCGGGTGGAGAGTGTGTCGGTAATTTGCCCAGCCACAGACTCAGACTCTTCCGTCATGGGCAGGGACGGGCAAAGAACCAACACGGGCAAGCGGCGGGCGGGGGGGGGGGGAGGCAGTTGCACGTTATAAACCTTTTTGAAATGAGTTCAATTAAATTGTTTATTAAATGGAATTGAATTGAATCAAGTGACACGGACCGGTGTTGCTAGTGCAGGTCGCTTTTGGTATTATAGCGCCACACTGATTGACTCGATATGCAGGAGCGACAGTGGTTCCGTGGCTGATGTGGACGAGAAACAATGTTGCATCGAGGACCAGGGTTAGTGAAGCTGAAGGAACAGAACAATAATAAGTTCCCCCAGCAGAAGAGAAAGAAACAATCCTTAACTGCCTTATTTGCATACATTTATGGTAGAAAGTTACATCGCTTCTTGGTGTGCGTTACTTGACGCTTACCTACCTTTTGTACTAATTTCCTTCCGCACAACAACGCCACCCCTGGAGATGATCTTTTCGAACGTACCTTTTTTTTCTATTCTCTACACTTTGGGGGTCATTTTCCAACGCCGCTGCTTTGAAATTGACTCAATGGGCTATGCTAAAAATAAAACATTCTGACAAGGGTCCGGTTACCAATTGGCAATGAAACGCAGTTTCAGAATTTCCTTCGCCTGTAATTTGAGAATAATTTGAAGGTATGGAATGTGGTGCAATCGTAATTTTTTTTTTAATTCTGTTGCACGCCAGATGTGTTA
Source organism: Anopheles merus (assembly GCF_017562075.2). Lineage (NCBI taxonomy): Eukaryota > Metazoa > Arthropoda > Insecta > Diptera > Culicidae > Anopheles > Anopheles merus. The sequence goes on along the minus strand of NC_054083.1, from coordinate 45,647,251 downwards.
AGAAAAGGGTGCTCAATTTAAGCTATTTGTTAAGCTTTGGGGTTTTTGGAAAAATCTGTTCGCTGCTGTTAGTAAATAAGTTGAAAATTTGTACTTTTTGGACAGAGTTATAGTAATCGTTTATTGTTTTTTTTTAAAGATATACGAATTTGATGGATTAAAAAAGCAATTTTAAACATTTTTTCTCTAATTTGGGTCATAACATGTTGTTTTACTTACCTAAAAAAACTGTTTCCTTATAATTTCTATACGGTTTTTATTCATTTTTCTATACTTCTATTTTTCATACAACACTACGCATCTATCTTTAGTCTTGTACCTTTCATCCTTCTTGTACATTGGACACCGATCGGGCGTCCCAAAAATTGGTGCCATTCAATACGAAATCACAAGAGCAAAGGAATGCTGGCACAGCAATCGTGCACACGCTTCATTAATCACCGTTAAACTTTCAGCTCCCTTCGTCGCGAAAAAAGGGACATAAAGGAGGATGACACTCACTAACAAACACAAAGAAACAACACAAAACCTACCATTCCTGTCCATTTTGTAATCATCGACGTTTTCGATTGAAGTCAAAAATACTCATCCAACTTTTGGGCATTCCTTTGCCGCCTAACGGGCAACCACTTAAGACAGCTGCCCGGGCATCAAATTGTGTTGCACACAACTACAACCCTTTCCCCAATAGCAAAACACACACACACAAAAAAGCTCCTCCAACACTCCCCCCCCCCCCCCCCCAGAAAAGGCTCGATTGCTGTGGCAACCGTTTCGGGTTTTTGAATTTGAAATTTGTCCCAATTGCTGCAAGCGCGCCGAAATAGTTGATTCGCCAAGTTGGGAGTTAGGGAAATTAATTAATTTCCAACATTGTCGCATGACCAGCTTCACGGACACTTTACACGCTCACACACACACACACATCCAGGGCCAAAACCATCGGAAGCAATTGCATTGCAGACGAACCCCGAAAATGAAGTCCGTCTTTTTCGTAACACAAAACGGGCGCGAGATGTTTCGCACACCGCATTTTGCTACCAACGCTTGCACTGGACCCCGGTCTGGTCCTTGCTTTTGGTCACTGTAGCCTCCCTCTCTCTCTCTGTATCTGTGAACGGTTGAAACCATTTAGCGAGAAGTGGAACCATTTTCGGATGGGTTGTAAAATTAAACTAAAAACTTTTAATTACCACCAGCAACAATCGGCCCGGAGACGGCGAAACTACTGCGGGACAATGACAGTGACAGCGACAAACGACACGACGACAACGACAACGGACGGCGACGACGGTTTAATAGAGACACGAAGTTTGTCGTTAACAGTTTTTCGGTATCGGGCCAGAAGACGAGTTTACCTACCGAGGTGTAAATGGAGAGAAACGCGATACTGCAACAAAATCTCCAATTCGTCCGAGCATTGATCAATTTTACTATTTGGTGGTTCGATTTTAGTCCCTTTCTGGTGGTTTGTGTTCGGGTCCCTGTAGTAGTTGATTCTGTTGGACATCAAACTTTGCCAACCTGCTCAAAGGATAACAGTGAGCAGTAAATTAAGTTTTTCGGTAGATGTTGCGCACTGAAAAACTATTTAATCGTTCTATGCGCTGAGACTGGCATGGAGAGTGGAGTAAAATACATGCTGCTGGAATTTTCAGTGCAGTTAAGCCTCTGTACCTCTATGAAATGGCGTTTAATTTCTTCAAATTCTGCCAACGACGGCCTTTTGTGCAATGGAACCATTGGAAACCCGCAAATCGAATGCACTAACGGTGGAGGAAACTTTATCTTCTCGCTTTGACCGCGTTTGCTTCCGGTTTCAAAATGGTTTAGCGCGATGCAATTTTGTTGCGAGTAAAGCCTTTGTTGCGACCGTTGCTCAGCACTGCAACTGTTGCTGCACTGGAGATTTGAATGAGCAGCGGTAATTAATTAAGGAATTTTGTTACGATGTAAAATGAAAAAAAAGCGTTGAAAATGTATATGTATTAAATCCTAAACGAGCGCATCATTACAACGTTGAAAAAACGAGAAGATTCTTTTTCGAGTGTATAGAAACTTATTTAATCATATTGCCAATGCTAGACCAAGATGATAATGGATTAGTGGTTAAATATGTACATCGCAGCTCAATTTATGGCAAAAGTGAATCAAGTGGCAAATAGGGTTTATAATTAATCAATTGACTGTAACATCTGCGCTGCATTTTGCATCGGCTTTCTGCGGAGAAAACAGTACAATATAAGAGAGCGATGAGAGCGTTTCATTGGCTAACGACGTTCATGTCCGATGTACGATGCCACTTCTGCAATATGCGCTCTCTCTTTCTTCCCGCTGCAATGCGCTCTGCTGAGAGTTGCTGAGAGACCAATCACAGAGAAGGGGAGGCAAAGCTGTGATTCCAAAGCGAGCCACACAGCGCTCAGTGTTAACAAACAGAGCAAGGATATAACCGATGGAGGCGCATGGTAGCTTGTTACATTTTTACCATTTTTGGCAGTACAGGGCAATAAAAGAAGGCAAATAATACTATGTATTTACCTGTGATCATTTTCCCACGCAATATACTGATTGAAACAACAATTCTTACTTTTACTGCTTTTACGGATAAAAAACAAATAAACACTAAAACCAAGCTTGTTCCTCCACCTAATGCCATGAAGTCAGGTTGAGTGCAAGTTTGCATGGTCTACTAAAGCTTGCATGCAAGTTTGCATTCAAGCTCATTGCAAAGCAATTTCAGGCGTGCAGTACCATCAAATCTGCAGTGGATCGGACATGAAACGGACATGCTCTTTTGTTACGAAATAATGGGTTTTTATTAAAGAATTTAAATAAATTGATTAATTATTAATAACAAAAATTTTTTTGTGTTATAATTACAGGATGATTAAAATGTAAAGTTTTGAATGTTTTCGTACATTTGAGCAATATTATATCTGGTCCACAATCCCGACGAATGCATGAAGAAAATCTCTTAAATAACAAACCACTAGGCGTCTCCATCAATTTGCGTTGTTACGAATTTATTGGGCGTGGAATGATTGTGAACATTGTCTTCCATAATATCTTGCTCTAAAAGAACACAATAAACGTCATCAATTTTTGTCGAATTTATCAATTATGTGTATAAAAAAACTGGACGAGCCGTCGCCCATTTAAGTGTGTCAAAGTTAAACGATAAACCGCTTTGTTGTACCATAAACAGAATCTTCGATAATGGTTTGAAGCAAACTTAAATGTTGAGTTATTTACTTCTCTTGGACACGCTTTTTCGTTTCATCTCAAATCAAAAAACTTATAAAGCGATCCTTGCAAGCCAAAATAACCCATTCCGCGCTTGAATATACTCTTCCAAGTAAGCAGCGAAGCAACAAAAAAAACACACACACGCTGCGGCATCGCGTGTCGTCTGTTCGTCTGGTACGATTTGGTCCAACAGACTCCTCCTACACCTCCGACACCTCCACTTGCATGATCGTCTTCACCAACCGTCCGCAAGTAAGATCGTTCGCGTGACATCGTACAAACACATGTCCACTCACGATCACCACACACGATCGGCGGGCAACGACGATGGAAAAAGCGAGATCATTGACCAAACGCAGTTTGTGTCTGTATAAGTGTGTGTTTGTTTCACGATGACGTCCAACCGTTGTTGGCGCTTCACTGTCGCAGTCGATCGAGGTGGAATAAACTACTCCACTACCTCCGAGCCTGAACACTTCCTGCAGCACCTATCGCAGGGCTGCTCCGACCGTATATCAACCGGGAGTGACAGTTTCTTTCTCCCGGGACAATCGTCACTGCACGTACGTCAACGGACCGAACGATCTTGGAACCCTGCTCGGTGGCGGGGTTTTCCGTAATTGTGGGTAGCTTTCCGCACACCAAACGTCACCATTTAAAAATATCACCATCTGGTTGGGTTTGTTGTTCTTTTCCGTTGCCCTCCCAATCCTCGTTGGCTTTGTCAATTTTTGCTTCTGCCCTCAGTTGATACAAACGACGGTTGCGGTCAGTTTCACTGTCAAAACACGCCATGCGTGAAAAGCAACGGTATCAAGTTCGGGCTGTCGAGATGTTTTCTCACAAGGCTTAAGTAAAGCTGGTACGATCGTACGAGCTAAACGGGAAACCTCCCCCCTTTTTCGTTGAAATTGAAGCCGTTGTCGAAAACCACGAAAACATGAAAAACAAAACTCGATCGTTTAAGTGACCGATCTGCTTTGAACAGCACAGAGCGCTTCTTTTCTTGGCACATATATTACCTTTGAAAGCAACATGGAAAAAGTGGTCCCTTATTGCCTGCAGGAAAGATGGGTGGGTGGGTTGAAACATTAAGGAAATGAAGACACGCTTGTTAAGAGGAATTGTTGACCACCCACCGGTTCTGTCATCGCAAGGGCCATCCATCTTGGTGCAAAACCCCAAATGTGGAAACTGTGGCAGTGGCGTATTGGATTGCGTGACGCACAAATGACGGAGAACAACCATACATGCTTTATGACGTTAAGGAGAAAGAAGAAAGAAATACATAAAAAATTGTAAATTATTAAAAAAAAGACGATAAATTCTATCATTTCCAACTTTTCTGTGTGGATAATTTTTTTCAGTATTATTAATGTCGCTTTAAGTTTGTAAAACTATCTGTCAAAGTTTCAAATTTCTCTAATCCCGCATTTTCCATTCAATATTTTCATCTTTAAAAGAACGATTGCACCTTTAAAAAAATGGGAAAAAGAACAACAAAACATGCACAGCAGCACCACAGCATGACTCAAATGCAACTCATCCACAACTCGCAAGCGCTCCCAGCGTCCAAGTCCAGTTGCGCGAGCGTTCAATTCAACCGAAAAGGAAACAAACAATCGCATCACACACTTTGGCAGCTCAAGGGCGGCGGCAACCCTCGGGCAACTAGTACGGGCCGTGGGTAATTTCCACACACACCCAGTGGGGAGCATTGGAACAGTGCCGTGGGAAGAAGTTTACTGCAAAACCAACCTTGAAGAGTGGTTGGCGCAGTTTCATCACGCGCGCCTATGGCTGTCCTACTTACGAGCACGAGCGCGCGCGCACACACGATGCACAGTTCATCACAGCATCAGTTCCGTCCGCTTCGATCATCATGGTCAGCGTGCGACATTCACCTTCGCCCCGTTCGGCTAGACACCGACGCCAAGCTTCCGAGCAAAGCGCAACCCGTGACCCGCGTGGCCTGTCAATAACGGAACGAGGAACGGCGTTCGTTCGTAGCTGCTTCCGGGGTGACACGCGTATGTGCGCGTAGGTATGTGCCGGTACACAAAAGGACGCATTCGTTTGGCGTGTGCCACCGGCAGAGCCACGGTGCAGCCGGAATGTGGCTGAAACATTTGAAACATCTCAAGAATGCAAACTAACACTGAGCGCTAAAGCCAACGTGATCGGGAAGCCACCTTAAACGATCGCACACTTTGTTGCAGAGCTTCCTTCGCGCTCGTCCTTCTCGCGTATCATCCGGTTGATGGGAAGATAAATGTTGTTTACGCTACAAATTATGTCACATGCTGATGTATTTATCAACACAGACGACGGTTTGAGGCGACGATCGCGCGACCGTAAGATCCTCATAATGCTACACCAAAAAAAAAAACCCTGGAAAACCACCAGAAAAATTGCAGTATTTTATCATGTTGGCTTTCGGGCTGCGCACCGCCAGGAAAGTGCACAAGCGGGGGGGAAACCCCCAAAAACCAACGACACTTCCTTTTTGTCCCTTCCTCAAAATACACCCAACTCAATGCCAAGCGCACTGGCGCACTACACACGGTGTGGTACTATTTTTAAACCAAACGGTGGGCCCTTCCCCGTCTCCCCATGCAATCGCCCGATCGTTGTCGAGTCTTCGGGATGTGCAATAAATCGTGCCACCGGTCAGACCGCCAATGCGTTTGGTGCTCGTGCCTGCTGCTTGCTACCCGGCCGCTGACGTTCGGGTTTAGCTGCACCGCTTCCTGCAGCGTTGAACACGACCGTAAGTCCGACGACGGTGTGGGAAAAAGGTGATTTGAAGGTTCTAAAAATATACAACCGGCTCTCCCTCTCTCTCTCTCTCTTTCTCTGTGTGTACGATCGTGCTGATGATGATGATTGTAGTGGAACGCTCCCCACTGAGCTAGATGATCGTGAAATGAGTATCGTAAGCCATCTTAGATCAGTTGTAGTAGAAAGCGTTTTATGCCCTCTCTCTCTCTCTTCTCTCTCTCTCGCTCTGAAGCCGGATTGTAATTTCATTGAACTTGAAAAAAAGAAGGTAAAAGCGTGATCGGTGTACAAAAGGGTAAACGCGCTGCCAGACAAACGGGGTCTGGCGGTAAAATCTCGAAGAGTTCAACGGGTACCGGCAATGTTTGATCCGTGTGGTGTGGTGTGTGTGTATGCTGGCCCCAGATCAAGCACCTAGGCGTGTTGTGCTGTGTGCCTTTCCTCGATCGATTCGCTGATCGTTGATCGTAGTCAGAGCACGGGAAACGAATTAATGACATTTGATTGAATGTTTCGAACGATCCTTCCTAAAATTAAAGCGAGATTTATTTGCTTAATTTATATTTAAACAAAACAAAGCGTTTGCATGTGCAATTAAGATGTTTTTCCATTTTTCCTTTCAACTTACCCCGTTGCACTTACCCCTTTTCCCCTCCCACATTTAGTTGGAGGGGAAGATTTGACGCCTCTTACGCCGGTAATCATCCGGCAAAAATAGATCGCCCGTCCCGTTTCCCGTTTCAAAAAGCCGTGTTCGTTTCCCACACAAAAGCCAATTAGGCAGGACAGCAGCTGGCAGCAAAACCGCGTTCATAGCCACTCGCTCCGGCTTCTTTTTTCGTCTAATTTTTGCGAATAATAAATTTACCGCCCGTCAACGATCAACCGTGCTCGAAAACCATTTGCCCACATAAACTATATCGTCCCACGCTGGTTCATGCCAAAACAACAACATCAGCATCGCGCGTTTGTATCTTTTGTTTGGCAAATAAATCGTACACCAAAACGTCCAGCTCGTGGTGGAAGCGCGCGTACTGGCGTGTCTTCACGTGCTGCTTCCGCTGGGACAGGTTGGTTGGCCCCTGCGCTTTCGGGTGGAGCAGTGCTCCTCCAAAAACAGCCGTGTGAAGGGATGGATGTTATTTTAAACTGTCTTCCCCACTTCCGCCTTTCGACCCTTGTTCTGGGTGTTCGTCTGTTTTGGATTGGTTAGTTTCTTTTGGTTCAATATCGCACCTCATTTAGACCTCCAAATCTGTTACACACGCGTGCTGAGTGGTGCGCACGAGTGGCATTTGCGCTTCCCTGTCCGCCCAAACCCCGGTTCGCTTTTCCATCCCACATATCGATCGGGTCGTGTTCGTGTCGTGTGGACATGTTATTGCCGGGGAGTGTTTTTTTTTCTTTGCTAAAACGGAAAACATCTTCCGCCCACACTCAAGGACAACGTGCGAGGAGAGGGGTTTTTTCTGGACGCTTCAATAAACGATATCACATTTCAACAATGTAAAGCGGATAATAAATTTGCAAACCAACGGACGCTAAACACCGACGCCAAGATAATGTATGGAAAACAGATGCAAGCGGGCAAGTTCTTGGAGAGAAAAAAAAACAAAAACTGTACGGGAAAACATTTGCAAACCTACGCAGCAGAGAGAAGAGCAAGAGTAAAACACGAACATTGGAAACTGTTGAAAGGGAAAACATGCAAACAAGGATGAAGTAATCTGCTTAAATTGGTATATATTTCTCCATTAAACTCGCCCTCTCTCACTCTCCTTCACTGAATCTTTCCTATTCCTTCCTCTATCTTGCACAGTACTATATAAACAAGAATAGGATATTTGTATACAAAAAGAAACTTCCCATCGCCATCCTTACCCAGGGAGGGAAATCGCGAATCGTGTGTGTCGCGGGTTTACTTGTACAAACAGTAGCAGTGATCTGCTTAGTATTAATTTTAAAAACCAAAATCAAACGAGTTAATTTGTGCATCTGTTTCGTGTCCCTTCCTTCCCTCCTTTCAATCTAAACTGCTTCTGCCGACAGTGCGATCATTTCACGCGATCAAAGCTACGCCTACGGGAGGGCTGTGTTGCCGAATGAGTTAAATAAAAACGCGCAATCATCAGTACGATAATGCTCGAGAAGCTTCTCAGTGTGCTGTGACGTTAGCCTTACTTTCTATTATCAGCAGCGAGGATTAATCGTCCGTCCTGTTTGGCGCGCCGTTCTCTTTGCGTGTCTCTCTGCGCATGTGAGAGTGCTGCTGCTACCGAACGACCACAACAACAACACCGCGTATCGTACGGTCAAAAAGGGGGAGACAGAGGGACGAAAACCAGTTCACTCTTAACACTAAGGCAATATTTAAAAACAAAAACCGCCCATCCCATCTAATAACAATATCTCACGATCCATGCGGCTTCTAGACCGGGAGCAGCTGAAGTAGTTGTAGTTAGAAGCAGCAGCACTTGATACTGCAGTGTTAGCAGTAGTAGTGGTAGTAGTAGTAGTAGTAGAAGTAGTGTATATCACAGGTATCGTTTCCCGACCACGGTGCTTATCCGCCATGGAGGGTGGAAATGAAGAGGATATGATCGCCAGGCTGCAGGATGTACTCCGTTTCGCCCTGTGTGTTGGGAATGGAAAACGGGAACAAAACGCACAAGGAAATAAATAAGGAATTAGGAGGAAATGGTTTCCTTTGTCGCTTCGCGTCTGCACTCACCATCAGATCCCAGTCGGTATCGTTGATCATGACCAGAATGCCGGGCCGGACGGTGTTTTCCTGGAGGAACAGACCAGCATCACCCGTGAGCAGATGATCCCTTAGCCATCGGAGCATTTCCTCGAGCAATACTGGTGATTAGTGAAGCAGAAAAAAAACACCTTCAAATAACCTCGCCCGATGCACACACACACACACACGCAACAGCGCACGACACGGGGGAAGCGCGCACGCTTACCTATTTTCGATCCATCCAACGGTACGATGTGTTCCTTCACACCACCGAAAAGAGTTTCCGCTCCACCACTTTAGTAGGGAGAAACACAGAAAAAAGGCGGAAAAAGCGAGAACATAAAATAAAACATTTCAAATCTCGGTCATCGGTGCGCGGTGAAAGAAAGTGTGTCTTCAACCTAACGAAAGCACCAACAGTGGGGTAAAAGACGCGCGTAGGATTTAGGATCTTCTTTTTTTTTTTGTATCTTTAAAGAAACACTTTGCTCGCTTTGCCTTTGCTGGATGACGGCAATGCCGTCAGGTTCTTCTCTGACGCACATACACACACGGCCTTACCTGAACTCCACGGTGATCGTTGAGCCGCCCGAAATCACCTCCTCGTCAATGGAATCGTCCATTCTGCTGCTGGCACCAATGATGTAATTTGCGATTGGAAAATGCAGAAAGAGCGCCGCCGGATGGTTTACTTTAACTGCTTTCCGGCACAATCTTCCACTTGCAAGATGCAAAACCGGCAAGTTCTTCCGCACTGCGGTCACAAATCAAAACGAATGGCAAATGGATCCGTCTCGCACGATACGGCCGTTCCGGATGCGTGTGAAAAACTGACTGATTTCCACCGCGAGCAGCTGACGCTTATACACTTTTGCTCTGTGTGTCGTGAGAGTCGTTTCACACAGGCCCTCCTCGTCCTGTGTTCGTGATCGTGTGAACTGTGTTCGTGATCTTGCGCGGTTGAGAGATTTTCACGACCGATCTCTTGCGTGGTGTACACGACGACGGTGTGGACCTGGGTGGTTGTGAGTAGTGGATGAGAAGGGGGAAAACGAGTAACCGGTAAGTTTCACCCCTCTCTAGGGATCTGATTAATTCAGCGCTACAAACCTCTTACTCTGGAAGGCTGCCGATGAGAAATAGGCTGAAAATAAACGATTTCAGACTCGGACGATTCTTTTCTCGCTGTGTGAACAACCCGCGTGGAAAGAGCGGAAGAGTGTGATGACGTTTCGAGACCGGGCGAGATTGTAAACAACAACACGTTTCCTTCCTCCGTTGCGATTATTGCAATTAGCGTGTTAATGGCAGTGTTTTAAAGTTTGGCAATGAGGCCACAATTTTATTATTTTAAAAAGCGTGAACAGAAAACACGCTTTTGAACGCGAAATGCGAAAAAAAAAAGTTCTTTCTTTATCAACTCCACTTTGGTGCCGTTCCCGAAGGGATGGCTGTCATAACAAAGCCCCCCTGCTGTCAGAGTGCTGTGTTTATTTTCCTAATCACACCAGCAGAAAGCCAAAGAAAAGAGAGAAATAAGAGGACGGAAAATTTGTACAGCTGATAGGCCGATAAGGTCGATAAGAAGCGTCAGATAAAAGCAAATTTATCTTACACACCAGACTCAGTCAGCAATCTCGACCGCCGACAATCAGTCCAGCTGCTCCTGTCCGTGTGCATCTGTCGCACGATCTGCGTCATCGTCATCATCGTCATCGTCGACAGGGCCCGAAGAAATTTATTTTTTAAAAGAATATCAATCAAGTGCCAAGATGGGTGAAAGTGTAAGTGAAGCTAATTTTATTTCTTTTCGCCATTTTCTGCACTTGCTTTTAACGATCGTTTTGCTTACTTTCGCTACCACAGGTCGATTCCAAGACGCGCCTGGAGGAGGGCAGAAATATCCCGCCCGCGCTGAAGAAGCTGCTCGAATGGGACGTCGTGATGACGAAACAGTTTGTCAGCTTTATGCTGAACTTTGTGCCACTGCGCTCCCTCCGGACGCACTGCAAGGTGCTGGAGTACTCGTGCCATGGGATCGCCTGGCGGCCGGGTGGCTCGCGTTCTGCTGGATGATCGACAAGCCGGAGTGGTACCAGATGCAGGTGAACCTGTCATTGGCCTGCTGACGGACATTGTGATGGTGGCGGTTATTAAGGCGGCAACGCGTCGCCGTCGGCCCGCGATAAACGATGATCCGCTGTGCTTTGGGCCGGATAAGTTTAGCTTCCCATCGGGGCACGTTTCGCGCGGTGTGTTTATTACGACCTTTTTGATCGTGCTGGATCCGGTGACGGTCGTGTTTTGGCCACCGCTGATGGCGTGGACGGTGGCGCTGTGCATTTCCCGGCTGATTCTGTACCGTCACCACATTCTGGACGTGCTGGGCGGTATCTTGCTGGGACTGTTCAATGCGCTGCTGATATCGATCCTTTGGTTCGACCAGGAGGGTAGCATCTGGCTGATCAACTGGATTACGGACGAGCGTGTGGCGGGTGCGGAATATGCTGTGTAAGGTGTGTGGAGTGCTCTATTTAAACCCGAAAAAAAAACTATAAAGCTTTTGTCACCAAACACGCGCGTCTGTTAAGTTTATTGATTTCTAGAAGGTAAATATTTCGACCGCTTTCGGCACAACCGTTATCCGCACCGGGCGCACCTCGTACGCCTCATTGTCGATCGAGTAGTACAGCTCGGGTCGGTCTCTTCCACCTTCAGCCGCTCGGGCAGCAGCTCGACAGTGCGCACGCTGATACTATCCTTGGCCGGACAGTCGAAATACTTTCGACCCCTCACCCGACCCCAGCTGCCACCACCGATGAAACCGAAGCTCGAGTCCACCTGTTCCCCCACGACCACATCCAGCTTCGTGCTGTCCGTTCCCTTTTCACCTTCCTGGTCGTCCACCGCAACGTTCCCGTTTTAATGACAAGCTCCGACGGTTCCACCTCAATCTCGTGCCGCACCGAGCACTTTTCGTTGACGATTTTACTGTAATCCGTCTTTGCTGCGGTTTTCGCACGCGGCACAAACACCGACACCATCGGCGTGGCTGCTGTTCCGCCTTTTTGGCCGCCGTCCACTGGTCGTCCATGTCCTTGTAGCAGTTGCTGCACCCGCTGCACGGTTCCGTGTACGCAATCTTTGCCTTGCAGCTCCACGTGTGCTTTCCATCGAACGCGTTGAACAGGAAGGCGGTATAGTCGCGCAGCGAGGCCGTGTACCAGTACTTATCCCTCAGCGCTAGAATGTCCCGGAAAGCGCCCCACTGCAGTGCACCCACGGCGTACACGGGTTTCTCCGGCGGCGTTTCATCGGCCGCACTCGGCAACACCTCAATGCGCATAAGGTCCGTTTTTTCCTTCTTGCCAGCGATGACGGCGTATGCCGCATTGGCCATGGTGCGCACATGCTCCAGATCGGAGTTGCTGGAGCCCTCGCCGAGAAGAGTTTCATCGCGAGTGTGTTCGTGTGCGGCCCAGGGGAAGCACTCCGATCGGACATTGCGCACCGTCCTGGCGGCGCTTCATACCGGAAACGCTTCCGAGGAGCGTTCCATCACCGCCACCGACGATGAGCGCATCGGGAAGGGTGGCCAGCTCCTCGACGTACCGGCCGGGCGTGCCCTTCGGAGTCTGTTTTAACCAAATCCACCTCAAACCCGGCCAGATGCAGGATCGGTTCGCAGTAGTCGTGAAACTAGAATGGGATTATGAAGTTATGAATACGAAACTTGAACATGGAAATCAAATTCAGTTACTAACATCCTCCTCCGACGATTTACGTTCGCAGCAGGGTTGAGAAGCACCAACACTTTCGGCGTGTCTTTGGTTCAGGTTTATCTTGACGTCCCCTTACCGAGATGCTTCCGTGCAGTAGTAGCGCATCAGCTGTTGATCCTGCAACACACAAAACACATCCATTGGGAGCCGTTTTGATTGAACAAATACACCACGGAACTTACTCATATTTCTCGTTCGAGTACGACACACCGTAGGCGAGTGCGCTTTCCAAAGACGGTCGATTTCTTCCAGTTGTTGCGCACGGCTTTCGCGAACCGAATCCCAAATGCCATCGTGGAGATTTAAGGGCAAAGCTTTTTCTAAAATGCTGCACCAAAAGGAACCGCGAGTGCCTTTTTACCGGCGAAACATGATGTTATTCAAAAAGTGTGGTGCACACCAAAAATCGTGGTGCTTTTGAAAATGCGAGAGCAAAAATGACGTTTCGGTTGTGTAAGATGTAAACAACCGCTGTCATCCCTTCGGAAACGGGAACCTCGCTATGCAAAAAACCGTTGGCACGAGCTCACCAATGCTCCACATCGGTGCGAGTTTTCCTTGCTGGCGAGCGTTTTTTGAAAGGCGTTGTGAGGGTTTAAGATGGCCGGTGTACGACTGTGTTGGTGGATAAAATTAATTGACCAAAAAAAAAAATGCAGAACACCACAGGGTCCAACATTTCATGTGTGCCATATTAGCATCTGAGCTTCGCCATCTCACCCGGCGCTCTAGCACCAATCGAACACGACATCGAACATGAAAAATGTATGGGATTTGACATGTTTGTCTTGTTTGTTTGTTTGTGTCTTACAGTGCACCTCCATCCGATTATATGGGTTTGTTCGAGTCGGATATCGTGTTCGATTGGTGCTAGAGCGCCGGGTCACTTGCTCATACATGTTCCCCGATTGCATCAGCTGATCCGGTGGTGGGTTTTTATGTACACTTATTCCCAATTTACGGTATGAATGCGGAGCAGAGGCAATCGCGTGTATCTTGAATATTAGCGTGTATCAGATTTAGACGGTTTCTGTAAAATTATTGCAAATTTTAGTTTAATTCGTTTGAAGTCGTAGGTGTTAGCAACTCCATTAATTGTTGGACCTAATTACAGCTAAAAAAATCCATTTTTTCCCTCAAAATGGGATTTAAAATTCACCCAAATTGGAATTTAGTTGCATTTGACAATTATTGTATCAAATCAATTTGCTCAAAGAACCGTCAAATTCAAAATATCGCGTGTAACGAAATCGCGTATATCAAGTATGGTGTACATCGGGGAATGCCTGTACACATATCGTCATATGATGTGCGGGTAAATTATCACCAACGCAACGAAAGGCATATGAACTATTGTCTTTAAAGGTGGAAATCGAAGCGTTTATAGTGAAATGGGAGAGGAGGGCATAAAAGCTCACTTCGAATCCGAGCACTGTTGGCGAGTAAAGGACGCCGGGTAGAGAAAATGAGCGAGATGCAGCGATATTCGAACGTCAAAAACCCGCGCCATGTTGTACGGCAGGCCAGCACCCGAGGCTGCTTGTTGTCAAACAGCAGGGACAGCAGCAGAAGTGCATAAATATTCTGAGCAGGTTCATCACACCGAAAAATGTTTGCTGCTAATTGTGCGCGTGTGCTTTAGCTGGTGCAAACAAATGTTACGCTCGTTCGTTTAGCCGGTGTTGGAAAGTGATTGAAATTGTGTGTGGTTGAAAAACAATCCGCAGAACCACAGGAAAACATCGGACATCTTGCTTGCTGCTGCTGTTCTTGCTGTGCATACAGTGCAAACACACACACACACACACACACACACATACCGATACACGCACGCACACCGAAAGGGGGCACATACCAGCACATACACACACACACACACACACATTACATCGGCCATCATCATCGTCATTGTTGGTTGTTCCCTTATTTTTGCTCACCCATCGGCAAGCCAATTCCGCTGCATCCGTGGTCTGGCGCGGATGATGGAGGTGAAGTGGGAAAGATGAGATGAAGATTCGGGTTCGCCCGATCGTTCTCCGGAGTTCTGTGTGTCGAGTGATATTTTGCCGTCGTTGCCTTCCCCTGGTCCGCTGGTGTTTCGGGTGGTGTCTGTCTGGCTGCTGTGTGGTTCTCATATTCCAAGATGTCGAGCGATCGTGAGTGAGGCGGCACATTAAGCCAATGTGGTGATGCGATTTGATGTGAATTCCACAATATTGTGTGCGCGAAAGAGGAAAATCGGATACTGTGTGTGTGAGTGGTGGTGGTGAAAATGTAAAGTTGTACGGGTACGTCATTTATCGATCCGTTTCCGTTGCTTACCGAAAGCGTACAGTGCGTGATCGTTCTCTATTCTGCTGCTTCCGCCATCGCGGGGCTGGAATTGATTTCCCTCAAATGTGTACGTCCTGGTAGGCGCTGTGTTTCGGTTTTCGTCGTTTCCGCGCGTTATCATCGCACAAGTTATCGAGTTTCGTGTTCCGTTTCGGTTCGACCGTCCCCGCACCATCCCCTGTTTGCTATTGCCCGTACTTCCCGTCCCGACACTGTACCCGGGCAGGGCCTTATCAAACCCGCTTCCAACCACCCCCTTTCTGAAACACAGCACAAGTGTGTGTGTGTGTGTGCCGTCTCGCCCTTTGGCTGGGATTTACTGTACGCATCGATCGCAGTAGCCAGTAGACAGTGGAATAAAGGGGCAAACCCCCATCTGTTTGTGCCTTTGTGACAGCGAGCTTTGCCGAGAAGCATTGATAAAAAGAATCCATTGTAAATGTGCATCCACCACCCTTTCGCGATTAGTTTCATTCCGAAGCGCACTGTGTGGTGTGTATGCATATTTAGCGAATGAATCAACACCAGCTGGTTCAGTATCGACAGGAGCAGAAAAAAAAAACAACAGCACGGCCACCCTTTGCGAATCATCGACCAGCGCCATCGCAGCAACACCCGCCGAACGAACCTCCGGCGGCCTTTGCTTTAGCAGCTGATGCGCAGGCAGGTGAACAAGGAACAGTAGGCTAAGCAAGAAGGAGCAGCAGCAGATTAAACTGGCCAAGAGGAAACAAGATCATCGCAAACAAACTCGAACCGCGCACTCCCTCTCTGTCTCTCTCTCTCTCTCTCGCTCTGGTGACGATGATGGGCGTGGACGGCAGCACCCGGCGCTAGAAAGGAGAACCGCAAACGCTATAAAGACACACAGACACACACGCAAGTGCCTAACAGGGAGAGGTGGTGCCGTCGAAGCATAAAAATTGTAATTATAATAATGGTCGCGGCCAATCGATCGAACGTTGCTGCCGGTGGTCGATTAGAACGGAACTCCCGTACCTATTAACCTCGGTCCGAAGGTGCCGAAATTGGGGACGACCGGTCTGAGGGGCGCGGACACCGCGGTTCGAATTGATATTCCTCTAACACCGGTGAACGACGCACCCGCCGGAAAAGGGAAGCCCTGCTTCGAAGGGAGTTCGTTCGGAACAATAAGCAATAATACATTTAGAGAAAAGGAGATAGGAGCAACAGTCGAAATTTCCCGGACCGAAAACGGCAAGCAATACTGCAGAGGAACTACACAAACACACGCACCGGGAATTTAATTTCGAGCGACATTTGAAGCGACCATCGCCGCCAGACCGTCGGCCCGAGGACCGAAAGGAAGAAGCAGCAGCATCGGAACACAGAATTCGTGCGACGTTTGCAAATTGAGTGTGCGAAAGAGAGGGAGAGAAGCGGCCAGATGGCGACGACGAATAAAGAGGTCTACCACGAAGGCTGGCTCATCAATCGCCACCGACGAAACGTATCTGGCGCGCGGTGAGTCACCATTTATATTCTCTTTTGCTGTGGGGTGTATGATTTCCCACTCCTCTTCTCCGTTCTAGCACCGTCTTTCAAAGGGAGGGGGTTAGGGGGGCTTTATTTTTGCAATAGGATTTGCGAGGATTCGCGAACGCCTCCGGTTGTAGCTGGTAAGCAAGCAGGCTGTGGCGGCCGTCCTTGACCGGTGGACCGGTGGAGATGATCGGAAAGGTGCCTGCTGCTACACACACGCATAACCCGTCTTTATCCAACAATTCTGCTTGTTTTCTTGTAGAGTAGGCGCTGCTGAAATTAACACCAGAAATAGAAGTGTGACGGAGCGTGCATACGCACACACACACAGAGAAGTGATCGCACGAGATGCCATGGGAAATGATGTTTGGAAGAAAGCGGACCATATGAATGTCTGAACTGTGGGACAAAATGAAAGAAGATGAAGAGGAGGAGAAGGACACAAACGAAACATGCGACATTGGACCACGAGTTGTCGTGGTCACTTTACCGCACCCCAACTGGGATGTGTGGCGCCTTTGGGACAGGGCCTTTCCCCATATTTAATTGATTTGAATGTCAACCCAGACAATCCCACGGCAATTAAGGGCTGTTTTATGTATTAGCTCACTATGGAAATGGAAAAGAGAACGAAACTCCATTTCTCAACGCTACAAATGAAAACTTTGAATCATTTTCCACTGGGGTTTGGAAAATGTCGAGCTCAATCAGGTCTCAATCCAGCTCCCCGTCCATCGTCTTCTAAAGCTGTCTCCATTCCGTTCGCCGGTTCCGGATCGACCAAGCCGGAGAACAGTACCTCTAATTAGCTACCCATCATAATATCCGTGTATTTAAAAACAGCGAGAAAGGGAAGAAACACACACACACACATTCTATTGGCGTTGGTTGTCGAAATACGATCGAAGCAGGAACGATCGAGCGTGTGCTGTATTTTTGTTGCGTGGTGCGTTCATCCCTCCCTCGGCGTGTGCGGCATTTGCGCCCTGTGATCTTGTTGGCCGGACCCCGCTGCGGGATGACACTCTGTCTCTTTCTCGCTTTCGCTCTCTGTTTTCCATCGACGATGATCCGGTTCGATACTCTTCTTGTATCCGCGACTGGTGGATAAATCAGCCCACCCAGGTAGACCAGTGCGCGCGTACTCTCTGGCCTGTTGTCTGGTGATGTCTAAACCGTCCGAGAGCTGATGAGATGATCTTTGGCGGGGGTGATTAGCCTGCAGCACACATGGGTGTGTAAGCGTTTGTTTGAGATCTTAATGTTAGGATGACATAGTTAAAGCTGCATTTTTATACTTTTTGTGTTATTTAGTTATAATTTAACACATTTCTATTTTTTAGGTGCATTGTATTGGCAGCTATCCCGGAACCAGCTAGAGCGGAAGATGAAATAATACACCATAGATGACGGATCAGATTAAACGATATTCGAGTTGAAAATTAGATCTCGATTGCATAAAAAAGTATTGGTGTTTGTTACATCGATGGAATGAGGGAAACCCGCATTGGTTCAATTAAACGCCATTGCAACGGAACCCCTAACCTAACACAAGCACGAGCAAAACAAGGAACTTTCCGCACTAATATTGGAACGATAATCCGGCTAGGATGACGAGGCGTCACAATCGCTTGGCTTCGCTAGCTCACGAACAACCGATACCGTAATGAAGCCGTTTTATGTGCCCCATAATCCGCCACCTCGTTGGCCGGTCGGAGCAGTGATGAGACAGTCCCTTCTAGTTCCTGCTGCTCTTACCGCTTTTTTGGATGATCGCTATCGTGCGACAGCGATGATAGCCGTGCCACCAATACAATTGCTACTCCCTGTTGATGGTGAAGGCCAGTCGGTTGGGGCTCGTCTGCCGCTGACGGGTCTGACCGCATGCATAACATGCACTCTCGCGTTCAATGAAAAATTACTAGCTCGATGGAGATGAGACAGACCGTTGAAGAGGAGGGATGCACACAGTGCACATTCGACGCAATTTGGTGTGGCCTCCTCCGTTAGAGAGTGGGGAGGGTGGGAACTGCTAAATCGAAATGAACGGCGGTAGATAAACAAACGCGCCGTTGTTGTTTGGTTGGCTGTGCATTCGCGGTGGAAGAAGGGGTGGTACACGCAATTTCGGTGACCTTTGGTCCGATAACTTTGCTGCTTTTTTACGCATCTTTTTTTTGTAATGGAGCGGGGAGGGTTAGTTGAAGGTTCAGACATCAAGATAGAGTGTTTTAAATTGAAATGGGACGCTCCTTGGAGTTTGCTTGAAAGCACTGAGCGATTAGATAATGTTGAAGGCGTTACTAGTGTATATTTTAACATACATTAGCTACAATGCTATATAAGGTTAAATTTTAGAGGCAAGAAAATGATTAATAGGATAATTTTATGTCTTAGCTGGACAATGTAACTGGGGTCAAATTCAATTTGTTTAAAAAAAATCCATTTACCAATTCGTTTCCATACAATATCAGCATTTCAATGTTATTAGACAGTTCAAACACATTCAACTAATATTAAACCGCTGACAGGCTTCGCTCCAAATTGTCTCTTAATGCTGGCGAAGAACCCATGTGACCATCATCAACTTAACTTTCTCAACCGAGAGTCGTCCATGGCGTTGTCCCCCTAAATTGGAATTGGTGCAGAAGAACGTATGCGAAGCGAGATGAAAGATCACACGAGAGACGCGTTTGCGTCGTGTGCGTTTTGTTGTGTCTCGATCTCGATCGCGCAGAAGACACAAATTTTCGGAACCCCGCTCCACACTCGACTCGATTTGTAGCGCAGATCAGCTTAATTAGCCGCTTTCATTGAGACGCTTCAGTAGGAGCTTAATTCTCTTCCCCATCCACATGGCGCATGGCCAAAGGGACTGTCGTTTATCTTCCAGAGTCAGCCTCCTATCAGATTGGGTGCGACCGTTATCTCACATCTACTCAATCGTCTACAGGCACATCCACTCAATTACATTTGGAATGTGAATGGTGGTGTGCTGGCTTGGCTGGCGAACGCGATCATCATCATCATCTGCAATGGAATCTTGGAAGGCTCATCCTTGCTTCGGCAGCTTGGAAAAAAACAGATTGCCCTTATGTGTGTTTACAAAGTGACTGGACCTCAGACCTCTCTCGCTCGCGCACTTACTGGGCCATAACTGACCTCCCGCGAACACAAAACCTTTTCATAGATATTTGATCACGAACCTGTGCGAACGGTTCACTGTTTATGCTAAAAATAGCTCCGTTTAGCGGGCGCTCTCCCCCTCCCGCACTAGACAAACTGGACTGATCTCCCCACTACCGTTTATTTTTCTTCTCCAAAACAAACCCTCCAAAACTGTCGGGAAGAGGGCGGGGACCCGCGTGTTGTCGTCCATTCACTTTTCGAAGTTTTACAGATGACACGCGAGACAGTTTTCGCGGCGCGCTCATTCAAGTTAACCGTTCGCTTCGGTTTGGTTCGTGCTGTTCGCGCGCGCGTGTGTGTGTCTGGTCAGTGTATGGAGGGGTTGGAGGTGGACACATACACGCATGTTTTGTATGTTGAACGCGCACTCGAGTGGGCTGGCCAGTTTATGCTGATGTTGGCAAAAGAGGGAGGAGAGTGTGGCGATAAAGCAGAGTGCGCGCGCCATGTTCGTGCTGTGAATGGGTTCGCGTTGTGAGTGAGGGAGAGACAAGTGCCTTCGATAGCTCAGTTGGTAGAGCGGTGGACTGTAGAGAGAGAGATGATGCAGAAAGTAGAAATCCATAGGTCACTGGTTCAAATCCGGTTCGAAGGAGAGAAGGGAAAACTTTTTTTGTAGCGCTGCGCGTTTTTGGGGTAGTTGTAACATGTGTGTGGTTGCTACGGGAGACCGACCGACCACCCTATTTCTCTTTGATCGCGTGTTGTGTGCAATTTTTTTTTTGTGGTGGTTTTGTGATGTAAACATCGCTTCCTGCGATCGCTAGGGGTTTCTTGGAGAATCATGTGACCAAACAAACGCCGCCATCTTCGCAACGCCGGAAACGCAGTCGATGTTGTCTGTTTCTTTCTTTTAACGCGGCTGTGTGTGCTGTTGTGGTGTACTACGCCCAGTTATAATCGCCCAGCGGCACCTTCTTCCCATATGCCGGATGATTCATTGCATATTCTGCGCACATGCACATTACCTCCCGTGCCCGCAACATAGTGAGGAGCGTGCCGTTTTTGTTTATCGATTTCTAACACGTTGGCACAGTTGTTGTCAGTTCTCAGTTTTCAGCCGATTTCCAACAATGTGAGCAAAAATTATGTCATCCTTTTCCGAACCGATTTCCTTATGCTGTGTGTGTGCCCATATTTGTGGTCGACTCGATTTTGTGACTGTTATTGTTTTTGTCGCAGCCATCTCGGGCGTCACCCACATGCCATATGTCCATATGTGGGATGGTGTTCCTCCCCCCCCGGGGGCGTTCTAGAGTTGTCTCGTTTCGACGCCCTGCTAACTGTTGTCCATTTCATTTTCTCCATTGCAGCGATGGCGACGGCGCTGGTTCACGCTCAAGCAGGGTGAGCTGCCCGGTCAGTTCTTTCTCGAGTACTACACCGATCGCAAATGCCGCAAGCTGAAGGGCATCATCGATCTCGACCAGTGTGAGCAGGTGGACGCGGGGCTGCGGCTCGACCGGCAGAAGGAAAAGTACGCGCACATGTTCGACGTGAAGACGCCGACCCGCACCTACTATCTGGCCGCGGACACCGAGGAGGACATGCGCGGCTGGGTGAACTGTATCTGCCAGGTGTGCAGCCTGCAGGAAACGCAAACCGTGGACGATCGGCCATGTAAGCAATTTGCTGTTGGTTTTTTTTCATTCCGTGCTCCCAACTCTACCGAATATCCTCGCTTTTCTGCATTGTAGATTACAACATCGGCGCAATCAATATGGCGGATGCGGTCAACATGGCGGACACGGTGGTAGAGACGAGGGCACCGACCCGATCGACGAGCAACGGGGCAGCAGCAGTAATGGAAACGACGGACGTGTCAAACGAAACCGAAACGACCATGCTGAATCATTCGGTGGTGGGAGAGGCAGCCGCAGCGGATCCGTCACAGCACCATCACAACAGCCAACAGGCGGCAAAGCGTACACCACCGGCGGCCTACAACCCGTACGGCACGTACCAGAACGAGGAAATGATGGGCTTTCGCTCGATGGACTACACCAACCGGGAGACGATCATTTGCGAGGCAAAGCTGGGACAAACGGTACCGAACGCGGAGGCGTACTCGAACCTGGACGTCATCATCGAACGCTCCCAGTCGTTGCGTGGTAAGCCGACGGCGAAGAATGGCGAACCCTCCAGCTCGTCAACAATGACGAACGGTATCGGTACGGGTACGGCCAGCTCGATGGGGCATCATATGCGTACACAGTCGCTCAATATTGACCATCAGCAGCACAGCAGCAGCAGCAGCAGCAACGTGGTGGTAAAAAGATTCCGGAAAATCTGAAACTCACCGACCGTTCCCCGTCGACCAGTGCGTTCGATAGTGGGCCAGAGCAACCGTCCCCGGCCCTGAGCACCTCGTCCGGACCGTACATCCCGATCAGCGAGTGCTACTCGGGCAGCCCGGTGACGCCGCTGAACTCGCTCGATCCACGCTTCTACGAAACGCCGCGCAGTCACACCAACATCGGCTTCAATCTCGTCAACAACGAGCAGCCGTACTCACCAAAGAGAAACAACGTCGGTGGAGGGCCACTAGCCACCGGACCCTCGTCACTTGTGATGGGAGCTCGGGAGGAGCCGGTAACACAGTGCCAAAAGGCATTGGTCCGAGCTGCAGTGGTAAATCGAGCCCGTCCGATTCGGAGAGCGTGTTTACGGACGATGAGTGGACTGCTGGGTCGCCGAGCGATGGAATGCGTGGTGGTCGTGAGGGAGCTACGAACGGAGGTGGTGGTGTTCGTGGAGGTACAGGAGGGGCTGGTGGTACGATCGATAGAAGCACCCGGCCGTCGGACAGTTCGATCGAGAATGATGCGGTCGGGTGGACGTATGTGCAGCGCTTCTCCAAAGTGCCCAACACGGAGGAGAAACACAGCAGCAGCAGCAGCAGCAGCAGCAGCAGCAGCAACAGTTGAAGCAAGTGCAAGGTGCTAGCGCTGGGAATGCCCCCGGCGCTCCACCAAGACCGCCGAAACGGACCAGTCTGAACTTGGAGGGTATAGAAAAGTGAGTAAACATTGAAAAGATCCTTCAAAATTGAAGAAATGTTCTTGATGAAAGTATTGTTTTGAATTTCAGAACCAAGGACATAATATCTTCCGACACGGAGAACGTTTCACCTGCCATCGGACCGAAAGAAGCAAGCGCGGTAAGTGTTGCCCGAGGGACTAATATAGTGATGTGCTCTTTGGAACGCACCCACGACTCCGACCCGACTGCGGCTATTGTTAGTCCGATTCCGACTCTGGCAATATTCGAGCCACTATTTCTGCTCGGAGTTGGAGTCGTCCGAAGTTGTTCGGAGTTATTCGGAGTCGTCCGGAGTCTTCCGGAGTCGTTCGGAGTCGTTCGGAGTCGTCTATAGTCGTCCGATGTCGTCCGGAGTCGTTCAGAATAGTTCGGAGTTGTCCAGAGTCACCCGAAGTCGTTCAGAGTCGTCCGAAATCGTTGGGAAACGTTCGGAGTTGTCCAGAGTTGTTTGGAGTTGGAATCGTCAGGAGTCGTCCGGAGTAATTCGGAATTGTCCGGAATTGTCCGAGTCAATTGGAGTTGGAGTCGTTCGTAGTCGGAGTCGTCTGGAGAGTAGTCCGGAGTCGTTCGGAGTCGTCCGGAATAATTCGGAGTTATCCATAATCGTCCGAATTCGTTCAGAAACGTTCGGATTTGGAGTCGTTAAGAGTCGGCCGGAGTGAGTTTACCGAAGTTGGAGTCATTCAGAGTCGTACAGAGTCGGATTGGAGTCAACAGAAGCCATTCGGTGCAATGTGCGACTCCGACCCCAATCGATACCGGACGACTCTAGACGACTCTGACCCCAACCGATACCGGACGACTCCTGACGACCCCTGGCGACTCCGGACGAATCCGGACGTATCCGGACGTATCCGGACGACTCCGACTCCAAATAACTTCCACCTCAACTGAAATCGGACGACTCCGGATCGCTCCAACTCCAAAAGACTCCGGGCGAATCCGGACAACTCCGAACGACGCCGGATGACTCCGGACTCGGGACGATTCCGAAACACTCTGGACGACTCCGGGCGATGCTGGAATCGGTTCCTAAATTATCACAGTCGGATCGGAGTCGCCCGGAGACATTCGGAGTCGAGACAGCTTTACCCAACACTAGACTAATGAGTCGCAATGACCTTTCTATAACTTCCATACTAATCTGTTTTTTTTTTGCTCCTTATTATGATTCTCCTTAGCACATTGAACAGTTCTACGATATTCCACGTTCCCATCAGCACCCGTACACTGGCAGTAGTATGCACCTTCCCGATGGCGATCTGCTGTCACCATTAAGCCAGTGCGATCTGGTCGCTTCCAGCACGCCAAATCTGATCAGCGATTTCGGGTCGGGCAGCCAGTGCGGTACGCTGGGACGCCCCCGGCCCCACTGCTACACCAATGCTGCCCCGACAAAGATCGAAGGCAATGTGTTTCGTTTCGATTTCAGTGAACAGGTACGCATACATTTAAAGATAACTCCTTTTTAAGTGTTTCAATAATAATCATTTTATTCGTTTATTTTACAATAATAATACAGTCCGACGCATCAGCCCCGGCCATTAATCGCCGCTTAAAGCCACGCTCGTCGTTCGATATCACCAAATCGATCGATCGAGTCCGTGACGCAGGGCGTTAAGCAGCAGATGTCGCTCGGTGGCGCTGGTACGACGGCACCGCCAGTGCCCATCCCAAACGGTGGCAGTGCTAACGGGGGCGGTCAATCTGCCAAGAGTCCACCGACGGTTGATCGTACGCGCAAGCCCGCAACTCCAAAGGTAGCAAACGATCGAGCTGCAGCAGCAGAGAAAAGGGGAAAGAACCGATAGAAAGTGATTTTAATGCTGTGCTCTTTGTATTCCCGCCAGATCGGTACTAATTCGATGCGTCGGAAGGGTGGACCGGTATCGTTAAATCTCGCCTCCAATCAAGCGACCGAAAGCACGTACGGTAACACACAGGATGCGAGCATTTCAATGGTAAGTTGGAAGTACAACTCTTGTTGCCTCTTTTTGCATTAACTCAACTCTTTCGCTTCCTCTTCACGTGCAGCTCTCGGTGATATCGCCACGCGCTACCAGTAAGAACGAAGATCGCCTACAGTATCTCGATCTGGATCACTCGAACAGCCCACAGAAAGGATCCAACCAAAATGCCATCTACTCGGCCGGTCCTAGCAGCAGTATCGTCGGTGCAGGACAAGGAGCATCAGGAGCATCTGCGGCGCACGGTGGTGGCAGTAATGGAAAAAATCACCACCACCAGCAACAAAACCACCATCATCCGGTAGCGTCGACCAGCTCGCTATCGCACGACAGTACCGGCGGTCATCACGGTGGCACATCTGCTCGGCATCATCGGGACGGTGGCGAAACGGGCACAGCGAAGCCCACCATACAGACAAGCCGCACACCGTACACGACGGTCGATTTCGTTAAAACGGACGCGTTCAATCGGGTCCGCGCCGACTCGGAACTGACGCGCGCACAATCCCGCCTAAAGGATCAAACGTCTTAGACGCGACCAGCGCAAATGCTTTTCGAAGGGTCGAAGGGTGTGTGCGCGATTCATATCCAACACATATATTCGGTCTTCCGCCTTTCATTGGCTTGTCGCTTTTTCCAATTTTTGCTTTTGCTACAACTCCAATTCCCTCGAATGTTGGGAACACGGGAACATGATGGACTCGCTAACATATACGCACATGGAAAGACTGGTGGAAATGTAGCACGGGAGAAGGAAACGGAGCACGAATGGATGAAACTGAAACACTATTACTAGAAAAGGATACACAACACTACTACGCTAAGTGCAATTATTGCAAGAATTTCTGCCTTAACCCTACTTCTTCCTACTTCGTAAGCTTTTCATTAGGGAACAGTTTTGCGCATTGCGCAATTACTTTTACGCAACTAGGAAATATCAAATTCATTCTCTATCTTCTAGCGAAAATACATGAACAAAAAAAAAAAACATATTGGAAATATGCTGTATACCGGTAACAAGCACATTATAAAGCAGTTTAGCAGAAGCACTCTAAACAATGATATGGACGCGTGGCCTCCCCGCGCCCGTATGCCTGTGATTTCGAAACACTAGAGAAGGAGCGTACGAAAATGGGAACGGTTTGGTAGAGATCGAGAAAAAAAGAAGGAAATTATTTACCAGAAGGAAGAGGAAGAGGTAGGTGGAAGCATTTACACGTAAAAGCGAACGAGACGCGATCGGTGATTGCATTTTTAAACCGCAATTTAAGCATACAGCACAACCGGTTGAACAAAATACGGCGCTGTAAGATTAGGATAGGGCGATTACGGATAGGCATCCAATTATTATTATTATAATTACTACTACAACAACGTGAGTAATAGACGACAGCACTTTCGGGGGGACACACAATCAGAGAGGCACAACGAACACACAAACCGCGTGTTTGCTTGTTGGTGGAGTGGAATCGGTTTTTGCTTCTTTTAAAGCAAAACGCTACACAAAACCACCGAAAAACAAGCACAAGTACTGTTTCTTTTGCATTTTTACTAGTTCTTACCGTTTTTTTTATATCTTTCTTTTGACATGACTTTTCATACCCGTGCATCATTATACAACGTGTACTTGAATGTTGATATTTTGTCTCGCAAAGCTCTTTACACTTTAATCGCTGGCCCCAAAAGCTGTTAACAGAACACGCGGCAAACAATCTGCGTGTTGTTTCCCCCCATTTTCCACCCTGTTTTTTTTTTGCTCTCCGTGGGTCCCGTTACTCTCGTTAGATAGAACGTTTACACAATGTTTACTCTTATTTAGCGCAAATAAAACAATGCTACTGGACACTTTGAGCAGCGAAAAAAAAGGAGACAGTTTTCTGTTAATTCATTATGATGAAAATGAGAAAAAACAAACACCATGCCGCCACCAGGAAGTGTTTCTTTCTGTTTTGTTTATTGTTTTTTTTCTTTCTTTTCAAATGGTTATTATACGTCGACATACATTTTGTTTTTTTTTGTATAGTAGAATAGAGAGAATTGTTCAGGAAGGGGGACGATAAAGCGACAGGGGCTGGGCGTTGGAATTAGCGAATTACACGGTTTTTTTCTTATTTGTTTGATTTTCCCTACGCGAGACCCTCGCTCTAACACTGTTACTGCATTATACTGCCACTACTGGAATGTAGAATCTTACGGACGCGGAATGTAAGACAGGAGGTTTGCTACTGTGTATTATCTCACTTTATAGACGCATTATTACACTAGACAGTAGGTGTAGTAGGTAGTAGTATTCGCTAAAGATCGGTTGACGATGATAAACCACCATTGCAGGTGAGCCTTATATACTGCACTGCACTCCCTTAAATCTAACAAATAGATGTGTACGGTTGTTTTCAGGTTCTAGCCCGTGTGTCACACAACCCACACTCACAACTCCGCTCAATGAATAATGTAATCCTTCAGAAAGTCTTGCTGCACATTGCTGCAACGAAAGGCGCATGACACAAAACAAAACAGCTTTAAAGTAACACACCACACGAAGTCGTCGTCTAACTTCCGGTACGCAGAAAACAAACAAAAACAACACACTCTACACCCACAAAAAAGCCAACAACTTAACGAAACAAACAATCTCGGTAACACGTGGGATGCTTTCCCCCCCCCCACCCCCACCCCTACACGAAGCGCAAAACAATTCGGGGGAAAGCAGCAGGAAGCTATCAGGAAGATCATCTGCTAACCATTACAATCGGTTCGATCTTAGCATTTGTGCTTTTTACCAACCACTCTTCTAACTACTTCTTTACTTTCACTCTCTCTCTCTCTCTTTAGGATCTACTGTGAGCAGGCTACTTCACTGCAAACCACGCCACACCATTCTTCGCCATCCCCATCGGTAACCATTACTTTACCACAGCTTGTTGTGGTAAAACTTGAGATCAAAGTGGCCCCCACCCGGCTGGCTGCCGTTCGAGTGCACCGACTCGTTGTCATCGTGCAGGCTGCCCCGCGTGCCCGACTTCCCGATCGGCCGGTTGATCTTGACCGAGCCGAAGCCCTCGTTCTCCTCCTGGTCGAACTCCATCTTGCCGCTCGGCATGACCGCCGCCCCGACGCCGAACGAGATGTTCTTCAGCCCGGTGTTCTGCTTGGTGTAGCGGGCCGGCTTCCTGCTGCCCAGCACGCCGTAGTCGCTGCCGGCCGGATGCACCGGCGACGCCTGCTGGCTGACAGATTGAGGCGATAAGGACTGGTCCCGGTGCGAGCCACCACCACCACCACCCTCCGTGTCGTCGTGCAGCTCGAGATGGTGCGGATGGAAATCGTACGGATCCGGGTCGGGACCGGGCTCGGGCATATCGTCGTACGGTAGCGTTTCCGGCTGGTCGGCAAACTTGACCTCCAGCCCGTGGTGCGGCGTGTAGCGCGAGGCGTCCGGCTCATCACCACCGGCACCGAGCTCGACGCAGCGCTCCATCTCGTCGGCCAACCGTTGATCGAGCTCCTGCTCCTCGCCGACGCCACCGTCGCCGCCGCCGCCCTCGATCGAGTCCGTCTCGTACCGGTGCTGATGAGCGGCATCGTCCTCGGCCTCATGCCCATTGCTACCGTTACCGGCAGCGTGTCCATTAGCAGCATTAGCGTTAGCGTTAGCGGTGCTAGAAAACGGGGAGGTGGGAAAAGGAAACATTTGCCACAGGAAAGAGAAGGACAGAGAAGGAAAAGAAAAGGAAGAGAGAGAGAAAGCGAAAAAAACCAATTCCAGTCATAGTGCGCTACCAAACCACGCTACCCAGCTACAAAGTCACTACTTTTGCACTACTCTAAGCGGAAAAGGAAGAGCTGCCTGCGGTTGATGAGCAACACACTTCAAATGGTAATACAAAACACATCCTTAAACGAGCAAAAACGAAACCTTTAATTAAACAAACGATATACAAAACACACACAATAGGAAGGGAAGAGAAAAGAAAACAGACACTTTGCGTAACAAGCGAACAATGTGCGATTTTATTCTGTGTTGCTCTGCCGTGGGGTGCTGTTGGCCACAGCTCGGCACAACAATTTTTACGCGTACACAAACACAACACTTGAACGGAACCGAACCCTGCCTGAACAGGAATTGCACTTGGGAGTTTAATAAATTACTTTCAACATTTTATAAACTTTCTGCAAAGCAGATCCGAAGACGACGAACGAATACAGTGAGCTTAATATTAGGGGCAAAGGGCCGTACAACTTAAAGTAAATCCTGCTTCGACCGGGGAAGATTTAATTTAGACACGGTACATTAATTGCTACTGGTGCTTAACACGATATTAGAGTACGCAGGTATCGCAGTGTGGCTAGATTTCGCAAAGACCTAGACGAATTTTAATACACGAACCATCATTGGGGGGGTAGGGACAAACCAAAGACATACATTACAAGCCAATCAGTGACCTCCGGCCTTTGGGTGAGTGTTTTTTTTAGGTAAAATTGCTGGAAAGAAATAAATAAATAAAAAAAAACATGTATAAAACAAACAAAATCAAACAAATGGGGTAAATAATGAACAGAGAAGGGAAACAACTGTTTGAAACGAAAGACAAAAGCGTGCATGTAAGCTGATGATCTTTTGTTTGCTAAATAAGCTACCGTAATGGTGGTGTTTTTTTTAGGTAGCAGGGGGTACATTGTTGCTCTTTTATCGAGAATCGTTGTAAAGATGCCCAAAAATTGAATATTACCTGTTCGGTTCCGTAGAAACTGTTGTGGGGCTGTTGTGAATTATCTGTAAAAAAAAGGATATTAATTATAATTTATTGCGAATATAAATAGAAAAATGTTAAAATGATTGTATTTAGAACACAAACACAAAACAAATTTTTTTTCAATTGGGGAAACTTTGCAGTGCTAAATTAAGACGAAATGGTGATGCAAATTGCATACCTTGGGGCGGATTTAAATGCTGTATCCAGTATGCGTGACAAACCGCCTAAAATGCTGCAATCTGCATGGTACTATAATTGCGTTACGACATTTTGCACCTATTGTTTGGTTTAGTTTTGACAAAAAAGCAGTTAGCAACAAGCATAAACCGAAAAAAAAAATGAGAAGCTGTTAGAAGCCTTCTCCACCTGCGGCTAATTAATTCATAACGAATATTCAAACGTTCCGAAATTGACAATGAAAATGCAGCTAACACGGTGGCGGGCACAAGGCATAGTAGAACACACCGTTCGCGTGACCCATTACCAATGTTCCCGCTGAAAGTGAGAATCGTGTGTCTCGTGGTCCACATTTGTGACATGCTTTTTAAAGTTAAATGGCTTTAAAAACACAAGCTGCACACCATCGCACTGCACTGCTGCTCCTCCCTGGTTGCGTGTGGGAAAACTAGGTTCCTTCAGAAACAACCATCAAGCGTCCAGTTTGGCGTTTGCGTGAAAGCGTTCGCAGTGTATTTTACAATCGAGCCAAGAAATGAGGCCAACTACTTTAAAAATGATCATTTGCGTGAAAAACTGACCAACGGCGGTTAGATTGCATGATTGTGGGTAGTTGTACGGGAGAGCTCCAGCAAAGGGTGCAGGAGTTTCTTCAAAATTGGACCACAACAAACGATCAAGAAAATGTGCAACCGCGCAATCAAGGACATAACTGGTTGCCATCGCAAATCAAAGAAATGTTTCCTGACCTGAAGCAATTCCGCGCAAAAGGCCAGGGATCAGGAGGATAGCTTGCCCTGCTCCACAAAAACTGAGCAATCAATCGGGCAAATCAAGAACCTTCGCATAACGTACGAGGAGTTCCTATTAACGATCCAAGCAAAAAGTGGTAATTTTCTTTTCCTTTGAACCATCACACTTTGCACAAGTAAATTGCAAGCAGTGTGTGTGTGTGTCTGTGTATGTGCCATGTTTGCTTGCTTTGCATGTATCCGATCTGATCCTATCGCAAAGTCGATGCAGTCTTGCGGCCACAGTTCACACCTAAGTTAGCACGAGCAGTTCCGCAAACCGTGCGCCCGCCGCACGATAACGAGTACTGTAAAGCGAACGCGTCCTTGGAAGGTTGTTTTGGAAAGGAAAGCAAAGGGAAAAAGGAGCGCAAAGATTTATTACCACCAACATGGCCATTGGTACGCTGACGCTGGGCAGTAGTTAGACTATCGGATGCATGCGAAACACTGCCGGCCGGGGATTAGTGGGCGTTTAATTGAAATGCAACTAGGCGGACGTCCTGCCGGAAGAGGCCGGAGGCATGTGTAATCGATTGCCGTGACAGCAGCAGGCGTGGTTGGTGTTGGTGTTTGCATAAACGATGAAGCAATCAGATCATTACAAAGTGATGATTTATCAGTATTGATATGCAATTTTACAACACAGTGATGCCTTTGTAAGGCAAACCTTCAAGGGAGAAACATGAGGAAACTACCTAAACGGGTAGATAAGGACCCAAGTGACATTTGCTCGATAATGTTTTTCCATATCTGCTCGATTAGTATTCGATACGCCTGAAATTGTGGATTTGTGAGTGATCAAGTGTGTTGAAAGCGCTAAGATTTGGCGTGTTCGTAAATTAGACTCTCTTCTATCGATGGACTATGCCGTCGAGCTCATTTAAATTCGTAGCTTTGATTTTTCATGAAAAACAAAATCGAATTTTGTGTGACGTTGTTTTATAAAAAATTCGATACTATTGAAGTATAAAATGGCAACATGACCCACAATAACGATAGGAAACATAATTTCCGATCGAATTTGGAAGAAAGCAAAAAAAAAAAGTCGCATAACAGTTGATTTTACAGGATTTTTTTCTAAATTTCCTGAAACTGGTGCAGTTTCAAGGAAGTTTAAGGCTCCAGTTTAAGGGAATTCAAATTCCCGGTTATACGTGCTCGAAAATGTCAATTGGGGAGTATCTAAGAGACCAACAATTAAGATCTGACATTCTTTGAACGTAGAATAACATGATTTTGTTAATTTTTATACCAGATCTTGAAGATATTGCAGATATAGCAGTAAACTACACATCATAACATAGAACTGCAGACTTGCATTTAAAGAAATGTAGATCTGCCAGACAACGATCTTGATAAAAGATCTTAGAGCAATTGGTATAAGATATCTTCTCAGCACTGCTAAGGTTTGTTGGTGTTCATGCAAACTTTAGGGACTTTAAGTAAGCTCAATAACCAATCCATACCAACTGAAACAATTCGAATTGTACGATACTAACTTTATGTTGCGAGGTCCAAGTTTGCAGTAACACCAAAATAGGACCTCGTAATGTTAATTTCTAAAGAATTTTCCTGAAATTCCTCATTATTGGAAGCAAACCAAACAAAGAACTGGGACCAGAGCCCCAACACCTGAACTAAACAAAACTGTGCACACTCGGAAATTGTCCATGAACTATTTGCCTAAATTGTTCTTCATCACTTTCACGACAGTTCCATAAGGTGCTTTGCTGGCCGGCGAAGAAACAATACAGAATTTCTTCCCACATACCACACAGTTTGTTGGCGTGATTGCAAACAGTTACATTAAACATGCAACAATTTCACCCCAAACGCTATGACAGTAATTTCCAACTATGAGGGAAAGATATTGTTCCATTCCTTCCAAGAATTTCACCCTGCTTTAAAGCAAAAGTAAAGAAATAAAACTAAAACTTCAGAGTTTCACGTTGATTCGAAAGGCACGCAACATATAAGCAGCCGGAATGTTACATTCCTTTGTCGTTTTTCTCCCCCTGACAGGTGATAAAATCTAATTTCTTGCATTTTTAATGTCCCGATTAATGTCACACACATACACACAGAAAAGCTGTTTGAAATAGAAATATTTAGCACAAGCGAAGCATCAAAAGGGGTTAAAAATGCAAATTTTCCGGCACGTGTACACGCGACAATTACATCCTTACAAAAAAAACGGATACTGTGTCCGTTCGCCATGTTTTCCTCGGGAAAGCTCATTTTACCAACCAGGCTGGAAAAGTAATTTACCTGTGCCATGCTGCATGTTGGCCGCTTGGCCGCATAGCGACCGACCGGCGGTTGGGCAATGATCGGCATCGGCGCGACGTTCGTTCGGGTCTGCGAGGTGGAACGACGCCTCTCCTCCGTCGTGGTAAACGTTGGCCCGAACAGGTTCGTGTTAGGACTGTGACAGCCGGTGGTGCATTTTGGCAGATGTGTGTGTATTGTTTGTATGTGTTGAGGATGTGTTTGTAAGGATAAGAAAGGATTGGGTTACAGGAGGTTACAGAAGTGTGAAGAGAAAAAGATGAATATTGAGAAGTGGATTAGCATTAGTATTGCAAACAGGTTTTGCTAGTCGGATGTTAAAGGTAGTGCCCGCTACCACACCCATTGCGCCCGTCCGTTTAGTGTCCTACTCTTCTCATGAAGCCTATGAGTTATCCAACAGAATTTGTTAGACGGTGGTTTAGGCAGAGTGCTTCAGCTCTTCAAAACTTACCTAGCAGTGATGTGCATGCGACGACCATCGATGTCGGTCGAGTTTTGGGCCTTGCTGGCAAAGAAGCCTTCATACACGACAAAGTTGTTCATCTGTGGAATCTTCTTGGACAGTCCTGTGTGGGAATAGAGCAGAGTAGAAGTCGTTCAGTACAAGAAGCAAGCTATGATCATAAAAATCTGAATGTCTATATGAATTCTTGAAGTTTTCTTTGAATTTCTGAGTCTTGTTTCCTTGTAAATGTATGGCTAATGGATAGTTATAAATTCTGGATATTTTTAAACGATATATTCCTTTTTACATCTATTTTCCTCTATCCCTAACCCTCTAGTAAGGACGTGAGCTATCACTGCAAGCACTTATTCCATTCCAATCGCACGCTGCACGCTCCTTTCGCGTGCCGCCGGTAGCGCAGTGCAGCGAAATCGCGTGATTTAAACACCATCCATCAGAGGTGATGTGCTCCTCCAAAGCCTACCTATAGCACAACCTACAACACCACTCCACTCCCTCAGTTATCGGAGAAGCGTGCGGAACCAAAGGACCATCGCGGTGGCCACTTCGCCCGCGAACAAATCACGCACGTCGACCTTATCCGTGGCGTCGGTTACACCCTACAGCGCGCCCTTACCGTAATGCTTCTGCAGGAAACCGAGCAACTTCTCGGACGGCCGATCGATCGCCAGCTCGTCCGGCTGTATGTTTTCCTCCCGCAGCATATGCTCAAACAGTTCGCGCCCAAGACCGCCGCGCTGGCGGGACTCGTGCACGTAAAAGTCGAGCACACACGGTGCCGTCACGTTGACCGTCTCGCCGGACGGATCAAACACGTACAGCGATTTGCGGCCCACCTTCAGTATGCCGACGACGAAACCACTAAAAGAAGAAAAAAAGGATCATGAAGTGAAGGTTTATAAGCAATCCTTTGGAAAGGGAAAATGATTGAAAGCTATCCGGGAGCAACTTACTTTCTGTCGTTCGATTCAAACATCAGATAGATGTGATGGTCCGAGTTGCGCAGCTTTTGGGCGGTCGTTACCGGAACGGAAAGCCCCTGTGCCTGTGCCGACATCGAGCCGATCGTGTTAATGATCTCCGAAATCTGTGCCGTGGCATCGCTGCAAAAAAAAAAACAAAAACACATAAAAAGAGAATGTAAAGGGCAAAAAGGAATTATTTTGTCGATAAATCAGCAACAAAAAGAGCATAGTGCATAGCATAATTACACACCAGCGGACGGAAGAGAGTGTTAATCGAATTTTGATCGCCTTTCGCTTGTTTTGGACAGGATCGTGGGCAAGGGAAAAACTAACAACACCTTTCCTTCCGGCCATAAATCATTTGCCACCTTGCACCGACACACACCGGCACAGTTTTCAATCGAAACAACAACGAAAAATACTGATCGTGATCTAATACATGATGGACTGCTGCTGCTGCTGCTGCTGCTGCTGCTTGTGTCGGAAACACCCGTCGCATGCTAATGCTCATCAACACTACCAAACAGTACCGCGGGGTGCCCGAGGTGTTGAGCTTCCGCACGAACAAAACAAGGTGTTGACGTGATGCTACACAGAGCCAACAAAATCCAAAAAAAAAAGCAAGGAAACCCCTTCCCAGACACACCTAGATGCTCCACCCGGGTATGATTAATGGTTTCGCTAATTTTGGAAGTGGGCAAAAATGGTCACAAACACGTGTTTAAACTCTGTGCACAGGGCAGCGTTGTGTGAAAGGAGTTGTGCTCTGAGTAATGGTGCCTTGGTTTGGACTCGGGACGATGGTTGTTTCATGGTGTTTTTTTGGGGACCAAACAAGATTTAATGTGCAATAATTATGGCAATAAAAATGATAATCACTAGGACATTTTGGGGGTAGTTGAGGCTAGTGAGAATAGGATTGAGAGTGTACCTAAGAAAATGAGAAACTAAAAATGACCCGAATACTGATTTGGGCTTTATTTGATTCAATTTAATGGCAGTTTTGGTGGTTGTAGTGGTTCAAGTTGAATATTTTAAAGTGGCTATCTTCATAAAGTGGTTATTTATTGCTTTCCACCATTATAATTTGCACATTTTGCCACAAGGGGCGCCCCCAAGAGTTTGTCCTTTAAAAAAATGGAAGATCTCCTTCAAAATTGAGATCAAATTGAGATCAGTTAACTACGCAAACGTATTTATAATATTTTTATATTTTTTTGGATACTAAACTGGCTTCAGCTGGTCTTGATCGGGAATCTCACTGTAGCATAACATGATTTCTATAAGCCATCTAAACTGTCTTAAGCCCAACACCAAATGCTTTTAAAATAACTTCACTTTTGCAATTTTCCTGGGCCTGGGTTTAGCAAAAGGAATAGAAAACACAGGAACATAAAAAACACACAAAAACTGAGAAAAAAAGAGCAAACGATCGTAACAATAGAGCAATAAATTTTACCACATTTTTGGCACGCGAAAACAGCGGAACAGAAAGCGGACAAATTTCGCTAATAGCTTATAATTTTTGCCATTATTCTCACACGAAAGGTGGACACAGCAAAAGCAAGGGAAACACAGCAGCTATCGACACAATTGTCAACAGCAACGAAGGAAGTGGAATAAAATTGTGTAATAAAATTGAATGGCTTAACTTTCCGTTCCGAGAATATAAAAGACTAATGACTTGCTGGCCACGACGCGGGGCGCTAAATTTGGTAGTAAGCATTGAAACTAATTTTTGCCGATTTGTTGTTTGTGACGTGAAACTAAACCGTGAGAAAGGCAGTCACCAAACAAAAAATGTAATAAAAAATCGGGATATTTCAAAAAATGACTACTTACAGTGCAACGCGGCGGGACTGTGCAACGAAGCCGGTCGGCAGCAGCGAGTTATTTATCCGAACAATCCGTGCCCGGAACAGGGGATGCATGTTGAAGCGGAACTCCATGATTTTGGAATGGTTTTTTGTTTGTTTGTTTTGTTTTGTTACACAATTAGTCACCGATTTCGTTACAATATCACTTCACGCTAACTTCACAACACACTGCCAACAATCGAACACCGTCGCGGCTCACTAGAGGCCAGTTAGACCAGCAGAGCTTTGCAGTAGTAATAAATAGGTAAATATTAATATCACAAATGATTGCACTCCGTTCGTTTGCGATGTCGTTGAGCGCCTGTAGCTTCCGGGCGAACCTCCGTCCTAATACTTCGTGCTGGGAGGAGAATAAATTCTTTCCCCACTTAACGACGACAAATTGAAACTGAAATGCAAAGAAAAGGAAAAGAAAAAAAACACATCGGGAAATGAGAAAATCAACTCTTCTCTCTACTACACCCACATCTTAACTCTGTGCAGGGTAAGGCAAAGGCAAATGGAAATGAAAATGGAGTAGAAAAAACATCGTAAATGTTATTAAGCTTAGAAAAATGAGTTTTCCTTTCCACTTTCTTTCCCTTGCTCCGGTGCCACAGCCCTTCTTTGCCGTTTGTCCAGCAACAAAACCCCCCCACAACCTTGGCTACGTTACATTTCGCTGACTTTACGACAGGTAGGCACCACCGGCATCGGACCCACCACGGGAGCGTGTGTTTGTGGCTTTCGGTCCGTTGGCTTTTCATCATTTGCGGAAGAAAGAGAGCCACAACATCGCACACCCGTCCATTGACCCGTTTTTCCATGCCCACCACACACATAACGCGTCGTCCACCTTTCCCAGCAAAGGGTGACATTCATGAATATTTAAGCCATCAATTCAAACGTGATACGAGTGATATTATGAGTGAAGGGAAGGCAGTGAGAGCTTTTTTTTTGCTTTCTTTTTCGGAACGCTCTCCAGAGTTTGGTTGATCCAGTTTGGTCCGGTGGATCAACGGGGGGAATGTATTACAAAATCACCCCACTAATAAGGCCGCCACAATGGATCAATCACAAATCCCAATCCCAAAAAAACAAGCATAATTTTCCCGAATAATTGTGTTGACTCGCTCGCATTCAAGCTCTATTGGAAGTTGGCTAATGACAGGATCGATTAAGCATTCATCCCATTTCTTCCACCACTCTTCCTTTTATCTGATAAACTCATCCATCGTGCTGTTCGTGAGACTCCTTTTCTTTTCCCTCATTCTGCTTTAAAATTCAATGCATTTTTCAATTACACACCATTCGATTCGAGCTTGCGTTCGCGCGGTGGAACATTGAAAACGGCGCAAAGTAAAAGGGAAAGTTTGTTATAGCGTAGCACCTGCGGTCATCGATGCCTGTAGCCGGCCGCAGCCGACATGATGCAATAATTTCCACACGAACGAGCACGAAATGCACAAATCGGGAAACGCGAACTTGAACTCGTTCGATGGCCGAGGGACATCGAGGGATCACCGCAAAAAAGGTAGGGCAAGTAGAGAAAGGAAATTAATTCAACTTTCATCTGGTACGGGGTATAGTAGAAATTGTGTTTCTCTAAAATGAAAACTAAAATTGCATTAAACATTTGGTGGAAATCAATGAAATAAACGATACTCCAAGAGGGCTTAAATGCTAGAAAATACAAATTCATATTTCTAATAGGAAACCAACCGAACAAGTTTCAGGATCAAGTTGAAGGAGGAATCTAGTAGCTCCGTCTTAGCAGTCGAGCACTCCCCAACGAGTCAAGTTGAAGGAGTCATGCTATATTTCCCCTATCGTTGTTTTTTTCCTCAACACCTTTAGGGGTGGGTGACCTGAAGTGAAATCCTTTCCTTACCCTATGCGAAGGACATTTTTACTACTTTCATTAATCGATCCTACGATGTTTTTTTTTTGTTTGTTCGGCACCCACACCAATAAAGGTTCTTTGCAGTAGCTCCCCCAGCACTGCGATCGATAGACTTGCTGGCGGATTTTTTGAAGGAATACACGTAACGTGCGGTAAGAAACGTTACTTCACAACCTCCCCACGATGAGCACGGATCGATGGTGATGGATATGTTAATTAGTTTCGCACCGCAGCTGGAAATAAAATCACGTCCAAATAAGTCGCCGACTTGCCGACTACCAAGCAAATGATGACATAAATGCGCTGGGGTCTGTTGGTAAGGGGGGACTGTTTTGTTGCGCTACTTGCTTGCGTGGATGAATAAACCTACTGCATCATTGTGGCATTTGGAGCTGAGTTGTCTTTGGTTGGCTAGAACTAGCAACTCGTCAGAATTCGTGCTGCTAGTCTAGTTCCGGATTGCGTCAGGAACAAGAAAAAAAGGAGGTCACAATTCGGGCACAGAACAGAAGTTCAACACTTGAAGCTTCCACAGAGGAGGGGTCACACCATTTCGAGTCGAACTTCAACCCAATCCCAATTCCCAAATAAAAGCAATCCAGACAATTGAGGTTGCTGTCTGCATGGAGTGTGATGTGTAGCATAGAAAAGTCATGATACCACTTCCAACCATAGCTATCAGAGGATCTATTTTTCCGGAAGCCATTGCCTATTGATTGACATTCAACGGTCCCCGGTTGTGTAGCGTTTGCCATTCAGATCCGCTCAAATCTGATCTATCGACTGCTACTACTTGTCTTTGGCCAGCGATTCGTAACGTCTTGTGCGTTCGGGCATGACCGGCATGGAAACCAACCTGTCGTCTTGTGTGTTTACGCTTGTCGTTTCCGACTGCAGCACCTGACCTGAACGCTACCTTGTAAGGCTGGCGCGTGTTCCAGCTGGCTGCACAGCTTCCGGATTTGATGCCGATGCCGAAACGGCGGTTTATTAGACGATGCATTAAGTGCACTGTGAATAGCACTTGATCGAGAAGGCGAAAGACGATGAAGACATGCCACGACGAGTACTTGAGGAGGTTGTTACAGCGCCTAAGGTTACACTAGATGTGGGTTCATTCCACTTCAGTGGTCGATAGTATCTAAAGCACAACCCGCAGAGGAGAAGACATTTTCCACTTGACCAACATTCAGCACACTCCCAGCTCCTACTTCAGACATATCTCAAGAAGCATTCAGCAATCTGCATACGTGTCTGATTGGTTGGTTGTAGCATTCAGTGAGAACTTCTTCTTACGGAGCCTACATCTTCTTCACTGCTACGAGTTGAATGACACACTGTTAGCAATTAATCTCTTTTCATGGTAATAAATAAATAATAGGAGAAAAGGTTCGCTTGATGATGCCTTGCAAATCACAATCAAATCATCCAAAGATAAGGTCGGTGAAAAGTGAAAGCGTGTGTAGTAAATTTTCTTTTACAACCTTTCCTACCTTCCGTACCACTGTCTGTGTTGTGTGTGTGTTCATTAATCGTAAACCGATCTGGCGTTGGAGCATATCAGTGGAGTGAAAGAAGAAGCTACACAGCTGGCGGTAGTTGTGTTTACCTTTTTGTTTGTTATTTTCCACCCTCCCAAGATCTTAATTACATTCAACCGTGCGGTCTATTATAATCTTT
Source organism: Anopheles merus (assembly GCF_017562075.2). Classification (NCBI taxonomy): domain Eukaryota; kingdom Metazoa; phylum Arthropoda; class Insecta; order Diptera; family Culicidae; genus Anopheles; species Anopheles merus. The sequence continues at coordinate 45,607,774 of NC_054083.1, read as the reverse complement.
ACCGTACTCAATACCGGTGGGGCGAAGGCGCAGTTTCTCCGCTGCTGCTGCTACTATATTGCACGCCACGCGTTCCCAACTCATTCCCCGCAACGGTAAAAAGGCACGGCAGTCGGAAAAAGCCTATTTTTCTCTGCCCTAGTCCAGGGGAAAAAGCTGAAACGCGGGCAATGGGAGAACGGTTGTTCAAGAAACTGCATATGAGTTTTTTTTTTTATTTTTATACCACTCTCATTGGTGATGCATCAAGGGCATTGGAAGGAGAGGCTCGATAAATATAACGCGCTCGCGCACTTCCCCAACGACCACGGCACAGAGCACGGCATGATAACGGTGGCATGGAATTTCAGACGAGATAACGGACGGTGGTGCCGGTTGGTTGTTTGCCTGTTTATTTTGGTTGTTTTTTTTTTCGCATTGCTACGTCTGTCACCTTTCCGCACAAAGTTTGCAGCAGTTGACGTGGAGCCTAGAAAACCAAACCATACGGATGGGGAATGGGGACAATATTCGCAAAACGCAATCCGCCACATTAACACACTCCCAAATCAACAATCTAGCGATTCGTCTGGCATGAAAGAGAAAGATTTATAGCTATTGGGAGCCACCCCAATATGCATGACTTCTCGCGTGTGTCGCAGACGTAATGACGACGACTCGGTCCGGCACGTTCCTTTCGGTTGGATAAATCCCGTCCAACCGTCTGAAGGTACGTGAGTCACCGCACACAAAGTAAGGGGCAACGGAGCCAACAGTGGTTCATATTTATTTGATCCAACAAACCCAACAAGACCCACTCCGGTTGTATGAGTCACGAGGATTCGTTCCCTGGTCGTTGCCTGGTCGCCCCGCGGCTTGGTGATTGAAACCCGATACACCCGGGCGTGAAACCGCAAAAGGGACCATGTACCCCCGGTACGAAATAACAACAACCCAGACCATTCCGACGGCAACCGGGCGCTATTGGGCGTCCCTTCTGTGAAACCCTTGCGCACTAACCACACCAACAACCACACCAAACATTTCGTTAGAGACAACACTACCGAGCGCAAAAAAGGGAGCACAACATTCAAACACATAAAAATTCCAACTTCGAAGCGTTATTTTCCCTCTATCCCTCAGGGTGGGACACCGAAATGTAGGACGACTTCTGAGGGAAGGAACCGATTTTTCCACCAACTTAAAAAAACGTCTTGAGCGACTTTTCCAGCGCCTCCTGCCTGGTTGTTGTTGGTTGTTGTGGCAACAACACCAGCGAAAGCAGTACGGCGTGCCGCATCACTAACACCCACTGGTTCAACACTCCAACACATTAGCGTGCTTGCGTACACTCACACACACACACACCGTCACGAGGTAATTGAGTGGTTTTTGCGGTGCATTTGCATTTGTCGTTTCATTTTGCTTTTAAAATCCGCTTATCTTCCTGTTCAAACAAAATTACGATAAAGTAACAATCACTTCACTGTTCACAACACACTCTTGCGGTCCATGGCTCACAAGGCTTCACAGAAAAAAAGGCTACAAGCATCTGTAGCACAAAGGTGTAGCACACTAAAATTCCACTATGGCGCTTCTAATACACGGTGAGCCCGTGTGCTCGCGACGAAGTACAAACCTTTCCGTCTGGGACGTTCAACACGATTTGAGCGAAAAAACTAGTGCGCCGCATTCAACGCGGTTTGACGTGGTGTATATAGGGAGCGTGGGCACAAAGGAGACTCTCTTTTCTTGCCATTTTTTTGAGTGTATTTGCTTACAATTTATTTTTTTGTGCGAGATTGATCCAGTTCATAGTTGTTAGTTGTTATGTTGAAAGAAGATTGAAAATGAAAGGAAATTCTATTAAATTCAATTCAATTAAATTCAATTCTATTAAAATAAACAACACCACAACCGAACGAACAACTTTGCCTTGTGAACCAAAGCAATTATTTATATTTTATAAACATTATTTTTTAACTGATCCACATAAATTTAATATAAAGAAATATCATTTTTAATACTACAAAGTGCATCGTTCAACAAATGTATGAGCCATCTAAAAAAGTATCACCCGTTGCCCCCACTATCCCATACATCTCGTATGGTTTCTTGAATTAGAGAGAGAGAGAAAGAGAGCACTCCAACTTTGATGGAGCACCCGTGAGATTGTTAGAGCGAAATACATTCCCATCTGCTCCATGCGATTTTATGGAGCGCTCTTCTGTCTCTTCAAACAATTTTTGCTAATGCCTACACACATTCTCTCTCTCTCTCTTCTCCTTTCCATCTCTCTCTTTCTCCTTCTAATTGTCCATTGTATCGCTTGTGTGTGTGCTTTGCGGAGAGCGTTAATGATGGTAGTGGTACTACAAAAAACAATCCCCAAACAAGAGGGAATCGCACTCTCCAATACTCCAATCGTACACAAAAAGGGCGAGAGCCACCCTTCTACCCTCTACTCTCCATACCTTTCCACCCCCTTTGTTGCACTTTCCCAACCACTCACCGGTTGCGGTATGTTTTGTCTGTCGAACGATGTTCACAGCTTCCGCCGACTGATCTAATGTTGGAGCAGGTAACTGTTTTGGACCGTACAATACTCGCCACCACATCTGATGATGCGCTTTCAGCTGATTTTCGTGCTCTTACTCTCTTTTCTTCTCTCCTTCTCGCTCTCTGAAGTCTATAACAGCTTCACTAATACAACTGCAATCGGTCTGAATTAGATGAGGGAGGGAGTTGTGATGTAGAATGGTTAATGTATTGTATGCTGCCCAAAATGTTAAATGAAAGTCTTCAGAGAAAGAAAGATTTTTAATTGTATAAAAGCAATAAAAAGAATAATCTACTAAGAAAAGTTAGCAAAAAGATGTATTTTTTTTTTGCAATTGTTTAAATCATTTTAAATAAATAAAAGATAAAACGTATTGGAAAGGAATGTTTCAAGTATGATCTCAAACATTTAACCAAAACTAAAACATAAGATTTGAAAGTAACCACGCGAACGAATGCAACAAAATCTCGCACCCATTTTTACCGTACTTTTGCCAAATTCATCAACAAAAGAAGTGGCCGTTGGCTCGTCAGTTCATGGCTTACTACACCGCGCATTGAAGCATAAACCGGTATTCTGGCGCAAACGTTCGCTGATTGAGCTCGAAGGTTGCGCTTACGTCATGGGAGTTTTCGCTTATGTGGCCAGCAGGAATGAAAGAGCAATAAAAAATAACCCCAAAACACCACCAGCATCAGTGTGCCACCACATCCGCTGCAACACGACAATCGCTCGAATCGGCAAACTGGTTGTAAGCGGTAGTATGCGGGTCACGATCTTGGTGTATCTTCGCGAGGTAAACCGGAAGGCGGATGCAGGATCTTCTCTGCTGCCCGGCCCGAAAGCTGCTTTAATTGCAAAACAGGCCAAGGCCATCCGGGTCACGGGTACGGGAGGGTAACGCATCTGTTCCGTGAGTTGCTTTGATTCATCACGACGCATTTGTGGACGTTTTTTTTTTGTTAAATAGAGACTGAGAAGCAAAAGAAATAGTACTACCAGAAATGGAACTCAAACTGACAAACTGCAGGTCGGTTTGATATCTTTGTGGGTGTTATCGGTGCCTGGAGTCTAGACTTATCGATCGATCGAATTGAACCGCCCAGTGTGAAGGTGGGTTAGACGTCCTAGTCGTCGGCTCTCGTGGGTGTTCGGTTTATGGCGATTCAATTATGACCTTAAAACGTATCGTGCATTTGCAAAAAAAATCCAGAAACGTGGCAAAATACTTAATATGGGTAAATTTAAATAACGTAACATTCATCACAGAAATCACCTAAAGGATGTGTGTTTAATACGCTGATAATGTGACAGATATACATTACATATTTGGATGCATATGCCGTAATGACTAAAGGAGCTCCAATCCAAAGAAATTCCTTCAATTCATCAATTCAATTCATTTCAAGTCGGTGTTTTTTTTTGCATTTTTATGGCTGTCGAAAACTCTCCAAACATTTCCAGAATGCAGTCAGCGTCTCGCCATCCATACTAGAAACTTCTCCCACACGGACACGTTTCGATCGTTCCGTGATCTTCCCCCCCGACAAGGTAAACAAGCTCCGGTGAGCTCTTACCAAGACGCCGATCGTCCCGTGCTTTGAAGGAAAGCAATATATGTAAATAAAATACACAACTGCAAAATAAGCAAATCTCTGGCTCGATCACTCCAAACATGACGCCCCTGGCTCGTGACGAAACGCACGAGTCAGCATCATCCCCGCACAAGTCATCTACTGTTTCCGATCTACTGACTTTGCATTAAAGGGGTTACACCATCCCGGCCCAGGAATGGAGCTGTGAAGCGATGGTCAACAGCAGGGCGGCGCTGCCAGGCGCTGAAGGGACGGCGACAGTTTCAAGAGCAACCGCATCACCATATTTGGCAGCACACGCAAGGTTTTGCGGAAGAAACCCGCGATAGTGTCTGCGTTGGCGCGCGCGCTAGCCCAACATGGCCATTTACTAGCCGGGTTGGTGGTGGGGGGAGGGGGCCCCCGGTAGAATGGTTCGAGAACATCCAAACGGGCCTGACTTGCAGTGTAATTAGATGCGGCGACAGGCATGAAATGGGCAAAACTGCTGGAAGTTATCAAACGACGACAACACCCGAGCGAGTTGACATTTCTATTCGCATTTGTCAGAGTGAAATTAGTTTCCAGCAGGCACGCACTCGCAGGGCTTGTTTTCTTCCTGGCGAGCAGGAAAAATCAATACTCATCGTGAGGACGAGGTCTGGGCGCCTTATACGCCTAAAAGCCCGAAAAGGTGGCGAGAAGAAGTAGACCGCGGTAGGCGCGTTTATGGGCCTGCTCCACCCCGTGCACAGCATCCAAGTGGGCTGGGAGGAAAAATCGAACATGGCTGCCGGACTGTGTTTGGAGAGCCCGAGTGGAAGGAATGCTGACTGTCTGGCATTTCTTTCCTTCTTTGTATGCAAAAACCGTTTCCTCTTCGTCATTGAGTGTTTCGTAGAAGAAGGGAAAAGACTTAAACACATCTTGACTGGTAAAAATATCTACCGCGTGTAAGGAAAATTTGATGATGAAAGAGGGCATGCTAGGAAAACGGCACTTACCAGATGATTCGCTTGTCTGCCGCAGCTTCTTCACTTGTTCACCCGTGAGTAGTGTGTTGGTGGTTGAAAACAGTTTTTTCTAAAATACAAACTTTTCACTAAATTCGTAACGCTTCTGCACGATTTGATCAACCGGTCACTTCGGCACGGCCTACTACTCTTTTACACACCACCGCCGATGGATGCAAACGCGCCCAGATGATGCTGCTGCTGGTGATGATGGCGATGACGGTGATGATGATGATGTCACGGAGCACAGACACACGAGAGCGTGAACGCACCACAAAGCGCTGGGAGCGAGTAAGCCCAACGGCAATGGAATGATTTTTCACGCCTTACGCACTGAACGAATTTTCCCTTGTACCACACACTGTGCTGACTAGCAGAGCACAGACACACACAAACACACACTCACACACCTACAAACACACACACACACGAGAGAGTAAAGGAAGTCACCAGTTACAATTTTCCCAAGAAATGTTTGAGCGGCTTTCTTCGGGGGGAGCGAATTAGCTTTGCGTCCGCACGGTTCACGCTGTTGAGAAACTGAAGAGCAGCGTGAGAAAGGCTTAGCGCGAGACCCTACGCGAGGTGAGTCTCTCCGCTGAGAAAACAGTGTGTGATCAACTTTAGGCGACACCAGGCAACAGGCGTGCGTCACATTTGTGGCGCTCTTTCGGTTCGATGTTTGGCTGCTTGAAGTTTTAGTTAGAAAAAAAGTACTTCCACATTATCTCTACACTTGTTGGTGTGAACTAACCTTTGCTAAATTGATTGTGCATTGTGATGGTTGACTATTTCTTCCTCAACTTTTCAAGCCATTAAATATTTTTTTTACTTATTTTCTCACTACCAAAAAGATGAAAGGAAGATTTTTATGAATATTTCATCTTACTCTTAGGTTCAACAACAGTTAACAACATCTTAGGCTTAGTTTTACTCACAGCAACACAATCTCTTCTATGAATAGAACCACGTCCGGCTTCGTAGCAGTTTGTTAGTCTACCTTCAAGGGAGGAATTAACTTGTTTTCTGATACTTTGACGCCAATTGATATTATCCTCCTGCTTCTTACTGCGGTTTGAAAGATTCGACATTTTTCAAACATTCTATTCATTACTAGTTTTTTTGCTCATTGTGCAGCAGAACTAAATTCTCTCAGCAGCTACGCACCGAAAAACGCGAGAGCTCGTACTGGTAAACGCAATCTTTCACGCAACTTCTCGTACGCAACCGACACAGTTTCGGCTATTAACCACTAGGGGTCGCTGTACGCGAAGCAAGGAGGGAAACTACACGTTTTTTATTATTTTATTTTATTTTTATTCAATTTCAAACACTAATAAAAGAATTTTTGATTAATAAAACTGCTTGTTTAAATGCCATAATTGATAAACAATCATATTAATTTTCTTTCTTTCGTGTATTTCTGACCGAGCTTCAATGAAAGTATGTAGTAGCATCGCTTGTCGAAAAGTCTTTCAGCAGACTTTCATTAGTTTCGAGAGCGGGATAGAGAGAGAGAGAGAGAGAAGAGAGAGAGAGAGAGAGAGAGAGAGAGAGAGAGAAAGAAGAGAGAGAGCGAGAGAGATACACCTGCTTACTTTGAACCTAACCACGATCAAACGATAAAGTACACCATTGTCTCATTGACCTGCACAAAACACCTCAGCAAGCTTTGCCCGTTTCACTGCAGAACAGAATCGTGAATCCTCGCGCATCGCCGTTGTTAGTTTGTGTCCTCGTTTTGTTTGTGTGATTAGAAATGGCCGTCAACGTACACTTTACCGGCCAGACGACGGAGAACTTGTCGCGCATCGAGCTGCTGGCCTGGGTCAACCGGACGCTGCTGTCCGAGTTTAAGAAGGTGGAGGAGCTGTGCACCGGCGCCGCCTACTGTCAGCTGATGGACGTCCTGTTTCCGGGCTGTCTGGCGCTGAGGCGCGTCAAGTTCTGCACGAACGTGGAGCACGACTTCCTGAACAATCTGCGCATGTTCCAGAACGCGCTGAACCAGATGAAGGTGAACAAAGCCGTACCGATCGATCGGTTGGCCAAGGCCGGTTTCAGGATAACTTTGAGTTTCTGCAGTGGTTCAAGAAGTTTTTACGACGCCAACTACGATGGGAAGGAGTACGATCCGCAGCTGGCGAGAAACAATGCCCCGATGGGGTACGGTACGCCGAGCACCTCAGGCCGACCCAACGGCTCAACCCGGTTTCGGCTCGGCCGGTTTCGTCTGGTCGGCCGGTAAAGCGGGCGGGTGACACGAACGGGTCGGCGGGACGAAAGCACGCAGAGGAGCAAAAGGGTGCCGCTGGCGGTGGAGTTGGTGATGCTGCGGGAGGTAAGTGCGAGTGTTGGATGTGTGCTTTCTGAGGATTAGAGGAGTGTTTGTATCGATAACAAATCATGCAATGCTATCTGCACAGCACAAGCTGCCGGCGGAGAGAAAACGAACGATCGGATCAGTGCGCTCAGTGCGGAGATTAACGAACTAGCGATGCAAATGCAGAACGTGGAGATGTCGCGCGAGTATTACTTCAACAAGCTGGTACTGATCGAGAGTTAGTAAGTGTGGATTGTGTTTAAGTACAGCAAGAGCGCGACATCGCATACTAATGCCCTTATTGTTTACTACTTGCAGCATCAACGAGCAGCCAGAGGACAGTCAGGATGGTTTGTGTGCGAAGGTGAAGGAATTATGTATGCCTCCACATAGCTTGTTCGTTTTGTTATCGTTGTCTATTTTATTTTATTTTAGTGTGTTAATTTAATGGAAACAAATCGTCTTTAAATTTTATTAATTAGTTACGGTGTTGTGTCGCTTTTGCTTTAGCCAGATACACATACACGATATGCAGTTTAATAAAATCCGGTATAGGTTGGAGGAGATGTTTTAAGTGCATTGTCTCTCAGCTGACTTTTACAGTGTGATGTATATTTTTATGGTGATTTTTTAAGTACCCTAAAAGATGCGTACTTCAATGTGATTCTCAGTACTTAAAACTAAATCATAGAATAGGACGCTTTCGGGATGCATTTTCGCTACACAAAACATCGCAACAAAAACTCACTCACGCGCATCGTTTGTTGATAGAGCATTTTTTGTTTATTTAAAAAGAACGAGGGGGGGATTAATTCATAGTGACTTAAATTAAGAACTAAAAAATGACTGTTCCTTAGCGCGCGGCACCTAGCACACCTAGCGTGTGGAAGGTTCTGCCTCCTCACCACTCTGGTGAGGATATCATCATCATCATCATCATCAATTACTTAGCAGTGTAAGCAGACCTAGTAGTAGTAGTGAGCAGTGAGGCAGACGAAATGAAAAGGGAGAGCACTAAATCTTAAGCACAACAAACAAGGGGACACTAATCCAAAACAAAAAAGCACAATCACACATTCCTAACACACGCACTGTATCCAGATTGTCGCACATTGTGTGGTTTGTGGTGGTTTTGGTTCTCTTTTTATGTTTTTAAGTGTGTGTTTGTTTTTCTAGAGAAATTATGTGTTGAAAAATAAAAATTTCATCTGCTGCTGTTTTGCAAACAGGTGGCCAAGATGCACTTGCACACCCCATACACCTGTTGCAAGTCGATTAGCAAGCGAACTTGGATTTTTCAAACACGGAAATGCACTTGCACCTGTGTGCGCGGAGGGGTTGGCTGCCCCCAAACAGGGCGTCTATTAAGAGGGATTTTGTTAATTAAACTGAATTAAAACAACGCACACACACACACATACACCAAATACTTCATTCGTTCGTTCGTTCGTTCGTTCGTTCGTTCGTCCGTTTGAGTCTTCCTGTCCGGACTCTTCCTTCCTTTGCACACTGGAAAGCGCGCGGGAAAGCCATGGTCTCGCGGTCGTGTGCACCGGGCAGTGTGTATAAATGTACTACTACTACTACTACTACTACTACTACTACTGTATGCGCTTTATGGTGCGCCTTCTAACCGAATCACTTAATTGAAAAGCCTAATTCAACCGAAGAGGAGTGGGAAAAGCTCGACCAAATCGAGCCTAATCGGGCGGCGTTACACGTTAAACTTCTATTCACTAAACTTGTAAACTGAAACGTTTCTCAAAACACCACACACAGCCTTTAGCGACGACGATGGCAAATAAAATTAAATAGCAAACTAAACTGAGGAGTTGAAAAAAAAAGAAGTTTGACAATCGAACATTTGGGGGAAAAAATAAACACCAAGAGAAAGAAGAGATAGAGAGAGAGAGAGAGGGAGAGAGAGAAAAAACCCCTACTACTAATACACTAATTTCCAGCCTTTCGTCCGTTCGTTACTAATCACTCGATCCTCCCTGTGTGAAGCTCTTTTCCAATTGGAATCTTGTTACTTGCAGCTCCCTGTGGAGCGCACCCGATCAACAACAACAACAATAACAAGCGTGCCGTGTACTGCAGATGCTGGCCATTTGACCGGTACTGTTTGCCGATCTGTACTATCCTCTCCTACTATCCTTTCTGCTTTCTTGTAGGTGTTGTGTCTAAACATCGAGCAAATCATCTGTGGATTGACACGTTCTGCTGCTGCTGCTGCGGCTGCTGCTACTATCATTGCCACTCTACTACGGCTACTGTCTACCTCTACTTTGGGGGGGAAGAGGAAGCTAGACTACTAACTGCTGTTTATAATCCATTCTACTATTACACAATACATAGACACACACGCACACACACACACACACAAATGGATCACATTGGACAAGTGAGAAAGACACAGTGAGTTGAGTTGTGAGACGACTAAAGAGAAGGTTCATGAAGGAGGAGTAGAGTTTGGAAGGAGAAGACTTTAAAAGCTGGGCGCACAAACTGTTGTGTTGTTTCCGGAGGGGGTTTTCCCTCTCTCTCTCTCTCTCTCTCTCCTCACACTCTCTCTCTTTCTTCAAAATGCCCTATCTTCTTCGCACACAACATACGCCACCTATTTCCCCTGCTCTGGACATATCCCATAGCGCTCGCCATCAATCGCTTTGACTAAACCGTACTATACTCTGGAAGGAAATCTGGACAACAACAGAACAAAAAAAAAAATCATCCACACGTTACAGGTAGAGCGTACCCTGCTGCCGGTCGAACTGGTGCAGGTACAGCTTCTTCTTGGACTTTTCGGTCGACGATTTGTGGGGCCGCAGATCCCACACCAGGTTCGAGAGGCGCGCGCCGGCTGAGCCGGCGGGACTTCTTCTCCGGCAGCTTGCCCGAATCGCCCGACGTACGGCCACCGCTGCGCGACGAGTCGAGCGTACCTTCGCGGGCGCCCGGCCGGCCCCCGCCGCACTGGCCGACTTGGAGAGCAGATGGTTCTTGTCCTGGCCGGACGACTGGCCCTTCGGCGAGGGTGAGATCGGTGTGACTGGATGGGTGTCTTGCTGCGGTGTGGTCGCGGCCAGCTGCAGGCTGCTCAGGCTTTTGTATCTGAAATGGAGCGAGAAGCCACTCAGTTAGGAGTTGGATTTTTTTTTTTTGGAGAATTCTGAAGTTTCTTACCGGATGTGAAACAGCGGACTCTGCGGCTCCACCGCGATCTCCTTGGGCGTGATGGCGATCGGCGGATGATGCACTATGCCTCCATTAGCACCACCACCGCTTAGTGGACTGATCGCGCGTCGTGCCAGGTGTAGGACTCTTCTGATGCATCCCGATGCTGCTCTTGAAGTACAGCTTCGGCAGCGTTGGTCGTTGCCGCTTCTCCGGCAGCTTCTTGCCCGGTATCGTCTCGATCGGAGGCGGGATCGGTTTGTGATCGATCGGCCCTGTGGTAGTCGCACTGTGCCCACTGTGATGGTTGTTGTTGTTAATGGCGTTGAGGGCGTGCTTGGACGATGACTCGAGACTGTTGGAAGCCGTGTGCTGATGATGGCTGTGATGGTGATGGCCATGATGATGGTGGTGATGCGCCTGCGGCTGCTGCTGCTGCTGTGACGGCTGTTGCTGGGTGTGTTGGAGTACTTGATAATGTTGCAATAATTGTTGTTGCTCGTGTCGTAGTGATTGTTGTTGTTGTTTGTTGTTCAGGACGTTCGATTGGGCCGTCTTCATGTTTTCCACCGTCTTGAGGCTGTGCTGGTGCGTCGCCGGCCCGAGCGCACGTTCGAGAGTGGCGTCGTGGCACCGGTCGGCGGTGAAGATCCACCCGGTGGCGGTGGCTCGATCGCCTCAAACTTGTACAGATTCTTGGCAGCGGGCCAACCCGCGCACGTAGTCGTAGATCTGGTCGATCTCGTCGTCTCGTCTACTCGTCCGCGATCGAACCGTTCTGGCTGCCACCCCCTCCACCACCACCGCCACTTCCGCTCGCAATCTCGGGCGAGTAGCGGTTCGAATCACAGCTGCTGCTCTTCTTCAGCACGTACCCGTTCGCCGTCAGCCCGGACAGGGTGGAGGCCATCGTTTTTGGGCGCCGCGACCGCCTTCGCCGAGTCCTTCTTCTCCTTGTCCGTCAGCTTCAGGTCGATGATCTGGAGCCGGTCGCGCGCATCCACCAGCAGCCGCTGCGCCTTGTCCAGGAAGCGCGAGTACTCGATGAAATGGTCCAGCTGCTCCATGTTCTTCGCCCGCTGTATCTTGATCTTCGCGTTCAGCGGCACCGACACCAAATCCATGTCCTTCTGCAGCGGCAGCGCGAATATCCGATCGACCTCCACGCACCCGAGCAGCCGCAGCTCGGGCACGAACGGTTGCTTCAGCCCCTTCGGGGCGGCCCCGTGCACCAGCCGCACCGTCACCGGCATGCGCTTCTGAGCAGATTGCGCACCGTGTGCACGCCGCTGATGCTGTCCTCCTTCGCGATCGGGAAAACTTCGCTTTGGCTTCTAATGGCAGGCTGACGACCTCGTCCTTGGACGTGCGGCACTGCAGGTACTTGCCATTGTCTGAGATCGTGGTGAGTATTTCGCCCGCGTGCAGCGACTTGCTGTTGTGGTTGCAGCGCACCGTTTCGCGCACCAGCACGCGGAAGTTGCGCCGCCGGGACAGCTCCAGCACGCTCTCGATGCAGCGCGTCCGCCGGCCGTCCTCGCTCAGCAGCTCGAAGTACCCCGGGTACGTCTCCGGTATCAGCACCTTCGGGCCGACGTGCGTGTTTTTGCGCCCCTCCTTGATTTTGATCGGCTGCGCGAGGATCTGGTACTTGCGGCCGGCGTTGAGAAACAGGGCCGTGCTCTGCAGCGACGGATTCGATAGGGTCGGCACGCCCAGGCTGTAGTACTGGCCCTTCACGATCTTGCCGACGGCCGGCAGATCGCACTTGGCAAAGTCGCGCAGGTAGGCGGGCGGTGTGTCCGGCGCAAAGCGGGACGCGGCCAGTATGATCTGCCCATCGGTGGCGGCCATGCCGGCGGACGGCTGGGTGCTGTTGCCCACGGTTACCGTCTGGTGCAGCCGCTGCTTCTCCTCCACGCGCGCGTCCTCGTCGTCCTCGTCACCGTCGCCGTGCTGACTGCCGAAGCTGCAGCTTGCCGAGCTCGTCAGCTGCCCACCGTACGACGTTGGACGGTGGTGATGGTGATGGTGATGATGCTGCTGCTGCTGCTGCTGCTGGCCCGTACCGCTACTGTTCGTCCGGTTCCGGCTACCGGTCGGATCGGCGTGTGTGTGACGGCGTGGGACGAGCGGCTGCGCCGGATGCGCAGAAAGTAGTTGGCGATCTGCTGCCCGATCGAGGTTCCGGAGCGTCCGTCCGCGGATGGGTCTATCACATTTTCGACCGATTGCGCTGACGGCGAGGGCCCGCGTCGATGCCGCCGTTGCAGTATGATGCTGCTGCCGCTGAGCGCCGTTTTCGGCGGTTGCACGGTGGCACCGCGGCTGCCGGCTGTACCACGGGTGAATGCTCCCCGCTACTGTTTTGCACCGCGGTCGTCGTCGTCGTGTCGTCGTCGTCGCGTCGTCGTTGTGTTGTTGTACAACCACTGCCAGACGATCAGCTTCTTGTTTGCTTTACAGAGAAGCAGGGTGTCTCTCAACACATGACCTGTTCATAAAAAAGGGGGAAAAAAGAAGACAAACATCAGTACGCTGCACTACGAGAGTTAGAGGAACCTGAGTTCCGTTATATGTGTCATAAAATTCACACATTTAACACCCACTCCCAGTGCGATCTCTCTCTCACTCTCTTTCACCCAAGCATGTAGGCTGCCCAAGACATTTACCTAATTATCAACAAATAGCCAAACAGGGTTTACCATCCCACAGCGATGACTTTCTTCTCGCTGTATGTTTGTCTCTGGTGTAAAAACTCATCGTACGTGCAGCAGTCAGCAGTTGTGACCTACATTTACGGCGGCCCCCGCCCCTCGTCCGTGTGTTTCGTGGAATGGAAATGAATCCTCATCTGGCGTGCCGGGCCGGGCAGAGTTCGTTTGAAAGTGGTTTAATGCGTCAATTTCTATGCGTCAGAAGCTCCCGGTTCGTTTATTTTAAGATGCAGAAAAGGTATGCACATCACTCCGGCAAAAGGGAAGATTTATATGCACCAGTTTATACTGTTAACCCCCATAAAGTGTGGGAAGCATTTGCAGGCCTTGTGGGTGGTTTTAGCAAGTGCAATTCAAATTGACGCTTGTGTGTTTTTTTCTAAACTCCCAAAAAGCCTTAAAATTTACTTTCAATTACATAAACACTCGGTGAATGATGAATAATTTTGGGTCGCAATTTAAGAAACGACACAGTTGTCTACCACCACCATTCTCAGACTCTTCTTAATTTGCCCACCCCGAGACTCGTGCCAAAAAATTGTACAAACTGTACCATCCCCCCCCCCCCCCCAAGTTTTACGAGTCGGGCCCTTTTCTCCGGCCAGCCGGAAATTGGAAGAGCCCGAGCTTAAGAGCTGTTCATTAAAACCGTAAACCGTCGGTCGGTCTGGGAAGGCTTCCTTAGCACGCCAGCCAAAGGATGTTGCTATTCTAAAGGCATACACAAAAAAACCTACCAAAGAAAACGGAACGAAAAACGGTGTTCCGGGAGAGAAACGGGGCAAGCATTATTTGTGCGGTTTTTCATGAATAAAAATTAACGACACTGATAAAGCCCTTTTCGCTTGCCCGGCTCACTTTCGCTCTATCGGGGAAGGTGTGCACACGCTTGCGCCAGGATGTCCGGTGTGGGCAGTAGTAGTAGCAGCAGCAACAACCAAAAAAAAAGGACGTTCCAAGGCAAGCAGATGGCAATAGAGTTGCTGTCTGAGCGGGAAGATCTCGGTTTCAAAGTCCTTTTTTTGCGTATGAATCGTTGGACTCTTTCGCCACAGGTGCTTGGAAGGTGTACCATAAAAACTAAAACCAGCAGGAAGGCACCACCCGGCGCTGTCTCTCTATCTTTCACTGTCTCTCTCTCTCTCCTCTTTCTCTCTCTCTTTCTGTGTGTTTTATGATGGTCCTTTGGCGTCGTTCGGAACCGGAACCGGAGATGCTTTCGGCGCCGAGCCGGGGAAAGCGCCTGGTAGGGTGGTAGGCAAAGAAATGCATTAAACTTCTCCCGGCCAGTAAACAAGATCTGTCGAAGGATTTTGAGTTTTATGAAGGCCTGAAGGCACTAACTTGTATGGAGCTTGAAGGTGTAGCAGCACCAGCAAAGGAAGGCAGGGCAGGTGTGATAAAAACGCATAGTAAACCCAAACCCCCACCAGGCAAGCATTCCTCAAGCGGGCGAGCCAAACGAATGACTAGAATACTCAGCGAACCGTTGAAGAAGGTCCCACCAAAGCGGACCATCAAAGCGGACGACACCAGCGTGAAAGAATTCATCTCAAAGCGGCGAGGTTGTCACAGAGCAGCACCAGCACCAGCATCAAATGGCGACGACTGTAACGCTTCTGGTGACGGTGATGATAATTATTAATTAACGGCGGGGGGCTACCGGCCACGGCCACGGTGTGAAAGGATGTGTACGCTACGCACAAACCTCTTCAGGTGACACAAGCAAAGAAACAAACAAACAGCTCAAGAAAAAAACTGAACTTTGTTATCCTTTACCGGGTACGGGTGTTCTGTGGGCGCTGGGCGCGACCGCCGTACGGACAAAGAGAGACCAACAAGTACCCCCTTGTTGAGGAGCACAAACAAAAAAAGCAGGAAAAGGTAAGGGGCTTGTGAGGTGTTTGTGAAGAAAATCTCAACCTCAGATGGGCTTGAACCGGATTCTAATTAAAGAAAACGGTTTTGCACATAGCCAGCGGGAACCGTCCGGGAGTATGGCCCCGTGGCGTGTCTTGAACAAAGAGGGAGGGGGGGTTGCTCACACCTGTTCGATGCCCCTGCCGCCATGGCCCAGGCCGGTGACACCGGCGGGAACGTGTGTCCCCATAGAAGCGGATCCGTAATTAAAAGTTCTCCATCAAGACTGGGCTGGGTTCTTGTTCGTTAGGTTGAGGTTTACAGTGGTTCCCGGGATTTTTTTTTTGTTTTGTTCAAACAGAACCCAAAGAGAAGCGATCATGTGATAAGGTGTGCGGGGGTTGCTTGTTACAGGTACAGGGTTGGCCATTAATTTCAGCTAGAAAGAACGAATTCAGGAACCTTTTTTTGAAGTGAAAACAGGGGTAAAACTGTACTTATTGAGAAGTATAGCACATCCACAGACATGCATGAAGGCTGCACTTAGACTGTTAGCATAATTGGTTACACAATTTTGATGACATTAAGTGTGGTAAGGCACACCCTTAAAATACAGCCAGACAGCCTGTAAACTGTAATTGCAACCCCTTCCACGGGATCTAAGTTGGCTGAGGTTTAGGGTTCTTGCTTTGATTTATGGAATTTATTGCACGACTAAAACGATACTCTCCTTTTCTCTCCTTCTCTCTATTTGACTCTCTCTCTCTTTCTCGCACTCTTATCCACCACATTCAATATCATTATATCCCAAAGACAACTTTATTATGAGACTCGTTGGTTATCTATTTTCTGCTTCGTTTTTTTTTTCTCGTCTGCAGTTTAGTTTACCCCGTTTTGCAACCGATTCGTCGTTTGATCGTCGTTTTTTTCACAATACACAGCGAGTCTCGTTAAGCTTAATGAGTGATGCGTGAAGTTGGGCGTGTTTTATGAGACGGGTTTTCCTTTAGAAACTTTTACAACATAAACACAAGGGAAGGACTATTATGTACGGTTAGAATTACTGTTACCAAAACTCCTTTTTTACAGTTTTATTTGCTACTACCCCCTCCGCCCTAAACCCACCCACCGACGGTCTATCGGTGGTTGGTATTAATCTGATTCACTCTCCCTGCTCTTTATTGCTCACGCGCTCCCTTCCCGTCCTTGGAATGCCGTGGACCATTGCTGTCGTGGCGCCGATCGTTGTTCCGGCTGTCATTTACTTACGTACGTATTTAGACGTTAAATTAACACCTCACCCACCTCCATTGGTCGCATGGTCGTTAGTAGCTCAAAAGAACGCACAGTGGGTGGAGGAAGAATGAATTCTTTTCTCCGACTTTTAGAGCCTTTTAGCCTGGGGCATAAGGTAGAAAAAAAAGGTAAAATGAAAAGTCAAACCCTTGTTCGGTTCGCAAGTTGCGCTTTGCGTTGCGGGAAGGACAAGGACATTCTATTGTGAATAGCCGGAACGGTATGTATTTGTCTGCGTGAGCAATAAAGCATAAACTTTTATCACAGCTCGCGATCGCAAAAAAAACCGCAACCGCCCTTTTTTTGTTACTCATTTCGACCGAAGAACAATGTGCCAAAGGGGCTGTAAGGCATTCCTTTTATTTGTAGAAAAATAGAAAAATAATAGAAAATGCTGCGTCCACCACAGAAAGGGCGGAAAAACTTCGTCTGTGTCAATTTCGAATGAAGCGTAATGGAGCGTGAAGGATTAATTCGACGAAAGGATTTTCATAGGAAGTACGGACAGAAAAAGGATAATGCTATGAGCGGGGTCATCGTCGAAAATGAGGTTTAAATTTGTCCCGTATTTTTTTTTATGCTTCATTTTCAATTTCTTTAAACAAGAAGGTTTGATCATTTCTTGTTGTTCGCGTGATGGCTTTTGGGATCGTGATGGAAGGTTGCATGACAGATGGAGCATTATGACCCTTGCTGTAAAGTAGTAATTAAATATTTAGATGGAGAAAATGTATTTTGCTTTACAAAAGCGAAAATATTTTACGAATTGAATGCAAAATAACAATCGTTCAAAGATCATTTTTACGATCTACTTAAATAAATTAAACAAATCTCATTCTCTCCGGTAATGTGTAGAAAACTGTGTCAAACGATGTCCAGTTAACATTAAAGTCCTGTTAATAGGTCAACTGCTATCGGAAAGCACTCTGTAGGTCATTTTCCCTTAAAATTGGCATCATATTTCCATGGAAAATGAACCGCGAGAGTCGTGGTGCATTATGGGGATTTCCCATTCAAAAATGCCACCTAGCACGAGGCTAACCATGGCAGTGTTACTCTGTGCTTCTGTGTGCACAAAGTGCAAATAAACTCATCCATCCAATAGCCTTGCCAGTTACGGACACTACCCCAATAGGTGATATTGAAAAGGGAAATGCTTTTTGGAGGGATTTTTTTTACACCCCACAAACAGATAGAAACCATCCAGGCGGCAGCATAAAATGAAGCTGGTCAATACACGCTCCATCCCTGTGACGCACACCACCATCATGGTCATGCTCGAAACACTCCAGAATGCAGATGAGCGCTCGGGCACGTGTGCTTAAATAATAAAGCTCGCTGCACCCTCCGAAAAAAAAAAACAAGAAGCAAAATGTACTCCACATCGGTCCGATATGGGATCGAGAGGGGGGACAAACCACGGTGTGCAATATCATTCGGGATCAGTGTTTGACTTTTTTCTTTCCATCAAAGAACGTTCGAACTCTATCGCAAGCAGTTCTAGCCATTGCTCTAACAGGATAGGAAGAGAGATTGTACTGCTTTTGCTTCGACTTTCGTTCGTATTAGAGAGTTCAACCAACAGAGAGCATCATCATTTTCATATTTAAACTCTGGTGGTGAACTGAACCGAGGCTGTGGTGCACGCTCGTCGCTGTGTTTGAGTGAGGACACTCCAGATGTATAGTCGATTTTCCGCGTACACATAATCGTTATCCCGTTGTCCTCTTTCGCGGGGGAGAGGGGTGGTGTTTTTTGGCTAAGTACCTCAACGGTTGATTTTCCGCTGGTTGAACACTTGATCGAACTTGACAGTCAGTGAAATGGGAAGGTAAAGACGGAAAAGGGAGAATAAATATGCAAAAATAAGAGAGAAAAAGAATCTGCGTAAAGCTCAGCGGAGCTCTAAAAGCACGGAGCCAAAAGAGAAGAACACAAAAAAAACCGGAGAAATATTGAACCAAATGAAAAGAAAGAGAGCACTAAACTCGCCAAATCGCGCTGCTCAATGCTCGAGAGGCTCCGAATAGTGCAGCGGGCACCGTTTGCCATGCGATACTATAGATGGGCATTGCTAATGATGCACCCGCGCAGGCCAACAACGATGGCGCTGCATCGGAACAATCTCGACGCGTCACCCGTTCCCGTTCCCGCCTGTGTGTTCTGTTGGGGCAAGCTGCTTTTTAATGCATGCAAATTACAGACCGTTTCGCCGCTTGGCACAAACGGACCACGGCCGCATTGCTCGTCATCGCTGCCCTCCGTGACGAGCCGGCCGACCGTGCTCTAATCCCGAACACTTCACGACCACGGTTGATCCTGATCGTCCAGCATGCGGGGAGCAGTGTGGTGTGACGGGGCGAAAGGGCGGGGGCTATTGTGCTTATGCTCAAATGCAAATTGTTTGTTGGTAAGAATATTTGCACTGTTCGGGCATGTTTTTTTTGCACCGGTACGTCGCTCGCCGGATCGCAGGTGGATTGTGTGTGTGTTTGGGAGGTTCTGGCTTAAAAACTTGTACCCGTGTACCAGAGGACACTGAATTTTGATAAGAACATCGGTACGGAGCTACGGCACAAACATGCCGGGAAAGGTAGAATTTATGCTGTGCCTATGCAAATACGCTTTGTTTTGTACGGATAGTACCAAGGGGGTTGCCGGGTGTGTTGCCTTTTAAACCGCTGCACGGAGTAAAAACCTGGGGAAGGTCATTACCGATTATAATGTTGATGAAGTTGATGATGATGATGATGATGATGATGGGGATGATGGAATGATAATGCGTTCGGCAAAGACGAAGCGACGTTGTGCCGGCATTTGATAGTGCTATCAAATCGAGTGGCTTCTGCCGGTAGAGCGCAAAGTTGGAGCAAGATTTAGCTGTGCTGGAATGAACACACTCATGCCCGAAAGACCCGAAATGGTAGGGAACTTTTGCGACGCCAAAACTACTGTGGCACAGTGTTTCACAGTGGGAACGATGGCTTAGACCCGTTTAGAATCCCATTTGGAAGCGATTGTGCCTGGCGAGGCTTACCAGCAGCATCATGTCTCACATATAAACACTTTCCCCCTTTTTGGGGGAATTGGGGCGGCATTGGGAACGAAATTGTTGTGGACGCTGTGGTGTCTGCAGTGTTGCCTGGCGTACCGTAACCGTGGCATATTTAATATTGCCATAAAGAGTTATGATGGAACGGGGACGATAAAATCTGTTCACTTTATACGTTTGAAATCGGTCGCTTTGGTAGCGCCACAGCGGAAGCTGCTTTTGTCGTTCGGTTGCTTGTTTTTTTGATAACACCTATAAATGTATGAGATGTGTGCTTGCTTTAAATATGGAAACAATGCAACAATTTTATCATCCCCCGCCATATTCCTGCTGACAGGGCTTGGGCAGCTATCGGGATTGCAGCTCCCCACTGCAGGCGCTGAATCGGTGTAAAGGGCATCGGTGGAAAATGGAAAATATTAGTATATTGGTCGGGTAGAAGGCCCACCCCAAACCGTTTGATCAGGCGACCATAAACATGGAAGCTGCTGTCGATGTTAGGTTGTTTGATTTTACGATTACAAACGGGAAAGGAGAATGCTGCAGGTGGCGTTTTCCAATTGGCGAAACAAGCATAAACGATCACAAATTATGGACTCGATTGCCATGAGCCGGGCTTAGGGATCGGTACAGGGTTTCCTTTTGCATTGGAGTAGGTTAGTGAGGTAGTTTACCAACATAACATGATGTTGGTTTTACTTTATTTTATTTTCTTATTTTGTTATTTTATTTTCTTTAAGTTTTGCTAGTTTTGCTTTGTTTCGGGCTTAAATTCGTTCGTTATTTTATTGTTTTATTCTTCATCCAATTTATTTGTCAAGTGTTTGTATCTAAAAGATGGTATAGATGTTGAATAAGTGCATATTTTAATGTTTCTTTGACTAAAATTATTTGAAATAGCTAAAAATAATGAATAAAGAAGCAAACAAAGTTATAACACATAACAAGAAACATAATTAAATCCAAAATTATATTGAATGATCAGTAAAAAACATAATTAAAAGGCAAAAGTATGAGTAAATGTTATAATATACAATACTGAAACACAAACAAAAACTAAAAGCAAGAACCCTGCAGTAAAATATCAAGCCTAAGCAAGTACGTTTGAGTTAAGGCTTACCGTAGGCTTCAAGATAAAGTTCTACGACAAACACCATACCATTAAAGAGATGTTTACGGTAATCACTAGCTACGCAAACGGTAGCAAAAATGTAATAACAAAAAAAAATGAACAAAACGTACAAAAAAGCAACAAACAACCTCCTCGCGGTTATTGACGCGTGGCGCATAAAATAAGGCACTTTCCCGGATTTATGAATGCAAATATGGTCTGCGCAGAAACGCGCGCGCAAACACACGCGGCCGAGAAACCAATCAGGGGCCGTGTGTGTGTGTGTGTGTTGTTATGTGTTTATCAATTTATGCTCCCCTTGGGGACGCGCATAAAGAGGAAATTGATAGGTCTCGGGCCCTGCGTAAGGTTGTGTATGATGCACAGGGCCTATTAACGAAAGCGATCGTGAGCATCGCGTTAGAGCAAAAACTGGACCAGACAAACTGCACCAAAGGTCAGCTACGTGGCGTGGTTGACGTGGAAAGGAAAGCTGCACGGTGCCGGCGATAAAGACAGAACCGAGCAGCAATCAATCTAAATGAAAAGTACCGAAGCATAATAAGCTGCAAAGGCGAAGGGCGCATCGCAGCACTACTAAACCGGATCATAATGCACCGCAGCGCATTAAGTGGTTGTTTGCTGTGTTTGCTGTATTTGTGTGTGTGTTGTGTGTCGTCCGCATCGAGAAGTGTGGGGCCGATAGTGGTTTGAAAGTAGCAAATAATCCAAAGAGGATAATAATGATTGCTCGCTCTATCTTACATCGGTTTCGATTATCCTGCCAATGTTTGTTGACCTTTGAAACAAGTCCACTAACGAGTGAATCCTTTGCTAACCTCACTTCGCGAGCCAAGGCTCCCTTAATCCCTTGCTCAAACAAACGCCCCATCTTGAAGGGGGAACCATTTCTTGAAACACGTTTGATGAATCCTGTATGTGTATCTGTGTGCGTGTGTGTGTGAGAAGTTACTGTTGAATGTTGAGCTTCTTCTGCTCCAACACTAATCCCCGACACAAAACCGTACACGCTTTCCCCCCCCCCAAAAGGACACCATCTCCTTTCCGGCCGAACGGGACGAAGACATCCGGTCGACGCTAATCCCAGCGCCCACTGGCCAACGGGGTCGGTCGCTCGGGCCGGGCACACGAGCGCAGAGGCAATTAATTTTTAATTATAGTCATTTAGTTCGGATAAAATGATTAGTTCATAATTTATCACTCGGCAACGGGGCTCTGAGATTACGCCGGCTTGCGTCCCCCCGGGGGCCACGGGGACTGGGCGCTTGTTCCGGTGAAAGGCATTGGAGGGCGATGGGCTTAAAGTTGTTGTTCCAGGAGGAAAGGCTTTAATTGATCCAGCCAGGGGCTCGGAATCTCAGAAACATCTCGATGTTGTGAAGTCGTTTGTGAATGTGAAGCTCTTTTGCTCTAGAATGAGGTTTAACTGGAGTGTTTTGGGACGGTTAGAAGATTCATCATAAATCAGGCAAAGAATAGTTGGAGGATCAAGCTGTTTTACGGTTCTTACAGCATTTACAACAAACTCTGAGAAAAGGGTACCGGTTGTGAAGAGAAACTGTCTAAGATACAAAGCCACGCAAGGGAGAAGAGCAAAGGCAATATAAAACCGGGCGCCCGGTTTTGAGACATCAATTAGATGGGGGAGAAAATAAAAAAAAGGGAAAGTTGTGAATTGCTTTTCTCTGATGAGTTTACGCTAAGAAGTAGGAGATCTGTAAGCCGAGCCTGTAACGTTCCATAACGAAATGGGAACCTCTTGCAGCGACCACGCGCTACCCTGAAGAAGATCACTTCACCCACTAGGTGAGAGGGAGATCATCCTATAAGATAGCCAGCCCCGTTCCTTGTCTGCACCCTTGCACGGATGGCAAGGCTGAAGCATCAGCCCGTCAGATTGACAGTACCGACGGTCCCCGAAACGGGCTTACATAAGCCCGGTGCAGCTTCCCGGTAAGAAGCGTAGGCTTCCCTTGTCCCAATCGCATCCGCGGTGCGCATTGTTTAGCGGGCACAATACCTCCCGCCGGGGGCTGGCTTGGTTTTTTTTTTTATTGTGGTTGTCAACGCGCGTCCCAAACGAAAGTGGATTACGGAAGCCCAGGCGACTGCGAGGCGGGAAACATAAAATCACTTTACTAAACAAAACGAGCAGCCGGTTTGACAAGACACAAGACAGCGGCGGTCGCATCCGTGTGAATGCACCCGCCCGTCGTGATCTTGCTCGCTTGCTCGGGGGAAAAGTAAAACGAAACCAGCAAACGGGGAAAAAGGGAACGCGTTAATTCGTGTTTGAACCTCATCTGCGTGTGAGACGTTGTAAAACTGCAGCCATTCAAACGGTCACTTTGAGCTGTGTCTTTCTACGAGGCATCTATAAAAACGAACCCCATGGTTGTACGACATGCTGCTTAGCCGTAAGCTGAAAGGGAGCTTTATATGGGGAAAAGGAAAAGCAAGCCCAGACAAGAGTGAATGTTGATCGGTTTTATTGTGCATTGGACAGTGTTGCGAGGCATGTAGATGGCACCGAATCTGTATGCTAGTGTTTTTGATTAATCTTGCCTCAGGGATGTCAGTCAGCTTGGGAAAGCTTTGTCAAAAGGGTTGTTGTACAAGTGTGTGAGTACAAGACACCAGAAGACATCTGGTAGATGTAGATTACACCTTTCATTTGCCGTATGAGTCGTTATTCTTAAGCAGGAATTCTTCTGATTTTTGTTAAAATTTCAATACTTCTATGGATAATCATATTCGGATGTAATTCAACCAAAATTAGCACCTCAGTACATCCCATGGAAGGACTCCGAACAATGATTTGATTAATTATTGAAATTCTTGTCATTATTCATCACTGATAGCAAATACTCTGAGTTAATTGGATTGGATAATTGGATGTTACGCGTTTGTCAATCACCTACCTTGGCCGTACCTTGGTATCATGCATTTTTAATACAGAATGTGAACATTATAGTTGTCATGCTTCGTGCACCGTATCACAACAAAAAATCAACCTTTATAAATGCTAGATGTGCCACTATGAGAGAGCGAGAATCAAATCAAATCAACACATTGCGTTTAAAATCCAATTCAAACAGCTTTCATCCATTTAAATCCAATGCAATGATTCCATGCATAAAACTGAATCTACTCTCTTTATGAACTCTTCATCGCTAGGACGGTTTAGCCGATCAGTCCAGTCCCAAAGTCCAACTGTCAAGTTATTACGCCCGTGCGTTAGGACTGCCACTCCCCCTTCCCGGAGAAACGACTACCACAAACCACCGTGATCGCAGCGTGATGACATTTCAACCTTTTTATAGCAAAACGGTTTCCAAAAATAATGAAGGTCGTAGCAAATAATAGTCGCCAGCCGGCACCGCGATCATCGGCGTGGGTGAGACTAACGCACGGACTTCTCGGACGGACTTCTCGGACGTTCGGCGTGGCAGCCTGATGCCTGTGCCCTGTCCAAACTGTCATCACAGCGTCAATGTCATCGATTTGTGGGAGAGTACATTTGAAATGACATCGTGGACTGGTTCGGTTCGGTTTTTTTTGTCTCTAGTTCGATTCAAACGGCATCGATCGGAGCGACGAGCTCTACGGATGGGACGAATCGACTGAGAAACTGTTGCGAAATGGTCGACAAACTGTGCCACCCTCTTTCCCGATGCAACACACACATACACACAGATCAAACACAGCTTGAAGGGCAAACGCGTGATGCGTTTTAGGTGCGTTTTTTTTTTTGGATCGTCCGTTGCTTTGTGCTCTAGTCGCTCGGCTCTAGCCATTGTGGTATCGCCTAAATTGGCCCTAAATTCGAGCACTTGGACACAGGCAAGGCATACGCTAGCCATTACCACCAGGTAGCCTTCAAACCCAATTTCCTCACAATTACAATTCGATGTGCAGTTGGGAGCTTTTTCTCTCTCTGTCTCTCTCTCTCTCTCTCTGTTCGATTTCATATGCAGGCTTAGCCCTGGTACGTTCGCGAAAAGATGAACCGAACTGCAGCAGCAACGTCCCACAGCCCCAATTAATCACCCCTCAAGGGCGTTTGCTCCAAAAAGCCGCCGAAATTGAGAAATGGACAATCGGAACGACTCGGTGACTCTGAGCTCTGGGCCGTGCCGGTGAATGAATCCGATTGGAAATGGGGTGGAATTAAAAGGGCGAATTGGACGTGTGTGTGTGTGTGTGTGTGTGTGTGTGTGTGTGTGTGTGTGTGTGTGTGTGTGTGTGTGTGTGTGTGTGTGTGTGTGTGTGTGTGTGTGTGTGTGTGTGTGTGTGTGTGTGTGTGTGTGTGTGTGTGTGTAAAAACTCTTTCATCGAAGGAAGGAGGCGTTTTCCGTAACGGCACATTAGACACCCGGACGAATGCCGTATCCGATGCGTACTTCTAGCCTGCCTGTAAGCGTGTAAGAAATTGGCGTGGGATTTTTTTTTTGTTTTGTTTAGCTTGTTTCGGCATCGTGAAGCAATCGGCCCGTTGGGTTTTTGGGGTGGAAAATTTAGCCTCTAAGGAAGGTGACAAAAAGTGGTGTACCTTTAATGAAGCTAAACGAGCCGACGTTTACATGCGATGTAAAATCGGGTCCGAGTAAAGGCAATACCGTGGAAAGCAAAGCTCTTTTTGAGGGGTTTTTGTGTGTTCTTCAAAATATTTCGACACTCACAGCCCTTAATGGTATGCGTGACTGACAATTAATTAAATTGTTTCAAATTCGAAAAAAAAAACGTCCAAAAATATGGTAAACGTGTAAAACTGTTCGAGAAATTCGAGAAACTTTCTTAATTTTAAGAACTGCTTGAAGTATTTGTGAATTTTGCAGCAATTTTGAACAACTCCTATGATTAAAATGAACCCGCGTTCCCACTCACAACATCCGCACAGTGGCTAAAACCCAAGTGCAATTTCCTGGGCAATTAATTTCCCCCGCTTTCCTATTTATAGTTTGTAAGCATCTTTCGAGGGAAAAAAAACGAGACGCTTCAAAGGCGGATGTACCACAATTGCTTGTTAAAATGATATTTTCTAGCCACATTTCATGCCTCCCCCGAATGGGTCGGTTTAATTTGCCATTCTTCTTAAACTACAATTAAGTAATTAACGCGAATGTACGCTACGATGGTGAGGCTGGTTGTCACACAGCGCCGGCCGGTACCCAAGAGCACCCGGGAATGCTGGGAGCGACACAGCGTGAAAGTTTCGTTTAGCGCAGCAAGTTTTCCACTTACCCAAACTGGTGCCGGTATTCAAATAAACCATCGGTAAAGAAGAGGGAAAGAGAGAGAGAGAGAGTGAGAGAGAGAGAGAGAGACAGGGAAACGGGGCGGGAAACAACGTAAAACATGTTGATGGTGCAGTTTTCCATTGAAGGGTGGCCGTAGTTTACGAGGCTGCAGGATTTGTGCGTTGAGCTTTTATGTGTGTATGTATGGGATGCTAGTTTAAGGGGAGATGATTTTACGAGTAACAGTAGCTAACGGTAGCTCAAGTTCAAAAAGTACCATACCAAAGAGAGAAAAGAGAAAAAAACACTTCCAAAAGAGTTCCATGTGCATTACGGAAATGACTTTTTGACGGTTGACATCGTATCATTTCTCTGCCGAAGTCAATCTCCTTCTCAAACGTGGAGGTAGCGGTAAGGCTACTGGGGAACATAGATGTAACGTAAGGTTTACACATCCAGCCGTTTTACGGATAGATAGTTACGAAAAGTTGTAACTCCCATCGACAGTGCTCTCCGCCGGCGACGGGTCGTGTCCTTCGGGGTAGTTTAGCAAAGTTTTCGGCGTGTCCTTTTGCTTTTGGGTTTGGTTGCTCTTTTTGTCTCTCTCTCCCTCTTATTCGATTCACAAAACTTTAACCCTTTACACCGTCTCACATGGCAACTATTACTATCACGGTGAGGTTACGGAGTGCCATTGGGCAGTATTAGACAAAGTTTTGGCCACCGCTTTTTACAACACGTTCCTCCACACAGATTGTAAAGTTCAAAAGTCATGCGTGCATCGATAAGCATCAGAGCTCAGTGCGACTTTTCGGTGGAGAGAGGGAAAGCTAATCGTGGCATTATGGTTTACTGGATTTTTGGGAAGTTTTTTTCGAAGAGGGAGGGTTTTGTGCCTTGAAGCTACCCTGTTTTTTGATCGGGTATCACGTTATCACCGCTCATCACTTTCCCGCCGGGTTGGGTGATTGTGACGAAGGTCGGATCGGAGCGGATGCTGGTGACTTGTGGTTTTTTTTTGTCGTATTAAAGGAAAGTGGATTCTTTCCTCCTCCGAAGTTGGTTTAGCTACCAAACTTTACACCCAAATGATTACAACGATGAAAAAGGTTCCTTCGCTAGCTGCTCAGTGCATTGAATCAAACAGAGCACGCGCATTGCGTGGTGGTGATGTTATTGATTGAGCTGAGCTACCCCGTTTGTTAAGGCCGAAAGCTACAGATTGTTCCCTCCCAAACCGTCTCGTTTTCTAGAGGAAATCGAGGTTAAGGCGAGAAAGGATCGGTTCCCGTCTGTGCGATTGAATAACTTTCCTTTGGCAAACTGGCGTACGGGAATGATGCGATCGGGTAAAAGAGGAAAGCGACCAATTTAAAATAGATAGCGTGAAGGTGGTTTCCATCACCTACACCAAACAAAAAAAAAAAACAAAAAAAAAACGAAAATCTCCCCAACCAGCAGTTGTGTGCCACGCCGGGTGGTCAGCGGAAATCAAGCGTTTGATTAATTTCATGCGATTCTCGCGCGAGCACACACACCACCAACTCTACCCGCCGGGTAGGAATGACGCTGTGTCCGTTAGTTTGAGCCGGGTTGCAGCAAGAACCTCTTTGCGTGATATCGGAACGGAAGAAGGGAAAATTTTATAAAAAAGAAAACCCACTCAGCTCACTCACGAGAACGAGATAAGACAAATGGTTGTAAGATTTATCGAGGTTTCGACCCTCTCACCACTGGCTGCTCCACTGACTGACTAACTGACTGACTGACTGACTGGCTGACTGACGGACTGACGGACAGACGAACGAACGGATGGAACTGGAAATCGGCGGTGGTCACGGTGATGAACCACTTGGGCGGAAGTCAATCGATCAAAGTGCATACAAGTTGTTCTATCGTATCGCTTTCTGGGCCGTCGCCGCTGTTGTGGCGGTGGCCAACCGCTCCTACCAATAGCCTTCTTTTGCCCCTCGTGATGAAACTTGTTGATAAAAGCAATCCATCTATAGAAGTTTGGGATGGATATTTAAGTGTGTGTGGGTAGAGGGGATGCAAATATTTGGCAAATGAAGATTTATGTGACACCCCAAGGTTCTGTGAAGGTCTATTAATTTTGTGACGGATAGTGGTTCGGGTGCGGTGAGGTTGGAGAAGATAAGTTTGACTCGTCTGATGACCGTTATTGCTAAGTGTTCAAGAAGAAATAGAAAAACAATCAATAAAATGTCATGTTAGCAGACAATTGGAATAATTAATGTGCATTTCATCGTTATCGTATCTTAACAACAGTAAATGATTGAGGATTTGCAACAAAATTAAGCAGCAATTCGAAACTCCGCTCGGTAGCTGGATCATTAACACAGAAAAGGAAATTCTTCAGGCAGTTCAATGCCACCAACGTGGATCGTGGTCGTGAAATGAAATAAATTAAAAAGGAAACATCCAACAAAACGACAAAAATAAACCACCCGTTAGTAAACAATTCAGTAGAGAGACACATGCACACAAAAAACATTCACCAAGTGTGTGTGTTTGGTGGGCAAAATAAACGATATATCGCTGTCCATAAATGGATCAAACCGGAATCGTGCACCGTCAAACTGTATCGGACTGGTAATTGATCGCGTGGTTTAGATTAAGCCTGAGCTTGTAATTCGGTGAATACAAGGGGGCAACAAATCTGAGCTGTACCAGTGTGACGTGCCTTAAAAGAAACTTCATGCGCGTTTTGGTGGCAGCTGAGATTTACAGTGCACAACGCAAAGGGAGACTCCAGTAGGTAGGTTCAATATTTGATGAAAATGTCTACCTTTTTTAAATTTTTAATTGAGGAATCGACTCTAAATGAATTTGTTGATTAAATAATTTGTAGAAATTGCTGGAGACATCTAGCGGAAAAAATGTGTACTTACTGTTATTCAACTCTTAAACCTACTGCATCGGTGAATAAAGCTTATTATTGTAATTATTTTCATTAGCTTAATTTTTTTTTTGCTGAGAATGCGTCCTGCGAGAGCTACACTTCACTTCAAAACGCATTCACTCACCTAACCTGCGTAGGTTTAGCCTGCGGGTATGTCAATGCCACACAGCGGCTCCCAAGTTCTAATCTATCCAAGCGCACTCCCCTTAAACCACGGCCCAGCAGCTAGGACGGGTGCGTTGCATGAATTATACTCTTTTCCTTCCTTAAACAGCCACCCATCGCTCCGGGGCAAGGCCTTAAGGCTGCGTAGGATGCTTACACACTCTGCTCCACTCCAAAATGCGTCACGTTCCCATGTGTAGGAGGCGGTCCGTAAAGGGATCCTTCCAGCGCATGTAGATCGTAGCAGCAATTTTTTGTTGCCATTTTGAAAGCGGACACTGTAAGCCGTCTGCGTTGGACCTGTAGCTTACGTGCTGCGATTACCGGAGCCGCTCACCCGAAGGGAGTTTAGAATGTATGCTGACCGCATAGCGCTGGGCCATTAGCACTCGAGCTCGAGTGTACTGTGTGTGAGTGTTAAAATGCTACAGTCGCCCCACCCCCCCCCCCCCCCGTTTCGGTGTGCAGGTTGTAATTAATTGTAAATTAGTGCGACAAGAATAATCGATGCCTTGGGTGATGCTGGCGGTGGAAGTGTTGTTTCAAATTCCCTCACTAGAGCGGTTGAATATATTGTACACACAAACACACAAAAAAAGACACAGCAAAAACGAATCGTTCCGCCGTTGGTTGATTGGGAGGCAAGCCCGTATCCCGTAGACAGGTGAAAGGGGATCGCTTTCGGAGTTTGGAGCTGAAAGGAAAGATGCTGGCCGAACGATAGCCGGAAACATGGATCTAGCTCGTACTATTATTGATCAATGGTCCTTCTCTCCCATGCCCCCTTATTCGAAAGGTTATTCAAAACTAAAAGGAAACGAAATTAGAAGGGACACTCTAAAAATGTCGGTTCCTGTTCCTGGCGCTCCGCTGCAACCGTAGACGGATTGTTTCGAGCTACACCGATGGAACTGATTTGTTTCGAAATGAATCAACACAAGACACAAAAAAAGGCAAAAAGGGCCCGAGACTCCAGTCCCTGCACACACACACACACACATTTTAGATCGATGCAAGATTGACAAAAGTGGATGGATATTTGCATTTTTGCTACGCCACCAACCCTTGCACGGGCACCCTTCGAGCGACGATTGATGTCAAGGCGACGTGTTTCGAGAATAGAAGTGTTCAAAAAAAAAAGTAAGCCCGATTGAGACCGCAGCCCCGTGTGCGAATTGGACGCCAATCGTCAGCTGTTTCGAGGGGGGATGACGCATGCAGAGCAGTTTACATATGCAGCAGCGCCAGCCGGTACATAATTCTATATTCAGCAGCCTGCCAGCAGCCAACATGTACCACCAATATATTCGATAATCATCGGCCGTTTCGTTGTGGGCGGTCCGGCGGTTCAGCGAACCGCGCATTGGCTTCCTTTGGCAAAAAAAAAAGAGTATGACCTGTACGGAATGGAATGTTGGGTGCTGTTTTTGAAATTGAGTTGTACCCAAGCAATCCTTCATCGACCGACAAAAAAACCAACCAGTTCGGTGTTAGTTGTTACACTGACACTCTTTTCACAGCAGCAAAGCTGGGAAAGCTTAATCTCTCTCTCTCTCCCCGTCTGTCTAGACGCAGCGGTATGTCGCACTGTTGCGTTTGTTGTGGCTACTACCATCAGGTGATCATGTTCCTACACAACACCCGGGAACCGGTCCGTTTCACCCGGGACACCCGATGAACGAAAGTGAACTGCTTTCTCGAGGGGGGCATTTTTTTCGAGCCAGGTAAAACGCATTTTTTCCCTTCCCGAA
Organism: Anopheles merus; assembly: GCF_017562075.2. Classification (NCBI taxonomy): domain Eukaryota; kingdom Metazoa; phylum Arthropoda; class Insecta; order Diptera; family Culicidae; genus Anopheles; species Anopheles merus. The sequence goes on along the minus strand of NC_054083.1, from coordinate 45,577,012 downwards.
ACGACCTCGTTCGGCCTCGAGGGGACACTTGTGTGATCCCGAACGTGTAAGAGTACTTGAACCACGCAGCATTGACATTGATTGTGCTGGATTGCTGTGGGAACGAGCAAGAGAGAGAGAGTGAGTGAGAGAGAGGAGTGTCCTGTAGAAAGAGTAAGGTTGAACACCTTGAAGCGAAAGTGCAAAATAGAAAGTACCCTTGAGCTACTATCATTATCACGGATCCTTCCGTCTTTCCGGCTCGGGTAAGGGTGAGTGCCCGCCGGTTCGGCAATCAGCGTCGCTAGCAGCAATCAAGCCATGTCTTACATGCGTGATACGAAAAGCTGGGCGCTTCATTGTCTCATTATCATCCCCCAAGGGCCTGGCGCGATCGATCGTGGCAGTGCGTGCGACCCGGAAGGGTTCGTGTCTTTGCTGATCGTTCAAGTCTTTCGTTCGATTTCGTTGATTGAATGGTGTACAATTTGGTCCAAAAATTCAGTGCAACTTTAAATCGTGCACATGAAACACACCTTGCACTGGATGACAATCAACACAAACCACAACAAATTGTGTGGCCCTGCTCTGCCTCACCCTCATACAGATGTAAACACAAGCCGCACCGAAAATTGGGCTACAGCAACGGATCGCATCGGTGACCTAATTTGGGCCCAACAGTTTCATGGCACTAATTTTTCAACATCACCCACCCACCCTCACACGCTCGTGGTTCTGCTGCGGGATTGTTCTAGTTTCACGCCTCTCTAGCTGCGAACAGATTAATCACTGCCGGTGGGTCTAGAGGTGGCTGGTTTCTTTCCCCAAATCGTTCCGGGCTGCTATCATCACGTTCGCTTTTTTTTCGAGCTTTGGGGATTTCGCACAGGTTTTATCTTCACTCCCTTTCCCCACATTCAATCTCGCTGTGGCCCGCGAGAAGAAGAAGAAGAGGGCAGACATAAAAGGCCGTGCGTAATTACAGCGCAGTTCCCCGTTGGTGGTTGGTTGGTTTTGGCCTCCTTTTGGTCGCTTCCCGAAAAAAACACCCAAAATGTTTTTTAGGTTTAGGACCAGTAGGGCAAACCCTCACACCTAGTAATCCAGTTTGGGCTGGTGTGTGTGTGTGTGTGTGATTTGTATCTTATTTCTCCCCCATTTCCGTCCAAACCCACCACAAAAGGCTACTGGTCATTTCGCCGCTCAAACGAAAGCAATGAAGCCGGGTGGAATTATTACGGGAATGCTCCCGTTCTCTCTCTCCCTTCCCAACACTCTGCAGCAATCGAGTGCAACCGGTGGTGCGGTATTTAATTAAATTTGAACCGGTTGTTTCAGTAACTGCACGCATGCCTGACGGGGTATCGGTGGAATTCGGCATTGACTTGCTGGTTCCACTGCTGCACCGTTACGCCCCATGCCACCACCGATTCGAGCGTTCGATTCTGTGCCGATCGTTGCATGCACTGTAATTGCATTCGCGTACGGTGCTTCTGACGTGTTTTGATCTTGGTGGCAGTAGGAAAGAAGGCAAGGGAGGGAAACAACATAACAAAACACTTGCCAACAATAATAGGAGCAATCTGCCGTAACACCGCCGGGAGCTGCATAGAAGGAAAATTATATTATCGTTAACCAATTACAAAGCAATTTTTCCAACCTTTCCGCGAGCGGGCGTGTGTGTGTGTGTGTCTGTTTATAGTGGGGAGTGGGTAGGTGTGAACAAAGTATACACACACGCGGAGCAGTAGAGGAGAGATGAAGCCATTCTCGCCATACACATGTGCGTGTAAAATACGAAAACAATAGACAAAACACCCACTGTTTGGTTGGAGTGCGTGCCCGTTTGCGAGTTCAATGGCCGTTCTGGGATGGTGGCTGGAAACAAAAGCTTGCCGAACTGGCTCACTCTAGCTTTTCCTATAACATTTGCGAAAAAAAAGCAAAAATGCTGTTAACAAACCAGCAACCCTGAAGCGGTATTTCCCACGGGAAGTGACACGCAAGCCCGATTTGTTTGTTGCATACCTTTTTTTTGCTTGCTGGCGATGGTGAACGAGAGAGAGAGAGAGAGAGAGAGAGAGAGAGACACGGATCCTTCTCAGTATCGTGCTTTAAATCCCAAAGCGTTGCTTACCTAGAACGACAAAACCAAGAGAATTGAGAATAAATTAGTAATTGATGAGCTTCAGAAGTTTAAACGATAAGTATTGCTTAAAAATCAATTTGTTGAAGTTGATGCTTCTCCCTCAGCTCCCAAACGCCCAACTCCCTAGCTGCTCCATTCCCTGGATGGTGGTTGATGAAATATTATGATAAATATTAATTCCCCCCAAAGAGGCAAGGAAAAAGGAAGAACGGCCCGGGGGCAGGTGAAATTTTAATCCACGTGGGAATGCTTCAGGGTAGTGCCACGGGCAGATAACAGCACGAACGATGGTCATTAATCTAAATGGGATATCTTGGGCCAGAAATCGCGTAACCGACCATCCCAAACCGAAACCATTTTCCACTTCGTTTTGTTCCCTCCCTCGGCATCTGTCCCTCTGGTTGGTATCGAGTTAATATGCATAGTGGGATTATGATCATCAGCTTTGACCGGAATATTCTTTACTGTTTGTCTGTGTGTATGCTTTTGTATTGTTATCATTTCCGTTAGTAATTTATTTTTTCGGTTTGGTTGGTTTTCAATGAACGGATCGTTATCTATTGGTTCGAAGCCCGATGAGTTGTTGTATTACGGCTGAATGCTTAACGAGCGTAAAGGAATCTCAACCGCGCGCTGCTGTTTTGCATATTAACTCAAGCTTAATGACAGATTAGAAGCAATTTCATAAAACCGCTCAACAGATTTGTAGAATAAAAATGCTTCATGCGTGCAATATTTAAAATACATTATGCTCACATAACGTGAAATGGATTTTTAAATTGATATTCAAACGTTTTACTAGTACATGGAAAAGCTAAATAATTTTTGGTATTTATTTGTTTAATTGTATTTAATTATTGCGCTTTCAGTTGTGTTATGTCTTGTTCAACTTAGACTTTAAGATTAACTCTTCAATTTTATCTTTTTCCTCTATTTTGAAATACAATTAATTGAACTCCCAAAACAGTTAAATCTTCATCAAATGGTCATCTTTAAAGCTTGATTATAACTATTAATCTTTTGAGCTAATCACTTCATTCCCAATCAGTAAATATTTCTTACTTTTAAATCATTAATTTACCCTGTTAAAACTTACACAAGACTTACGAAACTTCACAAAACTACACCAACGAGTTGAAAAAAAAACAATACCAGAGCGGTCACACACACACGATTGTAGTGGGTGGATACTATTTAATTGGTTACCGGGACTGCGGGGACTGTGCACTACTGTGGGAGTTGTGGCAGTCCGGTTGTTGCGCCGTATCGAATCTTCATCGGACCTCATGGTCAGCAAGAACGATGAAAAAAAAAAAACGGAAAAGAAAAACACACGTGCCATCACGGTCAGCAAGAGCCGCACAATCCGTACCAAGGTTAGCCGAACTTAAATCCAATGACTCAACCGAACCCAAAAGCCGTACCAGATTTGGGAGGGATTGTGTGATCCGTTGTGCGCGTTGCAAGCTATCCTCCACGCCCGGCTCATTGTGAGTGTTTTTTTTGTTGTTGCTCTCCTTTGAACAGGACCACAACGTTCCAAGCTTCCGGTTCCGACTGATCCAGACTGTTGCTTTAGAATTCACTAAACAATTAATTTTATTTCCGGGTTTTTGTAACGGCGATTTCACAAGCGAATAATGGTTTTCGAGTGTAGGCGCGGTTTAAAAATAGTCCGGTCTCTCAGCTGATCGTTTGCGTACTGCCCTTTTTTTGCGTACCGAGATAGCATGACCCTTGGTGACCCCTGTTCTCGACCGTGACCTAGTTTCTAATTTCTTGTATTCTCTCTCTCTCTCTTTCTCTCTCTCTCTCTCTATCGGACGTAACTTCATTTCCCTCTCGCCTTGTTTCTATCTCCCCCTGTTTATCTTCTGTTGTCGGTGTTATCCTCCTGTCTAACGCCACCTGGTGCTCGGTTTGATAACCAGCCCGGATTATCGCGAATGGACAAGTGACAACCGATCTTTATAAACAAACATTTATGTGTGCTGACAAACCGCATGGCAAACGTGCCAACACTCCACCCCGTCAATCCTTTACGCTTTCAAGGATTTACTAAATAAATAGCGCGTTTGCTCAGTGACGATAAAGATGAAGTGTTTTGAAGGGTGGTAACTTTCCTATACTGTATCGCAATCGCACTCAACATCAAGAACAGCGATTTTAACTACTGGTCTTTTTAGTGACTTGCCGTTTGCCGTCCGCACTACCACCTGCCTTATTCTGCCGTCTTTACCGGCTATCGTCTCCTCAACCTTCGCCCTCAACCAATTCTTCCGCGGACCCTCAGCGATGAATACAAGATCGCCAACATTCAACCGACGCGTATCTTCGTGCCATTTGGACCTAGTGTTCAGGGCTGGCAAATACTCCTTCAACCAACGGTCCCACATCGCATCGGCTAAAGCTGTAGATCGTTTGTAGCTGCTTCTTAGTGTTTCTGCTAAATCTACGTTGGGACGCAGCTGCTCCTTGGTTCCGCACGAACTCCCTAACAGAAAGTGATTGGGTGTAAGCGCTTCTGCATTTGACGAGCTTTGCGGCATATAGGTAAGCGGTCGGGAGTTGATCAGACTTTCTGAATCGGCTAATGCGGTTAGGAGTATCTCGTCGTTCAGTTTCCTACCGTCATCCAGTGCTAGCATAGCTTCCTAACACTTCGCACCATCCGTTCCCATGCGCCTCCCATATGGGGTGCCGAAGGGGGATTAAATATCCATCTCGTCTGAACACCGGTGAATGTTTCGGCACAAGAGTAGTTGATGTCCGCCAGTTGTTTCGTGAGTTCATTATTGGCTCCAACGAAATTGGTCCCGTTGTCGGAAAATATCTCGCTGGGAGCTCCGCGTCTGCTAACGAAACGTCTTATCGCCATAATGCAGGCTTCAGTAGAAAGGCTGTGCGCTACTTCTAAATGCACCGCTCTCGTCACTAAACAGGTGAATACTGCAATGTAACGCTTTTCTTTGCGCCTCGAATTAACCACCTCGATCGGCCCTAAATAATCTACTCCCACTTTACAAAACGGACGTACATATGGAGTAAGCCTTGCTTCTGGCAACGGTGCCATTCGTGGCTGTAATGGTTGCGTCTTCTTGATTTTGCATCGTTGACAGTTTTTTGGCGATTCTGGCCACGCTGGATCGCAGGTGTTTTAGGTAGAAACGTTGCCGTACTTCGTTTACCACAGTCTCGTTGTTAGCGTGACCAAAGCGTTGATGATACTCCCTCAAAATAAGTGTTGTAACGTAGTGTGTTTTCGGTAGAATGATGGGGTATCTTGTATCGAAGGGAATGTGATGAGCTTTGGCTGTGCGCCCATCGATTCGCAGGATCCCAAACTCATCTAAAAAGGGGGTTAAGCCATAAAGCGTACTATTGCGTGGTACTTGAGGTGCGGTTTCATTCTGAGTGGTGCGTGGGGCGTGAGTCGAGTTGGACTTAGCTAACACCTGAACTTCTTTCTCAAAAGCATCCATCTGTGCGTTTTGCAGCAGAAATCGTTCGGCTTTCTGGTATTCTTCGCTGGTTAGGGGTGTATGTTCTGCTGCTATTTTTTGTTTGATACTGCCGATTTGCCTTTTGGTGGCTTTGAGGGATTGTATTGGCAGACCTTTTGCTTTACGCCGACAATTGGAAACGAAACGCCAAAGATTTGCGACAGTTCGCACTAAAACTTTCCAACTGGAAATTCTGAATGCATCTACTACTAGCTCTCTATGGGGTGACGCTGGGCTTGAATGCACTGAGATGTAGCATGTTTTCCGTTCCTGGTTTGTAGCTTCAATCGGTTTTTGCGCAGGCCAGTTGTTCTCATTCAGATACAGAAACGCAGGCCCGTTCAGCCATCTGCCTTGTGGATCGATCATAGTATCCTTCCCCCACTTTGTTAAACAATCGGCAGGGTTTTCTTTAGTAGGGACGTGTCTCCATTCCTTTGAGTCTGATAGTGACAATATTTCGCCTACTCGACATGCTACAAACTGCTTTAGCTCATGGGTAGGTGTTCTGATCCACGAAAGCACTACTTCAGAATCTGTGTGGAAGTACGTGGCTTTAATTTCCAGGTCGTGGCTGTCGCATACCATGCGTTTTAGTCTTGCGCCCAGTAGCGCTGCCTGTAATTCTAGCTTGGGGATCGTCAGGTGTTGTAAGGGGGCTACTTTACTTCGTGCCATAACCAGCGCACAACGTATACCGCTAGGAGTCTCTTTTCTAAAGTAGGCCGCACAGCCGTACCCCAACTCACTAGCGTCGGTAAAAATGTGCAATTGTAGGGAGCATGTGTGTTTGACGCGTTCACTCCAAAGTAGCATCGCGGGATTCTTAGGGAATGGATACTGGGAAGTAGTGCCGTCCATCGTTTAAACTTGTTATACTGTGTTTCATTTAGTTCATCATCCCATTTTAGGTTATCACGCCAGAGATCTTGCATCATCATTCTGCCATGGATGAGCACTGGCGCCACAAGTCCCAATGGGTCAAACAGACTCATGATGATTCGCAGAACTATGCGCTTAGTAGGCTTCTTGGTGCCATCAATGTATGGTTTCAGCTCTTCATGCCAGTTTGCAGAAAATTTGAATGAGTCTGATACGGGGTCCCATATTATTCCAAGCACGCGTGGGTGCTTACCCTCTTGACCGAAGTTTATAAACAGATCACGATCGCTCGTTGATTCTTCCAGACCTTCGAGGACAGCATTGTTGTTGCTCACCCAGTTTCTCATATTGAATCCAGCCTGCGCATGAATGTGCCGTACTTGTTTTGCCCTATTAATTGCCTCTTCCAACGTGTCGCAACTATCGAAGTAGTCGTCCATGTATGTGCTTTGTTTGATAGCGGCTGCCGCTTCTGGATATATGTTGGCATGTTCTTCCGCATTTCGGTGCATTATATACTGGGCTGAGCATGGAGAACAAGAAGCTCCAAATGTTGCGACATCCATGATGTAGGTTTGTGGTTCATGGTTTGGATCGAAACGAAAGAGGAATCTTTGTGAGTGCTTGTCCTCTTCTCTTATACGGATTTGGTGGAACATTTTCTCAATGTCTCCCCCAATGCCACCAGGCGTTGGCGGAATTTGCAAAGAACGGTGGGCAGCTGCACTAACAGGTCGGGCCCTTTCAACAGCTCCGAGTTCAACGATACTCCTCTTACTTTGGCTGCTGCATCCCACACTAAACGCTTTTTATCTGGTTTTCGGGGATGCCCAACTACATTGAGCGGTAAGTACCAGACCCTTTTTTGTTCGACCGAGTTCAACTCAGACTCCTCTGCCCTATGTGCGAAACCCTTTTCAACATACAATCGTATCTGATTATGTACGTTTTCTTTCAGGTCTGGGTCCTTTTCTAACTTTCTCTCGAGGGATCGAAGCCTTGCCATCGCCATCGGTTTACTGTCTGGAAAACGGAAATCATCGCTTTTCCACAACAAGCCCGTAGTGTAACGGCCATTGCACTTAGTTGTAGTGGTTTCTAATATTATTTTTGCCCTACGCACATCTTCAGGTTCTGACAGGAACTTGTTAAAGGAACACACAGCACTTTCCTCTAACGCAAAGTACTGCCGCATGGTCTCGTTCAGTTCTTGATCATTGTTTTCTTTGTTGCTGGAGGATCGGTGGCTATCCTCAATCAGATGGGTGTTGTGATAATGAGCGCTTTGACATCTCTCCTTATTACTTGCATTTATCGTTCCATAAATGGCCCACCCTAGCGCACTGCGAACGGCGATCGGCTCTCCAGGCTGCCCCGAACGTGTTTCCAGCGGTTTTAGCAATTCTACGTCTGCTAACCCGATGAGCACTTGTGGAACGGGGTGGTCGACGGTGAGAAGTGGAATGTCCTGCAAGTATAAAGGTTTCTTATCAGATGTTTTAAATTTGGGTTTTGTGGTGGAAGACTTAGCTTGTTGATAGTGTGAGCGGCCGCTATTGAATAGCGCCGCTCACCCCCTTTTGCCGAGATCTGCAGACTGACGCGACGAGAAGTAGCTTCATTCCTTTTGACGTCGGAAGTCCAATGAAGCTCTAGCGGATCCGGATCCCCTTTCAGCCCAAGTTGTTCCGCTAACGCTGCTTCCACCAGTGTGAGAGACGATCCTTCATCCAGGAACGCCAAGGTTTCGACGGTTACTGTGCCGTTGTATACTGAAACAGGCACAATCCGGAATAAGTATCAGACGGCTTCTCCTTCATCTGATGGACTCTGCAGTCAGCTACCGTGGGTGTGGAATCTGGTGGACCCTCGTGAAGTAGCGTGTGGTGTCGTTCTCGACAACCCGAAACTTGGCAGACGTATCTGGATCTGCATAGATTGGACGCATGCATTCCCAAACATACATAGCACAGTTTGAATTTCCTCACGGTAGCTTGTCGTGCTTCAAGGCTCATGCGTTTAAAGCTATCGCAGTGTTTAACGCGATGTGCTGGATCGTGGCAGACTAGACATTCACCTGTCCCATAGGAAACTCTCTCTGGACCTTGTGGTTGGTTTCTAGCACTTGAGGTGAAGCTTGAAGGACTGGTATTCTGTCTTGTTCGATGCTGTTGGTTGCTGGTGCATGTAGGAAGACGTGCGAACGGTCATGATTCCTTGCAGGCCTTGACGTGCTGGATTTAGGAGGAATGTACTTAGTTACATCGCTAGCCTTTTCTACCAGGTCTTCCATGAATAGGCCAAATTCATATAGCGTAGGCTCTATTTGGCGTTTGGCTTGGATTGCTCGTTTGTATGTGGCCCAATCCAACTGCCTTGACGCTGGTAGCTTATCGACAAGCTCTTCCAGCAACTCGTGATTAGCTAAGTAGTGCTTTCGGTCATCGGAACTAAGCTGGCTGCATAAGTGTTGAACAGCCAACCCAAATGTAATTAAGTCGTCCAAGCGTTCGGGTCTAGGTGGATGCACTTGTCGGATTTTCTGCACCATATCCGTAACCACGAGGGATGGTTTGCCAAACAGACGCTGGAGGGTTTTAATTACTAACGGCACGGATGAAGGTGAATCCAACCAGCCTTCAACCACATCCCGTGCTGCGCCAAACAAACACTCTTCCAGTCTAGCTAGATTTTCCACGTTTGAAAATCCACATGCTGCTGTTGACTCCACGTAGCTATTATAAAATCGTGGCCAGTCCCTAGGCGTTCCGCTAAACGCAGGTAATTTTCGTGGCCATGCTTGTCTGGCTGCAATCTGATCTGCAGTTGGTCTCAGACAGTTCACTGTCCTCTCTCTGTGCAACTTGTCTCTCACCATATCACTGTACCTTTCTTGGTTACTCGTCGAAGGTGTAAGGTGTTCCTGCATAGTTGCTTGGGGCTCCCAGCTGCTAGCGGCATGTGGTAAGTACGCATTTTGCTTTGCACCCAATTCGCGGTCTTCATCTCACCTCTAACGACCGATGAGATTTCAGAGGCACTTTTTCCATCGCTCCGATTGGACCGTTTCTCGAGTTCGTCCATTCTACGCTGCAAGTCCATCTGCAGCTTCAAATGGTCGGCCATCATCTTTTCCTTTTCCGCGAGGAGACGCTTCACCGTTTCATTTTGCTCGGTCAGAAGCTTCATCAACGTGCATTTGGATGAACTTCTCGACATTTCACTAACTGCGTGGCGCGATCCACGTTCTGGTGCTCGTTGCTCGGATTCTCGCCCGGTCGCTTCCTGCTGCTCGGTGTGGATTGGCTTCCTTGTCGGCTCCTGATCGCCATCGCCATGGGCTGCTTGGTTTTCTTCTTGATGAACCAAATCGCAGCTAGCTTGAGGCTTACTGCCGGGCACCATTTTACTTTCACCTTCAGCATGATACTCGTCGACCTTTTCCGCGGCTTTGCACTTTTCACATGACCACTTTTCGTTTTTTACGCTCCACGAAACATTTGCACAGTCGAAATGGCTCCATCCGTTGCACTTATCGCACTGCACCATATTCGACGCACTATTCTTGCGATCGCATGCAATGCAATCGTGTCCTTTCGCGGCTTTCGGCATCTTGCACAATGTAGATTTGCAAACGGATCGAATATTCTTTGAATGCTGACTATTTTTAAAATTTGTTGCTTTAGAATTCACTAAACAATTAATTTTATTTCCGGGTTTTTGTAACGGCGATTTCACAAGCGAATAATGGTTTTCGAGTGTAGGCGCGGTTTAAAAATAGTCCGGTCTCTCAGCTGATCGTTTGCGTACTGCCCTTTTTTGCGTACCGAGATAGCATGACCCTTGGTGACCCCTGTTCTCGACCGTGACCTAGTTTCTAATTTCTTGTATTCTCTCTCTCTCTCTTTCTCTCTCTCTCTCTATCGGACGTAACTTCATTTCCCTCTCGCCTTGTTTCTATCTCCCCCTGTTTATCTTCTGTTGTCGGTGTTATCCTCCTGTCTAACGCCACCTGGTGCTCGGTTTGATAACCAGCCGGATTATCGCGAATGGACAAGTGACAACCGATCTTTATAAACAAACATTTATGTGTGCTGACAAACCGCATGGCAAACGTGCCAACACAGACAATGAAACCTCTTGCGAAACGGTCTTACTTCCAGGGAGAGGAGGAAAGGAACGCTCCAACGAAGGCACTCACAGGGGAGGATAAAAAAGGGGCACACAAGCGTAACTTTTACACCTTTTGCAGCGAAGAATAAAGCAGCGGACCCGGAACGAAACAAAACAGACCAAATAGAAATAGAATCGTCATGGCCCTCCGCCAACCGGACCAATGGGCACCGGTGCTAATGGCCGGAAGGATGATTTTAATGTAGTTCCAATTGAGTTATCTTCCTCGCCCCCCCCCTCTGCCTCTCATTCAATCGCTCACGCAGGTCGAATTTCACATTTCGCACTCGGCTAAATTTGAATTGTAACGCTCCGGCGCTTCTGGCCAGGGCTGTTGACGAGGTTGTGTCCTCTTGTGTTTGGCGCTAGCGGGCGACCCTTTGGCTCAGCGGGTCAGCGTTTGAGCGTGTAATCAAATGTAAGGAGGGTGTTGAACTGGCGAATCTCTGCATACGTGTCCTCCCCGGCCCCGTGTCGATACAGTACGGGGTGGCATTAGAGCAGCGAAAAAAGCTTAAAACGATCACCTTCCTTTACTGGCAGGCGGCTTCCATCGGCTCATTGCGAATGGCGGACGGCGAAGGTCATTAATCTCATCGCCGGTAGTTAAGGGTTTTATTTATTGCAGTCCATTGCGAATAAAGTGTTTAAACGGTGCAGCGAGCGAAGGAGAGACGCTGCGGCAAGTTGAAGAGCCATTTTTTGTTGGTTGGTTGGCGTTTGCTTCCGTTTTAAGCCGCTTCGCCGAAGAATCGATACTGTTGGGGACTGTGCCGTTGGACGGTAAAATGGGGGAATAGTAAACGCGAGCAACCCCGGGAAGTGAAATCGATTTGTCACCGCGATCAATAGCCGCGGGGAGTAGAGACCGGTTCGGTTTTGTTCTGTGCTGTATGTTCCTGCGCATTAAAATCCAATCGCACAGAAGAAAATGCAAAATTGTTGCAATGCTCACGCTCATCTTTCACCTGAATTGAGTGCAATCAAACGCAGCAACCGGTCGGTGGGACGGGGTGGGGGGCCCACCGTTAAGACCCATCGAATTGATTGATTTACCGTACCGGTGTGGCTTTACTTGCTTTGTTTGTATTTTCATAAATTGCATGATTCTACCGGGCTGGCTCGCTGGGGATCATGCAAGGGAATGTCTGGTGCTTCCTGGTATGTGCACCTCGCGCTCGACAAGCTAAAGTAAACACACGCTCCTGCAAACACAAACACACACAATCTATCACAACAACACGCCCCGGGGATCAACATGATTCTTGCAGCAGCAGCAGCAGCAGCAGCAACAACATAGTCAAGCAGACCTTCGTCTTCTCTGCACGTCAACTGTCAACGTCGAAACGATTGGTGCACTGCAACTCGGCAAGTTGATAGTATTTCCGGATTTTTGTGTGATTGTTGCTGTCGCCTTTTTAATCTTTCACCAGTCGCCCGCCGCTCGACAGTGTATCGTGCTTGTTTGGCATGTGCTAGTGTGCTCGATGGTAAACAAAAACATGGCAGTTAACACAAAAAAGCTGTGGAAACAGTGCTGGTCCACAGAACAGCTCGGTCTTTCTGGGTAGAATTGGCCACGAATCTCACGTACGTCATGAAAAAATCCCCATAAATGTATTCATGACTGAGGTAGAGAGACAGACGCTCTCGATGCTCTCTTGCTGCAGCGTGCACAGTGCACGGTACAGATACGTATGTCACCGAAATGATTGTATTCTTGTTTAACCAGGCAGCAAATCTGTCAGCACGGCGCACTCTTTAATCAAACAATCAACCGTGCATGAGTGTTCAGGGAAAAGCAGAGTTACTGTTATTTAGTTTTTTATGGGTTTAAATTGTTTATTGAGTAAACAGTGGATTGTTAGAATTAAGTATAGTTTTGATAAAATTCGCTAAATTCAGCTGTGTTTCAAACACTCTTCATTTGTGCATACTTAAATAATCTAAATTTGCTACTCCCTTTGCATACCTTTAGGCGCAATTTATGTTTTCCATTAGAGCGGCTTTTCGTTCGTAGAGTTTGATCAATTTTTTCGAGTTTGTCGTTATGAATTTGAGATTATTGCAAGTATTTTAATTGTATTGTGTAGGTTTAGGAATCATCATGGTACCAAATATTGAGCTGTTGTCAACCATTCTCGACTCAAAACCATTGAGCTTTGCAGTTAGAATAGGTCAAAATCATACATCGAAGATGTTTAGTGTTGTTACTGTTATGTTACTGTTTAATGTTTTCATATTTTGAAATGGTTATTTTCATAGAATTCAATATTAAGAATTCTATGTTAAATGATTGCATTTGCTGTTTTGATGCAAATAACAACAGAAAAATTGTCTGAATATCAAATCCCAACTGGAAGAATCATAAATTCTTGCTTAATAATGATAATGAAAACGGTTCATTTAGCTGTTAGCATCAAATCCTACGCTGCCTTAATTGTTCATGACACTTTTAATGGCACTCACAGCGATCCTGCAGCCTCCACAACAAACCCTCAGCAATGACACCACATCGGGAAGATAGCCGTCGTTCTCTTCATCTCTTACGCTGCACATTTTTTTAGAAGGCTTTCCCGCGTGTTGGTTGTCCACAATTAAATGCAAGCAAATTGGTGTCCCCCCCCCCCCCCCCGGGTGGACCGGGAGGCTTATAAAATTTAATTCATATCCTCCCCCAGCACACCATCTCGACTCGGGTTTTAATTTGATTCTCCACTTCAATCGGCGCTCGGTGTCTGCTGACAGTTTACGATTCCTGCAGTACCGGGGCCGATAAAAAGGAGCGCATTAATAATCGCTGCAAAAATCTCGCACCCGCTCACGGGGACGGTTGTCGAGGTCCGTTGTGATGGTGCAGTTATTTTTTTTTCGTTATTGCTCTGCGTACGATGAAACTACGGTACGGGAGTGAAGTTCCTTTGGGCTGTTTACCACCTGTGAGAGTTTAATGCGGGCTGCTGGCAGGCAATGACTGTCCCGGGGTAAATCGTTGGTTTATGTTTCCTGTCCCGCTCCCAGCGCCGGCCCGGAGCAGACGCAGCTTGAGCAGCGACTGCGGGGGCAATAAAGTAGCTGGAATTAAAAATTAATAAAATCCCTTTCGACGCTTAGCACTACCACGAGCTGGTGTTAAGCTGGGCGAGCGAGCGAGCGAGCGAGTGAGGTGTGATGATAGGTCTGTCGGGTCTGGATCCTTTTCTCGATCGCCATCATTATCTGTTCCGATGCTCATTAAATTCTATTATCGCTCGCACCTCGCTCGACCCGCCGGAAAGGGGCAGACAGCAAAACAAACGCACCAGGCAGTGCGTCGCTTTCCCGAGTGAGTTTGCGGACGTGCGGGCGGAAAAAAAAGCGCACCACGCGGAAAGAGTTTCTGGGAAAGGGTTGCGAGAATGTGCAACCAAAACTGCCCGGCAAACAACAGTCAGCAATTGTTGCAACGCCCTGCTTGAGGGCAGGAAACCGCTCCCGCTCGACCGCTCGGGTTGATCGTGCGTGCCTGCGAGCCTGCTTATGTTCTTGACGCCAACGGTGTTGCAATCATCTATCATTACCCACGTCCCACTTGTTTACTTCACTCGTAGAGACACACACACATACAGGCAACCCACAAACAAGTTCAAGTGCACTAAGGAAAAGCGTACTCGGGGCAGGACAGTTCCCACGCAGGGGTGTGAGTTTGTTCGTTTTTCCTGTCCGAAACAATCGGAAACAGAGTCGGATGTAGGAGAAGGCAACACAAAGACAAAAAATACGATCACGATTCATCAGCGCAAGGGGCAAAAGTTCATTGATTTGTGCGCAAGCATGGGATGGACGGAAAGCACTCCACGGTGCATCTGTCTCCCTGCAAGCTTGCCCTTTAAAGGTGGCGAGGGTAGCTTGAGCCCGCAGGCCGTACCGTACGGCGCTCGTAGGCTAATGAAGAAAATAAGGGTTTTGCCTTTGATTGAAGGATCAACGCTTCGGGGCCAGCCAACGATGCCGATAAGAACACTGGGAACACGGGAAGGCTTGCTTGTGCTCTGTTCCGTCTCGCGTCTGTTTCCAGCCCGCCAGCCGGCCTGCCCGCCTGCGTGTTGGATGTGAACGGTCTCCCCGTGCTCTGAACCGGGCGGTATCGATATTGCAAATTAATGGTGCGTAACGAACGAGAAAATGTCTTTTTAAGATGAACGACGCGCTGGCACGGTGAACGTCATTCGTACGGGATGGCTTAGGGATGCGGCTGCTGTTGGAGCGAGTTGGAAAGCGGTGCTGGTGGTGGATGATGTTTTTTTTTTTTTGCTGAGTGACTCATTGCAAGGGAGATGGAGATAAAAAAGGGATATTGTTTCGTTGTTATACGTTGTTTCGCAACCGGCTCAATTACAGCCGTTTTTTTGTTTCCAGTCTTGAGGTTGTTTTTCTGCAATTTGTATTTTTTGATGTAGAAGGTATTGATCGTATTTGGTTTGTTACGCTTTATTCCCTTTTCATATTTTATTGATTGATTTTGATTGATTTTTAATCAAATTTATACATTCGTGGAGTAGCTCTTTCAATTTATCAACAATGTGTACATTATCAAATCCTTCTATACTTTTCTAGTAAACCTCATTAATATCATTTTCTATTTTATTTCTTTAGTTGTCATATTAGTTACGTTTTCTGTCATGTAATCACAAGTAATGTTTTCTTTGTTTTGTCTGTTTTCTAGTTAAAAGTTCTCCAAAGATTTTTCCAAAGTTCAAAGATTTTTTATGAATATTTTTACATTTTTTAACTCCTTGAGTTTCTAAAGAGGTTTTTTGCAAGTTTTTTTAACCTGTTGCATTTTTAATTTGATCATAATTTTCTGTCAATTGGATTATCAAAAAGATGGGATCATTTAGCTATTTAATTTGAGGACTCATTACATTTTTATTCCCAACCCTTGGGAATAAATATATTAATAATTTACGTCAAAACAAGCACCTTACTTATCTTGATCATCATAAACAAAGGTCTTCATTGCAGCAAAGACTCTCGCAACGGTAGATTCCCGCGAGAAGGCACTCGCGATCCTGCGCAAACATACGATTACGTGCTGTCAATTAAGACAAATAAAAAGCTCCACCAATCGATTAGCGGCCAACGCAAGCGAGCAATAAAATGCCAAACCTAATGACGCGGCACGCAAGACGGTACCGGGGTTACACTCACGAAAAGGACACACGCACACACATGGGCCCATTGCAAGTCAATTCTGCGAGTCAAGATCATCATTGGCGTGGTGACAGCAAACGACACGCGGTATCTTTTCCCGTTTCCGCACTCGAGTGTTATCGTAAAGGAAGTACTCTCACTACTCCCTACTCCGAAGCCTTGAGCCACGCGCGCTTGTAAGAAAGCGGTCGAACGTCATTCCAAACGGTCATAATTTAGGCGCACTATTTAGCGATGCATTATGCGCAACCTCGTGTTGCTGATGCTTTGTCGACGCACCCAACAAGCCGAACGGCATCATGCACGGTTAATCATGGCATTGGCACACAAATCTTGACCGTACGTATTTTACGCGTATTGCCCCAAAACCCGTTCGACACCGCTCTCCCTTCGCGGGCTCCGATCGCGATTCGTTTGTTGAGTAGCTTTTAATGAGACCTTGAGCGTGGTTACCAGCCTAACCGCTTAGTAGAATGGGGATTAAAATTCGTCCAACAATTTAGAGCGTACGAGAGCGGGCCGCGAAGGGCGCCACAGCTCACCGCGGCTTAGCATTAGTATGCCGCCTGTTTGATGGTCAAGGTACCGTTGATTGTCCGCCCAGGTTTGGGGTCGCTTCTCGGTGACCTTCCCGCGGATCAGCGCCGAACCGGGAGGTCAAACTGTTTGGATGAGTAGACTCGCGGACCGCGAAAAAAACACCCCGTTTGCCCGCAACAACCGATTACTTAACCGCTAAACCGTGACCATGCTCACGGACACATTGTGGGTCAATGCTGGTGCAGGGAATCAACAACGCAACGAAAAAAACCCTGCAAAAACCGCCAATAAACACCCCAAAAGCATAACCGGTTCGCCAGTCATCAATTCCGCAGGGAGCTCGCGGGTCGTGTTAGGTGTTATCGGACCAAATTAACATATTATGATCGCGTGAGCTTTACCCTCTCCCCGCTTTATGTGTGTTTTTTTTGTTTGTTGTGTGTGTGAGTGCTTTTAGTTTGTTTTAGTTTCATTATACCACAATCGATTTCCCGGTCGAAACCTCCAATGAACCTGCAACCGAACCGTAAAACGACGTCACTGGTGTGTGCGTGCGGAATCCCGAAGGCTTCCGGTGGTTTCTGCGGTGTCACCGTGCTCATTTAACCGCACGCCGGGAGTTTATCTGCACACCGGTCGGCCACAGACGTGACTTTGGTTGGGCAAGAATTAATTATGAAACAGTGTTGAGCGCTTGGTGGTCGTGGTCGCACACACACACCTCATTTGGTAGAACTTTCTAAACGGTCTAAAGGGGAATGATAAGGAACGGAACGGTTCATTAATATCGACCTGCCGGGTGATAGCCTGTGTGTGGCTGTGGGGCAAAGGCGCATTAGCCTGGTGGGCGTGGAATGCATCGGACATGTTGCAGGTAATATTATCGCACTTTCAAACCACACACACACACACACACACACACACACCCAGTCCTTCGTTCTCCCCCAGTGCAGTGCGGTGGGCTATAAATCTTCACACAGCTTCATCCTGTAAGCGCACGGAAGATGGAATGGAGATGAGAGATGCATCATTCTGCTGCATGATTGATGCATAGCGCAAACCCATCAAGACGCAAGGCGGTGCATTCCAGCAGTTCCCCTTGGCCGGTTCCTGTTCCTGTGCCACCCCGGGCTCTCCCCTTTTACGCCGGCAGGGAAAGGATCGGTAAACAATAAAATTTAATTACATCTTGTCGCTTGTGCCGTTTGCGCGGCGCGCGGACGTGAGAAACTGTCGTGGACATGTTTCGCCCTGTACCGTGGCGTCGGGCTCTGTTTGTTTGGGGGTTTGCTGGGGCGGGTGATGCATTAATCCACCCACCCACCGACAGCGTCACAAGTCTGTACACAAAGCGTCCGGCGAAACCGAGCGCTGGTTCTAAGCCTACGGCCCAAACACCCGTACATCGTCCCGTGGCAAGCAAGCAAACGCTAACGCTCCCGTGGCTTACTTCAAAAACCCACCGTAACCCACCACTCTACACTTAACCTTTGGCTTCCCGGTTCCTCCCCATTGGTGTTCTTCCTGTGTGCTATCTTACAGTTTTCTCCATGCAGCATTCACTCACAACAACAACAAAAATGCACACACAAGATGAATGATGTTTGGACGCGGTTTAAGTCTCCTTCTTTCTCTCTCTCTCTCTGTGTTTTTATTTAGCTCCTCCATCCCTGGCCCGCGGTTTTGTAACTTGAGCGCATCCTTGCTGTTGCTGTTCGGTGGATGAGCTCACAGACGCTCCATAATGCGGGAGCGACAAACAAGCCTGCTCTGCTGCGGTTTGTATGGCAATGCATCATGAAAAGAATGCCATTAGTGTACGCAAGGGAACGCGACATGCTCCGGTTCGCTTTTCCCGAGCGCGACGGAGGATAATGGGGGTAGGCCGTTCGCTTCAAAAGGAATGCTGTTCGTCTCGGCCGCCCACTGTCGGTATCCTTTTGGCCAGGTTCCATTTGCTTGCCAGAGCGCGTGGAACCCGTCACGACCATCGAGCATCCTCGGGGTCTGACGACAGGATCGCGCGGAAGAACAGGGCGGATTAACGCTTTTCATTTATGGCTGATAAAGGTTGCGCCTGTCCAGACTGTGTTGACGCTGTTTTATAGTTATCAGAAAAAAGGGTTAATGAAGGGTTAAAGCAAGGAGAAAACATGCATCCCGGAGAGCTTGTCTTGTGCTGCCATTAGTATTAGTATTGGCATTTTATCAGTTTCATATAATCAGTAAAATAGATCAATTTTGTTTAAAGATAGCATTCAGTCTTTTAAAATGTTTATTCTACTATGCTTTATTTTGTATACATTATTCATAAGCATCTTCTACAAAAAAGGAAATTCAATTATAGATGCCGTGAAAAAAAAACAACTAAAAATAGATCCTTGTGATGGAATAAACGACCCCAGTGAATTAAATTAATTATAAATAGACAGGCTCAATAATAACTATATTATTTAAAGAACTTCCCTCGCTGGCGTTGGAGCATCAATCAGAATAGCTCCATATTTCACACTGAATTTCCACGAATCGAACCCCCCCCCCCCTCCCGTTTGCTATCAAACCATCACAACAACAGCAACAAAAAACTGTTACGATCGTCCTCGGCGAAGCTTATCGAGGGTTTTGTAAACTTTTCTTAACGAACCGGGTCGGAAAACATCAAATAGGATGAGGTGGGTCGTACCGCACGCACAGCTCACTTCACGCTTCTATGGGATTGTCTGGTGAGCGAGGCTGTTGGTGGCTCCATGGCATCCTCCACAGAAGGATGGATTATCCTTTTAAACGAAATTAGATGATCTATTTATATTGATTTTGCGAAAAGAAAAAAACACATCAACCCACACCCTCCGACGAGTGCTACATCGAAAATCGCTTACGCTTGGAGGCAAAAAAATGGAAGCTCTGACAGGAGAAGCAAAAATATGGTTACGGCTCATTTCTTTCCGGTTTTCCGGTACAGGCAACGAAAAAAGTATATCCTGTTCAAACGATGAAAAGCATGAGCAGAAAAGTAACAACACGAAAACCAAGAAGTTTGACTATTTCACTACCCAACGCCCCAGCCTATCGGTCAATGATTCACTCTTTTTCCTTTTTTTCACTCCGACACCGAACAATGAACTAACGCACCTCGCAGCAGACGACGAAGAAGGCTCGCCGAGACGCACCCCGGGGCAATAAATCTTAACACTCGAGCCACCCGAGAGCTAAACCCAGGGCGGGTGGTGCAGTGAAGAAGCGCACAAATTCGAACCTTTTTTTCTGTCGAATGCTACCCCCAAAATCGAGTGAGCTTTGCCGATTGATCGGTGGATCCGGTTTGGCTGCAAAGGTTTACCCAAAACAACTGGGACGGCTCTTGCGAGAAGGAAGGTGAAAGGATCAGGGCGTTTAAATGTTCATAAATCATAATCGTTCGCATACGTCTTCCGCAACGAGGTGTCCGCAACCTTCTAGCCTCCCGCCAGCACCCGGTGCGGGCTTGTCTGATTTACAACCCACAGCCCCAAGTTCAAAACCCTCCCCGGGATGGGTTTGATTAGGGGCGGACCAGACCGTCAAGCCTGTGAAGCCTGAGCACCGATTCTGGACGAACAGCGTCCCAACCCGACCCGACCCGAGCTGGTGGGCTAGTGCCCGTTATCAACTTAATTAATCATGCGTTCGCTTCAACGGCCGACATTCGTGTCCTGAAGCCGTCGTCGTCGCCCTTGCTGCACCGTTTCCACACCCCCACTCGGAATGGACGATTTTGCTGGAAATGGATTCCATTAGCTAAAACACATCCGCACATCGTGTTTCAACCCGCCCGGGGCTCGGGTCTCTCAGAACTGTCCGACTGATAGCTAAAAGGAGGACCCTCCCTGCCTCTACGCAACCTCAAGCTCCTCAAACAACTCGTTTTTTTATTGAAGTCCTAGTATTCAATTTACAAGAAATAAGGATTATCATGATAAGGCGTAGTGATTCTGCTGGAATCTAGATTCTTGTTGGCAGAACATGTCATCGGGCAGACTTCAATCAAAGCTCCACAGTTTCGAGAAAGCCATTGTGAAACAGACGGCCACAGCCAATAAACGTTTATACCGACTTCACAACCCCGATCCGATTGCCAATAAACCCAAAATTAGGCGAATATGTTCGCATCCCGCTTTCGGGGACCTCGGGACCGGTCGATCGTATCCGTTCAGCGAGTTCATTTTGAGGAAATTTCTCAATGTGCCCAGCAGCGTGTGGCAGTGACGGTGTAAATGGCATATTAGAACGAACTGGCACCGTGTGTAATAGCTGGTGCTTCTGGCAGTGAACTGGTTGATTGATTTTATGGCACGCCTGTTGTGAAGGTGGCCAGTCAGTTCCCTTTTCTGCGTGATATAGCTCCCAGTTTTATCGCATAGCGTGTCCCAGGAATGATGGATGCGTTTGCCGGCCCGGGGCAGGAAGATCCTTCCCATCTCTCTCTCTCTCGCTGAGGAGGGACCGCTCCCATTCCAGTGATGATCGATGATGTAAATCAAGGGAGTAAAAACACACACACCCGATTCGAAAGAGGACGCGAAAGAGTTGAGGAGCATCACGCAATAACGAAGACATATGTGGCTGATGGCACCTTGGCTGGGAGTATCTCGTAACCCAATCGGTTGGTCTTTGGAGAATCATTTGAACATCAGTCAGTCTGTCTCCCACTGGGAAGTGTTTGCAAGTAAGCTCGCCCGTTTACGAGCATTCGGGACGATATAATGGGTTGGTTTTTTGGGGGGTGGTAAAACGGAACGACCAACGCAGGATGGCGCCATCGAGCTAGAAGCTGGGCGCCCATTAAAAACTGCCATAAACGGTAATTTTATCTTTTTCAAGTATGTATCGCTTCTTCAGGGCCTTCAAAGCATTGGGCCGGGCAATGGCAGGGCAAACAACCGGCTACGATGTCCTCGATGACTCATTAATGGACCATTAAGTGAAATTGAAACATTCAAAATGACAACCGCGCTATCTATGTAGGGCCCCTTCCATCTCCACCGGGCCGCTAGGTTCTAGCTTGTTTGGGTTTGTGTTTTTGCCTACCACTGCATAACAATAGGGCGGCCGTCTCGTAGCACCCGTCGAGGTTAGCCTCCCCGTCGGATGATCATTAAGGCTTCCATAGGGGGGAGGGACCCCTTTGAATGTGCGCTTTAAATCCGCTTAAACAAATCAAAACCATTTCGACGGAGCAGCTAATCTCGTTAGCGGGGCTTAACCTCGCCGGCGTGGAGTGGAGTGTCACGCTTTACCCCAACGGCAGTGGGTCGGCAGAATCGCGCGAACGACCCTCCACAACTACACCCTTGTGGTTCGTTTTTTGGGGGGGCAAGTTGGAAGCTTGTTGTGATCGATTGATTTGATTAACCGAGTGAGCTGGGCGATTGAGAGTCTGAAAAGGGACGAGGCCGGGTTCCAATGTTACAATCTCCTTGCAGGCGCCGACCCGATTATCGTCTCAAGTGGGTGCCTTTTCCTCGCCCGGTAACTAGGCTGCGTCAGTTACGCACCCACAGCTTGATACGACTAACGTGACGTGTAGAACAAATTGGCGATGTGAAATTTGTTTACCCTCCCCCGCCGTCTCGATCTTGTTTGTGCCCAAATTTACACCATTTTGCGATACCGGAGCGAACGAACGCATCGAATGAGTGCGCTTGTTACATCAGCACGCTCAGGCCGCTTGCGCTACGTGTATATTGTGCTTGTTTGCGCTCCCTGGCACAGCAACGTAGTAAACGCAATGTAGCCAAACAGTGCCGTTAAAACGATAGCAAATTAAACATTAAATTAGCCCTTTTATCCTCCGAATGTTGTCACAAAATCGACACCGAGGGAGCGCTCATTGGCCTGGTGCTATTTTCCGTTTGGCACACACAAAACACAATCAGAGCTGTGTTTGGACATGGTGATACCACGCACGGGTATTTCGAGCCCGGCCCGAACTGTTTGCTTTTCGATTGTTTCTGGTTGACCGATTGGTTCGGTCTGCGTTACAAATGCCGCAGCTTAGCGTGATCGACACGTAACGCTAAGCGTCCCGGAGCGGTCAGAAAAGATGCTACACCTTCCCGTGAAGTACCCGTTGGCCCGTGGCCGGGCGAACGAGGTTCGAAATTACACCACCGTGATGAGGGGAGTCGGGTGTGTTCCGTGGGAACACATTGGTTCGATGAAAACGTTCGTTGGGTGGGTGGTAGAATTTACGATGCGGACGCGAATCATCAGAATGAACGCATTGCGACAAAGAACCGACCCCAAGCGGTCCAGTTCACCCGAAAGGGGTTCGCTGTCTCCTTCCGCCGTGGTGCAATCGTGGTGCAAGGGTGATATGCGCGGCGATGCAACCAAATGCGGAGAGTCGGATAGCCAATGGACTGAAAGTAAAATAAAAAATAAAAACTGCTGCCTGCACAGACAATTAATTGTTCTCGACAGGAAGATGTGGAAAACGATTCCATTCGGGTCCTGTCTTTTTTTGGAGAGGTTTGAGAGACGACCACTGGGGACCGAACCGGGGCAGCGGGGTTTGCGTTAGCAAATGAATAAATAGTGAGCGCAATTATGTTGAACAGCTCGTGCGATGTGGCTGGCGGCACAGTGAATTAGTTTGACGCCAGCAGTATGTCTTTCTGCGGCTTTGGTGGCCGTTGCGCTTCCAGCAGTGGTACCAGCGATAGGGCACCGCTGTGCAGGCAACCGTGATTGCAGAACCTGGCTAATTGGTTTCAATGTTGGTAGGGAGTTTTCTCCGAATGTAATGCTGAAGGTGTTTCGTTGAATGAGCGTTTGACGATTGCGTTGTAACAAATTATTTAAATTAATTTAGGGATTTAAGAAGAAAGAATAATGTTAAGAATACTTCATTTCAGGATTGTAGTATTTAATTGAAAATGGGTTTAATGTTTTTGCAATGGATCAATAAACAAAACCAAAAAAAAAAATGTATAAAAAAAGGGCAAAATCGGTTGAGTAAAAGGATTCTCTATCTCAAATGTTATAAAAATCATATTCAAAGCCTCACAACCCGTCACAAAGAAATGTAATGTTTGCCAAAGCAATCGTGTTTCAATGTGCCTTAGGCAACTGCTTCCAACAACGTCATTACCTAAGCAAATCGCTCGTAATGACTCGTGTCACACCCGATCTGATCAAACGCTTTGTAGCCGGATCTTTTATTTGCCTCCGTATCAGATGCTTAACACAGCAAATGCTCAATCTGTACTATTTTACACCTGCTCCCTGCTCAACCTAAACAAACCAATGCCCATCACTCCAAACACAAAAGCTAAAAGCACAGTAGCAAAGTAATCGTTCAACAGCAGCAGCAGCAGCAGCAGCTGACGCGCACACGGTTACATCTAACCCCATTCTCTTACCCCGTCCGCCCATACATGCTCAGCACATGTGTGAAAATCACAACACACAAAGGTCCGCCGCCATCTCAAACGCTGCCCCGAAGACAAAGGGCACACCAAAGCACACAAAGGCAATCATCGCGGTCGCGTTTTACACCTTGCGCCCAGCAAAAGACACGCCGCGACACGGTTGACATGCACACGGGAAGACATGCCTCTGTCTGCCCCGTACCGATGGAAAAGGGTTTTGGGTGGTGTCTATGTTGCTACTGTCTGTCTGCCTGCCTGCCTGCCTGGTAGTTTCTCACCCGGTTGGAGGTTTTTCGCACGGCCAGAAGCAGCAGGTGGGAGGAATGTCCCGCCTGGTGTCCGTTAATGAAATCCATTTCCAAAAGTGCCCCCCGCCTGCTGCAACCGATCTTGGGAGAAAATTGGCATAATAGAGTAAGTGTAATAGTCGCCAGCCGGTGCACGGAAACGTGCATGCATGCTAGTTTATGCGACAAAACAGCGGGCGGACGAAACCATGTACACGGCTATTGTTTTGGCACATGCACACGGATTAGGACAGGCGGGCTATGATGCTCTTTTGTTTGCACGGCCCGGCGTGTGTCCCAATTGTCGCCACATTCAACTGCTGGCAGCGTCAACGTTCTCTCATCGTGCCGCATGTGGCTGACAAAGTTCACGCATGTGCGCATGCTGAGTGCGAGCATGGAGGAATTGAATTCACAAAACTGTCAGCGTGTTGTGTGAGCGCTTTTTGAGTGAGTCTCGCCCGTACCCACCACACGACATGCGACAATGGTAGCTTTGCTGATCAAACAAAACTAATCTCAGGTTGTGCCCGGCTTACACCGGCTCGGCACAGAATGGACGGGAGCGTGCACTATCTTTTCGAAGCAACAACAGAAAAATGGACTTTTATAACACTTTTTTGGCGGGGAAAGGTAGCGCAATGCTGAGCATCACGGCGAGTTGTAAAAACGGCATGCAAGTGGCTCTGTCTGGTCTCTGTCATAAGTGGTTGCAACAAAACGGATGCACACACCATCCCGTCGCAATCGGATACCAGGCGTGTGTGTGTGTGTGTCCTCGGTCCAGTTCTACAACCGAGAGTTCCGAGAGTGCTACGA
Organism: Anopheles merus; assembly: GCF_017562075.2. Lineage (NCBI taxonomy): Eukaryota > Metazoa > Arthropoda > Insecta > Diptera > Culicidae > Anopheles > Anopheles merus. Next base: position 45,552,075 of record NC_054083.1, on the reverse strand, counting down.
TAGAAACATTCGTATGCTGATTAGTTCGTTTGTCGACAGAGGTGAGCTTGTCTGTGCATTCCATTCGCACCTCATCTCAGGTGCATCTCAGCACTCCACTCCCCCAAAACACGTAGAAAGCCTGCTCAAGTTCCTCTCACACGATCATCCTACCCTCCGAAATGGTCCCCGCTGTTGATGGTAAAGGGAGCCCGGAGCGTCCTTTTCGATCGCTGGAGTTCAAGTGCATTGCGCTCTTGCATGCCCACACGGAGTGTTGTGCCGGAGGGGTGCAGCAGCAGCAGCAGCAGCAGCAGCACCGCACAATACTTTTAGCATAATGAACGCCATTGTTCCGTAACGAACCTTGCGGTGGATTTTGTGAGTGTGTGACTGTGTTTTTTTTTCGTGCCCTTTTTGTTGGTGAAAGAAGCGATAGTGTCGAGGAAGCAGAAAGCTTAACCCACGCGGCGAAAACTCTCCTGCCCCGTTGACTTCATACACTTCATACACAGTGAGTGTGTGTGTCTGTATTTGTTCGCTTTTCTTTTACGTCTGTAGGAATGATAAGGGGAGTTTGGGGCTTTTTTTAGGTCCTTTGCTTCTTTGCTTAACAGCGTAACCATTGTAGAATGAACGTTAAATTTTCATTGAGAGAACCACACGTTGTGAACGGGAGGGACATTTTTGAAGCGAAACGCCAAAAGTGGGATAAGAACCAACAAAAAAAAAACCGTTTGCATGCTGAAATCGCAAAAGCTTTTGTTGCGGAAAATGGTAACCCGTTAGCCTTTTAAGCTTTAGGCAAGGGCGAGGCTGGATTGTTTGAAATGGAATTAAAATGGACAAAGAAGGGAGAAAGAAAGAATGGCGGGGAATGATAAAGAGAGGGCAAATGCTTGTGCAAAGGGTTTGATCAAACATTGGTTCGCGAAAGGTTTGGTGCAGGCCGGGGAAATAGAACAATGAGTTTTATTTGTGACTAAAACGAGCAATATGCATTTTTTTTTTGGTGCCGACATTCAGGTGATAAAAAATGAGTTCAAAATTGGGTGTGAGTAAGTAGATGAGAACAAGTTTTGCTTAGGGTAAGGCAAAATGCAATAGATGGCGCTGTTTTGTTGTGCAATGTGTCACTTATAGCGTTAGTTAGTAAGTAGCTTCAACCATATTTCGATGGAATTTGTATCAAATTGATTCATTTTTAAAACAGTTTTGATATTCACTTGAGCTTTTGGTGAATTTTGTTTAGTTCTGAGTTCTTTTTTCCTTCAAAATGTCAAAACAAGTACATTTTCTCTTATTTGAGTGCACTACATTGTTCAAATCGCATCCTTTCCTCCTCACAAACGACAAAATCGTGCAAAACCCATTACCCAAAGCTAAGGTAACACATTCTACCTATCGTTTGCAATCGCAATTTAATTTAATGATGTTATTTCTTAAGTGCAATGGCAGTATCATCATCGCCATTTACCATCCCATTTGTTGGCCGATTTTATGCAATCGCGCAAAGTTTTCCGGCGCTTACGATTACATCATAACAGTTCCGCGCTGCTCTGAGTTTGTTTCCCCCCAGCCCCTCAGCAGAACGCCAGTTCTGCTGGGTGGCATTTGTATCGTTTTGTACACTGATACTGTACGTTACGTTTTGTACACTGACTAAGCTTTTCCCGTGCCTTTTCCCTACACACATACACAGGGCCAGTGTGCACATTGTTTATCGCACTATGTGATCAATTGTTTATTCAAGTGTTGGCTGCTCCGTCAATTGTGGCTTCATGGACTTTACGCCCCAAAAACTGCAAAACACCACTGGCATAGGGCGTAACAGAAAAAAAGCAATGCCCACTGGGCTATCAAACCGACAGACAACACAGCACGATTGCTACACACGAGAACTTTTCCCATTAACCTTTCTCACCCTTGCAGATTTGTGGCTGTGTGTTTCGTTGCTGTTTCCGTTCCGTTCACCTTTCTTCCTTTTGTCACCCCGCAGGCTCGCGTATAGCAAAGCGTTTCGGGGAAAAAACCGCGTGGAAGGTTTTGGACACCACGGTGTACCTGCCGCTCCGCTTTGTTTCCTACCCATTTCCCCTTTTCTTGCGAAGAATGATTTTGTAAAGTTTTCCCATTGGTGTGGTTGTGTTTTTTGTTGTGCATTTTTCACATTTTCACTCTACTTCGCTGGGGGTTGGTTTGCTCCTCGCTAAAGTGGCAGCACCTGTGGCAAGTTCGACAGCATGTGGTTGCAGTTTTCCATCAATCCATGCGCACACATACACCAACGCTCCTTGAGCGCGCACCCGCGTCCCATCCGCCTGTGAATGCATTTGAATCCCATTCGAACGGAATGCCGATTGCTAAAAGGGTGCAAAGGAAGTACAACACAGAAAAAAGGGTGGAAAGAAAAAAAAACCCCTCACACCAAAGGGAAAAGTAATCGCTGCATTGAAAACAACAACTTTTACTCGTCCGTTCTTTGGCCGATGGGAACAGCAAACGGGCGAGCGCCACGTCTTGTGGTCAGAGAGCGAAAGAGTTTCAGCCGGCATCGACACAGGGCTACAGTCTACCACAGTGTGATGGAGCAGGCTGGAGGCCAACTTAAATTGATTAAAACTCTCCGGCTCATGCTTGCTCCACGGAGAGCGACCCTTCCACAGACCACTCCGCCGAAGGTTAGTTATGATGTGAAAATGGGGGAAAAGTTTTTCCGCGAAAAACCCCATTCCCGCAGCAAAACAAGCGGCCAGATGGAACAAGCACATCCAAACCGTTGTGGGACGTGCGGGAGTAGCCTTGGAATTGTAACCCGCTGCAGCAGGTGAAGGATCTTCAACCCTGGCAGCTGCAGCACGTGGGGTGCAGGAAAAATAGTGAAAAATCATCGCGAGTATTGTAGTGGTGGTGGCAGTGCCTTGCCCAGTTTGCATCGCAAGGATGGACCAGGATTAGCATTCTGCTGTTGATGAGCTTTGGTTTGCTGCGGCAAGGTGGAAAATCGCACCATGGGAAAAATGGGATTGTGTGAAATCCCTGTTTTGCAATTGTGCTAAATAAATCAGGGCAAAGTTTTGCTTTCATGAATGCATGAATATGTAAGGGAACGATATGTGAGCTGGGAATTGGACTGTTGTTTGGGTGTTTCAAACCAAAATAGACAACGTTTGGGGTGATTTTTTGCCAGATTTCAGAACCTCTAGCTTTGAATCGTTTGCGGAGGAACAGCGAAGGTTGTGAGCAGTTTTTGTGTGATTGAATTTGCTTTGTATTATCAAATTCAGAGCATCTTTTTAGCCTTTAGTTATGGAGCAAACTACCTTGAACCTCAGAATCTCCCTAGCGTTCAAACAGTATGGGAAATATAACTTGTGCACAACATCTCCCCCGTTGGCATAACCCACTTTCATTGCCCATAGTGCCCGTAGCCTTGGAATGGAAAGTGTAGGGATTCGCTTAACTTGAACGAACGTTGCTTCTTGCCTATTCCCATTCATTTGCTCCCCTTGCTAAACTGTAATCCTCTTGCGGCAATCCACGGTATGGGATCAATCTAGTAGTGCCACGTCCGTGTGTTCCAACAATGGTCAAACTTCCTCTAGACAGCTGCAAAACCCATTACACTTCAAACCAGCCGTACCCTTCCGGAGGCTCCGAGCCGTCTAATTGAACTGTAGCACGCGAATTGCACGTTTTTTGGAACGCCCCGCCTGCAGGCTTGTTGAAAGCCGCTCAAACAACGCAGCATTTTGTGTGCTGTCTTCACAGTTTTCCATTTCGAAGAGCCACGGTCCTCCCCGGATGGTTGAAGGTCCAAGTCTCCTTTGGACTCTTTTTTTTTGTGGGTTGACCTTCTCCTCTAAACCCTCTAACAACTATCATCAACACCAACCGCATCTTCACCATCATCATCATCATTTTCACCAAAGCGGTCATCCACCAACCTGGGAGGATCTGCGAACTCGCGATCGGAAGAACGTGACCGATCGGACAAAACGCGCAGGAAGCGAACGAATGCCCAAGCGCCCACCCCCCCTGGTGTTGCTGCCACACCATAAACGGGGCAGTTCAAAATCGTGATCGGAAGATGTGTGACCGTGAGCGCCTGAAAGGCCGGTCCGGCATTGCTCCGGAATGGGAAAAATCTAATCAACACCCAGCCACCCCGCCGTAGCCACCATAGAGCACCCATAGAGCCGGAGCGTGTGAGATGAGATGCAGTCGTTCAAATGGTTGAGTTGAGTGCTTGGTGCTTGCTACCCCGTGCTTCTTTATGCCCCATCTCTGCAGACCTGCTCTGCACGATCCGCCTCGGTGCAGATCGATGGGAAAATTGGATCGTTTGCGTAAACGCTGCGATGTGTCTTTACCACCGAGCGATGGGAGGGAACCGGTTGAACGTGTCGTCGTCGTGCCGGAGCTTAGCTCTTTTCTTCTCCCATCAGCTGCGTCTCCATTGCCAGCTTCCCACAGCCAACAGTACACCCGCTCGAATCACTTTATAGGATATGCTTCCAAGAGAGCACCAGTACAGTACGAACAAAAAACCAATGGGAGAAAGAAAATAAAAGCACCCATTGAAGGTGTCGAAGGGCGTCCAATGTTATGCAAATGCTATTGACGCGACACCGACACTACATGGTGGAGTGTCTTGCGCCGCGCGCCCGAAATGGAAACCTCCAAAAATGGGTTGGCTTCGTGTACCTTCCCAAATACCTGCGGAATGGAAGAAAAGCATCCAGTGGGGTGGCGTTTCCAGCGCCAATAAAGAGTGAAGTGGCCCTTCTCATGTACCGCGTCGTCAACGCGAGCTCCCAGCAGGAAGATAATACTCTTTCTTCCATTTCCATACACCCCGATGCGGCGGTACGAGCGACATGAAAGGGCGTCTATTTGTAGGTCTAAACCTTCCCGACGCATTGTGCCGGAAAGGCGGTGCGATTATTGTGCGAGAAGAAGTCGTGTTTGTGGTAGACGTTGATAAAAATAGCACAACAGGGCGAGGAATGATAACGTAATTTGCTCTCGTTTGCTTTTGCTGGGGCCGTGCCGGGATGTGACGCAACCGTACCGCATCCGTAATTAACGACCACACAGGCTCGTCAGCGGCCAGCTGGCTGTTGCTTCTTTCGTTCTCTCTCTGTCTGTTTGCGTCCCTCAGAATCATGTAGGTTGATTATTGTAATATATTAATATTATCCCTTCTGTGGTTGAGCTGCTTGATGGTGCAATGCCCCGTAAAATCCCTAGTGTATGCAGACAGATAGAGCAAGAGCACAGAAAGAAACGAACTAGTCGACGTGCAGTGAAGATCACGCCAACTAATAGTCGTTCGTGGACGGACTGTTCCAATGTCTGCAAACGGCCACCACAACAAACTACGGAGACGATCCTCCCTCCCGAGTGAGCATCCCGCTATTATCTTCATGCGCCCATGATAAAGCCCCACAAAATGACAGCCTTTTGAATAATCGTGGAACATAGAACAGTCTGGCCGCTTTCAAACCCGCGCGCGGTCATTGGACTTACTTGTAATCGATAGCCCCCTGTGAAGAGACATCGGCTAGACGCGCTGATATTGCTGCATTAGTCCGTGGTGCATCAGTGCATCGGGGTGCAATGGCGTGGCCGGTGCAAAACGATGATGATGATGATCGTTGGGCTGGGTACGGGGCCAGAAGCGTACCTTTAATATGCAAATCACAGACATTCGCTCGTTGGGCGATGAGTGATTGCTGTCATTAGTCTTTGGGTGCGATCGGAATGAAGATCAACCTGCCGGCGGAGCGGTGCGATCGGTTGCTGGACACGACTGCGTCTTACTGTCTGCGGTTGGTTAAGCGCATTACGAAGGTCGTTGACATGTGCACCGAGTGGGGGAGAGTGTAACGGAGTGTTTGAAGTTCTGAAGGAGGTGTTGATTTTCCGGCCCCGGTGAGAAGGTGGATGCTCTCTCGAGTGAATTGATTAGATATTATGATGAATCGTCTGCCGCACTGTCAGTGGTATGAGAAGAGCTCTTCGTTTAATAAGAATGGATGTTTATACTTTCAAATGGAATACTTGTAACGCGTCTGATAGTGCTTTCTTTTAGAGCACTATCTGTAGTATTTCAATGGAACTACTTCTTGATGCCTTCATTACTATTAAATGCAAAGATGTTTGAGTTGATTTAAAACAATTATAGACATTCTCTTCGTAAAAAGAACACAGTCACTAACCGTCTTTGCATCTAGCGACCTCTGTCGTATTTTTATGACACTACAAGCGTGCATATTCGCACGATCTTCGGCAAAATATCTCGATATAAAAGTATTTATTGCATGAAAGAACCATATTAAACACACAATAAATGACAATCAGAATTTAAATACAGCGTGTCAGCTGTAAAGCTTAATAAACCACCAAATAACCACCAACTCAGCAAGGAAATACTATTATCCTAACGCGTTCCATTCACGCTTTCACCAGCAACCCTACTCTGCTGCGTGTGATACGCAAAGCAATTTAATAATAAATCAAATTTATGATGAAAAGTATGGTTTAAAGCAGAATATATTACTACCACCATGCAGCACCAGCCACGGGACGCATCCTGCGAGAACGCTTTAGTGTGTTCGTATAGCTGTGTGTAGTCCACAAACGGGTACGAGTCTCTGCAGAGTAGTCAACACTGACTCACACACACACACGCAAGCACCCCCGGTAGATGAATTAATTAGATAGACCGGGCATCGTGCCGGTACAACCCACAGCAACCGAACCGTTCCCTCTGTGCCAGTGCAGTAAGCACGTGCACGCCGCTGTCTGTGGTAATGATAATGCGCCAGCACTATCAACTAGCCGAGTGGCCCGTTCACCACCGCCGCCACCACGTTCCCCAGGAGACTGAGTACAAAACTGGCAAACCGTTTTATTTGCCTTTACGATGTAACGTACCTGACGCACTCGGGTGGTGTTTTTCTAGGTGTACATGTGTGCAGCCGCCTTGCGCAGCAGCCTGGAACACCTGGAACACAGGACACCACACAGGATGACAGGATTTTAGTCAGCTCGTAGTTCCCCAACCGATGAAACTCCACCCCTAATAGAGCAGTGGTAGAGCAATTTTATTGCCCTTGATATTTTTATTGCACCTATTTGTGAAGCCAACACACAACGGGAAAGCTTGTTAGTCATTTGGGCGTCCTGACATGCTGAGGAGCCGGGAAGGGCGTACTGATGAGTCACAGTTTTTATTCCACGGGAGTGTGGAAAGCCAGTCCCGGGGCGTTTTTTGGCAAGCATCTTGATTGCGGCGGAAGCTAACACAAGCTCTTTTTTGCAGCGTCTTCTTTCGTTACACTTTTCACCCGCAGATTGGATCACTTTTCTGTTGCTGTTGCTCTGCCACATGACAGTTCTATTAAAGTCACACCCCAACGTAACAAACACACACACAAGCAGGCGGAATGGTTGAGCAGCAGAGAGGGAGAATTTTAATTATAACAAACCATGCAAAGCGTGTCCTGTTTTTCCGGAACCCCTTTCGCCATCTCTAACCTTCTGCCTTCGGTGGTCGGTGAGCCCTTTTTTCGTCCATTCTGTCACACAGCAAGCAAAAGGCAGTGGAGGCGAAATGGGGTAAAACTTTTCAAATCTACACGCGAAATATCTTTCGTCCTTGGACACACTATATAACTTTCCTGGTTCGGCGGTAGTAGTGGCCGGATGTGCCACAATTTATTATCCGACGTTTGCATCTCAACTCTATTACACACCCACCGAAGTGGCCATGCCAGTGGCAAAGGGGAAAGGTTTCCTGTGACTGGACCATGTTATCAAATTGGTAGCAAAAGTTAAATTGGAATTTATTCAGTGGTGAGGCAGGACAGGCAGAACGGAGAAGCAGTTGATCTTGCCCCAAACCAAAAAAAAACCCTTTCAAAGCCTATTTGCGGATAAACTCGTAATTGAGGTTGAGGTAAAGCGTAAAGTGAATTCCCATGGTAGACACACACAGACACTACCACACAGGGAGTGACATTTTGCAAAACCAATAATCCATCGATGGTTTGGAATTGCAAATGGTAAATTGTAACTCCCGGTCGTCCCCCACGCTTCGGTTCGGTTTTGCGCGATTATTCAATTTAATTTACGACACTTTTACACTTTGCCCGAGCCAGAAGGTTCCGCCGGAAGCTGGCACCGTTGAGGCGCAATTGAATGATGCCTCATCCTTTCCGCGGTGAAGCACAGTTGCACAGCTCCCCGCCAGGCATGACCAGGGAGTCAGGGGGAAAAGCTAACGAGTTGTTGCCTTTTTGCCAGTGTTGGCCGCTCTCTCTCTTTCTCCGCTCCTTCTACCGGTGGGAATATACGTAAACGGGATGGGTAAGCGGAAACAAGGATGTGGCTTTGCTGCGTCGGTTTGTCACAAACTCTCCCTTTTTTCTTCTTGGCAATTCCTGGGATTGGGTTAACACTTTTTCCCATTTCCTTCAAAATGCCACCAGTTGTTGGGGCGGAAAAACGCGGTGCGTGGGGGGTTTTGGTGTAAGTTTTGTTTGCCGATGTGTTTAGCTTTCGCTCTCTGTCTCACTCGGTGACGCTCTCATAAGGTGCTTTGTGCGCTTGTTGTCGCTGTACGTCGGTAATGGTTGCAGGAGCAACAACAAAAAAAGGGAGGATTTCCGCTACCGCTTTACCATCTTCCTGTCGACATACATACACAACCACCACCGCATAGCTTACTGGAACCGGAAAAGAGTGCGGAAAGAAGTTTCCCTTCAAGTTGTTGCTCCTTTTTTCTGCTGCTGCTGCTGCTGCTGCTGCTGCTGCTGCTACCGTCCCTTCAAGCTCGGGGATGTGAAATAGAAAACAGCCACGACAGGATGGAGACGAAATAAAATAATAACGAGGAAAACAACCGGCGAGTGGGTGAGAGCTCATAAATCCTTAATGTGGTAACCGGTAACTGCCGGACACTGTGTTAACCTTTTCCGCCATCCACCACCACCACTACCGAGCTTTCCTACTTCAAAGGCAAGTGGTCGGTTTTCTTTTTCGGGAAGGACCAGTCCAGTACATATAGCGCCATTTTGCGCTCCCGATGACGACCTGCTGCTGCTGATGATGATGTGCAAATCCCGACCTCACTTGGAAGCCTTTCAAATCATGCCGTAGTTTATTACCATTTTACCTGGCGGGGTGGTTTCGGGATAGACCTGGAACTACATGCCAAGCATTTACTTCCAGCTCCAGAGGGAGTAGAAATTGTCCTTTGATTTTCGTGCCGTTTTTTTCGAAGCTCCAAAAATCATAAACAGGTTTAAAAGTCATGGGCTGGGACAACACAACCGTAGCGGACAAAGAAAGTTGTTGCTGAAACTTAACTTTAGTCCCTTTTTTTTGGTTGATGGATACAATCAAAAACGCTCCACTTTGGGTCCGAAATAACCAAAAGAAAAAGTGAGGTTTAGTTTTTCTGTTTTGTTTGCTATTTAGAGTTTAAATTTTCCTATGAACTTCATTACGATGTACGACTGTACGGGAAATAGAGCCACACATCAAATTGTATGCAAAAGGTCGGATTCATTTCAGCACAAAAAGGTCCCGTAGCCTCAGGTGAAAGCTTCTATTTCTCAGATAGTACTAATCGTATCGCTTGTACGGGCTACAGAGCACTCGGAAAGGATCCCGTGTACCCGGGTACCCTTTTTTTTAATGGATACGGGTGTAAAAACCTAAACTAAAGCAATCAACGTGGCCAAGCGGTACGGTACGAAATCATGATACTAGCTCGGGCCGGAAATTGAGTTTGCTCGTGTGATAAAGCACGGAACAAGAAAACGGCAACTAATCCGCACGTGGCCGTTACTCTTTGGTGCTAACAAAAGGACATTCTTACGTGAAATTCCAGTGCGGGTTGTAACAGGGTCAGGGAAAGAGCAGAGAGGAAGTGGTGAACAAAATGGCTCTAGATAAACTATCTCATTCCTTCTGTTTTCTCCTATCGGATGCTAGACAGATACATTGCCTTAATTGAACCCCTGTTTGTGCGATTTGTTCAGCGGAAGCAAGCTAGGCTACGAAGCGATAACCGTCTACATTCCCATCAACACACAGACACACAAACAAACGAAACATTCAAAATACAAAACGCTCGAAAACAAATCCGTTAACGCCATGCCCTATCTATCTTGAGGCCTTTTTTTCGGAACGGCCGGACACGGAGACGGTTTCGCAGCCAGTTTCAACACCCGAAATCTCTCTCCAAATCGAGTTATTTTGATCAAATTTTCGACGGAAAAACACAGGGCCCACAGTGTGCTTTGGCGCTTGGTTTGTTTTCCCGCCAGAGGGCGCCGTTACCGAAACTAAACTCAATTAATGTTGATTGAAGTTTTTCTCGGAATAAAAAAAAAACAGGCACCGGTGTGTAGAAGGAGGTGTCCTCGGCAAAGATAGGTCGGAAAATTTCTTCAAACACCTTCACTCACACACCCACACAGCGTCTTATCTTTCCGTGAGCGAGTGTAATATCCTGTTGAATGTGGTACATTAGATGTGTGGTGTAGAAGAACCCGTGTCGTGTGCAAGAAACCCAGCGTCCAAAAAAAACCCGCTAAAGAAGGTGTACGAAGAAGGTGAATAGGCACCGCGGGACATAATTTCCTTAATCGATCCGTCTTCTTATTTTTAGGCGGACCACCGGTGTGTGTGATACCGCTGGGCTGGGAAATAAACATTTCACGGACGGACGGGGTTTGAAGGATCGTCCAAGAAGACGACTTACTCCAGCGTGTAGTGTACCTCGGGGGTAGCTTCAGGTCGGTTTCAGGTAATGTTTCTGTAGAATGGCCCCGGTGCTTGTGTGAAAGCGTTCCAGGAACGCAGAGAGTCATTTTTCCTAGGTGAGGTTTTCTCGGCTGCTGTCACGCACGCAAGCTTCACAACCACCGTGCACACACCTTCACCATTAAGGTTAAGGGCGCAATGGCGGGAGCAGTAACGGGAGCGCTGAAATGAGTCTCCAAGGACGGGGGTTGCACAAGAAGGTGTATTTCACTCAGCCAAACAAGGAAGAAAGCGTACGGCCCGCAGCGTGCGAGGGAACACACGAGATTAATGACCGCGATATGTTCATTTATGCAACGGAGGAGAAGATGGTCCTGGACGTGGCACCCGTCAGCCACCATTACTCTAAGTCAGCAGTCAAATGAGACAAACGTCGAGGATGAGGGAAAAACACACCCATCCCCAGCCGGCCCGGTCGTCCCGAGCTGGATCAGCAAGCTCGGGCAAAAGCTCTATCCAGCTAGACGGCGGGAGTTTCCTGTAACCGTCAGGGTTTATGTTTCACGCGACGAGCGTCTTTTGCCGTTTGCGCACAAACTACGTGACACATTGCCGCATCGGCTGACAGTTGTGGATGAGAAAATTAATCATAATAGCTGCGACACTCCCTAAGCTGTTTTCTCTGTGCCGGAAAGTGTGCAGTTCCGGAGCGTGTTTGACTCGTCTGCTTTGAGTGAGGTATTTTCTTTTGTATATTTGTTTGATAATTGCGCGTGTAAAAGGATACTTGTTTGCAGGAATGTCAACTAGTGTGGTTAGGTTTGCGTAAAAGAAGCGCTTAAAATGAATGTTGTGGTCCCCTCTGAAGCGCATTATCAATTGCAATTTCAATTACAATTATGCTATCACAATTCAAAGGAATGCTTTTTTCTTAGGTTTGGCTGAAAAATGAGGCCAGAAGGGATCATGTTCTTGGGAATCTCAGTAGGACATTGTATTTCAATTACTTTCATAGCATTTCAATAAGGAAATTCGTTATAAAATCAATCTTAAACACATCAAAGATTTTGTAGCAAATTATTCCCAAAGCTCATTGCTCAAAATAGAAGCACAAAACACAAACTAACGATCACAAACTCTGCCACTCTGATGGCTCAAATTACAACGTACGCTTGATCCCATTCAACTAAAAATCGTACAATTCACACAATTCCCCATCTCCCCCCTTGGCACAATCGAAAAAAGGATACGAAAAATAATGAATTCTCTTCACAGTAGGTACATTAGCATGTCACAACCTTCAGCGGCTTAATTGTCACAGTAACGCACTGAAGCATGTATAAAAAAAAACGCGCTGAAAAATACGCTTTCACACCTTTCCAAGCATAAACGGATGATGAGGCAAAAACGGCACCTTTTGCACCATTAAGATTTGTCGTGATTTTCCCTGCCCACCACGGCATTCTGGCGCTTTCCGCCGTAACTAAAACACACGCTAGAATAATCTTCCCCCTCTTCCCTTACCCAAATTTCCCGGCCCGGGTGATGTTCTGTTTCTATGGAATTTCAGCCAGCTCGGTCGGTGTGCGAATGGTTCCGTTGTCAACAGCCGGGTTCTGCATTCAAAAGGCAGATTGCGTGCCGTCTCTCCGACACGTCACAGCATTATGGGGCAACACCTTCAAGGAACTGTCATCCCCGGGGCGGGTCGCACCGCCACGGTGGAAAGTCCTTGCTTTCTTTTCCTTTTTTTGAAGCTCATCATCCACCACGTGTCGCGAAGGAACAGGACGCGCGATGTGGTGATGATGATGATGGGCACGATGGTTGTCATATTTTGTCAGTGTCCCCAGACACTTTTTGCTTTTCGCACCTCCACACAAAAACCAAGCGTCGAAAGGAAAGTCAAGCGGAGCTGGTGCTTTTCTTTCATTGGCACGATTTTAGTAATCACTCATCCAGGAGGAATGCGTTCTCCTGTGGCTGTGTCGTGTTTTCGCGCAACGTTTGAGCGGAGATTGCAGGGAGAGAGACATAAGGTGTGTTGGAGTGGAGTAAGTGGAAGTAAGGTAGGTGATGATTTTTATGACATTCGCTCTGCCCGTTGGCGGGTCGTTGCGGCTCACATGAGTGGATCGTTCGCATGCCAACATTTATGCTTCGGTTGCTTTTATTTACCGCTTTTGATTCGAATTAATGATATGCCATTTGCTATTATTCGCCACACACACACACACACTCGGGAGGGGGCTCCGCTCATTCGTGAAGCATTCAGCCAAGGGCGACGCTTCAGCGGAGGAGAAAGAATGTCTTCTAGAACAAATCATCGTTCTCGAATGCATGGATTCAATTTTGGGAAATGATTTGTCTGGTTTTTGCCTTCGCAATTCTTTTAATTCAAACTTGCACGAGGTTCTCCATCTCTCCATGTAGCTTTCATTTTTTTATTATAGTATGGTACGCCAACAATACTAGCACCATCACATCCCAAAGGGAAAGCGCGCATGAATTCCTTCTTCCCTCCACTCTCACACACACACATACGTACAAATACGCCCGAAAAAGTAAAAGTATATGCCACTTGCTTACCTTTCGTCAAGTCACCGGAGCGGAGAAAATGGTTCACGCTGGGAAAAGTGTCGCCGTCGTCACCGTCTCCACTGCCTCCCCTGCCCGTGAGCTGCAGGACGCGGCTAACGAAATCTGTAACGAGAAGCAAACAAACTTTTGTAAGAGACATGCTACCACTAGCATTCGGTGAGGAAAAGTGCATTACGTGAAATGAAAGTCTCTTAACGGTGGCTGGCTGGGTGGCTTGGGAAGACCGCCGGGTGAACGGGAAACCCCTAGCGCGTGAACTTAGCCCCTGTTATGCGAGGTGCCAAAATAGATGACGCAGGGCGTAGCGAAAATGTGACGAGCTCCGGGAAGCTCCGGGAAGGTTGGTGCAAAAGTTCCAGCGCATTGTGACGGCGTTCTAATTTCGTTTGCTCTGTTTGCTTAATGTCAACCAATGGAGTCTCAAGCGCCGGCACAGCGATGGCGCGAGTGTGAAGGAGCAAACTTTGCTGATGGAAGTAAGTCGAAAATAAGTCTGCTATTTACCATAAAGAGCGCCCGGTGGGGAGGATTCTTTTTTCGTCCACCCCTCCCGTGTAGCAACGTGTTGAATTGTGTTACAAAGATAAAGAAAAGGTGAGTAGGTGAAAAACAGAAGGCAACAAGGGAGCTTTGGCCAACCATAATCACGTGGTAAGCCGCATTTACATTTGAGTTTATTTTGGCTCAACACGTTTCAAGTTTACACGGTCGTTGCGGTGGAGTAAAAATATTATTTTAATTTGATTGAAAAATCTACCTCTTAATTGTCCAATTGATGAGTGCTTTTTATCAATCAATGTTCAGAGCATTCAACAACACAACACTAATAAGCATTAAAAAAACACTTCCCTCATCACAGATTGTTCAGTGTTGTGTTTTATTGTTTTGCTTGCCCGCGAGAGTTAAATCTTCAATCGCCACCTTGAAAGCTCTTCCCACACTAATGGAGTGCTTCCCTACTTGAAACTTATTTTCCTTCTCAGTTTGTCCTTTTGAAACAATACTTCTCCCACCTACTGCAGCAAGACAAAAACAAAGAAAAAAAAACACCAATCACTGCCATCAAGTACTGCCACGCGTACGCGTCAACCGTTGGGCCGTCAAAAGCTCCCGTTGAAGGAGCCTCAAAACGGCGGGACAAGCCAACAATTGGCAATAATGGAAATGATTCCTTAAACTTCCGTTCGGTTCCGCCCCACTCTCTCTCTCTCTCTCTCTCTCTCTCACCCAACGACGCTCGACACGTGGTGCAAAAACCAATCCATTCCGCGCGACACACCAAACCGGCCAGAGGTGTAGAAAGCAATCAGTCAGCCACCCAGCCCCAGCATGGACCGTGCCTCACACAAAACCATCCCACCACCGATAAAGCTTTAATTGCAGGGAAAAGTTAGATTGACGATGTGTTTTTCTTTCCGCTGCTCGTCGTCGCCGCCACCACGCCTGTTGCTGAGTGGCAGCATCGAGAGGCATTAACGTTCTGGTCGCTTAACCGCTGTTTCGCTGCTGGCTTCCACTGTGGGCTGTGTGCGTGCAGTTGAAGCGGAAACGGAAAAGTGAAAGCATTTCAGGGTTATCTCACAACAAATACACTTTGTAGAAGCACATTAGACAGAGCATGTGAACCAAACCCCTTTTTCCCGCTTGCTGGCAAACGTCATACGCACACCAGCGTTGATATGTGTTTAACTTTGCAGAAGCCAATTTGTACGCGGCTAGGCTGGAAGCTGGTGGTGGTGGAGAATTGGGGAAAACAGTCCAACAGAGAGAGTGAATGAGCACAAAAAAAAACAACACTTTGAAGAAATTTCTCGCTACCAACATCCGTTCATCCTTTTTTTCTTTCTCCTTTTTTTCCTCACGCGTGTACAATGTTAAAGTACTAGAAGGATGTGAAACCTCCGAGGTTTGTTTTTCCGACCGGCTGCGGGAATATGCTACCCCCCTTCCTCTGGCAGGGCAGCAAATGATTTTCCGAGTATCGGATGATAGAAATTGGATCGTGGGAAGGCATACCAGGCCGGCCAGCTGTGTGTGCGAGCAAAGTTCTTTAAAGAAATGAACGCCACTTCACTCCACTCGCTTCTCCGCTGCAGCAGCAGGCGTCCCCACACGTCAGCTTTGACGCAGCAAAGCCCCCCGCCCCCAGCGTGACGTTCCCTAGCCCTGCCGACACCAATCATCTTGCCGTTTGCGTGATTGAAGAAAGTTGATCAGAATATGGCCGCTTCCTCGCATTGGCCTTCCTTTCGATTGTGGTGAAGTTATGCCCCAAAATAAATTGATGGGCGTGCGATGGGCGAAACTCTCTGTTCTACGCCCGTGGCGAACGCACACACACACACACGCACACGCATGGTAAGGGCGGAAAAGCGGGTGAATATTGGATTGAATTTCTAAATTTCATTACGAAAAGCTCTTCTTTTCTGTTGGGTGGGGTTGAATCGATGAACCATTTCCCCCTGTTTTTTGTGGTAGCTTTGAAGTGCTACGTGGAATGAAAGTGTGATCAATGTGTGCGAGCAGCTTTACTTACACTCAATACCAACGTATGCTAACTGCTGCTGTTGGGGTAACAGAAAAAAGAGCTTAAATCGATCGGAATGTCTCGCTGAAAGCTCCACTATCTAGAAGTACCGTTTAAACAAAGTATTAAATAAAACTCTCCACAGTATTGAGCACACTTCACAGCAGCTGCTACGCTGCTCGATCAATCTTCATCGCTTGACAGCGCATCGTGTGCAGCTGATGTCATCACTCGGTGGTCTTCAACGGTACAAACATCCAAACAAGTTGCAGATCGACCCAAACTCTCCTACTATGGAGGCGGCCCCGTTGCAAACGAGCTGCACAGCGAAGGTCGTTTGTTGACTGCACGGTAAACGCCTCTCCTCACCGAACCTGTGTAAGGATGTTTGCAGCGGTACTTCAGCTACCGGTTTTCTAAATTCGGAAACGCTCTCCACCGGAGCGTGCTGTCCGATTGCGCGGAAATCAACATAACTCACCCGGGGAGCCTGTCTCCAAATTGGATAATTGGCCATCTCGCGACCGTAAGGTGTTCGGTGTTCGGCCCCCGGAATGGCTAATTGAGAATTAATCCTCAAATTTGTCCACACCAGCTGAGCATACATTGAAAAACTGTGTGTGTGTGTCCCAGGTTGGATGTTACCGGCTTAGGAATAGGGACTGGTATTACACTGCACCGTCCAATTACGGGTCCTCACCTGAGCCGGCACGATAAGCCTCTGTCTCAGTTCAGTTGTGCTGAGGTGCAAGAGGTGAACTGCTCTGGCAGTGCAGCAACGAACCGTCTGACAGTTATTTATGGCCACAACTCGTCACAGCAGCGCGTGCCACCGTCGCAAACCTACGCGTTACTCTTACAGTTTCAGTTTCAGTTTTTTTTTGTTGTGAGACCTCAGAACACACATTCACTCACGCACCTTCCTCGGGACGGGGATTTGGGAGTATAAACAGGGTGGGTAAATTATTTTTTAATTTCTTCCTACTCACTCCAGTAATTATCTATCTGCCCGTAAAGAAAGAAAAAAGCGGCAAAACGGTGACTTTCCCTCATATGTACACAATAAATCGTCACCGTTAGTAGAACGACAGGCTCGCTCGCTGGCAGGGGCACCGTGTCTACATATTTCCGTACGAATTTCACGTACGCTAGCTCCATCCAACATACTGGTGTCTTTTTGTTTTCATGCTTCCTATGCTTGTCCTGTGTGCCACGGGACAGCAATATTCGGTGCTGATGGAGTTGAATTGTTGCTTTTTTTTTTGCTTCGCTCCCGCTCTCCATTCACGACTCCATTTGAAAGTGCGGTGTGTGTCGTTGATAAATTATGCTGTTTTGCTTTGGCGATCTACAGTCACATATGCAGCGTGAACACTGTTTTATGCCGGGGAGAGCTGGGGTAGCGAAATAGAAATAGTTAGCATTGCCGCACATATGGGGAAACTTTGGGCTCACTGCAGTAGCACCAGCACCACAACAGCAACGCAAAACTAGGACTTGAGGATCATAAATTTCGTTTAGTTTATCAAGAAAATTCCACCGCCAATGTGCGAACGCGCGCTGGTGAATAATTATGACCTCTTTGTTTCGGGCGTTGTATTCTTTCGTTCAATAAACTAATAAACAAAAAAAAAGCAGTGAGCCTCACCCAGGTGAATGTAATACCGTTTGAAGGGGAGAATGAGAGGAGGAAAAAGTACAAAGTATTTGCTGCCTGGAATAAATTAAATCGAACCTGCCGACAACAGAGCCGCGAACACGTGCAGGGCGTTATGCGAATGAGATAGACACCAGTTCGCCTGTTGGCCAGTTGTAGAGCCAAACACACTAAATCGAGCTTGTGTTCTTATCCATTCAATTGTAATAATAAATAAAAAAACTCCAACATGTGTTCTTGCTAGACGCCACAAAATGTCCATAGACTTAAGAATTATTTCCACCTCCACCCTGTTCTGCGTCCGCAATGGAGCGGGATTTACTAACCACCGATGACTAACCACTCTCGGACATTGTACCGGCGTTGTCCATCTGGTGCACGAAATGGAGTGGAAAGAAGGGCGGTAAAAAAGCATAAAATAAATGCAGCCTTTATGCTGCAGCAAAAACCCACTCACTCTCCACCCGGTGCAGGTCAGCCGCCGGTGACGAAAATCTCTGACCCGCGCGGCAAAGCGTGAGTCGCGTGCCGGGTGAACCGGGGTTGCGCGTTCTTTTTGCTTGCCAGTACCGTTCCAGCGGTTCGTTCATTGCTTATTTACGCGGAAAGGTAAGCGTCACTCAAGTTCTACTGGGCCCTTGGGACGGTGGACGAGCCTGCCAAAGACACGTTCTATGGACACACACACACACACACTCATGCACACGGTCCCTTCTGTGTCAATGCAATTAACGATAATAAGCGAAAAGCCCGTTTGCGGCTCGTTTCGGTGCGCAAGTGCGAATTGGAAAGGGAGCACATGGCGCCGTACACACCGTGCATTATATGTGCATTAAATGGGGTTGTTTAATGGTGATTTGATTCGGTTTGTTAATGGCCGTGTTTACGGGTTGGAGCATGAAATGAAATGGCAGTTGCTGCCTAGAGCGGAGAATCGTTTCAATTTGGGAATGGTAGAACAAGGGAGACCAACAGGATAATAAAACAGGTTTGTTTTGTATTTATGGAGTTTTTGTTGTGTGTTTGGGATGGATAAGAATTGAAAAAAGAAATATGGAATCTTGATGAATAATTATAAATGCTTACTGCTTAAATGCCTATTGCCAAAAAAAAAGAGACAGCTTATAAGAAGATGTCGTTGTACATCGCATCCTCAAGCAATGAAATTGAGCATAAGCATCCTGCACCGCAATGGCGCTTATCCTCTTGTTCGATGGCTTCATGTTGTGTGCTATGACAATGTTCATGTTAACCATCATCTTTGTCTGCCTCTTCTCCACATTCAATTTGTCGCCAGGGAAAGCTCACTTACCCTATTAGCCCTCTCCAACCTGCATCGTTGTACCAATTTCGGCGTACGTCAATCAGCATCCGACGATGGTCTGACCTCCGAGCGACAGTGGCTACCGCTTGTGTGACATCAAATTTCTTCGAAAACAACTGTTCCCCAAATATTGAGGCCGAATTATTAGGCCCTGTTTTCCACCAAACCCAGCATCCTCGCAATGGTTACAGTAGCGCCAGCAAGATATGCTGCTGACAGGCTCGTTTCAGACAGCTTGAAGTGCTGTCCTCACGTTTCATTCGGTTGCTAGCGTTGGAGCAAAAGCTCGGAATAAAGATACAAAGCGCGAGGAAAAACACAATACAGCCAAAAAAAAAAAAAGAGAAAAGCCAAGACACAAATAATCAGGTGACACTTTATTCATTTGACATTGTGCGTTGTGCACGTACGTTTCAACATCGCTTTCGTGTCGCAATGGGGAACCGGTGCCGGAAATCTGCCCAATCGATTGTTTTCCCGGTCGGGCTTTGCTGGATTTTTCAATCACAAAACGATGTGAATAAATCGCCCAATAATTACTCAACCGTACCACGATGTGTCTGAAGTATTCAGAGCGGGTTTTTATGCCTTTACTATTTTGCTTGCTAAAGTCTATCTTTCTCTCTCTTTTTCACTCTCTTTCTCTATCTGTGTCAATGTGCGCTTGAACAAGTATAACTCGTCGGGGCAGTTGAATTTGGTCACGCAATTTTCTCATCATGCGCGTTTTGGTGTACAACGCATTGAATTCCGTTAAAAAAGGCACATTGCAGCATTGAAAATTGGGAAACAGATACTGAGAAAATCCTACCTGTTGTTTTGTTGGACCCCAAATAAAAAAAGAAAAACTCCCCACAGTAAAATGTAAGCAACAGGCGTCCACAAGCTATTACGAGCTATCTTTGGCAGCATAAATAAATGTAAAGCGAAGGAACAAAAATAATAAAAACACAAAAGAAAAACACTAGACAGTGCAAAAAAACAACGGGAAAAAAAGGAAATGTAACCACCATAACAAATTACGGCTTTCACTGTCAATGGCAGCTCAGCACTCATTCGCGTTCATTCGCCGGTACCCGCAATTTCACAAACGATGCCCTGCATAATTATGCATTAAACGATGCTGTGGTTCATTAATTAAACTCATCAGAATACAAAGAGGAAATTAGCGTTCTTGTTTTTTTTACCTTTCCGCCACCGGGTGGTAAGCGGGCAGGTGAACCCACACGCATTCCATAATGAGCGGTGACTCTACCAGCAGCAAGCAATACCCTACAAATAGTGCTTGATCCCTACGGTACACAATTTGCTGTTTGGTTGTATCCCGATTTGTTTTTATCAAAATTAAGCCCCACCACAGTGGGAGGGGAGTTTCCAACTGCCAAACATTCCCCTGGGGTACACCGGATCCGGATCGTGGCCTCGCAGCGCACACGGGAAACATACACACACACACACATACTCCCGGAAGAAGAAACAATTTATCACAATCGCTACAATTTCATCGGGTTGCATTTCAACGGGGTTTTGCGAAAGAAGTCAAGTGGGGATAGGAGGCTAACGGGTAGAACGTGAGCGAAAATTGATATCCGCCCGAAAATCGCTACACTTTAGAGGCCGCAGACACACACACACACACACACACACACACACACACACACACACACACACACACACACACACACACACATTCGTTTGTTTTCCACAGCCCGGGTGCCAAAGGCAGCCACAGGTTGTGGCGTGAAAAACGTGAATCGATAGTTCAATCGACACCGATTCGGCACCGAAACCCACGAGCACGCGACCTTTTTGGTGGGAGAGGAGGGGGGGGGATGAACAAGGGGTAAATCCTTTTGGGAAAATTCGTGCACGAAACTGACTTAACGGAGGGAGAGAGAGAGAGCGAAACTGAGCGAGCTAGCAAGCAACGGGAAAGCAACACGGGAATGAAGCGGATCGCTTTATCAATTATAAACTTTTCTGGCCCCGGAAAACTGTTTTCTATGCCAGCTCGTGTTGTTTGGTTGGCTGTGATAGGAAAGTGTTTGGAATGGAGTGATTCTATTTTTTTCTTCTTGTCCTTTCCTTTTCTTCTCGCTTCCCACCGTTTCGGCCCTCGCGCCCTTCGCGAAGGCTCGATTTTCTGTTCCGTGAAACACCGCAAGCCCGTTTCGGCTGGCACCGTGACGACGCAAGGGTGGGAATTGCAAAATTGAAAACTGTACCAAGGGCAAACCGCAGACGGCACAGGGCAGGCATTTTCCACTGCCAGTGAAACTGTATCAAATGCAAACACTTCAAACAACGACAAAAAAGCTCCTCCCTTCTCACGTGTTTACAGTTCAGCGGAAATTCATGCACAAACGATGTTAGGGTTAAATTTGTGCGGTGGGTTGTGTTTTGCATTTATAATTTTTTTTTTGTTAGATTTGGCTCACTGCTTCTATTGATATCGTTAGGCCGGATCAAAGAGCGCTAAAGCTTGCAGGATAAGCTTCGGGATGGGGCTGAAGTTTAGGAGGAATTCATTGCGCGTGCAATACGTGTTTGATTTAGTGCCGTGCTGGTTGATTTGTGGAAGCGGTGAGGTTAGTGGGAATTTTCGGTTTATAAAGTGTGTTTTGGAGAGAAATATGTGAGCTTAGGCATGCTTTACAGGCGCTGAAACTAGCATGTTAATGATTAAAATGCGATTTAATGTACAAAATACGCTCGGAAAGAAGATATTCCTTCCCGTACTTTAATTGTATATTTGTGTTTCAGTGATTATTTTCCAACTCCTGTCTTGCTTAATAACTTCAAAGGGAATATTTGAACCATGTCAATTATTTGCTAGAATTCATATGCTAATGCTACTCGTCGGTTAAAACTGGTTTTGCCCTCATAAACGATCATACAACGCAAGCAAACAAGCACCCACTCCATGTGCAACCGCGTGGCGTATCCTGAGCAAGGACTTGGCGCAACCTTCATCCTCCACACCGCACAAGAACAAAAACATTCTCCTCTGCCTCACTGCCCTGCACAAGCACCGGCACGAGCAGTGAAGGACGCTAACAAACAGTCGCTGCCAACACAAGTTCGCATCCTTGCACTACTGCGAAGGAAAAGCGTTGCAACGCATTGCAAAGGAGCTACGGCACGAAGCCCCGGCGTGGCCGTGAAACTCCCATACAATGTTCCACAAGATGTCACAAGACGAAAAGGGGGGCGGGGGGGGGGGAAACATGAGCAAAACCTCTGCGTACAATATTGTCATCAGCTTTCATCAGCCGCTGCCGCCGACACGCGTGTAGCACAAAAAACGGGAAACGAAAATCCATTACGAGATGGCGTTTTGGCGATGAAACTGGGCTCGGCGCAAAAAGAGGGCGAAAGCCCATGCCCGTGCCTGCCAAAAGCTGTGAACAACTAATTTTACGCTAATGTTATCCATCGTTTCCGGGGTGCCACAGCAATTACAGGGTACTGCGTAGCTCGCTAGTTAGCTCGCGCCAACGGGTTCGTCTCACTTTTCCAGTTTTCAGGGAAGCGGAAGGGAGAAAGCTTCCCTTAGTTTATCGTTTCGGCGGGCAGAAAACGGGGTACAACAATGTGGAAATAAATACTGCAATCAAATCGTTCGGTCGGCAAACGGGGGCAAGGCACAAGTTTGCCCACTCAAACTAACGTTTCCCAGCCAAAACGGCGTGAAACGAAGCCAAACGCTGATGATGCCGATGATGGTAATGATGATGATTGTATGCAATTTCACCCACACTGTTACCTCGAAAACACACACAGGGGACAAAAAGGTCCATCGTGTATCTCGTTCGTTCTGCCGCACACCGAACCGAACCGAAAGCCAAAAGTGCATCCTGGTGCAAGCTTTAAACTTTTCCACCAACTCTACCGCCCTTCTCCCCAAACAAACCCCATTTGGAAGCCATTTTCCGGACCGTTTACTATGCAGACACTCCTCCCCGTCCTCCCTACACACAAGGGCATGGGGTTGATGAAGGAGATGCCCCATGAAGGTCCCAGGGCTAACAAAGATAAACGGACGTCGACTGGATGGCGCACAGTGAAGTAATTCGAGCAAAGATTTACTACTAGACCTCGATCGAGATATGGAGCGAGCGCACACTCCTAGTGTCATGAAGGGTGGGCAGCGTTGTGGGGGACAGGGTGAAAGTAATGTTTGAGGCGAAAGGAGGGAAGGTTGCAATGAATATATTACCCTACTAATTATGTCACAATATGAATTTCAATTCCATTTTCCAGGGCAAAGGCATGGAAAACCGGAACGGCACTTAATTTGTACGATTGCCAATCTTGGCCAATGTGTGTATGTGTGCAATTTGGGGGGGGGGGTGGGGGAGGAGGATGTTAGGGTGCCACAGTCACAGGCACGGCATGTGTGTATGTGCATCAAGCACAAGTACTGGCAAGTACGGAAGGCAATTTGCCAGTCAATCCAGAAGGGGGAGAGCGGGATGGGAAAGCCCAGCAGCGTAGCTAAGTAAAACAAACAGTCCGCCCCGGAAGTGTGCCGCGGCGTGTTGTACCATGCATTGTGTAACGGGTAGCGAATGTGGGCAGGTTTACGCATAGAAAATGCACTTTCGACGCCACTTTTCAAGCCCTGGAGGCGCTGGGGTTGGAGCGTGAAGCAGGAGCAAAGATTTCTTCCCTCCCCACACTGTTCCCGGGAGGTATATAATGAAGGAAGGGGGTGGGTCTTTCGGTGGGTTGACAGAAATTTACTGCAGCCACACACACACACACACACACACACACACACACACACACACACAGAAAACCGGCTTGAGGGAGCTAGGACAAGTGGGTGTGCAGAGTCACTTGCGGGAGCGGTGATGAGCGCACTGGGGACGAAAATTGGTATGCAACGATGCGGGCCAAAGTGAGCTGCGAGTCCGTGTGTTCCGTGTGGCAGGTTCAGCGCCGTCATCTCTCGCGGGAGAGCTTTCAAACACACCCAAACGGCTACAGGGACCTCCCGTTTTTGCATCTCAATTACATTCATCGTGCAGCAACCATCATCGCGTGCACGGTTGAGCGAGCGGGAGCAATTTTGCTGGGTGAAATTGTAACGGAAACCCATTTCAAAAGGACTCCCTGTGTGTGTGTGTGCACAATCCGGCACACTTCTTGCCCAAACGGTACTGGATGGAAAGTGCTTCAGTCAGCATGTTACAGTGCGAGAGACATCCAGTGCATCTGTTTGTCTTCACGCTGCCTGCTCAAAACCGTCTCCTTTTTCCGATTTCAGCGATGCTTCATCAAACCGGACAGCGCCATGTGGAAAAGAAATTGTAACTGATTGTATGGGACGACGGTTAGTTTGGCGACATCAACCACCCTTCCTGTGGAAAGTTTGCGACTGCTGTGACGATGGATGTTATTTAATTAAATTACGTAGCGTCAACTTTTCAGTCGCAGCGCCGTGGCTTGGGATGTTGTGTTTTTCCCTCCCATATTTCGACGACCAAAACGGCGGGACTGTCTGTTCGTTTTGACTGTCTGCTGTAGTTCCCTTCTGCTCGGCGTGTCTGTTTGCGCTCTTCCCGGTCTAAGAGGTAGGAGATGTCTTTGGTGCGCGAACTCATTGTTTTTGTAGTCAAGGCGGACTTTAAGAAGTGTGGAGTGCACGGTGGACCGTTTTCCAAGACTTCCGCGGGAAAAACAGGAATGACGGGAATACTGTCGTATTTTTCATAGAACTGCTCGTGCGGAGACAGTCGGCCGTATCGGGGTGGTCGTTCGTTCCCGGGAACGTTCGCCGCGACGCTCATTTTCACTCATTTCATAGCCCTCTATGATCAAAAATTAGAAAACCGTCTAGGTTTTGTTCTGCCCAATCTAATGGTACAACCCTGTCCACTCATCAGCGACGAACGTTCTTCAACGAACGACCACCCCGATACGGCCGAGTGTCTTAGAGTACCTGTCGGATCATAAGTGCCTTCTTGAATAGCTCGAATTCCCACTTGTTGTTGAGATATAATGAATATGCCTTACTATACCCTAAGCATAGATAGTTGTAAGGATATGTTCATTGAAGACAAACACACGAAAATGTTCCCAAAATGTCTGCAATGATGATCTCGTCATTTTGATTACCAACAAGAAGTCACAATGGTCATACCTGTTACAAAGACCCATTAGGCAATCTACTAAAAAAGGTACATAGCTATAGAAAAATTAGAGCTTACTGATGCAATGATCCACATACTTTGGTCAAATTTGCCTGAAAAGCCTTTGAAAGATGATCCTTTGAGGCATAAATCAAGTCATCTTCAATCATTGATTCACCAATTCAATAACTTTCGTCTAAAATGATGGAAAATAATACTAACAATTTGTTCATGATCGACCGTTGACCGATCGTCGATCTTCTGATGCATCACAACCCTCCGATGAGATCCTCAGCTACACCTCTAAACAATAACCCACTCATTCAACTGACTCTTTCATTTCTAGCTTCTTTTCTAGGCTCCAAACAAATTCCATTCAGCAAACCCCCCCGATCCTCACCCCATCATTAGACCGCGGTAGAGAAAAACGTGCCCGTTGTCCAAATATAATTGAAATAATTGACAGCAGACGCCCCTCTGCCCCGAACGCGCTGATTTGTAACGTTTTATTTCGGTGGAGAGTGTGTACCACCTTGTGACCTTGGCCTCCCCGACCGGTTGGAACAGTAAGCCGCAAGAGTTTACGAGCTTTACTTGAGCGTACACGAGTTTCGACAAATCAAACCGGATCAGTTCATGCGGTTTAGGCGCGTCTCTGCCAGCTAATGAGGGCTGCCCCGCACGCTTCAAAAGCTATTTTGTATGCAACTTACAACTCATCAGCTCGCGTTTACGATGGTTTTTGCTGTTGTTGTTGTGGTGTGTCCGTGTGTCTAAACTCACAAGCGTAAACGCAAACCTTGGCCTACGCCGTGCTGACCTAAACTGCCAATCGGCACCCTTACGTGAGAGTGAGAGCTGTCGAAAGGTAGCCCCGATCGACGGGGTCCGCTTCGTTCGATCGATCAAACAGCTCCGAAAGCTCGGTGCTTCACGTGACCACAACACGGGTTAATTACACGTGCGTACTTCTTGGCTGGTGGTGGTTGAACCGGCCAGGAGGTTTGAGCAATGGCCACCAGCCGCTCTTTGACCTTTTCGGGGCGGCGTGCAAATGCAAAAATAGTAAAACTAACAGAAGGTGGAATAGGGGTCGAAAGGCGTCTCGTGACCTTTGCGATGGATTTAGGGAGGCTAGATAAAATTCATACCCGAAACCCAAATTACTAGAACTAAGCATAACCTTCCGCAGTTGCTGTACTGCTGAGCGCCAAGGTACCAGATCGTGCAGCCTACCGGTTCGGTAATAACTATAATTGCGTGAGCGCACAAGTTAGGCACCGCTGCGAAGACCTGGCTCACTCACTGTGTGCATCGATAAGTTTGTAGCTGCTGCAGTTTGCTATTGAGCGAATGGCCAGTCAAGCGGGTGAACTTAACCTTGCGGGCGGTGCTTTAATTTGGCTACCGGGGCTGGAAGTTGAGAAGTGCACGAAGACCGTACCGGCAGACCACTGAAACCTCCCGGAACCTGCCAGTAACTCTGTGTATCGATCAATCGTAAGTGAAGCCATTGGGGGTTCCAAGAAGGGCAGTTAATTTCGATGCGAGAGCCGCTGTCAAGATCCGCTTTGGGGCAGAGTTTCTACCGATGCACCTAAAATTCTCGGTATTAATCGCAAAAACCCTGCACACGCCATCTACGGCCCGATGCACCGTCTGGAGCGGCGGAGCTTTTGTTTGCAGTTTGCAAGAACGGGGCAAAAAGCGTTGCATTTTCCACGCTCTGTTTACTACGCGCACGCGGGATGCTTATCGGCTTGCCGGAACTAATCACTTTCAGGCATGGGAAGGCTTTCCACCCATTTCCTCCTGTCTATCCTGTTTACGTGGCTGCAGTCCGTGTGTGTGCGTTGTTTATTACAATCCCTTATTTATGCGGCACAGTAGCAGAAGCTTAGCTTGCTTTGACCTTGTGTGGGGAGGGCTTGTTGAATGTCTGAAGATTAATTACATTTTATGATGCAGGACTTTTCCAACTCAAAGCACATTGCTGTAACGCTCAAACGGGCTCAATGCGTGAAACGGAGGAAGCTTTCTTCGCCGGTCTTACTGTGTTGTGTCATTGTTTATCAGTTGGTAGAAAGGTAAAAGAGAAACAACACTCGCCCACTTGGAGGCACAAAATGTAATAATCGTATTACACTGACAACCTGTTGCCGTACCATGTGGGCCGTTTGTTAAAGCGGTTTTGGATGTAAAACACAGTATTGCCACACTCTGCTACGCTACAATGTAATGGAAATTGCTGTCAAGGTCGGCACCGGATTCCTTCGGCAGTCTAAGGCACTGTACGCCAGGAGCTTTGCTGTTCAGTGAAAATATTGTTGTTAATTATTTAGTTGTTTTCCAGCGCCACAGCGCCAATCGCAACAATCTCGAGAGCGCTCATTAATGTTTGTGCGTTAGGCAACAACTTGCGATGCGTACAATTGTGCTCGATTAGGATCGGTTTTGTAGAATGGCGATGAAACTCTCACAGATACATGTGAGGTAGAGGTTTTATGCGCTGTAAGGTTGTAAGCAAAGGGAACCATCTCGTTAGCCCAAGGATGTTCTGCATGAATTGGGCCCTACTTTTAAAGCGACTTCAAAGGCATCTTTTGGTGAAGAAAAAGGTGGAAATGTTTTCTTTGTACCATGTTATCCTTTTTCGCATTTGTAAGGCTTATTTTAAAGCAATACAAAAAAGGGTCCATCCGCTCCCTAACATTGCTGCTGGCAAATACCAAAATCAACTTCCTATTCCAGGACTAAGTTTGAAAAAACAGGCGGATAAGCAGAATCCCCCATTTTAATATTTCTGCATCTCATTGTACTGCTCCTGCTCCTGCAAATGGCTGCAAGATCAAACACCAAATTGACCACAAATAATGTGGCATAACTTTTTTTTCCCAATAATTTCAATAATGGCGTCGCCCACCCTCCGTACCGCAACGCTGCGATCAAAACAAAGCCAAACAAACTTTCTTTCCCCTTCAACGCTCGTTCCGTCTCGAGACGACGGTGCTGGAGAGAAAGCACCCACCGAAAGCTCCGGAAAGCAAAGGCATTGAATTTTAATGAAGCAATTAGAACGGTGCCCGCCGGTGCGCGATTCTCCGCAGGTGGGTTTTGTTGATGTTGCTGCTTGCTGCTGCGAAGCGCCCGCGGAGGGAAACGGAAATGAATTTATTTAAGCATAGAATATTTTAAGAACCGAAAAAGGTATTCCTGTGCGTTCTTGTGTTTTCATTGCTGGCTTTTTTTTTTGGTACTTCTTTCTCTCTGGCCGCCTTTAGAGCGCACTGGGGGAGATGGAGGAAAAGAATTGGCTTTATTGCTTTGAACTTTTTGATGGTGAAATTAAACTCTCAAACTTTGCCATCTTAGTGGTGACATATTTTATTGGTGCTTTTTTTTGTGTTCGTTGATTGTTTTGAAAGACAGGAGGAATTCGCCATTCAGTGCCATGTTGGACTGGTTTTTATTTTTGCAAAATTTAATTAAACTTTCTAAAAATACAAAACCAACACCCTTCCCACAAGGGCACGGTGCCACGAGGCATCTAATCATGCCGCACGCAAATGCCCATTCGTCCCCTTCGTGCCCAAACACCCATCGGACACCCATCGGTTGCCCCCTTTTTGCCATGGTTCGTCAAAGCTCAGCCCTGCTGCACGCGATAGCCACACGCTCCAGTCGGTTCGATCTTTATCTGCTCGTTGTTTTGCTTCGCGCTCGCGTAAAAGGTCAGCCCTTCGCACTTGGGCTGTCAAAACACATCTTCAGTGTGGTCACGGCACGATCGGCATGGCAGCAATCGAAAGGGGGAGAGAAGGAAAAACACGCAAAATCCGCACACAAACAGAACCCCCAGCTAGTGGAGAAAAAAAAAGGCACCGACGCCGAGCAGCCTCTCCCGGTGCCTGTCGACGAACCGATTATTAATAGCTCATTAATCATTCGCACTATGTTGCGGTGGCAGAAAACGAACCGGGGGGGGGGGGAGAGAGAGACACACACACACACAGGGCCACACAAACAACCATTATTACATGGCACGGCCGCTGCTACTTAGTGTATACTGCAAGCGTACTGCACCAGCTGCATTTTGGTTTGGTAGAAGTGTGTTTTTTTGTTTTGTTGTGCACGGATTTATGGTTTGATGGGTTTTTCTGATAAGTTTGACAATGCATCTGCTGTTTCGGTGCGGTCGTTGGAGGGATGGAGTGATTGATGCGCAACATTTCAGTGTATTGAAGGGAAAATCAATACGATTATAGAAACTGCACAACATTGATTTTATTGGGGCTCGATGCGTTAGGGGAATTTTCAGCGATTATGTGGAATTTTGGGTTCCATTGTCCACTCAAATTTCACATTACATTCGGTTGCGTTTTCCGACGATTGCGGTTTTCCGACCGCAGTTCTTGCCAAATGTAGCGAAGTTTTGGCCGGACCTCTGGCTCGTATCTTCACACTCTCGCTCAATCAGCGTATGTTTCCAGGAGCATGGAAATCGTCCTACATGTTTCCTGTGCATAAAAAGGGGGATAAGAGCTTAGTGGAAAACTACCGTGGTATTACTACTTTGCCTGCAGGTGCTAAGGTTTTTGAAGTCGTCGTCCAGAACTCGCTCTTGAACTGTTGCCGCTCGCTGATATCAACACGCCAACACGGGTTCTTCCCTCGCCGCAGTGTGACTACTAATTTGGTGGAGTTTGTATCTCACTGCCATGCTGCATTCGCTTCGGGAGCCCAGATGGATGTCATCTATACCGACCTTAAGGCTGCCTTTGATCGGGTGAATCATCGCTTGCTGTTGGCGAAGCTTGCTCGTCTTGGATTCTCTACCCCTTTAGTTGAGTGGTTCGAATCTTATCTCACCAATCGTCGATATCGCGTGAAAGTTGAATGTATGACATCTAGGGAATTCGTGAGTTGTTCAGGCGTGCCACAGGGTAGTAACCTTGGACCCTTGCTGTTTTCTCTATTTTTCAATGACGTTACTACTGTAGTAAGGGAATCTGAATGTTTATTGTATGCTGACGATCTTAGACTTTTTTTTCCTGTGAGGTGTTTTGGTGATTGTCTTGTCCTGCAAGCATCGATCGACTCTTTTTCCGACTGGTGTCTGAACAACGACCTACAAATTTTTGTTGATAAATGTTTGTCCATGTCGTTTCACCGTTCTAATTGTCCAATAGTGTTTAACTACTGCATCTCCGGTACACAATTACAACGACACAGTGCAGTAAAAGACTTAGGAGTTACCCTTGACCGTAAACTTGACTTTCATGTGCACCATAACGAAATTATTGATAGAGCGAACAGAATGCTAGGATTTATACGCAGGCAGTCGAGAGAATTCTCCGACCCACATTGTCTTGTCGCACTCTACAAATCACTAGTCAGATCCATCTTAGAATACTCCTCAGTAGTTTGGTGCCCATCGTCGTCGTTATGGTCGAATAAGATTGAGTCAGTGCAGAAAAAATTCACCCGTTTGGTCTTACGGTTCACACCCTGGCGTAACGTAGCAGCAAGACCTAGTTATCATGCCCGGTGTTTAATTTTTGGACTCGAGTCTCTCGCTACTCGTCGCGAAACGGCGCAAATCTTGTTTATGAAAAAAATCATCCTAGGAGAGATAGATTCACCGGACCTTTTAGCTAGAGTTAATTTCCACGTACCTGCTCGTATTTTAAGAAACTTTAGGCTACTAAGAGTTGACCAAACTAGACGTGCATACAGCGATAATGAACCTTTGACTGTGATGGCTTTTAGATTTAATGCACATTATGACTCTTTTGACTGGAATTCCCTAAGTTAACCTGTTTTTCTTGCTGTGATACTCTGTGTTATTTATTTTGTGCTGATGTTACATTGTACCGTGATGCTTTATGTTATTATAAGTTTAGTTTATAAGATCAGTGATAAGGCCAATGATGGCCAATCACTTAACATTTACAAATAAACAAATAAACAAATTACATTAGTTAGGGTTAGTTTGGTCGGGTGTGTACAATACTACTTTTGTGTTGTAATTATCATTTAAAAAAATCGTGCAGTGTAAATTACCACGAACCGTTTGCATTCAATGCATTCTCGTTAACGGCAGACTTCAACAGACCAGAAAAATAATATAAAAGCACACAAACACTCCATACTTATGTATTAATAACAACAATAACATTAAAGCCTTTTAAAACTGCTTTCGTTTCGATTGAATATGCAATCGGTGCATCCGAGCCACTGACTGAAATCATTGCCATCCACCATTATCAACACTCGGGCACCAAAAACACGCGGTCGGGATATTTTCGTCATATGGTGGAAAATGGATAGCAAAAAAAAAAACATCCCTACTCAACAACACGCATTGAACATGCACCACATTGGCCTACAGCAGCAACAGTGTTGTGTGTGCAATATGCCACCAGCCCGGGGTTGAAATTGGTGACACGTTTTTCTTGAACCAACATTCCGGCCTTCCAGTAAAAAAACCAACCAAATAAACGTACAAAAAAACATGCAAACATTAAGCCTCTTTTCCTGCTGATTTCTCCCGTTTTGTTGCTTCTGCTCAATAGTCACAAGGAATAAATTGCATAAAAAAGCACAATAATTTGCATGCTTAAGCGCAGCGGACAAAAAAGGGAGCCTCGAGGACCCTTCGGTGAAATGAAACAGAAAATAAATTCACACACTACACACTCACCACGCGACGCTGGACCACGCGTGACACACACACACACACACGTGTCAGGTTGAGGATAATTGAGACTTTTTGCTGGCGGCTGTTACGCACAAGCTTTCTGCTAACGTATTCAAAACGCGCATCTGCCAGCTCGTTGTGCGTTAAACGATTTTCAATGCACTTTTTCTGTTTTGTTTTTGCGAGGGAGAGGTATTTATTGTGTACCATCATGCGCGTGCCATCATGCTGACAATTCTTTGTTGCCGATCCAGAGACCCAGTCCCGGCGGGTGCTTGCGTGCTGAAGGGGATTGCAAAAAAAAACAAATATTTTAAAATAAAAACGGTAATCATACTTAGCGCGAGAAAAGCTGCTCCGGCATCAGTCCGGGAATTGTTGGCCCGAGCGCGCGCTCGTGGAATGTGAAAAACTATTTGCGGCCCACTCTCGCTGGTGGGCGTTGTACGTGATATTTCAATAAAATTGGAAAGGGTTTTTCGGTAGAGAGGTACACAATTTGTAGCCGCCGCGGACAAACTGACCAGCGGGCTAGTTAAGCGCCCACGCCATTACTATTAACGTTTGTATTGTGATTTATTTCTTTCTTTTTTGTTGTCTCTCTCTCGCTCTTGCTTACCATTCTCTCTTTTGACACTTTGACACATGCTTAGCTCGATTTAGGCGCGACGAACACACAGTGTCGTTGGGTGAGTAAGGAGGGAAGGTTAAAAGATTTGTGCAATTTTCTGCACACAAACTTTGCACCGCAAGGAAAAGGGCGCTGGAAGTGTTTTCCTTCGTTCGTCGCGGACGCCAAGCAAAGCGAAATGTCAGCCATTACCCAACGTGAGTCCAATGGAACCCCCCCCCCTTCCCCTCCGTGCTTTCGAGCGGTACTCGTCTCTGATCTCTGAGGCACTGCGACCCAGCGCGCGCATCGACACACAAAAACAACGGTTTTTGGTCCAGGCTCGAACCGCTCGAGCCGAACGCATTTTTGCATGTTTTAGCAATTATCGGTCAGTCTCGCTAAACTACAGCAAATGCTCGCTTCTTTGGCCGCGCGGTTCGGTTCGAGCATGGTCACATAATGGTTGACCTCTTGACTTATCGCTTTTAACTGATTGACTTTTGGCCATTTTCCCAGCCCCATCTTGTTTGGCAGCAAAAGACGGTGCAAGGCGCGCTCGCTTTCGGTGTCGGTCGAAAGCATTCCAGTCCGTTTTCACGACGACCGCAATCGACCGACGATCGACCGATTGATCTTGCCCGGACGGACACGGCGCTGCACACACATACACAGTCAAAATGGCTTTTCTATGGTTGATTTCGCTTTTCCGGTGGTTTTTGCTCTTTTCCGTCTTTTCAGGCATGACCTTGATTGCGGTTGTGTGCCGCCGAGTGGTTTGGGAAAACTAGTTTCCCATACTGATTGGTTAATTCTATCAGCAAAACAAGCAGTGGCAATCAAGGTTGGCTTTCCACGACTTCAAGAGGGGGGGAAATTGTATGGAAATTATGGCAAATCTTAGTGAAATTGTGAGTTTGGTGGTAGCAAAGATACACGAATCGTCCTTCATAAAGGTAGCAATTATCTAAAATCATTTCACATAAAATTTCCTTTTATACAAAAACGTTCTCACGAATACTAAGAAAAAGCCCTCTGCCGGAATTAAGCGCTACTATTCTTGCTCTTCCATGACAGCTACGAACGTTAAATTATTGTACCGCATAGCAAAAAACGCTCACCAAAAATCAAATCAGGAAGGAAGCGATGCGGAAGTAATATTAACGATCGTTCAAATCCACTTCAAAGAAGCCGAACGTGGCACGGAAGCGTCTTTCCATCAAGCGGCAGGTAATTTAAACCCATCAAGCTTTGCTTTACAGCTCCAAGCTGCAATGTGTTACGGTGCACAATTTATGGCTTAATTTGTCAAAAACTGTTTATCGTTTTATTGCTCTAACAGCACGCTCCTCCCACGCTACTACCCACAACAGGTTAAACAAATAAAGCACGAAACAATTGATCGATTATTGCTCTCCAATTGTGTCGGCCCGGGTATCGTATCACGATCGCGAAATGAAACTATCCCACCGCCAACGGCATTTTCCTTCTTCACCTCCCAACCCGGCTGATAGTGAAAAGTAAATAACCCACACGACACACTTCAATTGCTACCGCTACAATACCATCTATCGCCCATCAATCATCGGAAATTCAATCCATCACAGCAGCAGCAGTGGCAGTGCAGCAGTGGCAGCTTGCACATTGGGGACGCTGCAGGCAAATAAGTTTCCCCGGGAGTGTGCAGTGTATGTGCGCATGTGAAACGCTTCCGGTGTGGTGTGATTGGCAAACTGGGCCAACGTGCCGTCGCCCGCTACACGCCGGTTGCCGACCTTTGACATCGTTGAACGGTTAACTGTCGTTCGCGGAAGGGAGGGGGGGGGGGGGCAATTGCAATAAATTTTCATCTCCACGTGTACTCCCGCGGTGTCACTACCCACTCGCCCACGTTTGAGGCTTATTACGTTTGTCAGAAGCCACGTGGGGATGGATTGGTACAGGGAGGTACCGCCACCAGACGGCTGCACGGAGCGGGATGAAACTGGGACGTACCAGTTTTTGCTGGCAGCTTGAAAGGATTCTTTACAATACACAATGGGGCCAGTGGTGGTTCATTTTAAAGAAAAGTGTTAACTGAAAAGAAATCAATTGATCCCTTAACATTCATCTACATTCCAGCACAAATCCCCTTTCAAGCACTTAGAGCGCGGATATTGAGCGTTTTGGTAAGCAAAGTTTCACTTCGCCAATCGCGAATGAGAAGCTTTCATTCCCTTTTCTGTTCTGGAATTTAACAATCGTGCCAGTTTTACCCAAAAAAAATTGAAGCGCTTAAAACAAAAGATAAAGCAATCCAAAAGTTGCCAAAGTATGTCAAACTGTGGGTCTTTCGCGCGAGACTCCAAAATCCACGCCTACGGCTCGGGAGCCTGATGTATCTTTGTTTTGTGTGTCTTTTTTTTTGCAATACCACTCTCTCTCTCTCCCTCTCCCTTTCCTATGGCATACCGGGGCCAGCACCAAACGAAGATGAAAATGAGGCGAAAGCGCTGGCTGGCGCTGCGATCAGATTGAGCCTGGACCACCCAAACCATGTCAAATTGGTCGATCGATTGATGCAGTGCAATTAGAGTTGACTCCTTTCTCCTTCGCGGGCGAGAGATGGAGAGAGTTCTTTTTGGGGTGAGCAAAATTCCACCACCAACGGCCGGTGAGTCGGGGGAGGGGTTTTTTTTTTGCGATAAGCCAAGTATGCCAACACTCAAGTTCAAGTGTCGAAGAAAGCGACGTTGGTGGGGTTAGAAATTAATAAAACCTTTTGCATGCTACGTACAATATCCGTGGACAGGCTATAAGGCATCCGAGATACATCGGTATCGGTGATGTTCCAGTTCCGAGGAGGTTGCCAAGATCGTGCTGGTCAAAAGATCAAAACCGCCTGAAGGTACTGCGTGCCGAAGGGATTTGCGCGATTGAAATTAAGGAGAAAGCCTGCAAAGGGGAGAGAATCTAAGAGAACCGAAGGTGGCCACCATTCCTGGGAACGTGGACGTGGGTGACTGACTGACTGAGCCCGCGCAGCTGTTGGGATTGGAGTTCTAGAGTTGAAGATGTAGCCTAGCGTACAATCGGACCAACCAGTGGTAATAAAGGTGTAATAAATATCTCCAAGTTGGTATTCCAAGCTTCTTAACCACTGATTGATACTGACGTGCAATAAACATCTACAACCACGATTACACAGGCACACGCACGCAACAGTGCGGGAAGTTCTCTTCTATTTCAGGCCCATTTCTAAACGCAGCTCATAATCCGACTCGATTCTCGGGACGGGCTTGCCCTTTTTCGTAACCGGCCATCCATTATTCCGTAGAACCACCGTTATGGTCGGTTATGGTGGGTAACAGCAAACAGCCACAAATCCCTCAACAAACCGGTCAACGGCTGTGACCTTTTCCCCCAGCGCAACCAGACCTGCTCAGTGGCCGTGCGTTTCGTACCAAACTGGACGAAGATTAATCAATAAGCTCTCACGATCACGCCAAGCCCCAGCCCAAACACGACGAGCCACCACCTTGCTGGTCGAACGAAACCAACAAAATATAAAATAAGAAGCAACCATTATCCTCGACCGGAACGAATCTTCCTCCAAAGCGTGTTTGGTGAGGAGCCGGAGCGCGTCAGAGTGCAACACCACGGCAAGATGGTCAGAACTTACGCTTACTCCCTGCGAGTGCTGGGGCTTGCCTCTAGAATTGGTGCCATGGGGTTTGTTTTTCAGGTTTTCCTCTCTTCTGTCTCACCGAGCACCGACCAATATCTAGAACCTTGATGCAATGATCTGAAATGCATCCTGAAGGTGGGTGCATACCACCCGAGATGACCCACCAACCGGCAGGGACTTGCGCTAGCAAACACGATGCTTTTGCCCACCCTTTCCTCAACATCATCGCCATCATCATCGCTGGTAAGAAGTCCCGTTCCACAGTATCTCGAATCTCCTCGAACGGCGAGGACGCCCTGGACGCAAACAGCACGGCGAACCGGAATCGAAGCAGTTCAAAACTTGATTAAGATTGACTACGTCAGAATCGCAAGGGGGGGGGGGCATGGGAATAGGGGTAGAACCTCACCCGGGGATGGGTTGTAAAAATAATGCCCCCAACAACCGTTACAATTATTTAGCATTCTAGGAGGCATTTGCTAGGCGGGCACACGAATGCAAGAACCTGGGTCCTACAAGCCGAATCTCCCCTTTCTGGGAAGTATCACTAGTAGATGTAGCAAACGGGATCGTTCTAGCTGTGCGGAGGGTGTGTGTGTGTGAATGGCGATTGCCCCGGGATTGCATCTCCGATTATATCCCTCGGAGCGAAGATTGCAGCCGCCCATGCCACCGTTCTGCCCATCGAATGCACTGGGAAACGAAACGAGGCACACGAAAAGGGTATGCAAAAAAGCGGCCAAACCAATAAACAACAGCAACTTCGCTAAAGCGTGAAGCAAGCTGGAAAAATACGCACACACCAACAGCGACCAATTGCAGGGAGAGAGAGAGAGAGAGAGAAAGCAGTGCGACGTGGAAAATTTGAAGCATCAGTGAGTTGTGCCGGGGCGCGGATGTAATGAAATATTAATTTTGATCTCGAACAACAACATTTGCTTGCACCACTGCTCGTACTGCTTCTTGGTGCTGGTTCGGGCCGGAACTGGTCCTTGCCTTTTAAGGAAGGCTCGGATCGGACGGCTCGGTATCGTGAGGGCTGAGGTCAACGATGTGAATCTATCGCCAGCTAGAGCGTTGTGCCACGGGTCAGCATGGATGGATGGGTTTTAGCATGCATGCACGGTGGAAGGCTCATTAATCTTGCGGCCACGTAAAGGTAAATAGGTAAGAGAGCGCCCGGCTCGCGAGGAAGTGGTTTGTTTGGATCTATTTTTATCTGTTCTGGGTTCTGGTTGGGTTGTGAATTGGAGCTGCTTGCCTGGAGGATGGAAGAGGGAGGCGAAAAATTGGATTACCGTTCTTTGGAATGATGCTGTACAGCGCTTCGAAAGGAAAAGACGAAGCTTCTTTGGAGAGCAAATGAGCTAGCAGGAAATGAAAGGAAATGGCAGTTCGTTTCTTTTCCCAGTTCTTGATGAGCTGCTCTTTTCTTGGTCCATGAGTTCCTGCTGCTTCTTGAAAGGGTATGAAGAGTTTTGGTTTGTTTGGAAATCATCATTGCTGACTGCTTGAATAATTTAATAATCCAATATTACATAAAACAATAGAAATTTCTTCACTTTAAATGTAATTTCTAGCAAAAATAAGGATGCAAATGATCGGCTGCCAAAAGACTTTCAAAATCCAGTGCACAGATTTGTTTACCATCACCACCATTTTTGCCATTCATTTCTTCTCCCCATGTCTTCCCGTTACCACGAACGCTCCACGGGAGGAATGCAAATCGAAGCACTTGACGAAGACTTTGCCCAGCTCGATCGGCGATCCATTTGGCGGACGGCCGGCGACCGTGATGGAACCGTGTCAAATCCGCATTCGCATCAACCCAAACTGCGCCTCTTTCTATCCGCTCTCTGTGGCTCTCTTTCTCTCACCGTCATCTAAACGGTTGTTTCGTGCTGCAATCCCTTGCTCCCTTGCTTCCCTAGGGGCTAAAGCGAAGGGAACTCCAGCATAACCGTCCGCCAGCCGTCCTCCGCACGTACTGTACGTGTATCGTGCAAAAGCTGGGAGGGGTGTACCCCCGCCAGCATGATGCTGGCGAAGCGTTTTTACCGTTAATTTTTGCTGGACAACATATTGGATTACCCCGACACACACACACACACACACGTGCGGGAATGAAGATAGATAGAAAAGAAATGGGAATAAAAAATAAATAAAAAAAAACGCTCCCGAGCTCCATTTGACGTTTGGTCATGCGAGTGAGTCCCGGACGACGCATTTGACGGTTTGCGAAGACACGCGGAGGGGACACTTCAGCGTTCCGGGAGCAAGCACGCGGGGTTCCGGACATCGTTCGGGCACACCGGCACACATGGACATACACACTGGAGTGCGAATATTTGCGCGTTTTCTGTGCCATTGAGCTGTGGTGCTCCACTGACCGGTGTGTATGTATGTGATCGTTTCGGACCATTATCGGCCGATTTCGATTGGAATTTTTGCTCGCTAGTGAAGCGGACAGGAAACACGGAGGGAAACTTCAGCCACTCGTTAGAAAATGGGGAAACCGTGGCAGTGCCAATGTTGGCGGAACCAGTGGGCAAACCGATGGAAAACAAACGCATCCTGGTACACGGAGAGCGGGCAAAGCGTTTGCTATTAAACGACCCCCACTCAATCATTGCCGGTCAGCGGGTTCAAATAAATGAATTTTTATATTGCTCCGGTTGCTGTGCGTTTTTATTTGGTTTGTTCCCGCAAAACCAATGCTCGAACTGGCTGCTGCATATCGGGTGTAGTACAACCATTTACATACTTCACAAAACAGTTGGAGCATGTTTTTTTTGAGGCGAGACAACCAAATGTTTAACGTTTTTCCTCGGTTGTAAAAATATTCTTTCGATGTACGATGAACCGGTTTTATGAACCAATGGGCTAATAAATTTGAGTATTTTTTATGCCACTACATCCCTGGTCTGCTATGGCCATTGGAAGCATGGGTCCCAAATTGCCAAATCATTTGTCGCATGCAAATCTGTTGCCGCTCTTGCCACTTGCTTCCGTTCCAGCGTCATCCCTTACTCCCTGTGGGACCCGTTGGGACCCGCTGGGATACACTGTCAAACAAAGATCCTCGTATTTCCCATGGCCATCAACCCACCCCATCCGCAATGGCTTATGGGACTTCTTCCATATGCTGTGTAAAAAGATGTAAAAAAAAACTCCGAATATGTTTCGCTACTATGCCAACGATGCGTCGTTTCGAGTGCACAGCTGTCACCCGGTATGTTGCATGTCGTACTAAAATATCTCCGATACAGAATATCGCATCTTTTTTTGCCGGGTTTCTCCTTTTTTTTCCTTCTCCTGTACATCGATTCCCATTTGGGAGGGTTCCGTGATGGATAGCTGCACTCCGGAAGTGAACTCGCCAGCGCGCCCGGCAGTGTGAGTGTTATGAATATTGCAGCGGTTCGGTTGCAATTCGTCCACCAGATGACGGAGCTCGTTACGGTGAAGGGGGAGGGGGGGGGGACCCTCTAATCCCCTTTTCCAGTGCGCAACCGAGACTCGGTTGTTTTGCGTACCTTTTTTCCTCCACCCTTACGCTCACGTTCTCTCTGCAGAGCTGGGTTTCACTCGTTGACAGTGTGTCAAAGTTAGATGGAGCTTAGAATTGGGGCTCAGGTGCTTCGGGGAAACACAAAGGGCAATTTGCTTCCGATTGAAGCTTGCTCCATCACCACCAGCAGGGGAGAGATGGCAGCTTAATTGGCTTTCTATAACACGATCAAAATTGTGACGTTTGAGGTACATATTTCAAAACATGAAACAGTTCAAACTTACCAGGCAGTTGTTCGTTGATGTGTGATCTGAAATACGAAAGAAGAAAAAACACTCGTGAGTAACTAAATTGTCATAAGATAGATGTAAATAGTCTGGTGATTTGTTTGAATGCTATCAAATACTTAAATATTAATGTAGCTACCTTCAGACAATTGGGCTTAAATATTTACTTATGATAAGTTATCTTTGATTGCGATAGTACGTGTTGTCTTTACGATACTCTGATACCTCATAACTAATGTTGCGAATCTAATAAACCTCGTGACATTCCCACAATGACCCAAACTATCCTAGCAATATTCCAGCGTCATCAAAAGCGGATCCGATGGCAAAATTATTAGCGAAACGTAGGACAATTCCAATAAAACAGACACGGACAGCGGCGGCAAATGCGTTTTCCCAGCCCGATATCGATGCCAAACACAAACCGTGCGCCGGTGTATGAAGCAGCGTGCAGAAAGCAGGACACAACCACCATACCAACAGGGACAAAACCACTCAGCAGACACACACGCGCGCGCCAACAGCATCATTTCGAGCGCAATTTTCGGTTAATGTGGGTCAAATCGAACGCGATGCCCCTTGCCGGGGAATTGATGCGCATGGGAAATGATGATACGATGCTCCAGCATCCCCTCCCTCCCCACCCCACCCGTTGAATCGTCGTGCCACCGTAACGAGCGGCCAATCTTCACGACGACATCCGCACGGCATCCCAATACCCAAGGGGGAATGTTTTAACATGGCGTGTGGTCACTAATGTACCGCCTGGTCCCTGTGGAACGCTTCCACAGGGAAAAAAAGGGCCAGACCGGACCCGGGTGAAAGATGGGTGTGAATTTGTTGGAACGCCAATGACCAAACCAAACCCTTTGCGAGCCCCGTACGTTTTTGTACGGGTTGCAAGGGTAAAGGAAAAATTACTACCGACAAACCCACTGGGCGCGCGAACGGCTGGGCGGCTGGAATCGAAATGGAACGTAAGAAATGTGCCGGAGGCCCCCATTCAAGGCTTTCGGTGGGAGAGAGGAGAGAGAGAGAGAGAAAAAAGTAAAGACATTCCAAAAAGAAAGAGCTGTTGGAGGGGGGCCGGCAGGAAGGCTGGCAAAGAACAAAACGATTCGGTATCGGTAGACGGCGGTTGGGTTTGGGGGGTCGACAACGATCGGGAAACCGTTTGCACGATCAATTATTTCATAGCCATCGAGCGAACGACACGGAATGGTTCAATTTTCCACCTCCTTCAACCACTCTGCAGGGCATCTTCTGGCCACCGGGCGCATCTTGAAGACGCGTTACGAAAGGCGAAACGGAAATGGCCGCTTTCCCGGGGCCGCAACTCCTTCGGCAGTGGTTGGAAAATTGGATGGGAAAAAAAGCTTGCCGCTGTGTGTGCTCCGCTTACGGAGCTTTTCGGGACCGTCCAAATGCAATTACGAAGTAATGTGTCAGCCATTTACCGTTTCGTCTGTAATCGCCGCTACCCGGCGGGCTTGTGGGCGGGAGCTATGGTGGCCGCCAGTGATGGAACTACTATGAAACTAGCTACCGAAATAGGGGAAAACCCGAATGATAAAACAATTGCCTGGGATTTTCTTATCAAAATTTTGCGGTGAAGTTAGGCGATAAGAATGAAGTAGCAATTTTGTTCCATTTTGAAGTGTTTCATTGGTGACTTATTTTAGTACTCTGCAGTATTTTGTTGTTTATAGTAGTTTAAGTATAGTATAGCTTTCAAAAATATTTACTAATAATTTCAAATGTGAAAAATTAAGGTTTCAGTTGATTGTTTCAACATTTAAGAGAGTGTTTGTAATTAAATTTTGTAGTTTGATATCTATTTTACGAAGTTTTTAGCGTTTTCTGTGGATTTAGGCATTATTTTTCTAAATCTTATTTTTTTATAAATTTTCATTCGCCTTCTACCAAACTTTAATTTTCTTCGACAGTTGCGCCAAGCCATAATTTGTCCAAGAAAACGATGGAAAAACGTGCCAAAGCATCAGCAAGAAAGCAAAACGTGGCATACAATTTTGGCATTCGCCTTGTTCGCTTCCCACAAAAAAGCACCCACACAACCACACACACACGAAACTTAATTTTGCTCATTTTCCAATAAGCACCTGATCCAATTAACAATTTCCACTGATCAGGCAAGGTTTTCGGCTGACCACAGCAAAACGGGGTAATTATTACAATTGGACCAATATGTATGTGTTTCTAACATACGTGTGTGTGTATGTGTGTGTGTGTCTCAGCAATCCACAACGTCATGTAGCCGTTTCCGTATCGATGAGGTCAATGTCGATTCGAAACACCGGGTTTTCGATTCAAGACGGTCGGGAAGGTGAGTAAGCGGTAGAGT
The DNA here is from genome assembly GCF_017562075.2 of Anopheles merus. Classification (NCBI taxonomy): domain Eukaryota; kingdom Metazoa; phylum Arthropoda; class Insecta; order Diptera; family Culicidae; genus Anopheles; species Anopheles merus. Next base: position 45,509,931 of record NC_054083.1, on the reverse strand, counting down.
AGCATCATCAACAAAGCTCGTCCCACCAGTCACGGGTGTATCAATATCAAACTGTGTGTGTGTGTGTGTTTGTTTGTTTGTGTGTCAGTGTTTTTCATTCCGTTCCGAGTCAGTGGCAGCGCATGCATGCATTTGTTGCTTTTTTTTTATTCCGACTTCCCCTCCCAACAAGCATTAGGAGGTCAGGGTGTTTTTCCGATTTTTCCACCATCCGCCCCATCCAACCGGGCTTTGTTTTAAGGTCGCATTCTGTTGCCGTGTGTGTGTGTGTGCGTGCGGCGGCAACGGCGACGGCTCGGTTTTGGGACGGTGGGCTGGTTGGTGGGCGAGGTCGGTTGAACAATTTTCCGGTTCGACGGAACAATAAATATTTCTTTACGAATCGGCACCGCACAACGGTAAGATGGCACATACCTGCGTTTTCCGAGGTGGCCCTGGCGCCATGCAATAAGCACCAGAAAACGATGCCATGTGTTGGTGTGTGTGTTTTCCCGGGCCCGTTTTTATCTTCCAACCACACCGAAACCTGATGCCCCCGGTGCCCGGTGAGAGGAGTCTCGAAGAAGTTATGTAAAAATAACCGAGATGTAATGTGACATTTTTCTTTCCCTCCCATCGCTTCCCACCCCGATGGTCAGCGGTTGCCGGTACGAAAGAGCGGGACGGGCCCGCGTACGGTAAAGGTGTCGTTTTTCCGTGCCGATTCCGATTATGCTGCGCTGCGGTGGCTCCTCTTTATGGGAGGCAGCAGGGTTTGGGTGTGCTGTGAGTGTTTTTCTTGCTCCTTTTCTTTTCCCCATTTGCTACGACCGATACGTGTGCAGCGGAGGCATTGCTACCGTGTCTCTGCGTTGATGACGGTGTTTCTGTGGGCCTTTTTATATGGCTTTAGTAACCCGACACCCTTCACGCTCATTCTCTCTTTCACCCTACCATGCATGCATCTACCGCAGACCACATTGGGTCATTGCAGGTTTCTATCGGTCAGTGGGAGAAAAATGAGGTTTTGTTTTTGTGTGTGCTGGAACCCGTTACCATCAGCATGCGCACCAACACTGCACAAAACAGGCGCACACAATGCAATGGAAACGGTTCAACCGGTGTGATCACTACCGTGTGTGGGGGAACGAAATCAGTCGCCAGAATCGTTCGAGATTGACGAATAGAAAGCACACTGCCAAGCAGGAAGCGGGACAACAGCAGGGCACAATCTAAGCGCCCAATTTGCTTCTGTTGACCATTTCCATTTACTTCCACACAAACCCTTCTTCCATTAGCGTTTTGGGCTGCCGCTTTAAGCGGCCTTCTATTAGGGTTAATGTTGTAAGTTTCTGTTTGATCGTTTTGTCTGAAACGGGTAGGTAAAGCGTTTTTAGTGGAAGCTTGGAGGTCTTTCGTGAAGGCCACCCGAATCATGTGTTGTTTTTCGACTTCTCTTTTTCCATGTCAATGCTCTTCCGGTACTAGAGAACACAACAGTAGGGCTTAGAGACGAGAATCAGTAAAGCGGTTTAAACTGATGTTCCAAAGAAATATAAAAGAAAAATGAATTATTATTGTCTTAAAAGCAGTACTGAAATGAAGTTTTCGTATATTTCCATTCAGCAATGATGGATCGTCAAAAAGGTTCGTCGCTTAGTATATTCGCGATCGTTGAAGTCACTTGTTCAAAATTAGCGAAAATGCCGCGGTTAAAAGTGTATTAGAATTTTAACATTAAACACATTTCATTTCTTTGCTTTTAAGTAAATCATTTTGCTGTAAATCTGTTTTTTAATGCAGTATAACCTTTTCTTCAGCAAAAGCATAACAAAACCTAAAATAACGACGTCCAGCTTGCATTGCCGTAGAAAGCAGTTGACAGATGACAACTGCTTTCTGTCCCTATTTGGTTTTCCGCTGAAGGAGGAAAAAGCATCAGTCATCCCCAAAGTCCAAACCTTATGTCACTGGGACAAGATGTCGAAACACACTCCCCAGCCACTCAGTAAGTAGGACACACACACACACCTTCCCGGGAAAGCCAATTTTAATGTTATTTATTATTCCGCTGCGATTGTTCTTCCTTATCGGAATGTGGCGATCGACGACGATCCCAGCCGTCTCCTAGGGAACGGTTTTGATTCTTTTGCCTTGCCTAATCAGCGACCGGGCACGGCACGACCGGGTCTAGCCCGAGGCGACCCGCATGCAACACAACAACCTCTGGCGTCCCCCCCCCCCCTATACGGCGTCAGTCGGTCACCGGAGCAAAGATTCATCATCGTTTCCTCCGCGTGCGCGTTGACGACAAAACCCCACGATCAACGCGCGCACAAGGTTTGAAGGGGTCCCGGAAGACGCAACATCGGTACTGCCTGCGCACGCTGCGTGAACGAACGAACACGGCGGGGGAAAAGAAAGGCAAGATGTGCATGATCGCACCCATCGCTCGGCACACATATGCGCGCGGGGTGGTTAAAATCTACCGACACACATCGGAGACGATCGCGATGACGATCCGTACGGGGGCAGCGCCAAAAGAATGGAGGTTAGGAGGCATCTCATTGTTTGCAGATAGAGCCAACGAACCACATCAAAACACACGGGCACACACTAACCCATCAGTGAGGCTGTATCGTACGTGCAGCTTCTCATTGTCAGGGCCACCACCCAGGAAAGGAGCTGGCTGTGGTTCACCCGCTTCATCCTCCGCTTCAGGACACACTAACCTATTGCACTCCCGTTTTCTTGCAAACCGCCAAAGCCCCCCACAGGAAAACGTCGGAATTGGGTGAAAATGATTCATGGGTCAGCAGGGCAAACAGGGATGGCGTTCGGCGTTCGACAAGCAAGAATGATCGCAACACATCCATATTCCGCGGACGGTTGCTGCGGCCAGCATTTCCGCCCCTGGGGACAAGCATTCCACAGCGCGGGATCTATGGGAAGCACGAGCGGGTGGACCCGCGTCCAAAAGTGACCCTTTTACCCGTGGAGGGATTATGCTTCGCTTCGGAACAACCTTTCAAACAGCCATAACGAACCGAAGAAACAGAAGAAAAAAACAATAGAAAAAAGAGTGTGTGGTCACGGATGAACCTGGAGGTAGTAAGAGGAAAACAAAACTGGGCAAGAATAACGTTCGATGGTCGATTGTTTCCTCTTCCCTTGGCGGACACGCGGGCATTCCGATCGGTTCATAATTACTTCCAAGAAATATTGCCTGCATTAGGAAAGGGCTTATTGTGCTTCGTGTGTGTGTGTTTTTGTTTTGTTTTTCGTTGCTTTAGTCTGCAGCTCTCGAACGCCACACTATCGCAGCACTATGCATTGACCCATCGGTGCACGAGACCTTTGGCTCGTATTGTTTGGTGGAAAATTGATTTTCATTGCATTTCGCTGCGGTGCAAGCAATTTTTCCCAGACCTCTTTCTTTTTTTTACTGCATTGCCGCACAGGTAAAAGTGTACAGATGAGAAGCGCGCTTGTGCTAGTTTGCTGTTCGGAAATTTTAATTCCTTATTGCAGTTTATGTATGAGGCATGAGCTCTTTGGTGCAGTTTTGCAATCAAAATGTACTTTTCTCTTGAATGTACATCCTGTTTTATAGCGCCGGCGCTTATGCTAGCCCATATTTCAAGTGCTTTAACCAACCTAAGAACAAGGCAAATATTACGCCCTCCAGGGTAAAATCTTACGCTCGCAGTTTCCTCATTACTATCACTGTACAGCCCCACAGAGCACAGTGTAAGCAATTTCCGGCTGATTTGCAAAGAGACGATAATGCTCATTTTCTTGCCTCGTTCGGGCAGGGATGGAGTCGAACTGGTTTCGTTTGCTGCAGTGGTGCATTTTCAAATGTCAAATGAAAATGAGGCCCACATCTTGCACATCCGCGATTGATGGCTTCAGGAAGCGGTCCGAAGCGGACGGTTCCATCTATAGTTGATGCGGTTGAGTTACAACAATGTTGGGAAAAGGTTGCAGATCTCGTTTGTGATTAATCTAGCACAAATCCAGAGGTTTGAAAGAGCCTTCAATGACGATCGCTAATTACTTCTCGAATGTGGAGTTTGGTGGAGTTTGATCTTTGGAAGTGAAACTTATCTGTCTGTGATGTCCTTTTTGTATTAAGAAATTTTGATTCTTATAGGAAATATCATTATACAATATAAATACTTATCTTTGAGGTTGTAAAATATATTCACTAAAGTGTTGGATTGTGGTATAAGCTTAGTATAAATTTGATAAGAATGAGAAGAGTGCACCTGGATCACCGGTCTGTTTGCAACTGTGTATTCGTTTGTCCAATAGTTCATTACATAATTCATTACAAAGTTCATTCGTGTAGTTCGAGCAGTTCATTTCATGCAGTCCAAATTAGTCAAGTAGTTCTATCTATATCGTATGGTTTAGTTCTTTCTAATTCATGTGTGTTTTCTGATTTGAATTCATTTTTGAAATTTTGAATTTAATAACCCAAAATCCTACAGAGGTAGCATCAAATTTAAGCCTTATCTTAGATTATCTATCTGAGATGTCTATTAATTGCAAAGTTTCTATTTTCTGGATAGTTTATCTGATTATAGCGTAATTTTGAAGGTAAAAATATGCACCAAAAGCAGCCATCGTGGAACTCAAACCTCTCGCTTTAAACCTCATTAAGGTGTAATGCAAACCTCTTCCCGTTTAGTTTCACGCACCCGCTAATGAGTGGTGCTTTCACATCACCGGTCACTAAGCTTTTATTCGCCGGTCTTGAAATCGATCCGAACCGTCCGAGCTTGCAAATTAACTTGTTGCTTTAACTCGCCCTCTACCCACTGCAGTCCACATAGCGTCCAGCGAGCGATATACCAACCGGCATAAGTACATCGTGTGATAGGGACGGTAAGGGAAGGGAAATGGTAATAAAAAAAAACGCATCACACACATTCGCAAATTGATCGGGCGACCAGTATTCGGGCGAAGGATTGGCCGGTGTATAGATCGGGACCGGGCAGAAATATTCGCACGCGGATCGAAACCCTAATGGTTACGTGATGGTGCACAAAACGCACTTCGACGCCGCGTCCACGATGGAGATCTTCAGCACAGCGATAGGGGCGGCAAGCAAGCACGATACCCCTTCACCCGGGCGAACGAGTCGATAGAAACTTACATAATTCGATTCGGCCCGACGGGGCGCAAAACACGGGGGGAAAAGACGCGCGAAAACTGCTGCCTTCACCCAGGGACCGGTGAAGGCATTTAGGACAATTCCAACGCAAGACGCCCAGTGCCCAATCGCAGTGTTTTAGCTTGTGCCGTTCGGATAACGTTTGGCAGCCTTTCCTTCACACATGGAACACGTCTACTGGGAAGATAAAACGTTCTTCGACGGCTCTGTCTGGAGGCTGTCTGTTCGAACGTCACTCTCGGCGAGGGGTGCGTTTGGGTAGACGCGTTGAGAACGCATACGCGTGACGCAGTACCGGGGCCCGGTTTGACCAACCTAAAACACGATATCAGGGGGTGTACATCGCCTCCCAAGCATACGTACACACGCTGACAGTCTATTAATTGGATTTTATCTAATTGAAAACGAGCAAAAGCAACAAGACTGTGGGGAGAATAGCGATAAGATTGGTTTGAAGTATTTTTATTTCTTTGCTATTTTTGCTCTCTCTCTCTCTCTCGCTCTCTCTCTTTCTCTCTCTCTCTCTCTCACTCTCTCTCTCTCTGTGCTACTCGTGCTGGAAAGCTTTTAATCAATCGAAACCACGAAACGTGCACAGGGTCTCAAAACTACACGGAAGTTGCACGGACAAATTTGGCAGCCCGCTGGCTCGCTACGTTTGATCGTAGCGGAATGAGATGATGTAATTAATACACTCGCGTCGCGTGTGCCCGGTGGGCTACAACATTACCTCCCTCCATACGTTTGGCTGTGCGGTACATACGGGTATGTGTAGCTATTCATTTGAAGGACTTTGAGGTAAATAAAATTAGTAAATTACAAGAGCAGCTCATTGATTTGAGTGCAATTAACTTATGTGATTGGTAGCTCAATTGCGTTGCAAAATCGGACCGAAAAACTGGCGAAGAATCTGTAACACAGGCAGCAGATTACAAAGCTTTTTGGATGGTTCCAGTGTGTCCTGATTAGGCATCGTCCATTTGATAAAGATAATTAAATTCACCCTGCACCGTCCATGAAGAGCAAGGTAGGTGGAATTATTTGAGCGAAACATTGAGCCAAGTAATCAAAAAGCGCGGAGATCTGTTTTTATGAACAAACGTAACGATATAATCTAATTGATCCAAAAAAAGCTGGGTTTCAACCTTAAATTTTAAATGTAAAGCAAAAATTGAGTAAACCAGTTGTCGAAATATTCTGACTACAAATGGTACGGATTAGGTTTGATACATGAAACTGTGGCTTTCAATGTAATGATTTTGGAGAATCTAATACTCCCTTTTGGCGTTAATTTTAAAACAACTGTTAAATTCAGCTTTAATCATCGCTTCAGCAAAACATTTCAAAACAAATGCCTTCTCTGTAGCCCTGTGTCGAGTTTTGGGTGCATGTATGATAAAACAGAACAAAAACAAAGCCCCCGTTGAGCTAACAGACCATAGTCATTTGAAAACACGCACAGCCAAATATACAGTTACCCGTGCACGTGTGGTGGGAGAAGCAAATGCGCGATAATAGCTATTACTCGATGAAGAAAAAACAACAACAACAAAAAACAGCGCCAGAAGACACCTAAACTAAAAACAAAACAAACACCAAAAACAAAGGTTCTATCAACGTGAAAGTCTCCCGGTAAAGATACATAAGTGAAAAGCAACAAAAACAGGCGATGACGTGAAATATAAGAGAACAAAAAACGTACGACCTTAGCGTCTTAGCGAGAGTAAACGGAGTCGAGGTGAAACATGGAAGCGAGCAGTGGGAGTAAAACAAAAAAAACACCGAAACACTAAACCAACCACCATCACCCCACACACACGGGAGCATGGGTGGGATCATTTTGAAGAAGCAAAAACATCAAACTAGGTAATTGGTGTGGCGTCGGGCGGGATCGCTGGCACGCACTGGGCACAGGGTGGACCTAGATTAATGTACTGCCGACCGATGGGTCTGCCTACTGTAACGTAACCGCTACGGACAGAGTGTCGGACAGATAGTCGTGCCATGACGACGGTGGCCTTCGAAAAGCTAACTGTTCTTGTGTCACGCTCGACCCGCCCGCCAAAGGCGGCCAATTTGTACGCGCTGCGACGTCTCCTTCAGTGCGCCGTACTAACCAAGAGTGCGTTTTTGTTGTTGTTGTTGTTTACGGTGTATTCATCCGTTCATCCCGTTCGGTCCAATTTCAGCACCTTCAAAGAAAAGCTTTCGGTTTTGTGTTGATAGTAATTTATACCTCTTACGGCAGGAGTAGCTTGGAAGCTGAAGCTTTTCTTCGTCTTTTCGTCTCATGCACTGTTCACCGTTTTTCACTTATCTTTAGTTATCGATCGGATCGTGTTGATGTAACTGTAAAAAGGTTTTGCCATCCTGCCATCTCAAACCACCGGGGAGTTGCGATGTGCTTTGCAACAATGTTGAAGGATTACAATCTTCAGGAAAATATCTGCAACGCAACGTGTCCGACATCTGCCGTTTGCACAAACACGAGGGAGTTTCTTATAAGCATCCCCTATGCAGGAGAACTTAAAGAATCAATTCAATTACACCGTCTAATGAGTTCGATCTCTCTCTCACACTCTCTCTCACAACTGTCCCAACTGTGGCAAGTCCTCCCAGTATGCAAGGCTAAGATCATTACCCCGAGACCCCGAAAGCCGGAGGTCATAAATCTTTCATTTGCAGATAATCTCCAACAGAGGACTTTCCGACACTTTGCACACGCAAGCAGCGTGTACTGCTGCGATCCAGTTACATCTGCCCCTCGATAACGTCAACAGGTACTACCCGAACGTCGGCCGGCTTCCTTCCGTTTCGATTGGCCGCCAACGCTTTGCCCTTAGCCGCCCGGACCATCATCAATCAAAACATTATTAATTATGACAAAATAATTATCTCCACCTTCTCATCTCGGTCGTCTCTCTCTCTCGACTCGACCCGGGGGTCAGCCGGCCCTGTGCACATGGGCAGGAGCATGCTGAGTCACGGTTTGGGACGGCTGGGAACATCTCGTTAGAACCCTGCGCCTATAGATACACTGATACACTGCGGGCCTGGTCAATGACCCTAGCCCGCACGGAGCGATTGGAATCTCATGCTAGATCAAGTTCTTGCCGGCGCAAACAAAGTTTCCTGGACACTTGATCTGTCTGCGGTGAGGTTGTGTTACCACAACCACTCACGGGAGGACCTCAACCACTCACAGGGGCTTCTTTTTTTTTTGTTTGCTGTTGCTTGCCCATCTGCGGTGACGAGATCAATGAAAGATGCGCTTTAAGAGGTGGCTGGGTAGGCACTAGCCTCTTTCAAATTGGTCATAGACCGTTACGCTAAGCAATCTTGGGTCGATTACACGCAAAAAAGTGAACTTCTAAGGTTAATTTCCTTCTTTTAGAACATTGCAAAAGGTAGAATTTCCAAAAGAGAGTTTTTTTTTTCATTTAATCTACCTCAGATACGACACAATGGAACACATACACACGCCAAAAAGCATAACACAAGATGAAAGTAAGCATGTTACTCGTTAAGCAAATGAAGCCGACGTGTGTAGAGCTTTTGGATACACGTCCTGTTACAACGTTAAACGAGCGTAATCGGGCATAGGAATAAAAAGCGTTTTTATGCTTGTCTCATGATGAAAGAAGCGCACAAAAGGACCCAAAAAGATGTACTAAGGATGTATCTTCCTTCATTCCATTTTTTTTTTGGCTTACCAAATTATGCAGTTTTTGCTTTGAAAGCGCCTCCTACCAGTCTTGTTGTAGGATCATTCTTTTTTAAGTTTTTTTCTTCTCATTTTCGTGGTCCATGTCGCTTACCCGAGAACAATAGTTCGTCCTTAGCAACTACAGCATATCCCAAAAGCATGCCACTCTAACGGCTGCTTGTCGGAACCGATTCGTTTGCAAAGTTTTTTAATGAGACACATTCTTCTTCCACCCGACAGCAGCATCCTTACCAAACTAACACAACACGTATAAGAAAGAAAGGGAAATTATAGCGAATATAACACCAAACACACCGAACCGAAGAAAGCGGCAGCTGCTGTTGTTGCTTGCTTGTTTGCTACAACTTGGCACTCAGTTTTTTTTTTTTTTTTTTTATTTTATTTGTGAAAGCAAGAAGATTCAAAAACTAACAAGTTGGGCGAATCACAAAAGATCCGTGTTTGGAGCAGTTTTAACACGACCGTGGGGAGGAAAGCTTTGTGCCCTTCGCTTGATAATTGATAATGCTTTGATTCCGACCGTATCCAACTGGTAGGTTGTTAGTGGTTGCCAAAAGTGGTGGAAGTTTTCGCTCGCACAGTATTGTTTCCGTAAGACAACAGAGCGAAGTGGGCTGACGTTGAGATAAGGCACACTAACCTGCGAAAGATCCTGCCCGAGGAGAAGGGTTTGAAGCACACAAAAGGAACCACGTGGCTGCACCGTCGAAATCAAAGCTGTAAAAGAGAGAAAACACACGACACCATTAAAATAGCACACCACAAAGATATTGAAAAAACAACCGAAGAAACAATATGTTTTCGGAAGCGGAAGTTGACATTTATTTTGACTCGTTTCCTTTTTTTGGTCCCGTTTTCTTTTTGTAATTTGCAACAAATCGCGCCGAGAATCTCAACGCTTTTCTGCATCCATCCACAGCACGCAAGCGGAAATGCATCGATTTTATGTTTCCGATTGTTTTTTTTTTTTTTTTTTTTTTTTTTGGTGACTTTTTATTTCAGATGAAGGGACACATGTTTTGCTATGTGACAAGTGACAGGAAGTAGCTGTTTGGGAGTAGCTGTCATAAACACGGCTGTTAACTGAACCGGTTGTCAAGCACGAATCCGCGCGTAAATCCGGTTTGACATCCGGCATAACATCGGAAAGATATAATGTATTGTGCGCGATGCTGTCTTTTATCGTCTCTAAGGAAGCGTGATAATCATCCTGACCGAGCTATGAAGAAACCGGTTGAAGTTGATTAATGCGTCCAGTTTGGAGGATAATTGAACTATCATTCGCTTACTAAATCACCCGTTTGGCTCATTTCCCATTGACGGACTCAGGCGTCAAAACATTTTGACGTGATGCCACTCAGCTCATAAGCATGCAACAAACAGGCACGTCGCAAACCATCGTAATGCATTTGACTTTCGGCATCTTGTGACATCTTGTGCGCGATTGATCGTAGTCGCCCAATCACGCATCACAGCCATAAACCAGCGGCGAAGGACGTTGCTTCAACATTCAGCACACTTTCGCCCACTCAATCACACACACACACACACGCTTGTGACCCAGTTTCGGCTGCACTCGCCACACTTCCCAATCTTTCAACGAGCATTTCGACGGCTCTTCGACGGCTCTCAGTGACCACAGTGAAGGGTTCTTCACGCCAGTGTCACTTCACGCTGGCGGTTGTGTATCGATAGAAACATACAGCAACAAAAAACCAACTCTCACCATATATTTTGAAGTGGTGGTCCCTAGGGTTGCTTCTCCCCGGCTGGCGGTACGCTAGTCAATGAAGGCTAGCCAATGATCATCGGTATTACCTCACAAACCGACTAGATCGCTCGTGCGAGTCGAGGGCAGCTGTCGCGGAGACCAGCAAGGGGGGACATCTTTTCAACCTTGACAATGAGAACAATGCAACTCCCGAAGAGTGCCTCTAATGTCTGGCGATGCTTTGGGGATATATCTGTGCACAATGTGTGCGAGAAGTAGCTTAAGGCGCAAGCGAGTATGTGGCATCGCGTGAAAAGGAAACCCCAACCAACCCGTAGGGCACAACACACACATCATGGGTCCGAAAAGAATGGAAGAATGCGGAATGCATTAACATAATTCCGCTTTCTTCATTCGGTTCACCTCGGGCGGCACCTCAATTCGCATCATCATCATCGCCATCAGCGCCATCATTCAGCGCGGCAGAGACGAACCGTGCCAGCCGCGTGATACAATGTGTGCCAAACTGTTCATACAATCGCGATTTTATTTTCTTCCGTCTTTATTAGCTTTTTTTTTTGTTGTTGTTGTTCCCCTTTTTGTGTGTACAGAGGGAGCAGAAAAAGCTGCTAAAAGAAATAATTTTGTGAGTTTTCTGTCCGCGTGGTACACTGTCGTCGCTATCGTTGCCCGCAGCAAGCTCCACACCGCAAACTCCACTGCTTTGGAAAAGTTCAAACATTGAATCGCAACCTCAAATTAGTTTGGGTGAGAGGGTGGAAGCTTTGCTCGTTCCATATTTTCCTCCCCATTTTCCATCCCTCCCCCTGCGGGAAGCGTGAACGTGGTGATTCTTAGCGACAACGGTACGAACGACGAGATTACATGGCCGCCAGATATGGGTTGATGATTGTTGTAGCACGACCAGGAGGCATTTTCGGCACAATATCATCAGCCGGTCCCGGTAAGCTGCGGCAGTTGCTTTTCCATTGTCTGGGTAATTCAGCATCGGGAAACAAAATCGTACAGCAAGGTTGTTTCCTCAAACTGCTTCTGAAGACGGTTTCCATTGAAAGGTGTAAAAGTAAAGCAAAAGAATGAATATAATTTACACTGCTAATGGTTGCATCGCGGATGAAGGGAAATGGTTATGGTTCTAGACACACAGCGAAAACGTGAAACACGTCTGCTCCAACGGAATAAAAAAAGCCCTTCCACAAACACTACAGCGGAAACAGTTTTGTAAACCTTCCTACTGGTCGGACCGCTCCGGTCCGTTTCTCTTACAATATTTGAAATTTTGATCAATTTTCGAGCGCCTCCCCGCTCGGCGTTAAGTCTGGGGCTGGGAGAAACAGTCAACGACGCGCCAACCATAATAATCATCTTGCCGGCAGCCGTCATCGTTTGTCTCATCCACGTCGGCGCGAGCATTCCGCAGCAGCACCGGCCCCGGATGGGAACAATTTGTTTACAAGAGTCTCATCCGGCCTGCGTTGTTTTTCGCATCACCTCCAAGAGGAGCAACAACACGGAAAGCAGAACATTACCCATTATGCATTTCATTACCACAGCCAGTGTTGGGGGGGGGGGGGGGAAAAAGGATTTAAAACCCCAAGCACCGACTGCGCCATGGAACACCCACTCCAGCCATTTAATGCTGGCAGTTTGCTGCTTCATCGCTTCGCAAAAGGGCTTTCAATAAAATGTTGGGACCATTACAATTAGCGAGGAAGAATGCAGAGAGGAGAAGATGTTGCTTCAAGGGTTTGTACATGAAGTTATCGCTTACGTTTCGAGCCGTTGGAAGTGACTTTTCCATGAGGTGGAAATGTTACGAAACACGATCGTGATGTGGCCAAGATGTAAGGAAAACGCGTACCACAACCTCCGCCCGAAAACTGCTGGTTGCTTCAATATTCATTCAAGCTCTACCTTTTACGGTAAAGCGCAAAAATACAGCTCAACTTCCACCTTCTCCCAATCCCCGGGCAAAGCAAGGTCCATAATTAAATTAAGCAATTATTCATCGCACCGAAAGACAGCAGCCCACAGCAGTGTGCGCCCCCCCCCCCCCCCCCCCTTTATAGTCATCCGTGGCACCGTGGCTGCCAGGTCCATTTTATGTTCGCTTTGTGGCCTTTGGCCGCTCTCCTGACTCTAAACTGACAACCAACCGCACGAAAAGAAGCAAAAGCGCTTTCCGGGGAACCATTGCAGCGGAACCATAAATCAGCGCGTAGGAGAGTGCAGCTCCGGACGGACGGAACGTCTCTTCGGGGCTTACCAGCCCCCAGCAACCGCAAATTAGTGCCGCAGACAAGCATGGGGACAGACGGCTCCCCCCGTGCTTTCCAGGACATCGTCAGTGAACTTTCGGCGCCTCGGAGATTTTTGGGGGCCAATTTTGTTTGATTTACTTGATGTATGGCCTGCCGGCGAGCCAAAAAGGGATGATAGCATGCAGGTCGATTGTGTCTTGTACGCACGGACAGTTGGCTGGCTCTTAAGCTTCTGGGTGAGCTTCGTTGATGGTTGAGCGATCAAACGGCAAATTTCCTGAGTCCGCCATCCTTGGGCAGTCGCGTACAAGGAAATGCCAACTCACATTAAACGCCAGCCTACACGACGCATTTGGCGATGGAGTGTAAGAGAGAGAGAGAGAGGAAATGGGAAAGAAAAGAACACAAAACACTGGCGAAAATTTTGCCACTCGGCTAAAACAGGGTTGAGATTACGCTTATTGTAAATTATGGGCGTCCGAATGAATGAGGGCTGGTAGTCTCGGTACCGTGGGAGGCGGACCAAATTTATGGCTTTGTCTCTTTTTCCTTTCCACCGTGCACGAAGGGCAGGAAGAAAGGGTAGCATCCACCTACTCAACAGGCTCAGCCTTTGCGTTGCGTTCGCGTGCTGCGTCAAGGGATGCTGGATGAGACCAGCACTTGGGCAAAGTATATCTAAAGTTTCGCAATCACTCGAGCAAAGGTTTTTGATTTGCAATTGTTTACACAAAATGGGTCCGAGTGTTTTTTTCGATTAATTCCTAACAGAAACTAATGGGCAGCATGTAGTAGCTTTGATGATGATGTAAAAGAATTCCAAACAAAGCAAGCTCTCATTGAAGTCGCAGGACGTTCATTGAGAGCCTCTTTGCTCCTATCGCACAGAGCTCTAACGAATAAAAGACTTTCTATGCCGGCAAACTGTTCGAAGAAATGGGGGCCTTTTGCATCCCTTTTTTCCCTTTCGGAGATGGTTCATTTCCTCCCCCTCCCAAAAACCCGTCCACCCAAATGGTAAACAAATCGGTGTACCCCAAAAAACACTCCCATCCAAACACTGGACCACTTTGTCTAACGGCCCGAGGCAAACCGAGCCTCAGCAGCAGCAGCACCCCGACGACGACTGGTGTAACTTTCAAATTTGTCAACATATCTCATCGGTAAACATTCGTATGAAAATATCGGAAAATTTTGCATGCAGCTTCTGTCTGCGGGTTGCTACCCAAGGAAAGATTCCGAACCCTTTTTATTGGGGCAAAGAAGTAGAAGAACAAAAGCAAAACAAACAACAAAAAGAAGCTTCAATCCTTGTGTGCGCACTACTTTTCAGGACTCGGTCGTCGTCGTTCGATGCTTCGTTTGCGAACAACGGACAACTTTGCTGGCCATAGGTTTCTTCCATAGAAATGCGGACCGACGTGGACCAACAGCCGCACACTGCCCCATCCGCCAACGTGTACCGTGTGCCAATTGTACCGAGAGGGCTGATGTTGACATGTGTTATGAAAACGGTTGCAAACTAAACAACAATGGAGATCGGTTGAGGGAGCATTTGTAGGGAGGGGGGGGGGGGGGGGAGGAAGGAGCTCGGTAAATCTGGGCGTCTCGTTCATTCGCTCGCCCTTACGATCAAAGAAACCGTACGCATCACACAGGGCCCCACGTGCGGGCGGATTGGTTGATGAGTTTGTGTGGGCTTTCTCTGTTGAAGTTTGTTAAATAATGCTTTGTGTGTGTGTGTGTGGAGTGCGTGTAAGGATCGGATTGTGTACACTGCTCGGACAGTAGTATGCGGCGAGACCGGCGGGAATGTGCCCTTTACATTGGTTGCTTCTCGTTACGCAACACTTTGTTTCTGTGAGGTCCTTGTGGGGTTTTTGGTCAAAAGTTCTTAAGGTATCGATTTGATCGTTTTGTGTTTACTTAACTTGGAAACAGGTTCATAGAAATTATTTTGAATTAATTATAAGTTAAATGCAAATATTCAAGGGAATGTTTTCAGTCTGGTCTTTGTTGAGGTGGCTTTACACTGCTTGGAAGTCTCAAAGATCTTCCGATTCTTTGTTTTAATGCTTTAATTTAATGGTCCTTGTTGAGGTGGCTTTACACTGCTTGGAAGTCTCAAAGATCTTCTGATTCTTTGTTTTAATGCTTTAGATAGCTTTTAAGCTGAAGAATTAAAACCGCTTTTTCTTTATTTTCAATGTCAAACTAGACTAACAATAGATTCAAAAATACTTATCATTAAACAAATAAAATAAAAGATACTAAAATAATTGTAAAACTTTGTAAAGAAGGTACTATACACAGACAAATTTTGTCTATTCTTTTTCCAAACCACAAAACTGGATCAAATTGTAATAAATGTTTTATTTCACCATTTCCCCTGTGGCGATCAAACTCTCTGGCAGCTTTTTACAAGACTTTACACCAATCATTTTCATCACACCATGTATTACTTTTATCACATCCCTGCTGACAACTGCAAAAAAAACGGACCTTTAGAACCACCTCAAAACCATCATTCATTACGATCGTTTTTCCCATTCCCGTACGCTTGCAACGAACGAGCGTAAAAACGGCAACTACAACCGTAAGCATAATAATTCATTTCAACGCTCCAAAAACGATCGCCACAAACAAATCGACACCAGGCCAGGCCGCACGGTCTAAGTACATAATGCGTTCCCCATCCCTGGCAACAAACCCCCAAAAAAAGGTACATCACCAAAAATTGACCGTTTTTTTTCGGGGGTGCTGGGTAGATTTGTATGCCAGGGAGGGGAGGGGTGTGGGAGGGTGTTTTAACTCATTTTGTCGAGAAAACGCACACAAAAAAAAACACGTGGACAGAGAAATGAGAGAATCCGTTTTTCCAGCGCATGGCAGACCACACAACCATGTTCGCATGTTCGCCCCGTCAACGCATTAGCGGGCGCATTTGTTCTGATAAGCGAATGGTAGAAAGCTCATCAACTCATTCGTTTTAAGGTTTTTTGGGAGGATTGTTTTCTTTCTTTTCGAATTTTACGCTACCCTTTCCCCACTTGGCAATAGAGCGCGAGTGCGTGCGGCCACGGTCCAAGCCCGACGACCCTTGTCCCGATCTCGGCGGCAGCCGGCATAAAAGTGGGCCATTCTACAACTCCCCTTCCTCCATTGCGCCCTGTAATTCGGTCGGTTGGTCAAAGCGTTCAGGGGGCCCCAGTGACCCTTTGCCGTCCAGCTGGCCCGGATGTGCATCGAACGTGGGCATGCTAACTGTATTCTTTGCCGCGGTCCAGCTCCGGCGGGCCAGTTGTTTGGTGTCTATGTTTTTTCCCTCCTCCTCTATTATTGCTCATCTTCTCATTTGCTTCTAGCGTTTGTGTGTGTGTGTGTGTGTTTTTTGTTTTTTTTTTTAAACCACCACTGACCGTAAACCGTGTTCGAAAAGATTCGGCAAGCGAAAATAGAAACGAAACGCAACAACAGAAGAGTGCTCGCCGGTGACTAGCGTTGTAATTAGTGATGGCCGAAAATTGGCCAGCCCGAAGCACCCGTGGGAGTTCACCGAGCGATACGGGGTGCCGTTCCGTTCCGTTCCATTTCGGTGCAACTGGGCAGAGGAAACCGAACCATCTCTTTTTTTGGGGGGGGGGGGGGATGACGACAACGACACGGGAAGTGGTAGCCGAGAAAAAAGCACGTGGAAAAGCAAGCCCTCCACACTGGCAGATAATTTATTCACGCACGGGCAGCAAAGCTCGGCTTTGCTTATTTTTACAACACCCGATGGAACGGGAGGGGGATCGTACCAGGGTGTAGGGGTAAGAAGGGGGTCATGGTCGGCACAATATTTATCACTCCCCGGAGCACTTCCGATACTGGACGGCGGCGTCATGGCGTAGGAAATGGATGTTTGATAAGCATCTCTACCCGCCTAAACTACCGAAACTCGGCCTCGGTGGGGCTTGGTGGGGTTGGCGGAAGGAGAGGAGGGAAATTATGAATTATCTCATGCCATTTCGTCGCTGGAACCGCAGGAACCAGGAGAGGCATATGATGCATTGTAGTGTGGCTGCCGCTAGCTCCTTACTTTCCTAGCCGCGTTCCCTAGATGGTCCCCGGGCGTATTAATCCATCTGTCTTCCACCACCTTCCCGGCACTGCATCGTACCTCACTGCGAGGCGGAATGTTGCATCGCGGCCAAATGCCTCCTGGGAGTGCCGGTAGTGGTGGCTATGCGTGTGTGTTTGTGTGCTGTAGCCCCATTGCGCTCTTCGGTACTGGCGTTCTACATTGCGACCGAAACAATCGCAGAATGAGGAGCAGCAGCAACGGACTACAACGCACGGACAGGGCAAAATACCACCAGAAGCATTACTCCAAATGGTTGGGAGCAACAGAAACAACAACAACAGAAAACTAACCATAAAGCAAGGAAAAGGATGCCACTCTCGCTGCAACGTACCGTTGAGTTTGAACGGGAACGGTTGGCATGAAAAATGAGCCTCCAACCGTCATAGCGGTGCTACGGAGGAGCAAATTCCAACGAAAAACCCATCCATCGCATAAACGGGATTGAGAAGGATGTTCGAGTGGAGCTTTTTTTTTACTGTTTTGTTGTTTTCCTGCTGCTGCTGTTTTCTCCCATTTTCCACACAAAAGCTGTCGATCCAGCTCGGGGGCAGCTGGGTGTCGAAAATGGGATGAAATATGACATCCACTATCGGCTGATAACTCTCCGAAGGGCGTCCCGCCTCGAAGCACCCCAGTGGCAACTGTAACAGCACTTTGACGTAAGTTTTGCCGCTGAAATCCAACTATAAACAATCGTCTTATCTGATGTACAGTTCGCATTAGAGCGGGATGGGTCTCGCTGCGAGGGATGAACGGTAAACGTGTTTATGCGATAATATTCCCTCAGAAGCGTTCCACGCCGTCAGCGGTGCTTGGTGCGGTGTTGCAAGCCTGTTGAAGGACGGTGCTCAATCCATCGTCCAGGATAATGGATTGATTTATGAAGAGGCTTATGGGCCCGGTTGGAAATGGCTGTAGTTTAGGCGGAAAGTATTAGCTGTGTATCTTACACTAGGAAGCACGTAAATACAACAGTTTCGTTGAGTTAACACAACATTAACATGCTTGGAAAAATAACCAAAAACGAACTTGGAGTTTACCATTTGTTTGTAAGCTTTTTAATTTAGTAATTAGAAATAGCTTCCTGGGTGCTAAAAATAGATTATCCGAAGATTTGCATACAATCCAAGGTATTATTTTAGCCTTTGCTCCTGTTTTCTAAATACTGAAATTAATGCAATAATAAATAATCTTTCATTACCAGTATGGATTAAGGAATATTATAATTCACCCTCAAATAAATGATTCAGTTGTGGAGCATTCTGGGTTTATCACACTTTAATGCTCCGCCCCACAAAATGGGCCCGTGCCTTACGCCAACAATTATGCAAACCAAGTCCCAGCAGGGACAAGATTTCCCATGTTTTAAACGCTTTGCTTTGGTTTCCAGTCCCTAATTTCAAACACTGATCACATTTGTGACCTCTCCAACCGTCATTACGTTTTGACTCAACACGCGCTGGCATACAATGGTGGAGGAAAAAAGGGATCCTGAACCTTATTATGAGCTTTCCAAACAAATCATTCAACAGGAAGGCCACTTTTTTACGTCTTTCTTCCATTTCCTTTGCCTTTGCGGCAGCAAGTTACAAAAAAATGTGCCAAATTTAATTACGTTTAACAGCATTTTTTCTCCATCTTTCTTCCAATCTTCCTTCACTAGCTATTCCCCAACACAGCAAGTCAATCTCTTGCGTTTAGTCACTTTAGGATTTTCCAGCGAACGATGCCACAGAAAAAAGGGCCCTAACCGT
Source organism: Anopheles merus (assembly GCF_017562075.2). NCBI lineage: Eukaryota > Metazoa > Arthropoda > Insecta > Diptera > Culicidae > Anopheles > Anopheles merus. Next base: position 45,491,170 of record NC_054083.1, on the reverse strand, counting down.
CCGATTAGGGAAAACAAGCAAACGACAAAGCACTCAATGCATCTTCTGCGTCGGATGCCCGCCCACAAACAGATCGCGGTAAAAACCTTTTTAGCCAGCATCGGTGTTAAAAAAAACAAAGCTTGTTTAAAAGCTCATCTGTAGCTCATCTGTTCCGTTGGGAGCGGTCGGCTCCGACCGCAAAACAGCACAGTGGCGCTTAAATGATGGATTGCTTTCCACCAAAATCGTCCAAACAGCTGCGCCCCAAATCGATACACCGCTAGTTGCTCACCATAATGTAGCCTGCCCAGGAGCAAACAACAACAACAACAAAAAAGGGTGAAGGACACGTGCCAGTGTCCTGCTGTGTCACCCTCCCCCTGTAGCGTTCGTTCGCGTAGCGTGTAGCAGCGAACAAAGCAAACGCTAAGGACACGTTTTCTCGGTCACATCGCCCGCGCACGCTAGCCGCTTTTCCCGTGCTGTCGAACGACGGAGACGGGACTGGCAAATCCTTGAATGGGTCCTGTATGCTTGTGTGCGTCTGAAGTTCAACTTATGCCAAGCACGGAAGGCCACTTTGCTGCCTTCCCATTCTTAGCTGACACTGGGGGACACCTTCTGGTCTGGTATGCGTGAAAGAAGTTTTAAAAATTTCCCCGATCACTTCACGCGCGCACGCTTTATGTCTTTATGCTCGGGCTCGGGCAGCTCTACATCCAATTCAATCCCACGCCCATCCTTCCGAACGTTCAATCCGAACTGACATCCAGTTAAAGTGCCCACTTGACGCTACTGTCAGGTCCGTTCCGGTGTGTCGTCGTCGTCGTCGTCGTCGTCGCAGGCTACTTCACTGCCACCGGCACCCAATCGAACCCAAAGAAGCATTCTTGATCTCCAGTTCAATAGACACTTCTGGCACTCTGCTTCCATCCAACCACCCAAAGATACAACGAAATACCTCCACGGACGGACGGCAACCACCCTGCCGGTATTGTTTCCGATAGCGATGCAGTTTGAATACGATAGCGCACTTTTGATTGACTTCCTCTTTCGTGGGGGGGGAGAGCGAGCTTCTTCAGCAAGCTTCACTTGATTGCACTTCACTTCCGGGGCGCGTGAGCGTGTTTTCGGTCTGTGCAGGGAAGGGACCGCCGCCGCCGCCGCCAGAGGGTGCAAAACAATCTGGCATGAATAAGAAATACCGATTGCCAACGTTCGAAGGTTCGAAGCAGTCAGGAGAGGGAGCGAAATTGTAAACGTCACGAAAAGGACAGTGATTTTCGGTTCGTGTTTTGTTCGCTCTGGGGGGAATTTTTTTTTTGTGTGCTGTTGTTCATTCAGTGAGTTCATCCAATGAGATAGAAGATCAAAAGCGGAATAAAATCCGCATACTTTTTTCCAGCTTGTTGCAAAAGGACAAAAGGGACACCCGTAAAGTGGAGGCAGCCGAACGGATAACAATCGTTCTTGTTCGGGCCTGAGAAGCTGGGTACAAAGCAACAAGAGCACAAAGCATTATCGGCAGCAGCTCAATCACGAATTGGCAATCGGGCGATGCTTTCTTCATCTGCTCCCCACGAAGAAAAGGTCCCCGAAAACCGTTTTTGGATTTTGTTCTTGCTAGACATCTTTTCACCTGGATGGCTAGTTCTTGCTTTTCTCCGCTCCACAAAGCTATCTCTTTGAAAATAATCTTAATTTCATGGAAAATCGACTTCCCTCATGAATTTTTTCTTCTTCTTCTTCTCTTGTGTTGATTCATTCCTCCCTTTGATGTCATTAGACGAGGAATCGTAATGAAATAGAAGAAAAAAAGGCTCACACAAAAGGTTTGTTTGTGTGTCTCTTTGTATGGGAATTGAATGTCTTCCCATGTCAACAGGATCGTTTCCATCAGGCTGCCAGAGGACCAAACCGAAATGGAAATCAAAAAGCTTTCTCGTCCTAAACCATCTAAAGTGTTTTGAAGGGGAAAACGTCCTGAGGCTTTGGGGTGCCGATAGCCTACGCCTAAGACTCAACCAAAGCCCCACACAAATGTTTGCAGCTTGACGGCATCAAAAGGGAAAGCATCGTGCTCGATCAATTCAAATCCCTCAACCCTACCATGGGGAGGGTTTTTATAATTGCTCCACTAAGGAGACTCTCGGTACAGCAAACAACGAACACAACCTCCAAAAAATTAGCAATCGTCGTCGGGCGTCTGGTCTGTGCGATCTCTTCGCATCCCGTCTGAATTCTTTGCGCAATTTTGCAACAACATTTGATTAATGTCATCATCCTGTCAGCTCGCTGCGCACGAAAGCAGCATTGGGTGGGACTTCTCCACATGGGCCAGAGTCAGCAAATGAGTCAGACGCGAGCACGCATTCTGTCTTGTAAGAGAGAACGACGTCTCGACGAGTTGTGGATCAACAAAAATCCTACGAAACACATTAAAATGCATACGTATCGAACTCGTTTCGGGTTCGACCCTGTATGAGTCAGCTGGGTTGGTATTTCATGAGGAGAAGAAACACACAGTGACCGGCAGGCGGACGGCCGGATCAAGGGGCTAGATTAATCGGATTTGCATATTGTGCGCCCCCGGTCGGTAAATTGATCCGTCGAGGTGGAATAAATCGACGCCCCGGACGGTGGGTTTTTTTGGTTTGGTTTGGTTGGTTGACTGTTCGCCCAATAAACCCCACTCCAAGATGGGGTGTGATACATGACAGATCGTTATGAAGCTGTGAACAAATGTTTGACGATCGACTGATTGGAATTCGTTTTTTTACATTGTATTCGGCAATTTATGGAGACAAGTTAATGAAATTTGCCTTGTTGCTAAATGTTAATAGGCAATCTTTATCTAATCTTCTAACCTTCGAACTAGATTTAAATCATTGGTCCTTTGGATAGGACATGGATATACTACGCTCTGTATGGTTGAGACTACTTTTTGCCAACTTCAACGACAGAAGACTCCTCATTTCTTCAACCATTGAAGAATTAAACCAATCGATCACCCATACCCAGCAATCTCCCTCCAAAAAGCGTGTAAAAAGCGACAAAACTAATGACACCCCGACACACCACCAAGCGAACACCTTTTGTGGCCCACACCACCGCGAAGGAAAGTGAAATCATGCTAAACAAATAAGCGACACACTAACGACTGGAGCTGGCGGGTCCCGCGCTAGTTCCGTCCCAAACCCCAAAACGGGCGAGGCGCGACAGTACCACGGCATTCGGGGCTGAGGCTGCCCAGTGAAAGAAGCAAAAAGTGAAAAAAACGAAAGTGAAACTTCATCTCAAACTGTCCGAGTTAGCAATATTTGCTCGACGGTCGGTTTTGTTGGTGTCAGCTTGGCGCGTTGTCTTTGCCGGGCACCAACCGGCAGGGGGAAGTAGTTTTTGTTTTATTTCATTTTAGCCTTCAACTTTACACGGACATCAAAACGTTGACAGTGTGTTGGACGGGCGCAGGGTAAACAATTTCAGGAATGGGAAAATGTTGTGAACTTTTTGCGCATATTTTACGTCTATGTTTGAACGTTTCTTTCTCCTGCTCTTTACCTTCAACCATATTTACTTTCATCAAAACACTTTGAAGGAGACGCTATATGGCTCACAGAGCTTTTTTTGTCTTTTTAACTTCGATTGGGGAAAAAGGGGCTTAAAGATTAAGCATCCATTCTAATGACCAATGACCTGTGGAACCCCAACACTCCGGGTCCGGGATTGTTTGTTTTGGGAAATGCGGATCTAAGCCGCACGTGACGTGCCGATTGCGTACGTACGGGGTTCATCAATCTTGTGCTCCGTGCTTGCGCTTACAGACGGCGCCTTTCCACCTGCAGGCGACCTGCCTAAATCGCAATGCTTCCTGCTTCCATCACTGTGAACGAAAGTCACAAAATTAACTTTCCTTCTTCTACCTTTTAAGGCACACGAAAGGCTTCACACTTTCAATCGTTCAAGGGTGCGCTCTATACGCTCTAAGCTTCACCATCACCCAAGCTCGTGACACTTCACACGGCGAAAGCGTCCGGGGAGCGTGCGGAGCAGGAAAATGTTTTTCTTCTCTCAATCAATCATCACCCTTCAGGCGGATTCGCTTGCGGGGTCTCGTCATCGTGCTCCACCCGAAAAAAAGGCTTTTGCCCGTGTGGCGCTTTGATGTTGTGAAGGCGTCTGCTTCCATCAACACATCTTCTTCACAAGGAATAGCCCCGTGATGTTTGTTGCATAAAACGACACGCAAACACATACGCACCACGAAAGCAACGGGGAAAGTGGAAGTATCATCTCAACCGCTCGACCAGGCCCCGAACAGCGGGAAAATAAATGACACGGCAAAACGGGTGCCCTAATATTCCGGTCTTCTTGTGCCAAGCCACAACCGTTGCGGCTTAACAATTATTTAACCGATGACATGATACCATCAGATCGTTGAAAGCTTTGCTAGCTTAACGGTGGGGCAACATCAGGTTCCATCTGCCCGAAAGTATCTTCTCACAGGGCGAGGAGGACGAACATCTTCAATGTACGCTTGTTTGGAGTAATCATGGTGACTTGTTTCTAGCCCTTAAACATGCCGCTTCCTTCTTGACGGACGGTCTTCCGTTATTATGAAGGCTCATCGAGACGTTTGCTCCATGATGAAGGGACGGCTGACTGGGAAAACGGAAACGGTACAAACTAATTTATCGTAAAATATTACTTCCCAATCATTCCAACCATGGTTTTCCTTCTGGAATGTGTCCCTTAAGCAGCGGGGAAGGACAGCTCCCTTGCCGATGATCAATCAGTCTTTCATATCGTATCCGGTGTTGTGGTTTATGCTTACCCTGTAGCGAGAGTGAGAGAGAGAGGAGAAAAGAGACAAGACAAATGATTAAAAGTCTGCTTCATCGGTTGGTACTTGGCAAGGCGGAGCGTTATGAAAGTTGGATTTAATTTTCCTCCGTGTTCAGTGTTTCGGTTCGATTTATGACACCCACGCGTATAACACAGTGATTCCCCCTCATCATCCCCCTTCCACATCCGCTCCCCTAGCTTCCGGCGCTCGGACACGGGTTGACGACGACAGCTAACGAAGATGGTGGTGGTGGTGGTGAATATTCTCACCACTTCCGAACGCTTCTTATCACACACACCGAGAGCCGGAACGTGCGGACGGAAAACAGGAAATCGAAAAAAAAGGGGGAAACATAGAATCCAACACTCCCCATCCCCCGGCCCCCAAAAGCTTAGAACCTGATCGGGAGGGAAAGAAGTGGTGCGAGGAGGTTAGCATTTGATGCTCATAAATAATTCATCAATAAACCACCCAGGGCCCAGCAGAAGTATGAATAATCGTTTATTTTCTTTTAATCCTCCGCAGTCACTTCTCTCTTGCCATTCCATTCGATGTCAGAACCTTCCCCTCTACTGCCAGCTCTTTTCACCATGCCTTCATCCGGTACAAGTGCTACCAAGGTGCCAAGGGAGACGGAAATCAGGCAGAAAAGCAGAAAAGCCCTCCCCAGCTCGTTCGTTAAATTGAGCGTTCTTTTTACTCGGACTCAAAAACACCGGAAGCGATGCATCGATCGCTTTTTATCGCCATCATCGCCATCAACCACGTCGGTTGCGTCGGTCGGTCGGTTAAGCCGGTGGGGGTTGGTTAGTGTTTTACACTACACCATTGATGGTGGGTTCCATTTCTTCTCCCTTTTTTGTTGCCTCAGTGTGCGCCATTACCATCAAGTACCGCAAACGGCAACCGCAAAAGGTGTTTAATTAAGCGAAGCGAAGAAAGTGTCCACAGTGCTGGCCCGACACTGGACACAGCGGACACTGGACACCGTGCCAGCTGCTGGGCCCCGTGCTCCGGAAATTTATTCCATTCATAATTTCTTGCTTCTCGGGTGCCTTTGCTTTCCTTGCCCCTTTTCCTGCCTAATCCGCGTTGCTTATTATGTGAGCGCAAAGGTAAGTGCAACACGACCGGCACTAGCTCACTATGAGCTCTCTTGCAGGAGCTTTTTAATACTTCTTCAAAAGCAGAAAAAAAAGACACCCTCAGCACGAGAACCTTACCGACACGACCGAACGCTCGGATTTGGGCGATAAGATAGGACACGTTTTTTAGCACGAGTCTTCGTGACCGACCAACACAAAAAAAAGAAGAAGAAGTCAGGACACAACCGGATCGGTGGAACGAGATAAGCTACCGAGCAGCCCTGCGCTCCCCAATTGCACTGCGCTTACCCAAGTACCCCGGGAAAAAGTGTCACCAGACCACTGGTTTTTACCTCGCACGAACCACGACAAATCGCAATCGTCCAATTAATCGCACCTCCGGATCTTCACCGCCAAACACCATCACTGTAAGTGACCTACAGCGTGACGACAGATAGACGAGAGACAGAGAGAGAGCGAAAAAAAACCTCTCCAGATGTGGGGATACGAAAATCCCAAATGCAAACAATCTCACCCAACAATGGACGGCTCCAATTAGGGCACCTCATTTCGCTGAAGCAACACATACCGAGCCGAGTCGTTGCCGTCGTCGTTGCTGCTTGCAGCAGATTGGAAGTACGTTGTCTATACATATACACACAAACACATTTTTGCTTCCCTTCGTACATCTTCAGACTTCCAGGCTGCTCGAGGTTAAGGGACTGCCGGTGATACAAAAACCCTGCACGATGGTGCGAAATGGTAGCACCGAAAGGAAAGCAGAAGGAGAAGCAGACAAGGAAGCGGACGCAAAAATAACCATTCCAATTTCCAAGGTCCCTCCCGAGTGCCTGGTGCCAATCTGGCACAATTGCAATTCCAACCTATTAACACATATCTAATTGACTTCCAACCTGGAGCGGGCCAACGGACACACACACACACACACACACACCTGGAGTGTCTGGGTTTGGTGAGTCTGGGCAGTCGCGCAAGGAATGCTTCTAATGGTCTCTGTCGCTCTCGCCTCACCTCGGAAGGTTGAAGTGGCCGGGCGCAATAGACGCTGGATGGACACTTTGACTCTCGGAGTGTATGTGTGTGTGTGATGGAGACGATGATGATGATGATGATGATGATGGGCACATCATTTGCGAACATACAGCTTCAGAGCCGAGAAGTGCTGGGAGAACCTCTCGGTAAACCTATTTGCACACGGTGGACAGCATGATCGTCACGATGGCTTGACAACTACCACCAACACGTCATTTCTCCGTGTCGAGTGGATTCAGTGGCAATGATTACACATCCTCTTTTTAGCTCGTTAAAGCTAGGTTAAGAGTCTTTTCACTGATGCTGTGCTGGGGTTACAATTCCTCCATGTGTTTTTATTCCGGAGCAATGCGAAAACATCCCCATTTCGGCTAATCACTAATCCCCTATCCAACACCTCTACCGATGACAAATGATGGGTGAGTGTGTGTGTGTGTGTGCTGCACGCTTTACATTCCCGTACGTGCTGGTGCTTATCATCCGCGAGTGTTGCGAGATTATCGGATTATGTTCTCCAATTTTCGCACAACAACAAAAGCACCCATTCTCGCTGGCGGGCGTGACAGCTTGCCGACCCTCTGTCATCGAAACCGTCAACGTCATGGCGGGCGGATGTCATTCCAGTGCGCAGAGCGTGAGGATCAAATAATTGCCTTTTACCGTTAGCATGCTAAGAGAGAAAGGGGTGTATGTGTTTTTTTTTATGTTTTTTGCTTCGGTTGCTACATCGTGAACCCATCCTACGTACGGTGTGCGGCGTATCTATTAGCGGAGCTTACGGGAGCAACCCCAAAATAAGCAACCTAACACACACAAAAAACCAGGCCCTGCAAGTTTGATGAGAATGATGATGGTTGATGATATCATAGTGAAGGAAACACGCTTATGGCGCTCTGTGCTGTGCCAGCGCCACTAGATCGATCGTGCCGGGGTTGATGAACGTTGCAGCAGTGATGGAGTGCTCGTTTTTACTATTAATGCCGCCTTTTTCTAAGACACTTTGAATCGTGTGTCATCCGGGCGCGTGTGTTTGTGTGCAAAACTTTCTCATCATCTTCAGCAAAAGCACAACTCATGCGCCCGCTCATGCGAAAACGGTAAGCCTACGCCAACGGCTCGTGGGACTTAAGGAGTGAGGGCGAAATTATTACACCCACATGATCACACTGTAAATAGTACAGGTCTTTACGAATTGTAAGAGCAAGAGTTCCCCCATTACGTTACGCATGCAAATGGCCAAACAATTCCAAATTGCTACAGCAATCATTGCCATTCAAAACATGGTATAATTGGAAGGTTTCCTCCCAACTTTCTGACTATTAAGTCAAATTTTAATAGAATCCCGTAAATCAAATAAACCTTCCCCCCCCCCCTCGTTCGCATTCTTATTAAAAAAAAGCAAGCAAAATTGAGCCGAAAGAAGCCTGCTGGTGCTTCAGCGATCGTTCAAACTTCTAACGGCATCTTCCCGAAAGCAACAAATTGACATTTTTGGCACAGCTGCGAAGGCGTTCGAAAGTATGTTGAACGTAAAGGAATTTCTCCCGAAAGTTTGGGCCCCGATTGTTGTTTTCTTCTATTTTTTTTTTCTCTCTCGTATGCAAATTTCCCGCAAGCTTGCTATTAATTATAAGACGCGCGCACACGTTTATTGGTCCTATCGAGAAGCGAGGAGCCATTTGGTGTGGGCTTTTGCCTCGAGTGGACAAACAAACAAAGACCTGCAAAGACAGCTGGGTTTATTGGGTCAGCAGAGCAGAGCACTGTAGCCGTGGTCCAATTATCCGCCCGTCCATAAATAGCGAGATTCTAGCGAGAAGATGTCACCCGAAACCAGCTCCATAACTCATCTTCACCTAGCCACGCCGAACACCATCACTTCCCAAGGCGAATTATGCAAACGGCATCATCCCGTTGTAGTTTTATCACTCCCCCCCGGCTACAAAGTCAACATCTTTTAAACACCTTCGTGGCTTTTATCGCCCCGCATATCACGTTCACGTTTTATCCCCTCCTCGGTTTTGGGGAGAAGTTGATTTTTAATTTGTTGCCAAATGCCTATCCTATTAGCAGTGTGCTGACGTGCACGGTTTCGCGCACACATTCCAACCGATTGTGCCGTAATGATTTACGAGATTGCCCTTGTCGGTGGGGAGAAGGACCCCGTGGGATGGATCATGTTTCTTGGCAATGTTTATGGGCGATTATGCAAAGTAGCCAACGCCTCCTCACGCCTAAATCATGCGGCACACATTAGGGTCAACCGGGGAATTGGGTTTGTTGATACAGCGCGATTGCACGAGCCGGGTTTGTCGCCATTCTGGGGGATGATTAGAATGAGAACAACCAGGAGGTATGGGACTATATTCGCTGCAAAAGATACTCCGTTAGAAGACTTAATTATTGGCCGGGTCTTTCGGACAGCTTTTCTTGTTAAATCTGTGCTAATTTTTTTTACGTTGGAGCGTATTTATGATAGCACTGCCGTTAAGAGGAATCCAATAGGAAAAATAAGCTGATGAATTATTCCATTTGTTATTAGAGGAGCTTTTGATCGCACGAAGATAAGTCGTTCTAATAGTATTTGCGCTTATTAATGAAAAGCCATGCTATTTATTTAATACAAAAAAGTCGAATAATCACAGACAAAAGGAAGTTCAAGCTGAATCAACACAATCCTATCATCATTTTACTTATTTTTCATCCCGATTTTGTATATCTGCTGTAAGCATTGCAAGGGTAAAACTCTATCAAGCTAAAAAGAAAATCTCAAACTTAACCATTATCAAACATACAGTTTGCAGCCTTCAAACCGGTCGCCGGGAACAACTCAGCTTGATTAAGGTAAATAAACGGAACACGCACACAGAACCGTTTCCACTTGGGCAAAACTCGACCAAAGGAGAACCGGAACCAAACAAAGCCCAAAGCAACGACACGTGCACACACACATACACACAAAAACCCCACAACATTACCGATTAGTTTCAGCACCAGAAACATTGGCGAGGGTCATCAGGCAGATAGTTAAGGTTAGCTGGGATGGTCATCTTCGAGCGTTGGCGAAACGAAAACCATCACCCAAAAAAAAAACTCAATCAACGTTCCTTACACACCGGGGGCACATGCATCCAGTGAGAAACGGAACCTTCCCCAGAATCCAGTTCGAATGAAAAAAAAAAAACGTCCCAAATGACCAACTAACCAGCAGTGCGTCCGTGTCTGGGAAGTGGGACCCCAGACTACATGCTCCAAAAAGCTCCCCTCCTAGTGGAAATAATGAAAAATCACCCCCTTGCCCCGCATTCCCAAAACAGTCTTCCGAAAAACCCGTGGCATCGTTAACGGTTTCTGTCTGGCCGTACCGGCCGTAAGTGGCAAGTTCTCAGCGAAATTACAAAACTGGGCTCCACACATTATCGTCAACCATTTCTCACTCCAGTCTTTCAGTGCCACCGGTGCCGTCAGTGACCGTGTGACCGCGCGAAGATGCGCACTCAATAACCTCGAACCCACTCGCTCGCCTCGCTCGCTCGAATGCTGCAAAATTCGTTCTAATTTGGTGTCGTTTCCTGCCTCCACCACTCCAGTAACCGTGAAAGGAGAGTAAATTGAAAAGTCATTAGAATAAAGCTCGTGAGCAGTTTGTTTGAGGCGTTGTTTTTTGTTGTTTTGGGCAAGCTTTTTTCACGCTCTTGGAATGTTAAGAGCCCTCCTTAAGAGCTCCAAGATTGGCCTGGGTATGTTTCTTCTTGCTCGAGTACGTAGCGGGGTACCACTCGCGGGCAGTTCGCACGTTCGCCCACGGTATTGGTGCCACTCTGAGAATTGGGTCATCCATTTTTCGGATGTCACTTTGCCCACATTGCGCCGTAAAGGCCCAATGGCAGGTTCGTTTTACGAGTGTTTTTTTTTTCTAGCCTCAAACCAACGAAAGATGCATGCTGGAGAAGAAGAAGAAAAGACGCATCAAGTGCGTTCGGGAGAAGCTAATTTAGGGCAAAGTGGGTGATGATGGTAGTGCTGCAGTCAATTTTCCAATTCCATTAGGTCGGATGGCTCTCGGCCGCTCAGGGCCCGCTCGTTGAAGTAATGTCATCTGCAGCGAGGTGCTCTTCGTTATCAATGGCATCGTTTTTCGTCCGCAAATTTCGTTTTGTTTGGTTCTTCCTCCGCAATAGAAGCCTTTTTCTGAGAAATTGCTCCAGCAAATCGGCTCCCGATTTTGATCCGATTGTAAAAAAAAGCTTTTAATTAAGCTCGTGCTGGAAAATACGAGCCCGCCCTAGCGCTTGGAATTCCTGAGCAAACCCATCACCCATCACTCTCGGCAGCCGTACGCGTTCGTTACGGATGTTAATGGTGTGCTCCGGTTTGTAGCTTCTTATTAGATTCCCATCTCGAGATTGCAGCACTGCCAGCAGCGCTAGCAGCACAAGGATGGTAATGAAATTTTAATGCCAAGTTTGCGTTTGCACCCGCTCCCGTGGCCGGAGCCGGTTCCAATCCAATCGAGCGTTCAAACAACCCGACCGAGATCGGCAAGACCTTGCTCACTCTCGTTAGTCTCCTGCGTTGTAACTGCCACAACGAGCAACGAGCAGACGAAATGGGAAAGGAAAAACCCCAGGAACACAAGTCACAAAGGATACACTTTTGGGGGTTTGCGCGCTCGTGCCGCCTTTGCTCGTCCGAATCGGAATCGGGCACCCGAGCCCGGTGGTTGAAAATATGAATTTACGGGTTTTCGTATTTGCTGGCGAGTTTGTGTGAGTGCGTTCCTTTTTTTTTTGTCCTCCTTTCTCTCGCTCTCCTCCCTTTTGAAAATGGACGATGCTTTCGTTAGCGAGACTAACTGCATTCAATTTGCAGTAAATTAAAGGATTTTTACAAGCGCTGCTCTTTCTTCTCTGATAGTCTCGTTTTAAAAGTAACTTTTTATGTAATTTATAAAGTTGAAGTTATTTGACAACATTTGCAAAGTAATATATTGCTGTTCAAAGCATTGGAAAACAGTTTTACATTATTTCATCATTTAATTGACTATAATTCATCATTGCAATCGATATGTTCTGATCCTTGATCGTTTATCATTTTTCATTCAATTCTTAAACGATTCATTGTGTATTGGTCAATTTTCATTATTTATCATTTATTTTACTTTTATTCAATTTGTATTCCTGTGATTTCATTTTGTTTCAATGTTTTCTACATCCATGCACAGCACATTTCAAATCCTTTAAAACTTGTTGTAGCCTTAACTCAAAACCGTTGCTTAAACTCTTTCTCGCATTACATTTTACTAAAAATCCCACCCTTACCAAAAACCTGATGAAAAATTGCTACCGCATCAAAACAACAACCTCCTTTCCCTCTCCTCTCCTGCCTCACTCGCTGGCGCACTAGCGACGCACCGGGCCATTATCAATGTACATCGATTAAGTCCCTGTTTTCCAATACGGAACCGATAAACCCCTTGCCATCGAGTGAGGCAGTACAAAACCCCAAACAAGGCGACAGAGGAAGAACGAGAGAGAGAGAGAGAGAGAGAGAGAGAGAGAGAGAGAGAGAGAGAGAGAGAGAGAGGTGCTGGAGGGGATCTAAAAAGAATAACAACTTTGTCATCGAATGCCAACAACCTTATCCACGTGCCACTTATTTGCACGCGGTAAGCCACCGTGCGCGGGAAGCCCCGCAAAAGGGCCAACGATACCTTCGCTCCCCAGCAGACCTTCCCACCGGCTGCTAAAGAGATTGTTTACGATGAATGACGGTGGTGCTTGGGTAAGCGGGGAGCCCAATGAGGAGATTTGAATGAAAAAGGGGAAGAAACTGATACACCACAAAGCCTTCCCAGTCGCGCACCGAAGAAAGTCCACCGTCATTGCAATGATCCTTTCATCGAAAAGGCAGGAAAAGAGCGGACAGGAACACAGGCGAGCTTCGTTAAAGGAAAATCAATAGCTTCTGCAAAAGGGTAAGCGACCTTTAGGATGATGATTTCGGTGACAAAATATTATCATGATCGATTGATGGCTCTTTTTTGTGTGTGAGCGGGAGAAGGGGGGAGAGCAAAAACCACACAGAAAACAATATTGAACGGTGCATGCCCTATAATGGAACATTAATATCCATTTAATATCGCTGCAACAACCCTCCCGATTTAAATTCAACCCTTTTCTAAACTATGCTAAAAACTGTCGACATTATAAATAGCGCACATTAACAACCGTCTCATATTGGGAGGGTCGGTTTTGTGGTACACCATTCCACATGCACATTTTGCATGCAGACAAGCAAATAAAACATCCCATTCCAAAACCAAAATTGAATGATGGCATGGATGGAAAAGTTGGCAATTGATCAACGGGGACGGATGTTGGGGACGGCCGGAAAAGCAAGCGTCAGTCTGTCGTCCAACAAGAGGGGAGTTGCCCGTGCCCTGCACGGCTTCTATGGGCGAATGTCCAAGTATCGATCATGCTCGGAAAGCAGCTTTTTAAATAAAGTGTACATCGAGGGAGAGAGAGAGGGAGCAAAATAAAAGGAAAACGGCACCAGCACCAAAAGTCAGTTCCGCAGCACAAACACACAAAAACTCTAATTGCTGTTTTGTTCTGTACTTTTGGGAGAGGGTTTTTTCCCTTCTTCTTTTTTTGATGCCAAATGTGTGTTTGTCCGAAAAACTCCCTTGTTCGCACTTGGCGAGCGGTAGAATTATTGCTCCCCAGCTTCTGTGCTGCTGCAGTTCGCTTTGTTCGCCGGCTCTCCCCATTTCCCCGCTCTCAATGAGGGTTTGAAAATTTCCGAAACTTAATTTCCGCTTCAATTTCACCCGAATGCAATGCACTACACACAGACACACTCTCCGGTCCGATGATCCGGCTCGCAAAACAACACACAGCAAAACACAAAACAGAGCGTGGGTATGGGGAAGCGGGACGGGCAACAACTAGAACGCAAACACTTGTTCCGTGGTTCTCATCTGTGATTTATTATGATTTCCCTCGTGCGCGCACCAGCTTTTGGGGAGGCCAGCCGTAGACGTTGCAAGGTCCATTTATCATCCGGACACTTCCACAGCATTCCCCTGTACCGCGCGTCTGACCACGCGTGTGTGTGTGTGTGCAACTCCATCCATCAACTTCCCAAGGACCGGGACCGCTCGAAAGCTGCCACACTGCAAACGAAAACGCTCCACAACAACAAGGCTCTAATTTATGTGGAGCCCCGCATGATCGCGATGCTATGGGAAGGCCGAGGGGCGCACGGAGATGATCCCACTTCACTCGGAGATCGATGTATTTTCCAATCAAAAACACCACGTTGCTAAGCCACTGAGGGCTACTGGGGAGTAGTACACAAACACACACAGAGAACATCATTTGTGAAACTGGAGCAAAGCTGCTGAAACAAACGAGACTATGATGAAGATGCTTATGAAATGCTTACGAAACTGAAGCTCCAAGATTTGGTGTACCTTTAAAGTACGAAGGTACGGCTTTTTCGATACACTCCGACACGAGCTGCACTCCCTCCACCGAAAGAGCGCCATTATGATGTTATAAGACGACACCGAGTGGTTGCGGTTGCTTTCGCTGCTTCGGGCTTCACGCCGCTCCCAAACCCTCGACCGATCGGAGCTGATCGTCGGAGCAACGCCGGTAAGTGTTTCACCATTAAGTACCACTCGATGGCAATCTGCTACAAAACCGCGCGGCGTTTTGTCACCCGCCCGTCTCCGGCAAAACGGAAAATCGTGATTTGATTTTGTGTGGTTCCTGCACTCTCCTACCTCCCTTGCACGGCGCTAGCTGCCCAAAGTGCAGTAACAGAGCCCCAACCTTCTTGAGGGAGTTTGAGGAAGATGTGAGCTTTTTTTTTTCGTCGGTTTCGGGTTGACATTAGCTCCGTGTGTCAGCTCTGTGTGTAGTGGTGGTGCGGAGAGCTGTTGCTAAAGTCGTTACAAATGACACCGCACGTGCAATCGAATCGAGCGTCTGCTTCCTCCCTGGCAGAAGCAGTCAACAAGAAGGTGAGCGGGGCCTAAAGAAGGTTACATGGCAGCGCTTGGGCATGAACACTAATCTTGACAGACGTGGCAGGAACATTGTGCAATGTGACACACCAACCAACATTGATGAGGCGCTCTCATCGCAAACCCTACATGTGGAACCGCCGTTTTATTTAAAATGGATCATAAAATCTCCATCGTGTGCATCGGCAGCGATGGGCACAGCCAACATGAAGGATACGTCCTAGCAATAGGTCATCGTAACGGTAGTTCCCATTCATTTACGATCGTCTACATTAACTGTTAAATTATGACACGCGCCCGCCACGCACCCATCTCAGGTGAGCAAAGCACAGTTTGGGACGGTTTGCCTGCCCGTTTGGAGCTTTTAAATAATTTCAAAGCAAAAGCCAAGACGCTCATTTCATTACCGCAACACACACACACATACGTGGAAGGAGATGGGCCCTTCGCAAACCCATCTCCTCTGCCTGCGACGATAGCGATCGCGGCACCAACACTGTGCTTGCGCGGGGCTATGCGTAAGCCGCTTTGCAATTTATGGTGGAAAATGGTTTGCAAATAAATTTTTAACCACCCCGAAGCGTCGTGAACCGGGGCTGCTGCTGCTCATAATTTTGTAAGTTACGACCGAACCGGTACACTCGGTATCGGAGAACGGAGAACGGAGCGTTTGGGTCGTTTCGGACTCGTTCGGGTTGGGCTCCCCATAAAAGGATGCTGCACGATAACAACGGGTGCAAGCTGGGGGAGGCGCTGCTGGGTAAGCACTAAGAAAAACAATCGAGTAAACCAGCAGACGAAAGGGTAGCGCATTCCTACGCTCTACGCTGTGTGTGTGTGTGTGTGTGTGTGTTTGTGTAAATTATGATCGTACACATCGTAGCTACACGAGCGAAGAATGATAAGCGAGGGCTTGTGTGCCGTTGGCAACTGAGCACCGATTATCACGGCGCGGGCGCAACGAACCCTCCCCATGCTTTGAAAAGCCATAAAAAAGCTAGTCAAACACTCGTTTGCTTCACAGGAATCACAGGAATGCCGGGGGGGGGGGGTTCGATAAGGACGAGATCCGATTCACGTTTGCAAAAAAAAAGGTCACATAACTGGCGTGCTAGAAAGGGACAAGACACGCAGGTGAGATGAATAAGGATTACAACACCTCCGAACCCCACGACGCTTCGCTATCGGTAGACAGTGTAAAAAGTGAGATTCTTCATTATAAAACACACACACACACACACACACAACTCGAGCTTATGCGCTGGTGAATCCTTTTGATCGAGTGCTGCACGGTTCTAGGCGATGGCACGAACGTGCCCGGGATTAATTACGTCAACAAAATCTTCGACACGGTTTCACGCTCCCGGTGTGCGATAAAACCGGGCTCAAACCCTCACACACCGTCGGTGTGTGGAGGGTACATCACCTGCCAGGACGTGTGCTGAATGCTGTTGAACTAAGCGCGGGAGCAGAGAAGCAGAGAGTGTCGTAAATCGATTCGTTCGTTAGCTCCGATCTCGGCTGCGATGAGCCCAAGCAGCAGGCAGCCCAGGCACAGTTCCAGTTGATAAGTTCACGTACAGGCGATGCATACACCAGCGCGCACACACACACACACACCCTAGGAAAATTGCAAGAAGATGCTTTCTGCTGCTGCTGCCTTCCCCAGCCATGCTCCCCCTTCTTATTTGTTTAACCCTTTTTCGGTGTAAGCGCCGTGTACTAAGCTCTCGATTAAATAACCTCGCCATCGCGATTGGACGGAACCGTTGTTCGCCGCATCGCTTTTTCCCAATGCCTAGAGTGTGCCATCCGGGGAAGTGGGTGCCTGTGGTGGTGGTGGTGGAAAAATTAGCTTTCCCACCGTGTGCCACCCTCTGCGCTACTTCTTTAGCTCAGCTTTTTGGATCCATCACCGCCATCACTGTAATATACATCTAATTCTACGTTCAAGCGGGCGGTGCGCTCGTTTGAACAAGATCCTCATGCTTGTATCCCTCGCTCAATGCGAAGAACCACGCGTGGAAATCAAATCAACCTCTCCGGGCACGATCAGGGCTGCAGTTTCGCTCCAAACGGTAGACAGAAAACCCGGATGACTTTCAATGTTTGCCCGAGCGCTCAGATTGGAGTAAGATTGATATCATAACACGTGCGATTTCGAGTCGCTGATACCACTTTCGAGGTGGTACGTCTTTTACGAGACACCAGCAGGGTGGAAGGGGGTGGGGCGAAATTCTAACTCCATTAAGCATCTTCAAACCGAGCCGGGAAGGAGAGCGGCTGTCTTCACGCAGGCCACACTTTCGGGGGCAATTTGTAAAACGTCACAACCTTTCGCTACACAACCGCGTGGCCCTCCCCAACGAACGCGCCCGTGTTTTGACAAAGTGTGTCCTAGCAGATGCGGGCTGCTTCTTGAGCAGTAGTGGGTCGATTCTGGGCAGCATAGAGCATGGCGGTGGTCGCCTTTTCCACCGTCCCCGCCCCGATTAGCATCGACTAATTTCGTAAAATCCTACCGGTTCACTTAACACGATGACGGGATGTCGCGTGATGTGCTTCCGTCCGTCCGGCCGCTCCCGAGTGATAGATTGCGTCAAACTTTCGCTTCCCGAATGGTATGGAGACACTTACGGCTGCAAAAAAGATGAGACGAGTTGTAAACGGATTAGATGAACGGTTGTAATTAAAGTTTTAAGCAGTAGGTGGTGGTGGTGATGGTGGAGCTGCTGGCAGCATTTGATTTGATTTGCACCTTTCTACAGGTCACACGGGAGAGCTTGGAGAGTGGCGCTACGGTGCCTATGGAGGTGAGTTGTGTCTTGCTTGCTTGCTTATTGGTTCGTTGAGTTCGCTTGGCTCCAACGCCTGTCAATTTCCATTCCCGTTGGTACTGTTTAATGAAAATTTGCCCTCGAAATAAATGCTTCTTGGGTAGTGAAATGTGTCTTTTCTTTGTTGCTGTCTTCCAGCCTTCCAGCCCAGCTTCCAAGGGGCCGTCTTCTACTACCAACTCTGAACGGTCAATGATAGATGCATTTGACATTTAATTAAATCTGGCGTGAGTTTTTTTTTCTTCTTCTGAGTGAGTCCGTCTAAATGCGAAAAAAGCAACTTCAGCAACAGCACTTCAGTGTTACGGGGGGGGGGAAAACGAGTGATTCCATGAAAAGAAGAACGAAAACTAGCGAGTTGCAGATTTTAACACTGACCCTCTCTCCTTCTCCCCTCCTGCTGCTTCTTCACGTCTTTCACCAACAACGTGTCGGGTACCGGGTCGAAGGACCCAAAAACTTTTTGCCAATGCTAAACTTTGCCAATATTCAAACTTGTGTGTGACTTGTGCTTGCAGCTGCTGCGCGCTGTTGTTGTGCGTGAGTAAACTCATTAAATTGCAGTGACCTACGCCGTAACAGCGCGTGTGTGTGTGAGTGTTTTGTGACCGGTATGTTACTGCACCCCACCGGCCACCACCGATCGTGTCTCTGTGACATTTGCCCAAAAGGGAGGAAATGACACCGAGATGTGAAGTTGTATGTGAGTGGCTTGCCGGAGTGCCAATATACGGCTCAGATGTTACCAACTTGCATACACGCCCTAGCTATAAACCTTGATATTTGGCTGTTTAAGCGAGTCAAACCACACCGACAAAAAAAAATAAAAAGATTTCAGAGTAGTAAAAGTGCATCGCACATGGTAAAGCAAGCTGGGTCGTAAAGCTGGGTCCTCCCCAAATGCACTGCCCAACATCGTTGTTAATCGGCCAGCTTTGGGGGCCGTGCGGTGTGTCCTCCGCTATGGTAATTCGTCGTCGGTTTTTATGGTTTTTAATCTGACGCTGACGAGGTAATGTCGTTTGCATCGAACAGCTCCACTAGCACACACGAACGAATCCGTGAAGATGCGTGGGGTTCCTGTGACGGGTTTCGGCAACGGCGTGTGATCGACCTACCGGAGACTCTTCATCTTTGAACCAAGTGGTAAGAGTCAAACAACGAACCCACGAAAAAGAAACAACAACAAAAAAAGCTGGGGGGATGGAGAAAATTCATTTTCCTAAAGCAAGCAAGCGGATTGTTTGTTCCCTCCGGCAACGGCAGCGATGAATGAAAGGCTCCTATTACCTACGCCTGTTTTTCTCCTCGTATGTTGGATTTTTTGCGCCAAACTCCGATAGCCGATTGATTAGTACCTAGCGGAATATTGGATGTCGGAATATGGAAGCGTTGGAAGACATGGAAGCGCCAAAAAAAAAGCAACGAACACAACACGTCGCTCCGGAAGGGACGTCGATAGTCTGGCGTTTCAAATTGACATCCAACCATGGGCTTGATATCGTGTGTGTGGCTGTGTGTATGTGTGATGGTGGTGGTGCCTCAAATATGCCTTCCAATACGCATTTTACCCTCCCATTTCTTTCGCAAAGCCCCGTGGCAGAAGATGAGATTGCGAAATTGCCGTAGTCTGGGGCCCCCCTTTTGGGTTAGACCCTCGATACGATCCTTTCTTTTTGGGGGGGGGGGGGGTGATCCGTTTTTTTTTGCACTTCATCTTCTTTCTATCAACCATCGTCCATTGCCATCCATCAAAGGCTTCACGGCTTTTCCCGTCCAACCGGGGGCACGGGTGTTAACGGGGAGGGTGTACACTGGTTAATGCAAAGCAACACCGGGCTTGCTAACGGTTTGCTGAGAGGCGGTGGCTTGTTTTTTGCTTTTTTGGTGTTGCTGCTGCTGCTGCTGCTCCAACGCATCGCACCCCCATCAAAGGCATGAGGTGTATGTGTCCAGTGAGCGACATGTGACCTGTATTTTTTTTTTTGTTGTTAGTTTCATGCTCTTAGATGAGGCCATTTTTATGTTGTTCTGCTGTTTTTTTTTTTGTTTCGTTTATTGTTCCTTGCAATCTAAAATGTTCCTTCGGGGTGAGTGCTTTCTCGCCTTTCTAGTGCGGGCTAACGGTACCCGTTTGCACTTGTACGGAAGGTGTATATCTTCACACTGTAATCTAGATGATGCAGGAAGGGTTTTGTATGTTGAGGGTTTTTTTTAGTAGGCTCTAAAGGTGGTACGAGATTTTAAGGCTTGCAAAAAACGAAGCCAGTTTTAATTACAGTTGCTTTCACACTGACTACATGAATAAAGGGGGCAAAAAAATACAATTATCTTATTTTCAAAATTTGAATTAAAAAAATAAACAGCTTAGTAACACTACCATTTCTTCTGACGGTTACTTTAATGGTCCTTCGACCCGGAATGTCTAGCTCGCCGCACACTCGCATGCTATGAAGCAAAGCAAAGAAGCGTGCGAATTAGCAAACACACTGACAAGCTAACCGTTCCGGACACAGCACACAGGTGACACTGTGTCCGTTACCGGATGCTTTGCCAAACACCCCCGGGCACGCATCGATCGATTGGCGAAAAAGTTAAGGAATTTATTAATATCACCACAACACCGCAACGCACACACACTCTACCGGCAGCCGGCCGATTTATATTGTTTATGCAAATCCATCGATCCACACGCGTTCGACGCACAATGCGCTGTTTTCGCCCAAAAGCATCGCAACCAGTGCTGTCTTCTTTTATTTTTTTGCGTCAATTCTGTGCATATTCCGAGGCGAGAAGCAAGAAATAGAAAACCGAACAGCGCGTTTCCCATCATCAATGTGCGCGGCGACGCAACGTGCGCGCATCCGTCCGTACCTACATCATAACATTTTATGACACATTGTAGCACACAGACGCGCGAGCAGAAGCAGAACGGCTGTGTTGCGTAAGTACCACTGAAAGCGACAAGTCTCGATTACCAATGAATAAACGATGCACAGCACTGGAGCACCCCGCCAGACGAAGCGTGGAGTGGACGGAGGTTCTTGTTGCGCTCGGAGGAGAGAATTTACATTAACCTTGAAGTGCGAACACACACACACACACACACACCCGGTGAATGTGTTATCCATGGTGGTGAGTATAGTGTGTCCTTTAACGCACCACCACCAAAAAGGGGAGGGAAGCAACGACAGCCCTGTGAGCCACAAATCTAGCATAAAATAGATCGTTCATCGCAATGAAGATTCAATTTCCCGCCACCGCTCGGATGACAGACGGCCGGAAGACGTACCACGAACCACGTCACGCAGAAATGAAATCGGAAATCCCAAAACGACTCATTCAACTGAAACCGATACGCAAACCGTCCACCTGTAACCCCTGTGTGGCGGTCCCCTGTGCAAGCTGTGCGTGTGCTCTAGTTTCCGGAGGGCCCTTTTTGCCCGGGGTCCAACTCCACCGAACGCCGGACAAAGTCGACCTTGACGCATCGGTGTCCATTACTGTGACCATTGGCAATGAAATTGGAATCAGCATCTTGGGCGGCCGGCCAGGTCAGGTTGGCAGGCTCATTTTCATTTGGCAGCGCGCACACACATGTAACGTGAGAATGTCGTCCAAGTTCAGGGTCATTGCTGGTAAAACAAGGCTGATTACACCTGATTCACTCTTTGGTTCTTTTGTGTCTTCGGATGGCGATGATTTGTTGCGATTACGTTTGCGTTCAGGCTTACATCCGATACGCGGGAACATTAACTCGTGATACAGATCTACACACGTGAAGATGTAAATGAAAACCTTCAAAAAACTCAAGTTGAACCAGTCAAGCTTGTCATCTAGAGGGACTGGAATTTGCATCACCGTCCCGGAGGAGCTAGCTCGATCAAGCGATAAACATCCAACCAGCTGTACCGCCTTATCAACAGCAAAAACCCCTTGGGGCACTTATTGCCTCATTGCACAATCTTGCTGCACTCAAATCAATCACGCACTGCAACCTTTGAAACCACATGCACACACATATACACAGGATGGGTACAAAAATTCTGGAGCAATCAAACCCTGAAGGTGGTCAAACATGAAATCAAATCATGCTGCCTAATGGTGTGATAACACAGAGCCACTACCTACCCCCCGCTCTTTTGCGGTTCACCACCACGCCGATAAGACATTTGTGTCGCTTCATTAGCCTCACAAACGTCGTGGCCAGCCCAGGGGCCGGCGTTGATGACACGACCCTTTTTTTTCGGCCGCCCCCTATTGTCCGCTTTATCGGAGCGTGTCGAAGATAATGCGATTTCCTTGACACAATAAAGGCACTGGCTTGTTATGAAACTTCCCACCCGTGTCGGCATAACAATCGGTCGACATTCCCCGGGAAACATTAATGCCCCAACGGCACCGCCATCCAGGAACCTGTGCCCTCCTTCGTGTAATTAGTTGCATTTTTCGGTGATGTCTTTTTTCTCCAACAATGGAATTGGGAATGGGATAAATCACTGCCGCTTCACCGCCGCTGCCAGCCGGATGTGGGATTCTTTTCCGACGGAACCGTTCTCATCGGAAAGCGTTCTCAAGCCACTCTCAACCTTTTGGCTCTTAACCTCCTGTAGAAACGTAGGCAAGCAACGTTCTTAAAAGGCAACGATCGTTTTTTCGGCAACGCCCTTAAAAATAGACATTCGCACCGATGTTTCCAGGGATGTGTTCTTCAAAACGAACATGAAGCCTCACCCAATATGGAAGTCAAAAGTCTTTTCTCATTCTGGCGGGTTTAAGGCCCCAGCCAGCCCGCCAAAATAGCAAAGCCTATTTAAATTAATTAAAGGTTTCAAGCGATAGCTTCGTGGGTAAAACGGGTGTAGCCAAGAACGGCGGCCACTTGCGGGGCGGGATCGCTGGAAACAAGATCGTATCTGGGAGGCCCTTTTGCGAAAAGCGCCTTCCAAGCGGTGCGGGCAGAACGAACGCCTTCCTGCTGATTGCTTCATCGTGCGTCCTTCTGCCCCATCGGATCGGATCGGGTTCGGAGAGGGAACACAAAAACATCAAACGGATTTCCATCCCCTGCTCGACACCCTGCTGCCTTCCGGCTGATGTATTGTTATTCTAATATCTTAATCGCTTCCCCCTGCTGCTCTGTCAGAACTTCTCACACTCCTCTTCCTTCGCTTGCGGAATGAATTTCGTTCTTTTCGATTCCCCAGCTCGGCGTAAAGGCTGAAGCCATGAATACAATTTAAGACTTCCCAGGGACGGGTTCACCTAGACGTTTCGTTTCGAAATTCCGTGGGGAACGCCTCCCAACAAAATGATGACCCCGAAATGGCCCATCGTTCGTTCCCTTGTTCTAGGGGCCATAAAGCCTTCGTAATCAAACAGAGAGAAGAAAAAAAACACGCACAAGCAGATGTGTTCAAGGTTAAGGAGGAAAAAGGATTTGACTTGGCGTAGGATATGGTGGTATAAATAATGCCCATTACTTCCGACCGACACCTTTTAGCTGGGGTCTCTGTCAGGGGCGGCACACAAAAAGGGTTTAATTTGTGCTTCCTCTCCGTGTAGGCTAAATCTTGTTCGGTTTCAAGAACTAAACGGCCAGCAAGAGAGGCGCTTTTTCTCTTCTTTCTGTACAACAAGAATTTGCAATTCCACGGCAAAAGATCAGCTTAGCCCATGAGCAAGCAGGCAAACACAGCACCGCAATGAAGCTCAGGATCATCAGTGCGCTTAAAACAAAAGAAATTAAATCGCATTTATCACTGGCACCGTGCAATGTGTCCTCGAAACATTCAACCTTCGTCCACTACTTCGAGTTCGCCTAGCGGCCATCGCTGTGCATAAGAAAGAGACACAGTACGGCGCTTAAATTTCTTCTAGTCGCCATCGCTTCGTTAATGAAGTATTTGAAGATGTCCCGGCTCAAACAAAGCAAATTATTCTTCAGCCAGTCTATCAGAGGGCCACGGAGCTCAGCAGCTCGTCCGTACCGGATTCATTCCGGAGTAAGGATCGCACCACAATACGGAATGAAAGCGTTTTTTTTCCATCACCAATTCTTCTTTTAATCAGAACAAACTCGTTCGTTTGAATGCAGAAGAAGCCGTGGCTTAGCTTTGTGAAGAATATTAAATACATCGCAGGCGGAGAGAGTGCTGCAACCGGGGGGAGCGAGCGGAAGAGTGAAATCAAATAAAATAATCCAAACGGAAGCTTCGCCAAAATTTATTTCCCAGATTTAGTCGCTTTTTTGTTTTGTTTTTGACTCAGATCTTGGGGAAGGACGATTGGTGAAAGCCTTTGAGGAGAGTTTATTTGATGTTTCATCATTCAGCCGTCCGCGTGCAGTTGTGAAGTTTGATTTAATCAAACTTTCGCAAAGGAGGAAAATCTGCTCATCTTGTTTGGCTTTGGCTCTATATTAGTAGCAATCAAATCGTGTCCCGTGTATTCTCTGAGAAAACAAGCCGGAAAGCAGCCAACGTTGTACGCAGTGATGCAGTATTTTTTTTATGAGACAATCTTATCAGGGAATAATCAAACGTGCTTTTTGCTCAAAAGTCATTTAAGTCATCGTAATGAAATCATTAATCTCATAAGAAATTCTCACTTAATTAAAACGCAAGCTGGCCCCGACTAACGAATTTCCACCGAGCAAACCTATTCGCCTATCGTTCACAGCCTAGTCCCCGCCCCGGTAGAATGTAGTACCGACCATTTAAATGCTCATAAAACAGACCATTACACATTGTCTACATTTCCGAACTATGTGTGTGCCGGGGTGGTTCAAGTGGCCAGAAAGAATTTCCAACATTAAAAGGCAATTTGGAGCAGAATTTCACATAGACACACACACACACATTCAACTATTGCCAGCAAGCTCTCTGGTGCTGTTTCTAACCCTAAAAGGCACTCAGCCATGACCGGGCGCGGGCGCACTTTAGGAAACTTTACTAATATCGTATGTAGCCGAAAAATTCAACCAGGAATATGTGTGGGGAGTGAAAAACTCATTTCCGTCTTCCAATTTTAGCCAGCGCTGCCTCAATGAATCCCTTCCTTACCTCGCACGCAGACAGCGAAGCTGTTTGGGAAGCGTCTTCCCAAACCCCACCGCACAGTGTAATTTATGCAAAGTATGTCTAATTTACAACTCATTCCCAGCGCAACGATGCTTGTTTCTTGTCTGTGCATTCTTTGTGGACGTGTTTGTCTTGTGCCCAAAATCATTACAATCACATTTTTTGATGAAGTTTTCAACCTCTTCGCGAGCAGGTTCCCCGCCAACGGCTTTGTATATTTCTCGCGCAAAATTTGCATCCTTTAATTACACAAACAACTTCACTGTCACACTTGACTGTAATAAAACATCGGAGCTTTGGAGCTTCCTAATTCCGCTCGGTTGGTGCGCTTGGTGAAGAGCCTCGCAACAGCAACGGCAACAATCACCATACTAATCTCTTCCCCTTCCCCCGAAGTTCAACGAGACTTTGTTGAACAAATATTAAGTCCTGAGCAAGTCATCACCCTCCAAGAAGAACCTAGGTAGGGAGGAAGCCGCAATGAGCCTCGAACGGCAGCGATACGATCAACGATCATTTCCTCTCCGGCTCCGCGGTCTGTTGACCCGACAGACAGCCCACGAGCGAGTGTGCTCTCGTGCTCCTATCAAAACTCTATCGCTACCGATGATGATCGTTCAAGATCAGACTTTGCTTCACAACCCCTCCGCCCCAAAACTGGAAACGTTTCTGCTACATAATAATAGCAGAGAAGCAAACAAATGGTAGCAGCAAAACACACACACACACACACACACACACACACACACACACACACACACACACACACACACACACACACACCGAACAACAAGAACCAGCAAAGGAGCTACTTTGCAGCAGCTGCTCCCAATCTGCTTCACTGTGAAGATCCATTAACGATTCTGACGCTGGTCAGCAGGAGGATTGTTTTTTCAAGATGTTATTTTTGCCCCCCCCCCCCCCCACCACTCGCTGCCTGCTCTTCTTTGCCCACTACGTACCCTTCCCCCTCTATCATTGTGCTCGGTTCAACGGGAGGCTCGTTTGCAAGGCTTTTCAACTTCTGGACCAGTGCGACCACTATCGTTCTGGTGCGATCTACCAAACCCCCTCTACCAAAGTTTTATCGCCAATTTCCGCTCCCTGGTGGAGTGGAAACGATTCCAGCTGATCGGTTGGTACGTTTTAAAATAGCAAACGACTAGATCACCACGGTGTATGGGGAAAAAAGAGCTCTAAAACCAGTGTCCTGAGTCAGCAAACCTTGCTAGCTGACATGTAATGGGCTAGAGCGCTAGAGCAGTACACGCGTGGCTTGGTAGTAAAAACACACACACACACCAACTAGAATACATTCCTGCAACAAGCAGCCCTTGATTGGTCTGCTTGTTGGTGTTGATGTTTTCCAGCAAAGCTCCCATCTACTCCCGCTTCTAGTGGACGCCATTTCTCGTGTCTGTGTGATGCTGTGATGATGATTACGTTTATGAAGTCTCTTGTTCTCGGCTAGGCCTTGGGTTTTTTGCTGCTCCCGATAAAGAGCAGTAAACGAAATTAAAACCATTTTAATTCGATTCCCTAAGTGAGCTATTACCCGCGCGGAATGGTGTAAGAGCGGTGTGGGCAGATCAGGTAACAACTGTATTGAGCAGAACCGTTTTCCAAGTGAACTGAGCTCGTTTACCACGTGAAAGGTGTTTCGTTCATTTGTTGAAAGGAAGACACTGGTCAAAGAGTGTACTGTTGCATTGCGGTGCCTGCAATCTGCCACTTCCCCGGTCAGGATGCAGGAGGACATAATCCAAAGCTAACAGACCTCTGGTGTCCGGAAATGGGTGCAACACCGTGCTTGTATCAACATCTGGTGCCTGTTGTGATGGACGGTGGTTAAGATATTTGTACGTGTAGCTTCCACACGACTGCACAACGACTCTCCTTGCAAGATGGTACCCTTTCCGGACATGCCTGCAGCCATAAGGCAAAATATTGGTAAAATTTAGCTTCGTTTACTTTGCAAACGAGTTACACATATTGCTTGGGCTCTCTGTGCTCCGCTGCACCGACACGCCACTGCTCCATGCGGCGGCCCGTGACGTTTGAGTGAAGCGCTGGCGACCATGGACCATGGACATGAACATGGACGTGTCTCCTCCAGAGCATGTGTGCTTCCGAATATTGCGTTCTACCGGGTCCTCCACGAGCATCAATTGCTGTTTCAGTATTCGCTCCCGGATCCGACTTCTCAAGAGGTTAATGCATTTCGCCAACGACCCCGCCTTGGATGTCTGGTCGGAGGAGATATCACAAGTGCCTCCACTGGGGCGGGAGAGAGCAACGGAACGTGTGTGTGTGTGTGTGTTCATCTAGACACTCGGAACGGCAAAAAGTTGTTCAACTCTCTTTGCAGCTCAACACGCTCGATACAGAAACCGGACCACGAGGGCCTTCTTCTCCCACCACCGCTTTGCTTGGTGCTCCAAAACCACAGCTGGTAGGCCCTGGCGGAGAATTCACTTTTTCACCGCATCCGTTTGTCCGGGATTGTAAATGCCCTCGTTGCAGCTCCAGCGCTGCCACCTCCAGAAAGGAAGCGCGGTGGGATGAGAAGCGATGATGATGATGATGATGATGATTTCATAGAACCAATATCTTGCCCTAGCCTCACCGGCACACAGTTGCACCATGTTTGCACCAGTCGATGGCACTTCGGAACCTCGCAGGGCTTTGTGTACGAGTGTGTGCTGCAGGAAGTGGACATTATGAGCATGTCTGTGCTCCGGCCGGCAGAGTGACGGGGTCGATGAAATATGCAGTTTAAGCTCAGTCGGAATGTATCCGAGCACGTTGCAGGCTGCACAAGGCGCAAGGCGCAATGGAACGGGGGGGTAGGGGTGAGAAAAAGACACTTTGGAGTTTAATCTTTGCCTTCACCGGATGGGTACGACGCAACGAGCAGCAGATTGGGTATCGTAAATTGATTGAGGTTGTAACAAACTGAACGATATTACTGAAGCAAGACGTCGAGCGAGCAGCTTTGTGCCGAAGGGATGCCGTGATGGGATGAACCGAGCACGATAATTAGTCAAGAATCGGACAAATGCATACCTCCCTCTGTAAGTCTATTGCAGCGAGCGATTGGGAGCGATTTGTAAGTCGGCAAACAGCAAACCACCTTCAGCGCACCTGCATGCATGATCAAAACCAGATGGGGCGAGTGAGTAGTAGCAAATTGGTTGCGAAGAAAAAGCCTTTTATTGGCATACTTCAACACACTACGGCATTCCGATGCCTAATGGAATTGAAATTGCTTCCATACCACACACACACACACACATGCAAATTGGAATAAAACCCTCATCAACCATGCATCCTCTCCATCGTCCAGTCTCTTTGAAGTTGCTAGATGCAGGCCGTAGTAATTATTGTTGCTGACATTTGGCAAAACAAATCAACCGATCAATCAAGCACACGTTCCTCCCCCTAGTTGCGGGGGCTGTTTTAATTGATTTATCACGCAAACGCTAACCCAATCGTGTGTGTATGTGTTTTTATTTTTTCAATTCGATCGGGAAAAACGGAAAAAAGATCCGTCAATCATACCCCGGCGCTCCCGAGCGTGTGGCTTTGTTTCGTGCATTGCTGGAAATTTAAATCCATATTCCCTGCCCCAACCGTGTGACTGAAAGAGAGGGGGGGGGGCATTTCCAGCTCCCCCCTTTGGTATGGTAGAAGCCTGACTTTTCTGCAAAACAAAATGACAGCTTGGCTTCACCTTCCCAAATAAGGGCTCGGAAAGGAGGGCTCCCAGCGTACAAAGCACGGAAAGCTGACACGCGTTTGCGGTTGCCCTGCTCCACACCCTTCAACCATTTGTATGTTTGGGTGTGTGTGTGTTTATGGATTGACCTCGGTCCGGTGTCAGTTGCACTTTCAATTTGCATATGAGAAATAGGCTGGC
The DNA here is from genome assembly GCF_017562075.2 of Anopheles merus. NCBI lineage: Eukaryota > Metazoa > Arthropoda > Insecta > Diptera > Culicidae > Anopheles > Anopheles merus. The sequence continues at coordinate 45,462,328 of NC_054083.1, read as the reverse complement.
TGGCGAACGCGTGCCAACTTCCCCGGATTGGATAAACTCGCCAACCGGGAAGCAGAGATATATATTGACATTCCCGGCCGCTTCCGTGCAGCGATCAATCGTTCGGTTGGTAAAGAATATTGTGTATGTATGTGTGTGTGTTTTAAATGTACCAAACCCATATTTAAAATACACACACACACAAACATGCACCCATACACACACACACACTTCGATTGGTTGCGTGGAATGTTCATTTCAGTGGTGGCGACGAGCAGCATACGCCATCGCCTCCCCCGAACAGCTACAACAATTCAATTATCTTCGAAACATGCGACAAACTCGTTGCTTTTTTTCCATGTTGAGGGGCGTTTTTTGTCATAATCCAGCTTCCAACATCGGCGTCAAAAATGTCAATCTCTGCAGCCGGAAATACGGGCAAAGCTCAGCTCGGGGTGGAAATAAGGACAATCCGGCTGGGAGCAAAGGAACACAAACATGGGAACAAGCCCAATCACCGCATGGTCATTGATTTGCAATCAAAATTCTATAACAAACACACAGTCACACACATAAACTAGGGCTGCGTGGGCAGGGGAAATCATAGGGCACAAAGCAAAAATCCGATCTCCACCCATTGCTGCGTATAATTGAGTTGCATTCGTTTATTATTAATGAATAACTCTCAATTAAAACGCACAAAAAGGCTGTGCAAATAAACGCAAATACACACACACACACAGAGGCAGGCGTTCTGTTTGAAATTTGATTCGCGAGTGTAAAACCTTGAACTGATTTTTCGATACGGTCGGTGATCGGAACTCATCGGGAAGGTTTGATGTTCGAGCGGGGAAAAGCGGGATCGGTGTGCCCATCGCAGGTGTGAAAGTACGATTAATAATCACGGGAGCGTTCCCTTTTTTGTCGCTATGGCATCGAATAAAAGCTTCAGTTTTACTTCCCAACCACTAACGCACATTACCGTATGCGACCGTATAATATTCACGAGTGGCGCCAATCGCTGTTTATGCTGTTTATACAAAAAAAAAACATGCAATATAACCCCGAAACTACCGAAGCGCATTAAGAAAAAAAAAAGGCGCATAGAGGCGTGTGCAGTTGATTGAACGGTCAGGGGCTTGCGCTTCCATCTTGATGTGCCACATTCGTTCGCTTTCTGTTGGTGAGTAAATGAAAGTTAATGTGGCGGTGTGTGTTTGCTTGCTTGACTTTTTTTTTTTTTTGGGAATGGCAATGAAAGTTTATGGCTGCTTCAATATGGTGAATGCCTTAAATGAGCACCGTTTAATAGCTTCATTCGATTACTGTTCGTTGTTTTTGGTATTTTTCCCATTTTTTTGCTATAAAACAACAGTACAAAATATCAACGAAATTATGGTACAAAGTCATTTACAAATTATTTAAATTAATCATTCTCACGATGTCACGACCTCTTCCACGTTAACATTGACAGTATGCCACCGAAACTTAAAGGTTGAAGAAACAGAAATCTCTACCACTTGGACTAACCACACGGAGGGACAAACGGTTTTTGCTTTGCCTTTAAATGACCCCCTACCGCCCTGTGCATCCCAAAATCAAAGTCGAAAACTAGGAGTGTGCACACATTGATTCAATTGGCGGTCGTCGGGGCTGTCGGGAGCATTTTCTCTCCCCCCCCCCCCCCCCCAAAGGACACTCGCGGTCGTGTTTCGTGTGCGAGACCGAACCGCTGCATTCATCCACGCTTCAGCTTCCCCAGTACACTCAACCTACTAACCGTCAGCCGTTCAACCATCTTCGCGTTTGATGTCGTCGTGCTTTCAGCGTCTTCGAGCGCACGGTAACATTTAGCCGGCTGGAAGGCTCAAGACGTCAACGTTAACCCCCCCAAAACGCCTTCCGTCGCACGTGAAAGGATGGTACTGTTTGTGCCGTCTGCGGGAGCGTTCACCGTGGCGCCTTTGACAATATGTGTGGTTGATTTTTTTGTTTTGTTTTCGGGGGGTGTCGAAGGAACACATTGAAACTAACCTACCGCAATGGTTTGCACCCGGCAGCGCACCGCGGAGGTGTCGTGCAACCGGTCCGGTAGAGCCACCTGCAACGCCGCTCGATGTGTTGGACTGATGGAGGAGCCGAGGTGCAAGATGGAATTGAAATGTCAGCCATGGGGGATTCCTTCCCCTTCGAAGAAGGTAAGAAAAGTCATCCACTTCGTCGTCGTCGTCCGCTGGTGGAAGCGATGAAAAGTTTCACATCAAACAGCAGTTCCCGGTTTTGATGCAGCAGTATGGCGCACCTTTGCTGGTGCTAGTTTCTTCTCTGAATAGGCTCGACACGCGTGATGAAGTGGTAAAAGGGCAACCCAGGGGGGGTACGCGAAACCCGGGGGGAAGATCCATTTGCCTGGGGAATGCAATGCGCTTTGGTGCAGCAGCATCGGAAGACAGCTCACCGTGAACCCCGTGCATATCAACTGTTTTTGTGGTTTAGTTTAGCGTGACAAACGTTTGTGGGATTGTTTGTTTGCATGAAGTGGAGTTGCTTCTACTAAACAATGGTCAATTCAAATGTGTTATGATTTTCTTTAAATAAAAAGAACCTATTTTTTATTTAAAACTAATAAAATTGGTACAGCAACGGAACAATCGATACATGCACTCATTATTTCCAACCCAAAGCGTACACCATTCCCCAATAAGCTCCAAAATGGTAGCTCCCGTTCTGGGGTTTTGGCAACTACACGCTCTCCCCATACGACCAATGCACAGCCTGCCAGCCTGGCAAAGCCCACCATGTGCATGTCGCACACCGTACGGTAGCTAATTTGCGCTTCTTTGAGGGTATTACTAGGCCCGTGGCACCGGCACGCCATTTACGAAGGTGTACAAATTCCCCGGGCTTAGTCGGGAGTAATTGACAACAGTAATTAACGGTACACCTGGCATAATCACCCACTACACACACACACAGACGTACGCAAATGTCCCCGTATTTTGGGTATTATAGTTTCGGCGCACTAATTCCGCCAACTGCATTTATCGATTGTTGTCAGTGGTGGTAAAGGGGGAGCACACTTCCCCAATGTTTGACGAAGGAATTGTGAATGCTCCTTCATTTAAAATCAGCTTTACCAATTATCGATTCCGGTGCTGAGCGCTCAGTGCGCTGTGGGCAGGAGTGGAGCGCAATTCTGTGCTTGTTCTGTGCGCCACACACGCAGTGAGCCCGGGTGCATTATTATGCCTAATGAATGATGTCAATTTAATCAACATAAAACGATCATGACCTCGCGTTCGCGTTGTTATCGTATTATCGGGGGGCGCAAGGTGGCAGGGACTGTTAAACACGATGGGCAGCTTATAATCGGCAGTGAATCGAATCGAGCAAATTATCATGCCTGTACGCCTCTCCCCATCCCTAGCTGTCTAGTAGTTTGCATACTAAATCGTTCCCTTTCCTGTGGAAGCTTAGCGTTTAGCGCCGGTTTGGGAAGTGGGGATAGAACTCCGAGGGAGTTATGATAATGCAGACAAAATTGGCAAACAACGTCGATCATTTATTGAGTTTTGTTCTAAAAAAAAATAGGCACATCATAATGCTGTCATTGATTGACAACAATGAAAAAGGAGCGTTAATCACGTTCCCTAGATTTGCAAATTTTATTCCTCCTAACCACTTTGCAAACAGCAACTGCATTCATCATTACGTCAATGATGAACAATACGCAGGCAATTACTGCCGTGTGGCGCACAGCCAAACACTACAATCCGCACATAAAGGATAAAATATTGCGAAATAATCGCCAAAAGTGGCTGCTGCTCCTGTCGTTTTGGGGAGCGCTCTGTCCAAACCCACTCGGCTAGCACATTTTCTGCCTGATCACCCGGCTGGCTTGAGCTTTATGAAAAATGGTTTTTTAGACGTCATTGTACCCTAACGATCCCTCCCAGGTTTTTTTTTTTGCTGTTTGTATGGTGTGGCTAGACAAATAATTCTTGCTAAATCAACCACCCAAAAGAACGGTAAGAAGAAAAAAAACTATTAAGAACGACTACCCTTTACCCAAACTGACCTTACCGCCGCGGTGGTCAGGCCACACTCTTAACGAGTTTCTATTCATGTCCCGCGCACAGAACCAGCCAGCGTAGACCAACGAGCTCCCTTTAGCGAAACTGGATAGTAACCAGGGCCCCCCTGCTAGAAGCGGACAGAATTTGCAGAAGGGAACAAAAAAAGGCCGGGGTTCGTCGCTTGGTGGCGACTTCAACGACCGATCCAGGTTCGTCGTCCACGTTCGTGAGATTGATGGATTTTTTGCTTCGTTTTTGCTCACTTATTTCTTTCAATTCACACCCGCCTGGGGAGGGGGTGGAGCTGCGGGTGGGGGAGTGGGCTGCTCCGGCACTAACCAGCCGGAATGTTTGCGTCGTTTTTTTTCGGTTTAGCTTCCAGTGAAGTGAACAAAACCGAGCACCAATTAATTGGAGTATGGCGTGGCCCAGCTGCGTTTGTGGGGTTGCGCACACGGTTGGACGACATTGTTGCCCGGTCGGTTTGGGCACGACCGAGCGTGCGGAAATGTAAAATGGCAGTTTTGTGGCTCCTATTTTGGGGGGCGGAACGGAGAAGAAGCAAACCGGGAATAGCGGGCAAGAATGGTTCTGCTTCCGTTTTGCGCTTGACAATTGTAAGCGAAGCAGTGTGGCAATAGGGTCACGAATTTTGGGAGGGAGCTGCCGGCCAACGCATCGGGGATGTTTTACGTGTGTCGATTGTATGTTTGGGGTTGGAGCATTTCGGTGGAGAGTTTTTTTCATCTTTTTGTTTTGAGAGCTTCGTGCCCTTAGCTAAAGAAAGGAAAGCTTCCTGCATGCTTGTTGTCGCTGCGGAAAAGAAGCGAAAAACCATGTTTCAAGTGTGCGACCATTCACCGCTCATAAAACAAGATATGCAATCCACGAAAACAACCAAATAAACCTTCACTGCAGTGCATGAAATGAAAATAGAAACAGTCCAAACACGGTGAAAAAAGCAGCCTGCGACAGGCAGATGGAAATTAAAAACCTCTTAAATTGCGACGAAAACAGACCCGCCGGCCACTAACGTCAACATCTTGTAACGAGACGAGCGCCGTTTGTGCTTTTCACTGCTCCACAGGAGACGGACGGTAAAGCAGCAAGAAAGGGTACACAGACACACACACACACACACAAAATGGCCCAAAAGCAGGAAAAACATCGCTGAAGGTTAAGTGTGGTTGAAAAATTAAAAACACACGCTCGCTGCTCGCGCTCTGTACCGAGCTCGCTCATCAGACGGCGCGCGGACAGGGCGGCGAACGGGGCGAATCGCCGTGAAAACGTGTACAACGTCTGGGATGGGAGAAAATGTCTCCACCGTTTGACCGGTTTCTGCTTTTTATTTTCCTCCTTCTTTACAGTGCCAAAAGGGGAAACAACTCGTCCAGACGTGCAGCTCCACCGCTGGTTTTGGGTTCTCGACTTACATCGTCCCTTTCGGGAGGGACAGTTCGGATCGGCCAACCCGATCAAAGCTGCACTCTTCAAGGTCTGCAAGAAGTTCGCCCAAGGTTTGTCCCCTACTTACTTTTGTTTTCGAGGTGAAGACAATGTTGTTGTTTCTTTCCTCGCTCTCTTGCACTCTCTATACGGTCTCCTACACGTTGCTGCTGCTGCTGCTGCTACTTAATGTTTTACTGCACCTTGCACCAGTTCAGTGGGACAGCGCCGTTAAAGCGCTGAGTGGATTTGCTTCCGTTTTCACACCAGCGTGTAGTATTTTTCACTTTTCGGTGCCAATGCGCGAACTATCGCGTGTACTCAAAACCGCAGCAGCACGGCGCAACCGAACCGAATCACAATCACCAATGCGCTAGAATGGCTCTACCACACAAGCAAACCGTTGAGCACGAGAAGGGAGAAGGGAAAAGGAAAGGGTTGGGGTGGAAAGTGAACAATTATAACACGCTGCGGGCTTTTGACACTTCGCCACTTCGAAAAGAAAGCACCTTCGCTCTCACTTTTCCGTGTACTGTATGGCTGCCGCACCTGCCCTTAAGGCTGCCGCTGCAAACACTGGCGCTCTCAAACACTCAAACCACACCACACGCTCTAAACTTAATCGCACATACACACACCGACACAAAATTCACACCTGTGCAGAGCCAACTTTTTGCGCCTGAAGATCGCTGAAGCTGTCAACTATCTATCGGCCTTTGCGTGGCCCGCTTTTTCGGAACCGTGCGCACGATCTCTTTCCCACTTTTCACCTCGTCACTTCACTTGCGTTGCGTTGCGTGACTAAAGACACATGCGCGTGCGCACACACACACACACACATACAAACACACACACCAACACTAGCAGCTGAAATCTGGACAATCTGGATCAGCTTTCACTTTGGCGGTGGTAATGGGTAAGAACACTGCCGCGAACACACCAAACGGTTAGCGCGATTTGATCTGAGGGTTTGAAGCGTGCGCGTTCACAAACTCACTGCTCTGTGGAGGTGAATAAAGAATACATTTTAAAGATTGTGAGAAATATTGGATGGTTTCTATTAATTCAATCAAAGAATGGTTCGGGAATTGTGATTGATTGTGGTTAAGGGTTCAACCTTACTCCCTCAAACATCACCTAGCAACGCCAACCTCCAAACACACTGTCTGTCGGTTAGAACAGGGGCAATGACACCGGATATAAATCACACACTTGTTTTGTTAAAGGAAGCTTGTGGGTCTACCTTCCCCCATTTTTGGGCTATTTACCCTACTTCTTCTATTAATTCACTCTAACGGAAAAATACATTGTCACGAGTGTGCTTGCGGGCGTCCGTGCGTTTGCTCAAATTTTCACCTCACTTTATCACTGATCACGATCATGAGCACACTTTGGCTAACGCACGGCACACTCTAAAAAAGCCAATTTCCACACCAAAAAAAAAAAAAAACGATACAAACTGGCTCATTTCAAACCCAAAAATTAAAAAAAAACCGGCTCTGCGTATTGCAATCACTTTCTCGTACGCCCCAAAACCAGCCTAAACCCGTAATGTGTGCTACTGAATGGGATACGGCTTTGAGAATGCGCAAGCAACAAACACTTCGCACAGTAACGACAACAACCACCCAAAAAGTGACTCACTAATATTGATGATGCTAATGTGTTGCTTTGTTGCGTACTTTCACTGAGCACATTTGTTAATTTGCTTCGATATGTATTTTTTTTTACTGTTTCGTTTCTTTTACCATTCAGCTGTTTTTTTTCTTCTATTTTGTACGTCTTCTCGCTCCCTACTCTTGGAAACACTTCGTGCCAGCAATAGAATCGAACCAAACACTGCCTGGACTGGGGCTTTCGTTTCTGCTGCTGCTCGCTTGAGAGGGCTGCGGACGGTTTTGTCGCGCGAATGGAACTGGGTAAAGAGAAAACAAACAAACGGGAGAAGTCTCTTTGCAACCGCAACCGGCCAACGTCAGGTCTGCCAAAGACGCCTGTCTGCCAAAGACTCGCTGTGCCGCGTGCGTACGGTAGGAGGTTTAAAGCTCGACTAACACCGCCACGAGCGACCGCGGAAGGGCTGCTCGACCGCGTGCGGGATCCCACGACCACGACACTCACGGCGAAGTACGCGCGAGAGCAAGCACAGCGCACTCACAGGGCGACTCACTGTACAGTGTGCGTAGTGAATGTATAAAGGCGGTGGATGTGTTCTATCTTAGAATGAAAGTGTTTTGATTGCGTACAATCAATCAAAATTCTTTTAATTTCATCTTGTTAACTTTTATTAATTTTCTTTAACCATTTAAAATCGATTGCTACACAGAAAAACAAGAATAATTTTTCAAATTATGACCTTCACACCACTGTAAACATAGCTCTACGTACGTGAAAAACATAACATTGGGCACTCACGACGCAACAGCCCCAACGAGAGGGAGCTCATGCAACGCTTACCTGAGAGCCGATGGGGTTGTTTTGAGTGTTGCCGAGGAGAGTGCGAGAGAGCTAAACAAGCTTTTGAGTGACCTGCAGCCGGTAAGAATTGTTGCACTGTCTGTGAACTGCAGAAGAAATCTTACAATAATGTTTGTTTTCCTTCAGAGTTTTCTGAATTAATGTCGAATTTTTCTTAGTTTTTGATAAAACGCGTTAAAATGTGTAAAAATATGCTAAAAGCTCTTTATATCTGTGCTTTAGCAAGTAATTCATTTTACTATTTTTTTTGTTTTTTAGTACCAAACGATGCAAAACTAAAATATATACAATAATATTAAAAAGGATAAAAATGAGACAAACCCCACCACAGGGAATTATTTTTATATCCATCTTCATTTGACGCTCCCACAATGCCAGGGTTGTAGTCACTTGCTTTGAACGGAGGAGCTCACATTGTGAGTGGCAAAACATTAGTTTTAATATAGAACTTGCCGGTATATGACAGCAGTAGGCATGTTTTTTCTCTCTCTTTTTGTTGCTCTTGTTATCATCAGCAGCGGTTGGATGCTTCTATTTTTACCGGGCGCATTTGTATCTGTTGAAAAATTAAAACCATCCCGCGTGATAGCATAATCAGCGGAGTGTGGGAGCGTTTGTAAATAACGATTGGTTCCATATCGAACCTCAAGCGAACCCAGCCAGGACGGACGCACACACACACACGCCGACCGACGCATTGACGCATAACAATGCGCTGCAGCGGGCCGGTTCCGGTTTGTTGAGTAACTGTGTTTTAAATGCTTCTGTCTGGGAGCGAGTTTTTTATTCGTTTTTTTTTTTTTCGCTCGCATAGCCCATAATAGCCACACAATCATGCTGGCGAAAGGGCTCGTTAAGAACGCTTTCGCGTGCATTCGTTCTAGTCACACTGGTGTGCAATTTTAATTAACACCAGCAGCACACAACCGAAACAGTAATACCGTGTTGCGTGAACGTGTGTATGTGTATTTTTCCGCGCCATCCACACTTTATTTTAATTTTCTGCACACTTCCTTCCGTTCCTGCATGCATGCAACTACTGCCCGACAGACAGGGCTGCGCTGCAGGCAAATTTGCGCTTAATTATGCTAATGAATGCTTTGATGGTATGGTAGAATTTTGATTCAACGTAGAATGATGTGGAACGAACGCAAATGTGTAATGTGTGGGGAGCGCAATTTAACCATGCGACCATCAATACGCTATCGAGGGGCTTGGGAAATGATTTCTTTTTTAACGAAAGGGATGAAGGCGTGCGTTCAATTGTTGTGCCCAAAATAGGGAAACACCATCATTTGTTCATATTGAAACCGAGCGTCCTCCGATCGTTCTATTGCATCTCAAACAATGTGCACATTGTGCGGGTGAATGGCACCCGAAAGCCCAATTCCTGTTACTTCCCAACTATACGTACCGATTGAATGGAAACACACACCCACACACGCACATAATACACGCATTATGCTGTGCCATCACATCGCCCCAAAAGCCACTCAAACGAAAACGACTCTCTCCAGAAATCGGCTCCAAACTCCACTCACTCTCCTGTCTCGGTACCGTGAGCTCTGGCTCTGGCGAAAAAGCTTACACTCACCCCCTCGCACTCATGGCAGGGTATGGAAATGAGGGGCGGAAAAAGTATGCACCCACAGCCCCGCATGAACCGCAAGCAGCCGGGGATGGGCAGAAAAGAATGCCCGCTTGCAGTGCGCGGCGGGCAGAAGGAAGAAAAATAACAACACACAACACAAGAACCCATCATCCGACCGACAGCATCTCGAGTGCAACAGTTCCCTTTTGCGAAAACGTACATACACAGCCATGCGGGCCAGCCAGCCAGCCAGCCAGCCAGCCAGACGATGTTGTATATATGCTCGATGCTTATTTCCTTTCGCTTCCTTTTGGCTTACAAGAGGCTTATGGAGCAAGCACAGCAACCAGCGCACACAAACACACAAGCTTCCCCACTTCTGAATGCAATGTAAAAGAAGCACTACTAATGGCAAAACGCGGGCTGCATAGCATTTTAGCATAAAAGAGAAATGAGAATAAATACAAATGAATTATTACCGCATCAGATCGTGCGGCTGCTGCCGATGCTGCTGGTCCGGCCTTTGCTGTACGTGTAGGTTGGGTGTATGTATGTATGTGTGTGTGTTTATGCATTGCTACAGGAACTACAGGACCGGCTTAGCCTGCTCGAAAAGGGCTCGGGCGTCCCCGTGGAGAAAAGGGAGGGTGAAGTGAAGCAGCAGCAGCAACAACAAAAAACGCTACCCAAGCCACGGTTAAGGAAAGTCAACGCGATGCGCTCTTGAGCCGCGACGACCACGACGGCGATGAAACGAAACGAAACCTTCTCTACGAAGCGAGCTTTTGGGGTAGAACGGGGTAGAAGGGTACGATGGGAGAGAGAAACGGGAGCATTGAATCGAGAGGCAGGAAACAGAACCAACAGCAAATGCTGGATGCAGGCCCCCCTCCCTGCTGGCCGGTGCCGAGGTGCCAGCAGGCAGGAAGGAGATAAGAAAACCAGTTGATTCTTGGGAGATGCAAACGCAAAACATAAATAAAAGCAGCACGTTCGATGCTCTCTTCTCGCAGCGGGCTTTGCGGAGGGGTTTACTTTTTCCACCCTGTGCTTGTTTCTGTGCTTTCCGATGCGACGGAGAAAAGGTGGTGCTGTAATGGAGAGCAAGAGACAGAAAAAGAGAGAGAGAGAGAGAGAGAAAGATAGAGAAACAGAGAACGTGATATGAAATGAGTGTCACCGAGGCACCGAAGCTTGTGGGCTAGTGCTGCTCGTGAGTAGTATTGGGGCGGATGAACGAACCAACTGAGATATCCATCAACAGGCTACCAGCCAGAGAGCCAGCGAGTCAGCAAACCCTTCCCACAGGCCCACGAAGGCTGAGAAAGTGGGGAAACCAAACATAAGCCTGAAAATATGCTTTGGTGCAAATGTGCTACCAAATTAATATTTGCGTTGGATGCGCTCAATAACAAAACAAATAACTCTAATCCGAATGACTTAGTTTAATATTCTCAACATTAAATTTGAACAAAAAAAACCGAATCAATTCAATCTAAAGACAATAAATTGTAATAAACATACTACCAACAGAAGAAGTGTTATAACACAGAATTGACCAAATTGTCTTTCGATGCTATTTAAGCGACGAACCCACGATCGGTGAGTCGATCAGGAAACAACATATCAATGCACAGTGTAGCTTAACGTTTAAAGCTTAAATAATTATTAAAAAAAATGATTTTCAATAACGTTTTGTTGTTAAAATAATGGCTTCAACCTAAACATAAGATCACTACAAATTAACGATCGAATGATCAAGGGTTCGTCGCTTAAAGGCTGTGAAAAATACTTTTAAAGCTTATTTACAGAACTACTTATTTAAGCTTCTTTAAAATTCTAGTACGTTATACTAAAACATGCATGATGTTCTTTGAAACATAACGCCCTTCCCCGCTGATACACCACATCGTCCAAACCGCACTCGCAGTGCAAAGAATGCACTTCCCTGTGCAGTAAAATTCTTTCATCCCGAACGGAAAACCGGGATCCGTACCATCCAGGGGGCATCATCTTCATGTTTGGCGAACCGCGAACAAACACAGAAACGAACACGATCCAAACAAACACGACCATGCAGATCGAGCCCATTTTGCAAACACACACAGACACGTGTGCATGTGCATGAGAGGTTGCATCTGGGCATGGTGCAACGTGTTTTTTTTTTTGTTGTTGTTGTGCATGCAGGCCAGACTCTGGAGTGGAGACAAGTAACAACAATCGACAGGCACACGCCTAACTATCACGAGGAGAAGCAGAGGGCAGGTGATGGGAGGAGGATTCTGGTGTGCAAAAAACCAGTTTTAAGGGACAGCCGACAAGCGACCGATTCTGCGGGAGCAAAAGAAGCAGCAAAAAACACACACACACACTCACACAGCACACAGTGTTGGCCTGCCTGCACCCTAAAGCAGGCTGAGCAACCTACCTTTCGGTGTTGCGTGCCATCTTCACCGTTCTAGAGAAGGGAAAGGCTTCGCCTGCCCAAACCCTTGTGAAGCGTTCCAAACCCGTCCTCTTTCTCGCTCTCATTCTACGTGCAAACAACGTTGAGTGCGGTGTTGGAATGGCTGCAGAAGAAAAAAACAATACCAAAAAACTGGTGGAAAAACAGATGAAAAAAAGCGGAATAACTTTCCGAAGTTTCCTTCCCGCGCTCCCCTCCCCACGCAAACGGCCCTGTGTCGCAATGTCCCGTATTGGGAAAGCTTTTTACCTCCCCCATTCCATTCGCCCAAGAAATGATGGCCGCCGACTGTCCTGCGCTGCCTGCCTGTCCATTTCTTCCACTGCTTCCGAGCCACACGGTGTGGTGCAGCACACGTTCCGGGCATTAAATATGCGGGTGTTTCTCGGTTGGCTATGGATTGTCGCTGGCAAATAGAGTGTTCTGCTACCGCGATGACGCTCGCAGAACAATACCTGCACCATACATTCTGCCCTGGAGGCGCTCTCGCATGCGAAAGACAACAAAACTATCATCGTTTCCGAGATGAACCACCGAGGGGGGGGGGGGGATGGAGGTGCAGGAACGCAAATAAACAATCTAACTTTTTCCCGGCTTCATCCCGTCCTTTAGCTTGTGCTGGTCCGCTAGAGCAGAAGGAGCTTTTTTGCTAGCATACCTGCACTCCGCCCGTTTGCTTTCGGGCCCGGTCAAACGGGGCTAGCCGTGTGCGGCATCGAGACACGTATGCACGTATAAATAGCCGAGACATTTATGACACACAAACACACACACAAGGCACCAACTCATCCATACGGTCTGCGCAGCCTTGAAAGCCAATCGTACAAAACTTTTTTCGTTAAACTTTTTGTCTTACTTTTTTCGTTTCGCCGGCCGCACACTTCCCCTTCGTCCGGTGGGACAGTTTCCTGCGTCGTTTGACAGTTTCGAGAGCAAGTTAAATGCGATGCACTTGAGTGCGTCGCCGAAGGATGTCAGACCAGAACACAGAACGTTAAAGAAAGAGAGAGGGAGAGAAAGGAAGAGAGCACAAAAACAAGCATCGAGAGTGTATCGAGTGTAAGCGCACTCATCATAAGCGCCTGTTTGTTGGCCGTTCGACGGCGACCAGGGTGAGCTTGTATGATGCATGTTTGGTTTTAATGTCCAACCTGGACCTAGAAGTTTCCCTCCCCGTTGCATTTGGAAAGGATAAAACGGTCCCAATGGTGCCAGATGCTTTCCTGGCAGCTTTTTTTCTCTCCAGCGATCGTCAGAGGATGTAGAAAAACCGACCCAGAATAAGAGTGTTCATTTTGCGATTTCAATCACCATGTCCGTCCAGGCACGTTTTGGGGAAGAGTTGCAAGGCGCGACCCAAAAGCGACACATTGCGATTAAATGCAATGCGAAGCGCTTTTTGTTGTTGTGTTTCGGGCACACATTCTTTGTGGCTTGGCAAGCGTTTAGTGTGATTTTGTACGATCTTTCATTTGAGTCATCGTTTGGCAAGAACAGGTTTGGATGGGCTCCCCCTCAAGAAGATGGGAATGAATCATAAACGCTCATGAAGGATGAAGAAGTGTGAGAACAGCATTTTTTTTACCGAATGCAAGATGCAATGCCAATGACTAAGACGCAGAAATCGTCTCTTTTAAACAGAGCTTTCTGCTGCTTTCTGTGGTAGATGATATTAAGGGCAATTATATTTATAATTTTAATTTAAAGATTTTTTTTTTGCAAATTTTATTCGTAATACAAAAACACACTTAATGCTATAAAACACTTGACTGAACCCAGCTAATAAAGAGACAACTTGCCAAGTGCTTGGGATTTGCAGGTTAATCAAATAGACCATGCAATCTTGAAGCGAATTGCTGAATTCTTTTCCTCGTAAATTAGATCCAATGAAGTATTTTGGTGACATTTTGAGATTTTTTAAAACACACTTCAAACCCCTTCAAACATACTTCAAGCGCTAAGAAGTGCACGGTTGTTTGAAAGTAATTTGGAAACAAGCCTAGTTTTCCAACACAGCAGCAGCACCTTTACTCCATCATACCAGCCAACTAATCCTCCACACCAGCCGGCAGCCAGGATTGGCCAGAAGGTCAACAATATTTCGCAGCAGTTTGCAGCAGACCCGGCGCTACCAACACCTAACACCAACCTATACGCCCCACCCTCCTCTAACGCCTCTTCGCAAACGACGGTGGCAATTAGGAGATACTTGAAGAGCAGCATCAGCAGCAGCAGCAACAACAAACCAGTTGTGAAGAAAATTCGCAATCTTGGCGCACATTGTGCGCACCCCTCTTCACGCCTTTTCCTTGTCCCCTGCCCACAAAAAAAACATTAGACCACCGTCTACCGGCTACCGGAGTTTGAGTGGAGCAAACATAGTAATAATAAACAAAGCACCACACACTCACACAAAAACACCTCACAAAACAAAATAAGGCCCCGGCACACTCATCATGATTATAAGAGGCCCCCCTCCCCGACTCCATCCTTCATACTCCGGCGTCAAGTACAGGCCGGGCAGCAAGCCACATCAATCCATTACATTAATCACCCGACCGGAGGAAGTAAAGGAGCGGGTTGGTTTTCCGTCCGCAAGCGTACGCGCCGGCCACCTTCCAACCCAAAGCCACGGTGGTACAGCACGGCAAAAGGAATTGGCTTTTATTGGCACTGAATAAATTGTTTGATATTTCTCATAACGCTCTCCCCCCCTTCTTGCCAGATCGGAGTCGTTCTTTTTTGCATCGACGTTGCTGCCAGCTCCGGGCACACCGCGTCCACACTTTCGCAATGGTAAAGTGTTGCAAGGAGGATAAATTAATTACCACCCACCACCACCCCAGAATGCCCCCCCCCCCCCCAACCCCTCGTGTCACAAGAAAATAATCATCAGCAGCATCGTCGTTCGTCGTTCGTCGCACAATCTGGCCATCATGCTCTGTTCTCTTGTGTCGTTGGACATCATCGTTTGTGTGCGCACGCGATCGCCCCTTACAATCGATTATCGACACAAGTTGTCCAAGTTGGTGCCGTCCGTCCGTCTTCTGGAAAGGGAGGAAGTTTTATGCCTTAGCTGGTCGTTCTTATTTTACGATTCTTCGGCTCCAATTAGCGCACCATTAAACAGCACAGCCTAAACATCCATTTCCGGTTGGGGAAGGGAAGGGGTTCTACTCTGCCCGAAGAGCAGGATAAAAGTTTAACGGAAAGAACGCCTGTACTGTTTAGCTTCGCGTTTAATTGTTTGAGAGTTGGAAAAGTTTTAACATCAAGCAAGGAGTATGAGGTACGAGCCGAGTTTCATGGGCATTGAAAAGGTAAGAAAAGTAATTGAAAAGCAATGGTGAACTGCTAAATGATGATTGTTTAAGTTTTACAGCGTTTTTGTTAACTGATTTTTAAAGGCGAGAGCTGTAATATTCATCTTTTTAAATAATTCAAATTGTTACAAAGATTGGTCATACTTATTTACTCTTAAAATTGATAATGCAGATGATGAGAATTTTGACAAATGTTCTTCTCCATCCTAAGTCCTAAGGGCAGTCTGAAGCAGTTCTTTGTCTGGTCTCAACATTAGTAAGTAAAATATTGGATTGGAGAGCAATTGGATTGAAGCTTGTCTGAAGCAAAATTAATATGGCAAAATTAAAGCGTAGCTCTGATTATATTGCTACCTTAAAACATCTTTTTGTCTAAGAAAAATTAGATGAAACTTGTAATGAAGCTTCTTTGTCGCTCTATCACGGCGTAAACAATGTGAAACGAATCGAACGCTTCGCACAAACCGCCTTCACTTCCCAAAACAATAAACCTATCTGCTCATTAATCGTATCCGTCCTCGGCGAGGGCTAGAGCACACGAAGGTTAGCGTCTCATTAGTGACGGCACACATGATCCACCGTACCCGCTGCTGTCATGTCATCTTTCGCCCTTAGCGAAGGCCCTTAAGGGAGCTCCATCTCCCCCCACCATCGTCTCTTGGTTGAAGTCGCATCATAATCGCGAAACGGATTCGTATCGATCGTAATCACACAACAACTGTGCTCGATGTGGCCTCGAAGCGGCGCGAGGCACACCGCACGAATCGTCGGAATCGGAAGTAACCAACCCTCCCCATGGGCATGCCACCCCCCCCCCCACTCTTCTCCCAATTAAACGGGCCACCATTTTGCGGTGACACGATTGCGTGATCGAGCCGGAAAGAGATCTGTTTTCGCTCGCTCACTCGGCACACATACACAAACGGTTGAGCGGTTTCCCGTGCTTCCGAGCGCCACCGAGAGGGAAAACTGTCGTCGGTTTTTGCTGACGAGATTTTAATTTGGCGTGGAAAACCCATTCGAAAGCTCTAATGAATGAACTGCTGCCGGCCTGCGACCGCCGCTGCGTTGCTTGGGGCCGCACCGAGTTGCACGGGCGCAGTTGACAGGGCCCGTACGTCGCTAACGATCGATTAGTTTTTCACGCTTCCCCGTGCATGGTGCCGAGGCGAGGCGAAGTCAGTCAGCCGATTAGGCTTCGTGTGCAAGCCCACGATCCACTGCAATAATTATGCCATGCTGCACGATCGAATTGCTGCCAGCTTCGGTTTGCTGTTTCTGTTTGTTTGTTTGAGGCGTTGACGTCACGCCCAATCAGGAGATCATTTTGTGGCTTTTTACACTGTTTTCATTTACTTAAATTGCGCTTACACTCTCTAGCATCCGTCAATAGATATTTCAATTTATAATATTAAATTTTGATAACCTTAAACAATAATGCAAGCCTCTTTCTCTCTCTCTCTTCATGTAAAAATAAACCACCAAACCCAGTGAAGGTAGTTCAGCAGATGCTCTCCAGTCAAATAGCTAACAAGCCACAACAATTCACAACACAGCAAACAAAAAGTGAGAGCCATCAGCAGTTCTTCAACAGCACCCTCTTTTAAGATCTCCGCCCCGATTCCGGTCCGATTCGTTCCGTTCCGAAATAGACGAACGTCACCCGAAGGAAAGCCACCGCAGTTTCACTTTCAAAGGAAACCATTCATTTTCAGCCAGAGCTTTCGAGGGTGAAGATGGTTCCGCTGCTGCTGATTCAATCTTGCGGCTTTTTTTTTTGCTTCTTCTTGTTATCTGATTGATGGACTTTTTGGAGCATCAAAATCATAGGGTTGAGTTGGACGGTTTCGAGGTGAAGTTCCCTCAATCTCAAGGATGATGGTGCGTGATTTATGATCAGATTCAAGGTTGCGGCGGCTGCTGATAGCTGTGGTTGGATACGTTGTTGCTGCAAAACGTAGAAAAATGGAGGCTTACTTGAAACTTCCATACTTTTCAACAATTTTTAATGTATTACCATTAAACGAAAGTGAAATTAAAAACAGTGCGAAAAGGTTCCAGTATTGCTGAACACTTGTTTCTAGCTACCCTTGTGTCTATTAATTATGAACGAGCTGACAATTGATCGCACATACGCACACACCCGTCACGGGAAAGTGGATCCGGCTCACCAACTTTCCCACCGCGAAGGCACAACTTCCGGCCGCCGCTCGCTGCTTCCCTTTTCGCTAGAAAGTGTCAGATTAAGCCATCACGACGTCACACAGCGTCGGCGTCGGCCATGCCCGTTGCTCGCTCCGCTAAAAACCCGATTATCGACCCGACGTGGCGTGGCGCTGGTTCCAGTTTCCACACGCGGGGGCCATCACCCGACAGGTCAATGGTCCGTCGCCATCTGCCGTCAGTGCCGTCTTCTCGGGCATAAAATTTCCCCCAAAAACAGAGAGTCGAAAGAACAGCGGCGTTAAGCAGACGTTTAACCGTAGCCAACCGAGCCTCGAAAAGCGTTTCATGGATTCGAACGCGTGTTTTCTTTCTCTCTTTCTCTGTGTCAAGACACTTCAGCAGGATTACTGCCAATCGCACCGGGCCAACCGGGCACAGCACACATAGACGATCCGTTTTTTTTTTTTATTTGCCCGCAAGCCAACGCGTCTGACGGTGATGATCGCGATAGGCGAAAATTGGCGAAAAATTTCGTTGAAAACCATGACCACAAGGAAATTACCACCCTGTTTCCCTGTTTCCTCACTGTTAAAATTCTCTTTCAACTCGCGTCAACTTGCCAACTTGCCGTCTGTTTCGTGCGCTCGAAGCTTCCGTCCGTAGCTCCAGCAGTTTTGGACGGCAGTCTCTGGCGCGTTACGCTTTTCGGTCTGCCAACCAGGACGGTCATGGCCGGTTGTTGGCTTGCCAGCGCTGGCAAGACTGCTGTTCGCGCTCCCGTCATTTCATCGCAACAGCGGGAAGTGTGTTTGTGTGTGTATTGGAGCGTTTGAAGAACGGCCAGGGATGAACGTACTGCAAAAACAAAATGGGAAAAAAATAAGCAAAGAATAGCACCTTCTGCCGAATTATGCAGGTGGAAGTGAACGATTAAGATAAATGTGCAAATTGCTCTCTGCTGTAGCAAAGGGTTGCTTCTTCTGGGGTGGTTGCTTGTTTTAGGCATGTTTGTGCATTTGTGCTTGTGCACGCGGACACCATAGCAGCACGTGTTTGTATCAACAGCGATCGTCATCTAACCATGGAGCAGCCCAATGATCATTGAGTGCAATGTGAGGATAAAGAAGAATTATTTTGCGTGAAAAATAGCGTGCACGGTGTAGAGCAGACAAGCATTACATTAGCAAGAGTTAAAACACTGTTGGGAATATTCTTAAAATGAATTACATTAAAAAATCCATCTTGCAATACGACTTGCTAAGAGTGAACTCTTAATTGATTGTCTCCTTCCTTGTGATGTACATGACAACGACATGCTCCCTGACGACACGGAGTTATTTAAAGCCCAATGATATCACTCCACTCGTCACACAAACGTAAAGCGCAGTAAACGATCGATCTTTCAGTGGATCGATGCGCAATACACGTGCGTATTCAAATCCAAATTGCATGCAAACAACCCGTCCTGTCCGTCTTGCCCTATTTGTCCACGGCGGCTCACGGAGCAGCACCCCAACGGTGTGAACATTTTCCGCATTATAATTGACCTTGGCTGTGTTTTCCAGATAAGGATAGACCAGCACGCTGGACAAAAAGGGGAAAAGATCGATCGATGCTTTGCTCTGCGAACCGTTGCCAAGGGAAGCAGTAGAGAGAGAGAGAGATAGAGAGAGAGAGAGAGAGAGAGAGAGAGAGAGAGAGAGGGAGATAACTACTACCTAAAACAATCCAAACGATCACTGTCGGAAACCGATCATCGGTCGGTTGGACTGGAATGCGGGGGCGCTCGCGCAATAAACCTCCCCCTAAACACTATTTTTTTTTGTTTGCTTCTACTCCGATCCAGCGACCAGCGACTTATGACGGCAGCACAAACGTTCGATCAAACCCCCCTCTGTTTGCCGTACGAGGACAAACCGATGGCGGACGTGAACGGAAAGCGGAGGGATAGCGGCAAACTTGAGCCAAATTCCTAAATCGCCACCGGTTGACCCGAACCGAGCCCGGGACGGGTTGGCGCGCGGCACCAATGAAAACAAAACCCCCTGTCATTACGGCAGCGGCCGGATTGACATAGAAATTATTCAAATTGTTGGCCGCTCGTGAGTAAGCTCGGGCCGATTCGAGCCGGCGGTCACCCGGGCGGCTGCAGAAGCTGTGTGAAGCTGCGGGTGGTTCGGCTGTTGTTCTACCAGCAGCCCCCGTCGTGCCGGAGTTGGAATTGATCGGCTAGAGGGTGTCTTTACTGTGTCTGCTTCTTGTCCTCACATTCGCCCATTCTTGCTGGCAGTGAATTCTGGCAGGCTGGCAAAAAGGCGGCTCTCGGATTGGAGCTGATCACAGTGGTGGTCGACGTGCCGCGACAACGATTAATTATTAGCTGCAGGGCATATTGGCGCTGGCAGTGGTAGTAGTAGTGGTGTTGTGTTTGTGTGTGGAGGGGCGAAAAGGGTGCATATTGCACTCGGCCCCGGGGCGAGTGATGACGAATTACTCCGACCAATGGGTCACCCCAATGATTCTATCCATCACTTTTAGCCCGCTTTTTTTCCTGCTTAGCTTTAATCCAAAGCGACTGGTGTGGCTGGAGCAGAGCCTTTGCTGTCACACTGTTGGAATAAGTTAATACAAGTAATCAACAATGCTCCCGAGCTCTCAAACAGTAGCATTAGAAAGGAAATACGTCCTGTTTTCGAAATACGCAATCTTGAGTGGCCTTTGACGAAGACGTTTTATTAGATTTAATTATAGATTACAGTGATTATTCTACATGTTACCTCTCCCAGCGTACATTTTTGTCTGGAAATACATTACACAAATTAAATTTGATTTACTAAACTCAATCAATAACGAAGCCTTTTGTGTGAATGTTGGTAGGATTTCATATTCCATCCTGCTCACCGTTCTGTCCCGTGGCGCCTGTAGAGATTAATGCCCCGACAGCGGGGTGGATTAGTGGTCGTTAGGCAAAATAGAATTGTAATTAACTCGCTCGGAACAATGACATAAACATGACAAGCGCTGCTGGTCAAACCGAACCGAGCAAGATCAGATATGACTTTATTTAGGAGATCTCAGTGGAGCAAAACTCCACATACGAGCACAAAGATACAAAATGAAATCAAAAGATGATTTTTAAATTAAGCCACTAATTCCTCCTTGTGATTTGTGGCTTAACTAGAATAAAATCACATTTCATTCGCCACCTGTTGTTACCAACAAAACAAGCCAACCCTCACACTAAAGAAAGCAAATTTATGTTGCACACAGTTAAACGCCGATTATTGCTGCTTCCTCTTTTGTCATCTAATAATCACATTTTATCGCAAAAATATCACCCAAACTAAAACCCAGCAGCACGCTTTTCTTGCTAATCATCTTACGGGTTCGTTCGTTCTTTCTTTCTTTCTTTCTTTCTTTCTGCTGCCTCAAGCTCACGTGTCACAGAGAGAAAAGGGACAATAGCGGACCTCGTTCCGCCTACTCCCGTCGCGATTAGGATAATGAGCGTTAATAGACAGCGCCTACAGTGGCCAGCGAAATAGCTCTATTTTTTGGCCATTTTCATCCTCCACTCCCTTGGATCGCTTCTTCCCGTGGCTTCCACCGGTAGGGGTAATCTCATTTTTCCCTGAAACGACTTTATCAGCCTAATCTTTCTGCCCGGCACCAAGCCGTATGCGCGCCGTCTCTGACCGGATAGAAATTAAGCGAATTAGGAAGGTGATTGGAGCGTTGTTCTGCTTTAAAGCCTCCCCGCGGCCATCATCTTTCATCGGGGCAAAGATCGGTGTGCCGATTCTAGACATAAATTCATTACCCGAAAGGGTCCCCCCGGGACGGGGCCGCCGTATTTCGAAGCCGGTCCTCCCTCGGCAGGGTGCCGATTTGGAGTTCAGTGCTTCAATTTCAAGCATTCCTTCATGGAAAGAATTCCTGTTGGGAATATTTCCCTTACCTCGGCTAACCCGCTGTTGGGAAGAATTTGGCAAAGAACGAATCTAAGGGAGGTAGAGCGAGAATCGCAACCGAAAAAGGGGATTTCGGGATTTTGGCACGACTGCCGACTGTAGCGGGCAGGAAGAATTGATTTGAAGAATTAGCAAAAGCGGTTTTGGTGTGGGGAGGGAGTACGCCTGGGAAACGGATAGCACTGAGCGGTGGTTATAAATTTATCCCAAAATTCCTTCCATCCGGCGGCAGTGTTGGGTGTGTAGCAGCAGCAGTAGCAGTAGCAGCAGCAGAAGCAGTAGGCAAAGGAGCGAAGCCAGCAGTTAACCTTAATCGAGCGAAACGCGGCCAGGAACGTGGTTTTGTGTACTCCCGAACCCGGTCCTTTCGCTGGGCGGGTTCAAACAACGTGGGCAGGGGTTTTCGACGGAGTAGTTGAATTTAATAAAATTTGAGAGCTTAGGGGAAGTAAGAGCTTAGAAGAAACAAACTACTGGTTAAACTGCATTAAGCGCTGAATAGTTATAAAATATTTTTAAATCATTCATAAACCTCAGAGTTGTATGTGGTTATGTAGAGGATATTACAAATAACGTTAAAATAATAACAGTAAATAAAACTGTGGTAACAGAAAGCGAATAACTAAAACAAGGCCCATGAACATTACTTAAAAGTTTATAAAAAAAAAAACACAAAACAGGCATCTTTTACGACCAAACTTTAGCACTACTCTATATTGCTCCAGCGACTCAGTGCTACAAATGATAAACTCTTATAACGCTCTAGGGCACAAAGTATATTTTCATGTGACGATGAACCAACTAAGATCTTGTTCAAGGTAGCTTTTCTGACGATTATTTCATGTTCGGTGTAGCTATTTATGTTTCTATTTACAGGGTTGTCCAAGTCAGTTTCGAATGTAAATATTGTTATTCTCTGCATGCAAGAAGATTTTCAACAGCTGTCAAATGGTTTATTTGTTTCAAAATGAAATTTCAATTTCAACACATGATTTTCACCACATAACAAAGAACTGTCAAACTCAATCCAGCTTGAGTCGTGTTGAAAATCATGCTGAAGAAATTAAAAATAATTGTGATGGAAATGAAATGTCAGATCGATGTGGAACAACATTTTGCATGCGATGAATAACAATGTTTACATTAGAAATTGACTCGGAAAACCTTGTATTTTATTCTTTTATAACGCGTCAATTTAATCGTGTCTGTTTAAAGCTTTAGTGAGGTTTAGGTCCTCTAGTTCTAAGAACGATTTTGTAATTTGTTATGTAGGCAAAACTTGCTCTATAAATTATTAAATAAAATAAAATAAAAAATAAAAATCTGTTTTAACATTGTTTATAAATAAAAGTTATAAACAATGTATCAAAACTCAACAAACTACAATATTAAACAAGAATAGTGAAAATTATAATAAATTAAAGCACCAGAGTAGCTCATAAACAACTTAAAATGCTTCTAATTAATAATTATAAACTTAGAAAGGTAATTAGCAATTGAAAAGTTATAGCAATATGTTATCTCTACCAAAAATTATTCACCACAGCACAACCCTACCGAAAACCCCTGCCAAATGTCATACCGTTTCGTGGGTGACGGCGACGATGCTGGTCCACCACCTTGTGGATGGGAAAAGGCAGCAAGGGCGGGAAAAGGGCAGCTTTGCTTACGCGAATAGGGGTGGATAACATTTTTGCGAATTTGGCACGCCATCGCCATCGATCTGGCCAACCGGCATACCTTTCGGAGTGCCATTATTTTTCACCCACCCTCCCCCATGTGCAGTGCCACATTCTCACCGCAGCCTCAACGTTGGCCACAGCATCTCCGACCAGACGCAAACGCGGACGCGGCCGGATCCCCCTTTGCTTCTAACGCGGCTTTCTTCTCGCCGTTCTCTCAGCGTACCATCAGCGCTTGGAAGGAGCGTTTGGTTAGCAGGAGAAGGGCGCCTAATATTCGAAACTTTATGCTTGCAGCGAAACGTGAGCATCCGATCTTCCACATCACCCCACCACCCTCGGTTCTGTGATGATTTTCTCCGATTTGTCGATAGCGATTATCGGCACTGGGAGTTTGGGAGTTGAACAACAAATCTACCCCGCTGCACTGAAGGGAACGACGATGACGAAAGTAAAAACCGAAACCCGGTCGCCTCTTGCCATCTTACCTTCGCGCAAACGTCTTCCGAGCGAAACTGGCAAAGGGAATCAATTACCGGAGGGGTTTTTAATTGCGTCACAATCGAACGACACTAAGACGCCGGCGTGGTAAAGCGTCGGAGGCGCCGCCGGTAACGTCCGCCGTTTCTTTCCGCAAGCTTTTGCTCAAAAGTCGGGAAAAGGGAAATGCGAGACCGGTTCGGTGGTGGTGGCATTTTGCGAATATCGGCATTTCTTCCGGGAAATGATTATTATCCTTTCTGCGACGAAAGGAAATTGCAGCAGCAAAAATGAGGAAAGTGCGCAGCGCGGATGGAAATTGTCTTTTAACTTGCTGCGTGTGCGGAAGCTTCCAGGTGGAAGGTGAAGCTACCATTGTAATGGGTTGATCCGATTGGAACACAATTTAAATGTTCGAGAATTTAAAGCTGGTGTACCGGGTTGGATTTGAAGGAATTTCAATTTGCAATTCAACCTATTTGGCTTGATTTAAGAGTAATTGGTAGCAATTTATGACATGATTTATGTATGCTATACATTTACTAATTAAGAAGACACTCCAATGCTTCCAAAACAAACCACATCTTGCCAACGTTTCATACATTATTTTATATTTTTAATTATTGAAATTTAATTGATGTACTGCTGCATGCGTCCAATTAACAAGCAAATCTTAAGACAGCAACATCATTAAATAATTATAATTTTTTCACTTCAACCCTCAAACATTACTCCGACCCATCATTGCAAGACATTCTTGCACCGCTGAACGCTGACACGGGATATCACCCCTGGCGGGTAGGATAGAAGTATTAATAATGATAATTATAATGATTACATTACGAGCTTTATAAGCTTCGGTTCGGACGCGCCGCAGGGAATATCAATTAACGGCAACGTGACATGACCGTGGTGGACACCCCTAATCCACCAAGCCCCCAGCACCAAAAACAAGCCAAACAAGAAGGCCCCGCAAACGAATGAATCTCAGAATTGTGTAGCTTTTTTCCCCCTACCGGTCCACTAATAATTTTGCAAACCTCACCGGCGCTGACGATGCCTGCCGACAACAAGAGAAAAAGAAAGGTTTCATCGTGCCGGTTTTTTTGTGTTGTGTTTAACTAAATCTTTTCGGCCACCAAAGCCAGCGGGTGGTACAGCTGGGCCGCTGACGAAGGGACAAAGACAGAAAAGGAATGCGCCGAACGCATTCCGGGAAAATGGGGAGCCATTTTACAGCGCAAAGAGAAAAAAGAGTGTTCACCACCAGAATCAAACAAAGGGTGTGTGTGTGTGCGTGCTGGGGGACAACGTTAGAAGAACCGGCATGACTTGTATTCCCTCTCGGGCCTGATCTGGCGTTAATTCAGCGATTTATGCATTTTATTCCCGATTTTCGGATGTCACGGGACGTGAGACTCGCATTTGGTTCTAACCCGCTTCGCACCACCGTCCGCAAACTTTGTGCACATTCCCACGACACAGCAGCCAACCGTTGGATGATACCGGAACACTCAGCCTCGGGGATAATTGATTTCCATTCCGGGGGACGTAATTAGAAGGCGGCTCTAGAAAATTGGCTCATGCCGCGCTCGTTTAGTTTGGTTAGTTCTTTCGCGCCGCGCGCTCCAGCGACTGTGCCAAAAGCCTTCTGCTGGTTGCTGAAGCGTTGAGAATTGAGACTTTACAGGCGGTTGATTTTTGTGCGGGATTGGTGAACCGACCGGACTGCTGGTTGTATTATTTACTTTTGATTTCTTCTTTCGATTGATTGCTTCCTTGTGTGACGCCGCGCCGGGGTGTGCAATTGCTTGCGCCCTCGAGCTGAGATGAGCTCCAAACGGAAGACCCTTAAAAGCTTCCTGCCATTGCTATCGACTGGTGCGTGTGTGTGTGTGTGTGTGTGTGGTTTGATTCGATGAATCATCAAATAACAATTCTATCGCATTACAAATGCCAACAGCTCAATCAACCGATGTCTGTGCTGGCGGGAAAGATTCGCGGGATGCGGACACGATTATCTGGAAATCTAAATTTGAAACAGAATTAAGACTTTTTTTTTGCTTAGAATCACACTGTGGCATTAAAATGGATTTTTGGTGATGTTGTCTTCCTTGAAAGACAATTTGAAGACTTGATATTACATAGATCTAGGAGTATACTTAAGAGATATAGAAATATCTCGTGATAGACAATTGTTCAAAATGCATGTAAGCTTCAACAGTTGTGTTCCACATTTTGCTATTTTGTGTTTTGATTCTTGATGATTTATATTCAGAGTCTCTTAAACTGTGCTAAACTTTTCTTCAAAACTATTCTCAAATCTGTCACTAAAACGCACTCTTATGATATAAAACTAGACGAAATAAGACCCAAAAAGTCAGCACCAGTGTCATTCTCATCCAACACGTAAATAGATTCCAACCCGATCTCATGCGACCTTGTCACTAAATGATCGATTCGAAAACAACAACAGAATGTGTCCTTGCGCAGATCATGTAACGACTGTCGTTTCTTCCGCACTGTATTCTTCAAACGCTAAATTGATTTCCTAACGCTCTGCCACAACACTTGATCTTCCTGTTGATCTTATTTGACGGAAGCCAACCCTTTGACCATTTGGTCAACGACCGATCCCAGCGGAATGGCCATGATGCGGTCAGCTAGATAAATTACGTAACCCTTACACTACACTGCCGCTACCACTACACTTCAAAACGCCCTTGCCCTGCTGCAAACAATTGCCAACTGATGGTTAATAGAAGACCTTGCATCCTTCACGACGAACCGCACCGGACCAATCAACCGTTCCATCGAAAGCGATTTCATAACAAGCCGGGACGGGCGGGAAAAACTCGACGGGAACGACGCACTGTCTGGTGTGCGAACCAGCGTAACCTTCAGGCGTACTGGAAGTTCTTGTTCTTGCGTGCGGGGATGAAAATTGGGAGGATCGATCGATCCTGATGTAACGGAGCCGGTAGAGACACGCCGGCGAAGATCCCGCTAGCTCGATCAGCTTCAGGTTCTGGCCTGCAAAAGGAGCGATGCGTGCGAGTACACCACTTCAGGTTTTTGAGGTTATTGATCTAAACCGCGTCCCGGGGATCTGTCTCCTCATCAACCCTCAGTACCCAGCTGTGTCTATGTGTCTGTGAGAGAAGCTGCAAAACGCCCATCACTTGCTCTGTTCTAGCTCTTCGCACAAGCCCTTGTTGATTGTTGTTAATAGTCGATCGTCTCCGTTGGAAACTCTCCGATTGGATCTCCCAACAACCATGATGATGATGATGATGATGACGATCCTGTGGGTTGCCTCATGATGGGTGATTTATAGCCCCGCGTAGAACAAATGAAACGATCCCATCAACGAGCCGTTTTGGCTCGCTCCTACCACTCCCCCCGGGGGACAATAGGCAAAGGGGAGATGCCCTCAACACCACGCCAGAACCTCGCGCATTCTTCCTCGCTGGAAGTGGAAGGTGAAAAGCGAGAAGCGACAGTGAAATGGAATTATGTAAAAAGCGGTAATGACTCCCCGGGACTTCAATTGGTGCGCAGCTTCGTCATCGTTTCGTCTGGGAGAGTTGGGAGGACCGCGCGCGCGCGCTCGCTCGCTCGCCTCGTACGATCCAGATGATCCATCCTGTTTGACGTGGCTGGAACACGCAACAGCGCAAAAAAGCGCATCATCCATCCGTTGGCGATGGAGAACAGACCGGTTGCGGTTCTACAATGTTGCAGCAGGGATAAGGTAAGCGGGCTGGTTTTTCTAGTCGATCGATTCCGACCCAACTAGGGCAGAGTGCACGACCAACGAAGACGACGACGACGACGACGACCACGGCAGACGTCCCGGTCCCGTTGTGGAGTGCCCCAGGCCGAGGCGCTGCACGGAGTGATGCTGTAAGTCATAAAATTTAATTTATCTCAACCCCTTCGCGGTGCCCTCGTGAAAGTGGAGATGCTGCAAAAACTATGAAGGAAGAAGAAACGCAACCTCTTCCAGTAAACTAACCAGTTTTCTTGCAAACGCAATGATGCCAATGTCTGCTGGCACTGTGCAACTTCCCACTCCCAGCTTTCCCGCACGCCCGGCTCGGGTGGGTGCTCTTGTTTTACGCGCATCAGAACCGATCAGAACTGGGCTTCAGAACCTATTAAAGCGATGGGAAGCATAAGAAAACTTGTTGTGCCGTTGCCGTTGCTGCTGCTGCTGCTGCTGCTGCTCCCCGGACGCAAAAGTGGGGCCCACGGTCTGTGATTATCTAATCACGACACCACCACCGGCTCCACTGGCGCGAACTCCAGAACCTCCAAGGCGCGACCATCATGGGAGTGAGCTTAATGAAGAAGAGTGTATAAACAATCACCACACACACAGAGGGAGGCACACGGGTCACAACACCGTACCGGGTAGGTTGATCGTGACCTAACGGAAAAGATGCCATGAACCTCGGCCAAACCGGCGAACCGTAGGCGGAGAACCAGCTTTGCTGGGTTTTGCTGGGCTGGAAATCGATCGTCCACAGGGAAGACGTTTGCGTTTGCGGAAGAACCTTTGCTACCCGATGGAAGCGAACCGCAAATAAATAAAAAAAACATCCTACTACAATTAACCCCCCCTTTATTGTTCGGACAGCCGATCGATGATGTGCGGCTTGCGATGTGCGGGCCTTTTGCGCCTTCCATCTCGGCACCCGTCGTGACCTTCAACTGTCGAAAAATTATTCACTTCCAAAATCGTGAGAAATGCTCAATCCGCAATTGGGAGGTCGAGCCGCATCATCGGAAATAATAACTCACTGGCCCGGTGGGCCCCATCTCGTCCAGGGGGGGGAGAACGAACGCTTGGAATTCCTTATCCAGTGCCCGAGTGCGTTAGAATGGTGTGCTCGCGAAACCCACCAATTACGGTGTTTCGGGAGGGTTCAAAGAGGTAGAATGTACGTACGCAAAATTGCAGCTCTGTACGTTTTATGGCTTAATAAAGTTCTTGTAGCACATGAAGCGTAGGGAAATTCTGAGCCTGAGTGAGTCAGAATTACTCAGATCGATCTGAGTAATGGTACGGTAGGGTTTATTGGGTGTTCTGCAATTACAGGTGCTGGTGTAATGAGGTGAAATAAGCACAATCGGAGGCAATCGTAAATTCATGGTAAAGGTGGCTACTAAAGTAATTAATAAGCAATGCCAATGAAAACGTTGAAACGACTACCTTTTCGTATTAAAATGCTTTAACAAGTATAACAGACGTAGGTAAGAATATGTTCCAGAAAGCAAGGCGATGAGCATCTCACGATGAAATGTGTTTCAATCCACCTTAATTCTTCCTCCCATAATGTATCTTCCTTTCCGAGCTCCAAAAAGTCACTCTTTGCAAAATTATACTTGCAATCTGCTACATCTACCTCGTAAACTAAGCCCTCTGCTCTTCAAACCTGTGTGCTCTAGTGCAAAAAGACCACCTCAGACGACCAGCAACAGCTTCGGATGCAGCTTTCGTCCCATCCAAATCGACATATCTCGTACGTGTTCTTCCTCTCCTAACCATTTTACCATGCTCTCGGTACTGTAGGGCTTCGCCGGTCGATCATACCATGTGGGGACGATTGGCAATGCCTACCCCCTTATCCCGACTGGTGTTAGTTGAAGTGGTTGGAGGTCGACGTTCCGGTGGATGATGATGCTTTCCCCGCTGCCCAGTGTTGCATACACGGTGTGTTGGGTCTTTATGGTTTTATGATGAAGGCACAGACAACATAACACACACACACACACACATAGATACATACAACCACACGTTCCGGGATCGTTCGGACTCTGCGTCATCGAGTTGTGCCGGGTTGTTGACGTGCTGCCTTTTTTTTATTGCGATCTCTACCCATACCCGCACAACGATGATCATCTGGTCGATCCAGTTGCAACCTTCCCTACGAACCTGGCCAGCAGCACACATGTGTGGTTTGAACATTATCCTCCCCGTGTTTCCCTTTGCATGTACTCAGCACATCTCAGTTTATGGGAAAGGATGGAAAAGATGCTGCCGGACGGTTGATACAAACCCCTTTCCCATCATCTTGGAGAGATTTTCTATTCACTCTGATAATTGGCAACCGTTTAGTGAGGGGAAATTGATTTTCATACAAACATGATGCCCCCTTTGAGATCCTGTCCGTATGTAAATGAACGCACAAATATGTAATTTGCCAGTGATCATCAGTACTCCCCCTTCTTATTACTTGCATTACATTTCGAATAATACACAACACACGCTCCATACAATAATCCCCCTCTCTCCCACCCGGTGACCTAATGGTGAGTTGAACCTGTGGAGGCCTCACAGGTGGTAGACACGTTGCCAGTTGCTTACATCGTGAGCCAGCGGTTAGAAGTCAAGGTTTTTCTTCACAACTCAACCATAGCATCAACCATAGCGCTGCTCATCAGCCCGGTGTGCTCCGGTGTGCCAGGGTCAATGGCAGACGGAAACACACGGCGCACTCATCACCGTGCCGGCATTATGAGGCGGCACATCGACATCGAGCAGGGGAGGAAAACGGAATGGAAAACTTTAGCAAAGCCGTCGGCCGGTGGCGTGCGTGTGGAGCTCGAGTTGAACCAGCGCGAGCAGACTGTTGGAGCTGGTTTGCTCGGTTTGACTGTGTGTTAGCGAGACGGTTAACTGCTTTAGCTGAGGACGATCAACGACGGCGAGTGGTGTGCGGCAAGATTTTATTAAAATCGAAAATGAAATCACTTTTTCTGTGGCTGGTGTGGTTTGAAGTTACTGGCAGCGTTAAAGCTGAATGTGGTCTTTCGACGCATTGAACAGGTTGAAAATGCATTCAGAATTACTTAAAGATGGAAGTGTTCTTCTACGTTAAAATTGGATTGAAAATTCTTTATATTCTTTGAGTTCTGGAATATAAATACACCATACAATAGATTTTGCATCGTCAATGGGCAAGAGCAATGCGAAGAATACTATTTGAGATATTAAAAACAATTTTCGCTCCATCCAAAACCCACTCGTTCTCAACTCGTGATCGCCTGATTGCATCATAGAAAAGCTCTGCCAAAGATACCCGTTTTAAAATAACCTTCCCGTACGCGTGAGATTACGTTCGACCCGTAACAACGCAGAACGGAACTACAACGTTCGCTCCGTAGAGGGGTAGAACCGTTCGACCGCCTTCGATTGGTTCCATCCTTTCCGTATTGGAGGATGGAACCAAAACGCGGGAAGTGAAGTAATTTTTATGTAATCATATTTGATGACATGTAATCGGTCCGGCACGACTTCCAGCATGTTCTGCTGGCATTTACTGTACCACAGTTCTTATCTTTTCGACGGGGTTTAAAGCCAATTCTTCTGATGCAGCATCAACCTCACGTCACGTCACGAACACGACGAACCAAAGGTACCGTAGATGTGCAAACGCACGCTGCAAGACCATATCGTCGCCTGCTTGTTCGTGATGCTCTGCTCCCCGGACTGGTGGATCAAATCTGATGCGCTCGATACCTTCCAAAAGGGACACGTACGCGTCCCTTACACCTTAGTCAACGCTTTTCGGTGCATGCTCGGGTAAGTGAGAGTTTTGCGGTCACGTCGAGTGCATTTTGACGCCACTTTAACGTTTTGCAACCTACACGCGCTAAAGGTGCAATTGATTTTTTTTTATTCCATTCCAGAAACACACGCACACACTCATGTAGAAGGAGATAATGCACCAGCTCTAAAGCCGGCACGTTTCTTCCCAGGGGCTTAAGGGATCAACCGTATACACACATGATCATAACTTTTATGTTTTTTTCCCCTCTCTTTTCTTACTCTTTTCTCTTCCTATTGATCGGTGGTGCATGCTCGTGCTCTGACTGCCTATGCGCCGCAGTTCCAGCCCTGCAAGGTGAATATCGGTTTGCGTCTTTTCTTCAGCGTCCCCAGCATGCTTTTGTCATTCCTTTCCACACAGGAAAGTTCTATGCTCGTGGGGTAAATGTAATCGTATCCCCGTATCGATGCTGCGTGATGTCTATCTCAGCACCGGACTGTCGTGTTTTATTCCCCATGCCTTCCAACCATCGTGCGTGTCCCGTTTAGAGCTGGGTTTAGAGCTTTTTATTCAACATTCGGCACTTGCTTCAAGACCGCACTGCGGGAGATTTGCTAGATAAAAGGGGAGAACCCCCGTAGAAGACGATTAAAGTTGACAGACATAAATAATACGTCCATAAAGCCAGAGGGTTGATGCGTTACAAAGGGTTCAATAGAAAGAGAATGAACAATGTGATCTTTAGGACATATTTGATGCATTTAAATAGAAATGTTGCTATAATTTTGTCATAGATAAATAGCTTACTTTTCCTACAAAGTACAACAATCACTATGGAAAAAAAGCACACACAGTTTGTAATAATATTCCCGCCCAGTACGCACACCTGTATCATCATCATCAAGCCCGAGTTCAATGAAACTCCGACTGCCTGCAACTAAGGTGCACCTGAGCAAAAGGTAAAATTCGCCGGAATCGTAGAAGGACAAATAAGGGATGACCGTACAGTACTCGGCGGCGGAAGGCAACAGCACACAGACGTTCGTGGAACGGAAACACACACGCGCGTGGAATCAAAAAAAGGGCAAAAAAGAAAAACCACCCAGAAAGAACCCCCACCCATGCCACCATTGCACGCTCGTCTCGTGCGCTTCCTTCTTCCCGGCTGTGGTGAAATGAACAAAGATACTCGACGGGCGGATAGACGACGAACCCGCCCAAACCCCCTTCGCGTCAACCGATGTCAATCCGGGGCGGGCATACATTAAACCCCGGGCAAAGCAAAGCGCAGGGAAAGAAAAATGGACAGCAAACGAACGATTCAATTGTAATGAAAATCGAAACGATTGCAATAAACAACGTTTCAATTTACGAGCAGTGCGCTTGCGTAAAGAATGGGTTCTTGCGCGGACTGACAACGGGTCCCATAATGATCCACACGCCTCGGCGGGGTGGGGTGCATACAAAAGCGACCCACGATGAAAGGCGATCCGTTGCAGCCTTCCTTAAGAATGCAATGGTAGCAGCAACAGCAATGCACTCTCCCAGTGACATCCAAACAGACTCGTTTGCACTTGTCCGGTGCGGTGCGTTTGCGTACACATTAAGCACACACATGCGCGCGGGAGAAAAGAAAACATTTTAACACCACCCATCGAGACGGAGGGCTGGATTGCAGGCCACTTGTGCTGCTCCCTTTGTTGGTGGTAGCAAACGCCGATCGGCGATGAATCATTTGCATTGTTTTCTTGTGCGCCTACAGTAAGCTATCATCGAATGCAGCGATCCGATGGTCAGTGAACTCACCGGCCGTCGGCCAGCTGACGGCTCATCATGTGAAGAGCCGGCCCGTGAAGGACACGACGTCATAAGTGCGTCGTCCGGGTTCGGATCGGAACACTCCGTGTTCCGTGCGATTGTTCTGGTGGTGCGGTGTACTTTCACCCGCACAGCCGCCCATGTACGACAAAGACAACAGCAACACACATTTCACAGAGCCACCCAGAACTCGGCTGCACAGCTTCCCGGTGCAGCTGCAGCGTGGAAAGCAATTAGTATGCCACCGGCATCGTCACCGCGGTGTTGTGTTGTGTGGGGCGTGTTTTTGCAACGATGCGAACGAAAACAAATGCAAATAACAATACAAAACAAAAAAGAACGGTGGTAACTGCTTGTCCGATCGAAATGGTACAACGCGTTTAGGAGTGGATCGGTCGGCAGGCAGGGACCGGCAGGCAGAGTCAGTGTCAGTTTTCAGCGACCGATGACGAACAGTCGTTACAATTTGTCGTGCTTTGCATGCTAAAGATGGTTGTCTTATGGTGGTAGAATCGTGTGTAAATTGAGAGTGGGAGAGTTCGGTTCGTTGAAAGAACTGTAATGTTGGTTCTACTTGTCCTTTTCTAACCTTATGATGCATTCAAATTGGTATATTTATAACAACATACTTTGAAATGTGCTTTAATGGGCCTTATTGATCTTTCTTTTAATATAAAAATGTATACATTCTCTTGTATCTAGTTTCAAGCAGTATTTACGTCTTTGAAGTATTTATCTTTTTACTTCTTTAATATATGTATTGAACTGTTCCATTGCTTTCTATTACACGGATACGTAGCTTTTCTGAAAGCTTATTAGCTGCCTACTGTAGTTATAAACTTTCTTCATCATTTTTAGCGTCCTATCTTGTCTTGTTTCCAATGCCTTACTTCTAATGTATAATTCTGATCAGTACATAGCTTGAATTTCAATCAAAATGATTTTAATTTTATTATGATATTCAACACAACTTTATCTTAAATTTACTTTACTCCTCTAAATTAAACTATAAATTATCGAAACTAAATTTATCTGTTTGTGTAAATGATGCGTTAGTACACGTCTTTCTTTATGTCTCTATTCTTGACACAATTCTTGATCTAAGCCTGCCATCTCCTTGCATACGATCAACTATAGATAACGTTTATGACTTCATTAACTGCAGACTAATCAGTCCCTGGAGGTCCCAATAGAGATATAACTTCCAGACAGGAAAGATTTTAACCTTATTATTCGGTTTAAAACTGAAGATCGTTTAACTCTATCGCTTGCTGATATCACTGTTGTTCACTTATCCACACAACATGTCCTAATGGATATGTAATAAAGAAAATCACATACATCCATCGTAGATACAGACCTATGATGACTGCTAGTTACCGTTCTAACAGATCAAACCCGCTACTCACAATTTTCAACCACATTTTCCCACACACACAGACACACAACTAGTGCCATACATCCATACCGCCATACTGTTCACCAAATTTGCAACCCCAAAACCAAACAGCAAACCCTGGAGCCAGAAAAAAGTAACTAGAGCTTACTCCACTTTTTTTCGTAACAGTTACCCTCGCCGGGGCACTATCGTTAGCCCGGTACCCGGTGATTATGAGGCAAGGGAAATGGCTCTACAATGAGCAGCAAAAACACACACACACACAGCGATTTCATGCTGCCAAAGTTTTAAGGTCCCCCCTTCGGGCCCCGAACCGGTAGGCATACCATCTAAATCATAGCAATTGGCAGATTGCGAAGCTGAAACGATCGTAGATCGAACCGAGGCTTCCTTCCAGTTGAGCGAGTGGAGGATTTCGGACGATGAGTGTGCCCTTTCTCCCTGCCAATGCCCCAAATGGTCAGCACAATGGAATGGCCATTCTAGCTTGCACGATCCCAAATCCCGTTCAGAACTGGGTTAGCACTCTTGAAACAAATTGACCAAACACCCCTGAGCCATCGCAGCTCGTTTGTTTCTGTACTACGAGCGAAATTGGACGAGTTGTTCCACAGACACACACACACACAAGTAACAAGAACAGAAGAATCCAAACCGAACCTTCCATTACTACGGAGGGAACCCGTTTA
Source organism: Anopheles merus (assembly GCF_017562075.2). Classification (NCBI taxonomy): domain Eukaryota; kingdom Metazoa; phylum Arthropoda; class Insecta; order Diptera; family Culicidae; genus Anopheles; species Anopheles merus. Next base: position 45,427,201 of record NC_054083.1, on the reverse strand, counting down.
TTAAGGGCTTGCAATTTAAATTCTAAACGCCTGTATGCCAGCCTCCCGGTCCACATTCACTCGCAGGGGGGAGGGAGCAGCCCGTGTCTAAATGGGCTGTAAAAAGTGACCCCAGTGGAAGGGAACAACGGCCCAGTGGAGAAGAGAAAAAAAACCAACAAACCTACCGACATCAGTTTTACCGTGACTGACAGCCAGCCCGTGCCGTTAACGAACTTCTGCGCCTGTGGTTCGTTTGCTTGAGAGGGCGGGAGGTGTGTTTTTTTTTTGTCTTCGTTCCGTAGTGTCTGAGGTTCTGCTTTACCTAAAGTAAGTCAGAATACGAACCCGGAAGCAATCTTCCTACCTATCACTCAAACGGAGAGCGCGCGAATGAACCAACATGTGAGTAGGAGCTCTACGGTGGGTTCGTGGCCAAGACTACACTGTCTCCCGATGCCCCTCTCAAGAAGGGCGTACCCACTTGCCCGTACTCCAAGGTCCAAAAACCCAAGCTGCTTGGTTTCATTTGCAAATATGACTACCTTCCTCTAACAGAAACGTTAAAGCGGGCCTGCTCCGTGAAGCTCTGTGAATGGGGCAGAACCACGGCCAGGCTGTCATCTGTCTTTTGCTAGAACCGGGAACCGGGTGAGAGGTCTATCATTATTATTCACCGTTCTGGCGCAGCGACCCGCGTACGTGCAACAGCAAAACCGTTCTACTCATTCTATTCAATTTGTCCGTCATACGGCTCCGGTTTAATTTTCTTTCCCTACGTCTATTCCGGTCGGTCTCGGGTGTCATCCCAATTCTTCAGCACTGCTCCCTGGGTCCCAAAAGGCACGGGGCAACGGGCAGCCACTTACCAATACAAAAAAAAACACAGCAACAACATCAAAAGTACGTCTAAAGAACCCTTCGAAGATGAAAGATTGCGTAAAATGTTATACAATGGCACAATGGCACGTTTGGTGCTCCCTCCAATCTCATCAGTTCAGGGGGTTCTCCCGGCCGCCGAAAACAAGACACAAGATCCCATGCCGTTCGTTCGTGATCGAGCTGCCCCAATTAGATCGGGCGGTAAACATCAGAGTAGCATGCTGTTTGCCGTTGCAGCCAGCCAGTTTGGCTCACTTTTTGGTGGTTCGTCTAGGAAAAAAACAACGGTCCAATGGGAAGATGGTGCGGCTAAAAGGGCTAATATTAGCTTGGGTTGTTACATTAAGCTTTCCTTTGAACTATTTTTTTTTTGTGGTAAGCATTCAAGGGCTTAAGTCTAATGTACGATCGTAAGTGTAGGCTAAATAGTTAACAACACAACACAGAAAAAAAAAACTGAATTAATTCACAACCAAAGACTTACGAAAATACCTAAACCATCTATAAAGTACACGGCAAGCTAAGATCGGCTCTCTGTATTCAATCCCCACTATCTAACGATCACAATGAATAATCAATTGCGCTCACCAAACCGTTCCAGATCTCTCAGTCTCAGTCTAAGATAAACGGTAAATGTCAACCCTAATTCATACCAACCAGACCAACATCATCCAATTTATGCACAAATCTGACCCGACCTTCCGGGGCCAAACGGGGTTTTTTTCATCCGTCTTTTTGTTCAAACCTCAAACCCTCTGCTCTCCAACCCACCACCCCTAGCAAACTAGCTCCCAAAAGCCTAATCACGCACACACCTTTTAAGAAAAGCGTAATTTTGTGTGGAGGGGGGGAAGCCTAGCACACCGAAAACGATTGAGCGAGTCCACCGACCTTCACGGTAGTTAAATTGTAACAGAAAAACGCTAATCATCACCCTGCCCGGGGTTGCCTTTCCGTCTGCAGCCCGCCAGAACGAGAACCGTCACACCACCGGATGAAGTGGTGCCTTAAATAGCCGATGAGAGATGGTGCCGATAACTATGTTTCGCTTTGTCTGAGCTACTTTCCTGGTTGTACGGTACCCTGTTTCCTCCGTGCTGCTCGTCAAACCATAAATAGATGGGCACGAAAAATCAACAAACCGTCTCGCGGGGGGTTTTTTTTCTCTCTCTCTTGCTCCTCTCCCAGCCAAACGGGTTGCGGGTTGAGGAAACTACCGGTACCAGAGCGAACCGCAGTGTCCCATTGTGCCCCTGGACTGGCTTTGAAATGCAAAAGAAAGAGCTTTCACGCGGTGGAAGGGTGTGTGTTCTCCCATTTTTCTGATTAGGCAGGGTAGCATAGCTGCATTATTCACCTCATCTCAGCTGGCTTAAATTAGAGCTGGAAGGGAGGGCGTATGCTCTTGGGTGTTAAGTATGTTAACGCTGCTGTGTCGCCCGGGCGGATGATGATTTAGTATGGCGAAGGGAGAGGTTAAAAATGTTCTTATTTGTTCGTGTTGTTGAAAATATTCTTATTTCTATGGGGTTTTTTTAATCTAAAAATAAGCAAACGTGAAAAAAACAAACAAACAAACAAACAATCTCCAATATCTCTGCGCACATTTGCATAAATCAAGTCGCGTCAGCACCAGAAACCCAGTCCGCGGGCGCTTACAAAGATCGATACCGTTGATTAAAGCTAACAAGAAAGTACGAGGCAATCAGCCAACTGCACTGCACGGGCTGCACAAACGCACTGCACTCATATGCACGCTGTGATATGCAACGGTAAATAAGCGATGGCGATAATGAATGTCCGAATGGGTTCCCTGGGTTTGTGGGTAGATTGCATTGGTTGCTTGCCGGAATGCAGCAGGTAGGAAAGGAACGGCCTAGAAGGGCACTATGTCTTCGATGCATCCGAACTGCGTCACGTTGCATAATGTGCATCTTAAGTGCGTGTTATGTGTGTGTGTGTGCTTGGTGTGTGTGAAGGGAAACGAAGGAAGGGGCTGCGAAGCTGCGGGGTGAAATTTATTGTTTTGGAAGCGATTAGAATCGCCGGATGTAAGACGCGTGTGCTGTGACATACCGGGCTGTGGCACAAAGCGGTAATCGTTTCCTATAAAAGACGTTCCCGTGTTTTGCTGCGCACATGTGGTGTGACCGTGCCTGGTAGATTGTATTTCAGACAAACTAACGGAATTCCGTAATTTGCCAGTGAGTGAGCAAGAACCTGCTATTAGTGGAACGGTCTTGCAACGTACTTTTCGCTGGCCCTGGCTTGTTCTTGGAAAGGAGCGAATGTGCATCCGTACCTGTGATAGAGGTGCTCAAGAAGAACAAGAAGAACAAGAAGAAGAAGAAGAAGAAGAAGAAGAAGAAGAAGAAGAAGAAGAAGAAGAAGAAGAAGAAGTAGAAGAAGAGATGTCAGCATACCGCGTCAGAAGCGCGGGCGCGCACGCTCGCGTGAAGTGTTTGACCAAGTGACGAACTTGTGCAAACTTGTCCCGACCATCTCCTCTAATTTGTATGCAACTACAACCACAGCGTCGCTGTAAAAGAAAGCCCCCGCCAGTGGCGGTGGTATCGGCGTATTTGCTTGAATTGTGCGTCCCTTTCCGCACTTTACATTGCTAAAGAAGTGTGACAAAGCGGTTGAGTCAACAGCAAGAAACTACACTGGTACTGGTGCACAACTGCGGACTTGTGTCCTGCGGGGCTTTGAAAGTGGGGCCAAAGCACTAGCAAGTGTTAATGGTAAAGGATAAGCAAAGAGAAGAAAGAGAGAGAGAGAGAGAGAGAGAGAGAGAGAGAGAGAGAGAGAGGGGGAGCGAGAGAAGTCACTTCACAATGCCGCTCGCCGATATCGTGTAAATAAGCCGCTAATCTTTGTTTATTCTAATGCGGGTCCTAGCAGCACTGGTAGCACGCGGTGGGAGACAATCATGCTAGCAAAGCTTACAACACAACTGCATCGTATTTCATTTATATTCGCACTAAAGTAGGCAAACTCACCCATGCTCAGCTCCAGGAGTCCGGAGGCGGATTAGGCGTGTGCGATTTGATGGAATTAAAAATCGGCACCACTGTCAGGTCGTGAGACACGTTTAGAATGCATTGAGAATGCGTGATAGGTGATTTTATCTGGTAGAAGTCTTCTATGAGGCTTTAAAATAAAATACAATTAGTCAAGACAATATTTTGTGCGCTTTGGTAAGTACTCAATGGAAAGAAATGTAATAGAATGGGCACTAAGAATTGAAATGACACCGCCGTTTTAAACTGGATACTTATTACAGCAGCGCCATCTGGAAGGATTTATCTTAAACCCCATTTTTACAAGCAGCACGTATGTTGTAAAGCAAGGAACTGCACTATTTCATTTTTGAACCCCATTTTTGCTAGCAATCCCCAACCAAATACCATCTAATTGTCATCAACAACCGCCAACCCCGAGCCCATGTGCCTGACCAATTCTGACCCCAAAAACCAGTCCCGCACCAAGTGCAGGAAATGCCAAGCACATCGGACGAAGCTACCGCAAGGCAAAAGACTTCTTTCACCCTCATGTTTATTCATGGAACGAACCCGTACAGCTTGCGATGACCGCAACAGAACCACCGACCGGAATGGTAAATGAGAACCGAACACAACTGGTCTGCGTCGTCGGATGCAGCAAATGCAGAATACCGCTAAACGGACTGCAAAAGAGCAGGGGGGGGGGGGGGGAGTTAGAATTACAGTCCGACTTGCTTAACATTCCCAGTAGAGATATTGGGTTTGTCCCCGTCGACACCTTGCGGCTAAATTGACCGAAAGGTCGCGCAAAAAGAAAGCGTTTATAGTGTTAAGAACAAAGTTGTACTTAGAAAGGTTATGTTTTCTGTGAAAGAAAGCACTCCACGGGAGGGATTGAAATAGCAAAATAGTGATTCTCACCAAAGAGACAGCTTTCTTCAGTGGAATGATCTTGCTTGTTTTGATTGTAAATTGAAATTTCCAGTCCCCATTGTTGGAGAGAGCAACAGAAAAAAGAAGAATTGCATCCCTTTTCCATGCAATGCACATCAGGGAGCAACACTAGCATCAGGACGGTGGGATTCCCTTCGTGCCTTACGATGTGTATTGCGCACCGAAGATGTACGTGACGTTTCCATGGTTTGCGAGTAAAAGCAATCGAACCGTTTTACGCTGGCAATATGAATTGGAATTTGTTGGTTGACGTTTTGATACATCGGTCGTTACGGTTTGCATACTTTGTAATGCCAGTTTCACGTCTTCTACAGTTCCAATTTCAGTAACAAGAAGCAACAAGCGCTTACTTTCAACGAAGAAGCAACAGAAGCTATCAGAACGCGGACATGCACAAGTATGATCTCATGACTTCATCATGCTAGCTTTATTTTTAATTTCTTACTCATCCTATTTTACTCATCCAACTTAACATTCTTGCGGCAGCATCAAGTAGGCATTTCATATCACAAAGCACATAAAGCACAAAAGAGCGTTCTAGCGCAACAACGGACCGCACGACCGATCATCACCGGTCGTTCGATCAATCAATCAACCCAAATCAACCTTGGTTCCCTTTAACCTCTCGCATTCTGTTTTTCTGCCGTGTACGTGATAAATAAAGAACAGAGCTACAACAAAAATCTAATTATCTGTACCAAACAGTCTCGTCCGGTGTGCGGACTACGCGTAGCCTTCAACCCGCTTCTGCCTGCCGCTGATCTCGCTGAGCTCACAAACGGGCTAAGCAAAATGATGCCCCACAACGATTCCGGAACAGGTCGACGGTGCAAACCCACCGTCCACCGGCGTCAGGGTGAATCATAAATCATGACCGTGCAAAGCGCAAAACCCCTTGGCAGGTATAGCATCATCGCCGATTCTAGCGATGGTACCGAATTCCCGTGACACAAACAAGGATGCTCGTGTCCTAATAGTTAATGGCAATGCTTGGATGTGGCGTCATCGACCCGCTTTTTTCCCATTTAAACTGATAATAAAAATTAATCAACCAACCAAGCAAGTGGCGGTGTTGCGATGATGCTCACGAACGGCACGACATTCTCGACGAGCACGACGGCACGACGGCACGGGGATAGCATCAAAGTACGCGCCAAGAATGCGTCTCCTCGTGTGCGTGAATCATCCAAAGGGCACGGATCCACACGGGGTGAAGTTCAAGGACTGCAGACACACATCCAAGACTTCCGAGAGGAAGAAATCCTGCAAGCGGTGGTTCATTCGAGTGCCTGTGCAAACAACTGTCGCCTGTTCCCGCAAACGGACTATCAAAATAACCGTAGCACCGAAAGGTCAATTACGGTCCTGTACCCCCTTTCAACCGTCTGGCAGGGTGCGCATGATGGAAGCAATGGAAGACACACACCGGAGTTGCTCTGCAAGTTGCTCTGCACGCTGTTGCAGGGCTTCGGAGGAAAATGCTCCCGAGCCCGAGCGCAATAATAACAATCATTATCATTGATTTCGCTCAATTACCGATTGTGTTTACCTACTCGTCAACGCGGGGTGAGTGTCAAGAAGTCCTTAGCAAAACGGGGTGTCCACACACCGAAGAAGCCAGCGTCCCAAGTACAGCGTGCGTCGTGTGTTTTGTTGGGTGCGTTCCCGCAGTAACTATAGGTGTTGAACCGGCCATCAAGCTGAACCGTTTCGATTATCATTATCGATCGCGTATAGAGTGGCACGGTTGCAGGTAACAGTGCAGTGGCAGTGCTCTAGACGCACCAGGAGAAGGGAATTCCGCACACCAGTCCAGTTGCTTTGCACCGAGCGGTTGCGCGGTCGCAGTAAAGGCAACGTTCGATAATGATATAATTTATCAATTTTCAATTATTACCGCACCTCACCTATCCGCACCCGTCTGGCAGGTCCACATCGATTATCACCTTTTTCGGGATGATTCAAAATTTGAACCAAAAATCGTCTACACTTAGGAGTGGTTTGGGGAGGGCTTTGGTGTCTTCGTTTTCGTTATAGCAGGTGCTTCTGTTTGTCCTTGACGTGGCGGCGTGCTTAAAAAACATGACGCACTGCAAACGGTTCCAACATCCAGACAAAACGGGATAAACGTGAAAGACACTGAGAAGGTCCCAAAAAAAAACCCGAGCTACTAATTGATTCGTGGCCAAATTTGGGCTAGCTGGCTGCTAGGCTGGGGTATGAAATCGCTTTTGCACTCACGAAATGGGGTTTTGAAGCTGAAGAAATCAGCCGAAACCACAGACGACGACACACAAACTATCGCGCGTGAACGCGGAAATAATCATTCCAATTACCTGGGATGTGGAGATTAAAAAAAAAAGCCCCAAGAAGAACGATGTAATTTCTCACCATCCGCGTGGATGAAGGAGCGCCCCGGATGGCACACGGTTTCGAGCCATCAAACGTTTAACTAAGATTTCTTCCCTCCACAAGTTTAAGTGCAGCCATCATTTCGCTGCTCTTGCAGAGCGAACCAGCGCACCGCCGGCTGTCATTAAACGTTTCGCGCGAATCGTACCTCTGAGGGAAGATCCGGGGAAGTGTGCCTTGCGGGGCGGGCTTGGTTTTACAGGCCCATTAAATGCTGCATCGCCCAACGCACTCGAAACTAGTTTGCGGGCCAGTTGGGTAAAGTACGCCCGAGCCTTGATGTACGTCCGTCAGCTCGGCTATTCCATCCATTCGGCCATTCCATTCGGGGAGATGGGCAGGTTGGCACAATTAAAAGAATCCGGTGCAGTTAATCTGCAGCCATTAGTCATCAATTAAGTGCAAGTGTGCAAGTCGGCGAGCGTTCGCTTGGTGCATTTGGGTGATCCACACTGCAGCCCCAGGGCGCTCTGGGGAAGGGGATATAAAAGCGAGGTGATTATTTGGTAATTTGGCGAAGGTTGTTCTACTGTTTAATGGTCATCAGACAACAGGCTTCAAGGACGATTGGTGTTTGATGAAGGAAATACCGGCGGTAACAAGCTTTTTTTTAGATACTTTGTTTTGATAGGCTCTAGGGCATGCATTGGATTGGATCGGTTCCAGGAACGGTGTGGGTTCAGGATATGTTTCAGTACCAGTAAGGGTTTGAAATCAGTTCCAAGACAGGTATGTATTTGTGATAAGCTCCAGAAATAGAATGGGGTTCGTATCAAACCCAGAACTAGTAGAGGATTGGAATCAGTTCCATGATCCTGGTCCTGGACCGGTATGGTATTGAGATTTCCTCTAAGAAAATCATTACCAGAAATGGCATGATGTCATTATTGGCCACCGAACCGCTCTGGACTAAGAATTAGGTCCTGAGCAGTTGTATATTCGGTATCACTTCCAGAATTGGAATGGAATCAGGATCAGTTCCAGTATTGCTGTGAGTATCAGCTACAGAATAGCTGTGGATTTAACATCAGTTTCACTTCTGGCTCAAAATCAATCACACTGGATGTGTCCTGTGGTTTGCTGGTGCCCCTAAAAATTCACCATTACCCCTATTGCCGATTTGGCATAATCATCACGAACCTCATCAGAACAATCTACAGAACGGTTGGAAAACCCCATCCACAGGTTGTCCAACTTCAACAACCAACAAGAAATTGCAACAAGTCGAAGACCTCCACTTCCCGGAAAGCGCTTCAACGTCTGATAGATCTTTGCGACACTTCATCAACCGACGGTACAATGCAGATACAAGGAAGGGAAACAGGAATGTACATACCCATTCTGGATTGCCATCGACAACATTGTACAGGCGGCAGGCAAAGATCGATCAACCTGTCAACGCCGGGTACGTGCAAACGTGCCAACTGTGTAGACCAACACGGCCCCCTTAGCGTAGTTGGCACGGACCCGTACGACCTGTGAGTAGAGTACGACCGCGTGGCGAGCGTCAGCGAGTCATCAAGAACGAAGTCGCACCTCTTTCCTTCCCTCCTACCAACAGCAACAACAACGACACTGCCCCCAGCATGCTTCGATCTACCCCAATGGTTACATTTTAATAATCTATGTCCAGCGCAAACACACGACCAGGACAGCAATAAGCGAGAGGACAGTGTACGGCGGGAGGCAAAAGGAGGCCCGAGTATTTCCATCGAGCATATGGTGAGTCCGGTGGAACCCGCAGACACAAAAACCCTTCGCTTCGCTCTTAGCGTGTGTTGTTTGTTGCTACCGCTACGAAGCAGCTCGCTCCACCTCCCCCTAGTAATTCCGATTGCTCGATTTTGCCTTTGCTTCGCGCGTTCTTTGCGGCAACCCCTGAGATGCATGCTGCCGTTGCTAATGCTCTGTCTGGTGCTGCTGCTGCTGCTGCGGTTGCTGCTGCAGGAGCTCGAGAGCCGGCTAAAAAAGCATATGTCACCGCACACACCGCCTCGCCCGGGTGTCACTTGCACGTGTCTTCATAGACCGCGGCACCGCAAACCCTACCCTCTCCACCGCTTCCACCCTTTCCCCCACGCAACGGGTTTATGTTTGATCAAGGTTTGATTGGCGTGCTGAAAATAAATAAAATGCTGCGGTGCCCGTCTGGCACTGGGCTGGATGGATTGTGCATTGTGCGATTGGCAAACAATATCGATCAGTGGTGAGGAGTGTTTTTTGTTGCCTTCTTCACCCCCTTTGGGTACGGTAGAGCGTTGGAGGTGTTTGAGGAGTAATAGAGTGTAGGCGATCGCGTAAAAGCTGCAGCAAATCCCCACCCGGCTTAGTGGCTGCACAGGAATGAATTATGTAGCGTTGCGTGGGGAAGTACAAAAGGCAGTGCGGATTAGCTTCGTTTTCTTCGCTTCGCAATGAAGGTACAGGGTGATTTGTATGCAAAATTGTTAACGTTTAAAGGGGTTTCAGTTTGAATGATAGTAACATGGTGGGGTCATTAAGCAATAACAAATAAATTAATAAATACTTATTAGCTTATATTATCAGAAAAATCTTCCTTTGGTGCTGTGATCAGGATACGTTTCAACGACGCTACCAACAGAAGACAAGCTACGCTGAACACATTTGCGACAACAACCAATCGGACTGCATTAAAAATCCAACACATATCCACCCTATGACTAAGTGACTGATCACTCGAACCATTCTGAACTGCGAAGGTGCCAAAAACCTGAGCAAAGCAAGCAAAAAGAAACTAATATATCTGGAGATAAAATACGACAACATTAGCCTTGGTACCCCCTGCTAGTACTATAGGCTCCGGCAATTGATCACGAAATTCTTCTCGCCAGGCCCGTGAGTCATTGCTCTGTGCTGGGCGGGCTAGGAGATTAGTCACCCACCCCAGAAAGCAAAAGGAAAACCGGCGCGCGCAGCGCGCTTCGGGTCAAATCCTTAACAGATTGGGGGTATCAATTTGGCCGACTTCGAAGGTTAGTGGGTCTTGGGCTGGCTGGATATCAATTGAAGTGTTCTCCGCACCTCCCCTCAGGGCTGGGAGCTGGAATTTATGTTATTACCCTTTTCCCCTCAAGACAATACTGTGTTCGAGGGGGTGATTTGCGTATAGTGGGTAGTTTTGATCCTACCACCGTGCGCGAGAGGTCAATCGTTCGTTAACATTCCACGGAAACTCGGTACCCGCGATCGTTCATGGTGAGTTTATGCAGTAAGGAGTACGTCGATCAATCTAAGAGAGATTTTTTGTTGGTAAAGGCTGAACATGACACAGTATTTGCAATCAATCGAACGATCGATCGATCGCAATGCTACTGCTCGCTCAACGATCAACTAGTTGGGTGCTAGGTTAACAATCATCATCATCATTTCGTCCATTCGCTCTTGTTGGTATGTCCATTTTCACTCGCTTTTCGCGAAACAACAAACGACATCATCAACACACACACACACAAGTGAGAAATGGAGTACGATGAATGGATCATTCAAACAGTCACCAACAGTTCAGTCCATTGCACCACACAACCTATTCGTGCCGCGCGTCACAAACGTGACAAAAACTGGAACTCCCTTGGAGCAATGGAAATGGTTGGACACGAGTTGTTTTTCCGTTTTCCTGTGTGTATGTATCGGATGATTGAGTATGCTTTTTTCCTGTGACTGTGCCTACCAGAGGGCAGAGTTTATGTTCAAGTTTTTCTTCCCTGCTTAAGATCACGTTACATCATGCGCACAGTGGCTACAGACGGTGGTTACAAAAAAAAACAGAGTAGAAGACTGTGATCGAGTGATCGCGATGTATGGATGTGTTGTGTGGCGGTATCTGCTCAACTACTTCAGTTTAGAGAAAATCAATTTAAGACTTTATAACAGACAGCTCCGACTACTTCTATTCCCACCTAAACGGCCGGTAGTTAAACGATCCAAAACGAACGTAGCCCCTGGAAGCCCATTATCAGATGAACTCTGTGCGAGAATTAAGTCAACGATCGATGCCCCCTGCTACACATAAGAGCAGCCCAAATCAATCAGCAAAGGCGGGAGGAGTAATCCAGTTACCCCGCTCCAGTAGGTCGTAAAAGTTTATTTTTATTGCCGAAACTCATTAATGCTACATGGCACTTAATTACTGCGCACCTTCTTGGAGCCTAGCGAGCACACGAGCACAGTCCAGTGGCATCGTCGGAAATCGGGAAATAAAACCAACTCCAACAAGCAAAGAGGCAGGAACACAAGGAAGGAGCTCTATTGTACAACAGCCATTGCGAAGATTCACGCTTCACCGTGGCGTAATTAGCATATCCTACGAAGATATCGCGCGATGTTCATACGGCTTCATTTCCTTTTTTTGCGCAGGCAATATGCAACATTGTTGCAGCGTCTACTAGTTTGTCCAGCGCTAGAGTCCCGGAGGGCTCGATAGCGCAGAATAGGATTCGCTATGCGCGCGCCACGCTAAGGTCATCGCTAGAGTGTGCGCAATAAATTGTGCGCTTTTCATTTCCTCTCGGGGCTAAGGAGTAAGGTTTATTTTTTTTTGCCGTCTGGAGCGGAGAAGCAAGATCATCGGTTTGTTGGAAAACGTTTTGTAGGAGGTTGGTAAAGATCTCTTTTGCTGGAACGACAACCTCCCCGGGATGGTCTGCCTGTGAGCCTATATGCGGTCCGTACAGTAACGCTAAGCCTATATGCGGGAGAGCTTACCAATGTGCGATACAAAACACTGGCTCCAAGCCTAACCATTCCACAAGCCGAGTCCAAACTAAGCTGAGGTGGGAGTTGGCAAAGCACTGCTGCGAATAGGATTTCATCATCCTCGTCGCTTTCGTTTTGTGCTTCAACCAAAACAGTAAGACCAATCCGTGCTGGAGAAACTCGGAAAGCTAGAATCTGCCGCAGCGCAAAGAGCGCCCCGTCGCGCGAAAAAGGGTGCGTACACGATCACGATCACACCCCCCCCCTTTTGCGCAGATTGACACGGGAGATATGCGCCGTTGCATAACTCTGCCAACACCAGTGTCTTTTTTTCCATTACTATTTGGTATTTCTACGCAATGGGAAGGGTTCAGTGAGTGCGTTGGAAGTTGCACCGTTGCGGGACAGTGCCAAATTTGTCGCTGACGCTGTAAACTACTCCACACCACATCACATACCGGTGATGGTGAAGGTGAAATGGGGGGTCTTTTTATTGACTTCGGGCCTTTCCCCGGACTCGACCTAAAACACCGTTCTCGATCTTGGTGAATGTACGGTTTCGCTACGGTGCAGACCTCCGCGGAGAAGCGCTGCACTTGGACAATCACCACGATCGCCTGCAATGCCTCTAATGACACTCCGCTGAAGCGAATAAGCGTTGTCCCATCCCGCAACACGAGCGCGCGCGCGTTAAGCGATAAATGTCGAATTATTGCCGCAATTGGGATGAAGATATCTCCCACAGTAGTGGATGATCGGCTGATGAAGATGCGGCATTTCACCATGCCTCAGCGCTGGCCCGTTCACGATCACGGTGCCGTTAAGCTCCACACGGTTAGCCCACCCAGATTGGGGCTTCTGGTATTAGTCCCGCGTTCTGGATGCCCTTTCTACGATTAAAACCGATTCCTCTGCCTCTCTCCTTTCCACGAAATGGTAATTTTGCAAATCTTGTTGCAAAAATATGCTGCAATATCCACCCCGGGTGGAGAGTGACGGAAAGCTTTTCTTCGTTTCTATTCCCTTTTTGTTGCATCCAGCCCGCTTTGTGATGGCCCGCTGGATGAATGACGAACGATTAAGCACAGCGCGTGCAGTACACAGGGGCTCGTGGGTTTCGGTTATGCAATGTCCTGCCGAACAATAGCCAACCGACGGGTTGGGAAAGGGGGCGGCATGGCATGGGTGTAGTAGTAAATTCTGATGGATGTGGTATAATAAAAGGAAAACCAGCAAAAGCTGTCCCTCCCAGGCTGCACACACACACACACACACAGTGGGGGCGGGAAGATATTTATTGCAATGGAGCCTGGAATGGGGACGACAAACCATTCCCTTGGATGGGTTGATGCTCAGACATAGCGGATTAGAGGTGAACGGAAATGTTAGAGAGATTAAGATAAATTGAGTGAAAGATTTTGAGTTTTGTATTTAGGCTGTGCTGGTTATGCTTCAACTACCGAATTCAATTATAAATAAACGTCACAACAATAAGAGACACAACAAAAGTTGGCTTCATGAGGCTAACATCTGATGCAGTTTAATTTAAAAATAAAGTCTTCTTTAGATCCTTATTATACACAACATCACCATTAGTATCAACTACGATGTAAAATCTGATACTAATCTTAATATCACACTTTTAATACTAAAAGCACACTTAGCCGGTCTCATAGTACAGTCGTCAACTCGTACAACTTAACAACATGCCCGCCATGGGTTCAAGCCCCAAATGGACCGTGGCGACATACGTAGGACTGACTATCCTGCTATGGGGGGAATTGATATTGGAATTTCTGCGTCTAGAATTTCTTCTGCTTCTATGGCACAACCACCGAGGTCGGTGAAAGCCTGCCAGTACCACTAGTGGGCTCGGCTTTCAGTGCCTTATTGATTACCCATTGCAGGATAGTCAGTTCTACGTATGGGGACATGGTCCCATGACGGGCATGTTGTTAAGTCGTACGACTTGACGACTATACTACGAGACAGGCCGGAATTTAAGAGAGATAATCAGAAACGGATCTCACGTCAATAATACTCTGGTCATCGTATAGATATGAACGAATATTATCAATTCTGCATTAGTCATTATGCGACATTGTTTTAGCTGATACCTCGCTGATACGGGAACTGATAGGGATTTAGAAGAATAACCCAGATTCACCATTCTTTACTGCTAATAATCTGGCCTTGGGTTAACTCCAAACAACCGGCAAAGCCTAAGAGCTACGACGAATAATGGCGGTTGGTCGAGAGGTCAATTATAAAACCCAAGGCTATTTCCAACCAACATGGTGCATCTAACGGCGATCGATCCGGGACGAAGATCGTAGTTTGAGCACGTCCTACCGCATTTCCGTGTGCAGATGCCTGCCTTAACTTGTAGCTATCGTTAATGTAGTGAGTACTGAGTAGATTTACGTTTAAATATATTCAACTTGATGGATGAAGATGGCTGACTTTTGACCCGAAACTAATGCATTTTTTTTAGTTTCCTCAGGCGTAGATAAGAATTAATTAGTATGGAGCTATTATGGGGATAAAAATAGGCAAGAAACGTGATGTTGCTATGAACAGGGTTTTCATACACTGTTGTTCAGTCCAAATTGATTATCTCTTCAAAAAAAAAAAAAACAAAATGATAAGATTTAGTCTTATGCGAATTTTGGAGATTGTAGTTATCACTGTCCGTCTCGATAGAGAACTTTTTGTACTGTAAAGTTAACATAAAGCGTCATTTTTCATCTCTAAACTTGTTACTTATTCATTGTACTGTAGCTCATGACTCACGGACATCCCTACCAAGCAGTAAATGCTCTACCGATTCACTAACACTTGGCGCAACAACAAAAATCTCTGCAAAGTCGTCCTAAAATTCAATCTCCCAACGGTATGACAGCCTCATAAAGAGATGCTAAATAAATAAACCGATAAAGCAAAAAAAAACAGCTCGCCCGCTCCGTATCCCATTCATTTCGATCTCGTGTGCAATATCTATGACAGCAAATCGTGCCCCAAACATCGCGATTAAATCTCCCCCTCCCTCTCCCTCTCTTTCTCTCCTCCCACCTAAAACACGAATCATATTCACGACACTTCCGTGCGACACTTGGTGTCCGATGGGGAAGCGGGGAAACAACGTGACAATAACCTATGTCGTCGTCGTCGTCGTCGCCGTCGTGTGCTGGCAGTACTAATAAAAATTGATTTTTATGCAACGCCTAGTTCGGCGTTGGCCCGTTAGCATTGGGCTTGCTTCCAGGGTTAGAGGGTGTGTGCATAAGGAAGCTCTAAACTTGGCGGCGCGAGCGCTTTCTTCGCCCGTCTCAAGCGGGCACGAAAGGGCGTCCGGAGTGATCCGGCACAGCAACCGCATGCTCGTAGGACGATGGCGGTGGTGGTGGAAAGAAAAAACGAAACATTGTCACGATTTTCGCACACCACTTGCGGAGGTGCGAAGGCGTCCGTTCGATTTGATTGATACCGTTCGCTTCCTGTAAAAAACGCTTCCTTCAAAAGCTCTACCAAACACTCCCAAATGGTGGCTGGTGCTGCTGCTGCGCCAACTGTCAACCAGTTGGTTCGTGAGACATTTTTCATGCGCTCACCGGCGACTGCAATCCAAGTGGGCAATGAATCGGAAATCGGGTGGCAAACAACAGCCCCCTGACAGAAGTGGGAAGCTGCTGTTATGGAAACGCTCCGCCGTGGGGGTTGGGTGGGGGTGGGGTGAGGAGGTTCTCAGCAAACGTGTCATAACCTCTTCTCACACGAATCTAACGGAAGGTTCATTCCACCGGGGCGTCACGTGAGCCATCGTCACACACGCACGCGACTGAAACTCTCAACTTTTTTTTGCTTTGTTTTGTTTTGTTTTTTTTTTTTGTTGCAGCCCACATATGCTCCCAAACATAAATTACCATCGGGAAAACAATGGCAATAATGAAGCACATACACACACACACATACACACTCATCGATGCACGCCGGGAAGAGATAACTACTCCCGCCGCACCGCGAACCGGAAGAGGGATTGATAATTTATGTGAAGTGTGTATGGGGAGGAGAACAAAAAAACCGGGGTGCGCTAAGAAGCTTTTCCCTCTCTCACTCACTCTCTCTCTCTCTCTCTCTCTCTCTCTCTCTCTCTTTCTTTTCTGTAGTGCGAAAAGCGCTAAACAGATGCATCCGCGTCATGGGAGGAACTGGAAAGCGCCAGTGCCAGAGCGGCGCCTAATTATCATTCCCATGGGCACCACCATCACCCAACAACTCTCCGCAATGGGAACCTGGATAGGTGCGCCGGTGTGATCCGACCCTTATCCATCGATGAAGAAGATTTGTTCCGTTTCAACGGGAGTTATGCTTTCCAAAACCACCCACAATATCATCGTTTCTCAAGTTGAAGGTCGAACCACGGGCATTTGTGCGGGGGGCATGATGAACGGGGAGCAGGATGATTACGTTTGCTGGCCAGATTTCGCAACACATGTGTGGCTTAAAAGAGGGGGGGAGGAGCTGGAGGTTTACAGCTATGAGAGGTCATGACCTTTATGGCAGCGTAAAGCTGGGCAGCTCCCGCTCCGCAGTTTGCGGTTTGTCTGATGTTGCCGGGAGTGGTATTTGGTCAGTTTTTTTTGGGGAGGGGGCAGGTGGATTCTAATGATACACAATTCGCAACAGCTGACAGTAATTGCATGCATGATACTCCCGATTTGGAGAGTTGCAACAAACGCGCCAGCTCACATGTGCGTCATACCACTGCCGAACATATACAGGCTTTCCAAAATTTAACTCATTTAACTTAATTTGGTCCACCAATTAGAGCAATGGTCAGAAAGTAGATAATCCTTAGACCTGAGACGCTCTAATAGCAAAAAGATCCTATCATAACACACTCAAATGAAGGTCTGCAGTGTTATACACTAGACTTTCAGCAGTTTGAGGACCGATTTGAACACTTTGTAAAAAAAAAACTGGACAATCCTTTCTATCGGAGGATGATCCTAATGGAAATTAAACTACTACCAACCTCATCGTTAGAGTAATTACAGTGTGCTTGACTTACTGCATCTGCCGGACTGCAGCTGAAGGTCACGTTCAAGTCAGGGTACTTTTTCTTGGCCTTTGTACAAAGTTAGGGAAGGATAAACGGAATTTTGAGGCATCCATTCAGTCTTCTTAACGTCTTCAGAGCAGATGTCGTCCCTCTTACAAATTCTTCACTCATTTCCAATGGTAAAATCTTTGAATTCTTGAGTGATTTATCCCTAAATCGATCTCTTCTCTTCCAGCAAAAGGTCGGTAAAATGTTCTTGAACTCATGGACGGTGTGTACCTGGAAAGAAGCAAACTTCGATTATTTCATTATCATCTGTTTTATTATCGTTGAAATAGAAACGGCCATTGTATTTGTTTTGTTTGTTTGTTTGGAATTGGAAAATAGTACTTTACAAATGTCAGCCAAAAGGTCGCGCGAAACCTTGCACACTGTCACGGGATACACACACACACACACTCGCACAAACTCGCACCATTCGTAATACAGTTTTCATTTCGAGCGAGTCCCAAAGTTCAAATCTCCTGCTCTAGTAAAAATTCTCCTGAGCGCTGCTAAACTGCTTGCATTTCTTTTCTGCCGTTTCAACCTCCCACTAACTCCCTTCCTTCCCCTCTCTCTATCTCCTAACCACTCTTGCACACTGCGCCAAACCAACATGAGCTAGACATGTCGATTTGGATTGAAAAACTTCACTTAAAGAGCTAAGACTCGCATGCCGCGCGCTAGAGTAAACCGAACACACGATGGGGAGTTCACTTTTGCTACCTTAACGTATATACACGAAACAATTACAGATTGCTTACACTTTACAAACTTACGGATTATGCACGACCCGCTTGGGCAGTTTCGGTGAGAGTAGTGGGTAGATGTGTCGAAGCCCTATAGTTTGTGTGCTCGTCTCTATACCTTACCATCTACAATCCCTAGACGCTGTGTGCTTTAGCAAAACTGTGTCGCTTTAAAGAAAGGGTCTGCCGCTTCCTTTTACACACCCATTGTCCGATGGTGTTCACCGAGAGGGTAGAGCACGCTGAAACAACAACCGAAGCACACTTTTGGGGCAACCGATGCCACTATTCTTTCAGGGATAACGACTTTGAGTTTTATACTTTTAGTGCCTATACCCTAGCAAGTGACCCTAGCAACGAACATTTTGGTACTGAGCCGTCGTTTTCTCTCCGTTCATTCATGTGTTTCATAAAACGGTAACCGCCGGCTGCTAGAAACGGAACTTCTAATCGTATCCGTCTTTGAGCGTAACAACAGCGTACGCGTAGAGGCCTACAAACAAACAAGCAAAGAGATGACATGTTTAGTACAATACACCTTTGTTTCAAAACGGCATACAACTACCAACACTTACCTCGTACCGTTTGAAGATGATTTGATTCGTCCTGAGTTACAACCAATCGATAAAATCGATAACGCGCAGTAAATCTCACAGTTGCAGCTGCACACCGGCACTTCCTCCATCGGCTGGTGCTGCTGCTGGTGGTGGCGCTTCGAGCACGCACGGTGCGACCGACACGGGATCCTGCACACCGACACCCTCCAACACTTCCACAGCGATCGGTGGCTGTGCGATTGCCGCATCGACCCCATCGATGACGACACCGCCGCTGCTAACTACCTCCTCCGTTGCCATGATTTCGTCCATCGCTCCGTCGATCGCATCGAGCCCGAGGACGGAGGAGGGCAGCGGCGAGTCGCTGTCCATCGTGCCCATGCTTTCGATCAGCTGGAGCGGCGAGGCGACCGAAGCCGGCAGCGCCAGCGATTGCGAGGACAGCGATGGTGACGGCGAAACGGACGTCGTGGACGGTGGGAATGATATCGACGAGAAGGGGGAGGCGGCCGCCGACGAAAGGGCACGATCCTCGGGCAGCAGGAGCGGACGGTGCTGCTGCTGCTGCAGCTGCTGGTGTTGGTGGTGGTTGGTATCGCTTTCCGCCCAGCTTAACGTCGGCTCGAAGATCGATTCCGATGCGCCGGTGTTGCTTTCGTCCACCTCGAGCAGGCTGCACGGGGGTTGATGGTGTTGATCGTTGTCGGCGGTTGGCAGTTGAAGTTGCGCCTGCATGTACTGTTGACCCGCGTCTTGCAGGGGCCAGTGCTGCTGCGGATGCACGGCGGACGTGAGCGTCGGATTGAACGACACGCTTGACGAGCACGTTGGTGCTGCCACGGCGATAACGGAGGAAAATCGGGAACTGTTCCATCCGCTCGATACCGGGACCTCCGGTTCCGAGTCGGTCGACGATCCGCTGGAAGAGGACAGCTGTATATCGTTGTCGTCGGTTGGTTCACACTTCAGCGGCTCTTCCTGTTTCACGTCCGAGTTCGTTTCTTCCTCCACCGTCAACCGCGAGCTGGTTGGTGCTTCCTGGCCACCCGGTCCTGAGACACCCGAACCGGACGCTGGCTCCTCGTCTACCACCATCGCATCGTTCGTCCGACTGCCGGACGATGATTTAGTGTAGTGGCATCGTTTTATGATGACACTTTTGAGCTTGCGCTCCCTACACTCCGCCCCATCGACCGTCGTCACGTCGATGGTGGGCGATACCGACGGCCTTGACGCGATGACGTAGTGCGCCCCGGTGGATGCGCCTTCCTCCAGCAGCGCATCCTCATCCAGCAGCGGTGTCGAGCGTGTCTGCTCGTTCTCGGACGCCGGTTTGGTACGTTTTTTGCTTCTGCCGCCACTGCGTGCCGATGCGCTGCGCGATTTGGATTTCGATTTCGCTTTCGACTTCGCACCTTTCGCGCCAACGCTCTCCACCGCCGATGACTTCTTTTTCGCCTTACTACGACGCGGTTTCGCTTTGGCGGGGGACGTCGCCGCAACGTTCTTTTCCTTGGCGGCGCGTTTCGATTCCTTCTCGTTCGCCTTTCGGCTGCGCTTCTTCTTCGATCGGCCCTTGGAATCGGTCTGCGTCGACTTTAGCCGTGTTATGTAGGCGGCGTGTGCCTGCTGCTGGCTGGTGTTTCGCCGCAGCTGCCGTCCACATTCGATCTCGACGATCACGTTCTTACGATACGCGGTGGCACAGTTGTTGCCGCACGCGTAGCTACTGGACGAGCTGCTGCTTCTGCTGGCACTGTTGCTACTGCTGCTGCTGGTGTTGCTGCTAGTGCCCGTGTTGCCCAAACCGCTCGTTCTTCCGTTGCTTTCTTCCTCGCTGCTGCTGCTGCTACTGCTGCTGAGGCTTCTGCTGCGATCGTGGCTACTGGTGCTACTACTGCTGCTACTACTACTGTCGCTGCTGCTACTGCTACTACTGCTGCTGCTGCTGCTACTCCTATTACGCCGCTTCCTCGACACACGCTTCGCCGCCTTGGGCTGTGTGTTCTTTTTGTTCGGTCGTCTCCTTTTCCGCTGCCCATAGTCCGGATCATCGTTCGAGTCCGTTTCGCTACCCTTGCCCGAGATCGCGCGCCTGCCCGGCGGCAGATTAAACAGCGAGTCACAGTCGCTATCGTCCGAATCGCTCGCCTCGTAGATACTCTTCACCCCGATGCCGCCCGAGTAGCGCGTCAACCGTGGCCGCGCGTAATACTTTGTGCGTAGTGCGGCGCTACCACTCGCCACACTGCCACTGCTGCCTCCGGTTCCCCCATTACCACCACCACCGCAAGCTCCTCCTGCACCACCGCCCCCACAGTATCCCGAGCTGGTCGATGCGCCATTGTTGTAGTCCTGGTTGGCGGCCGTCTCTTTCTTCATCAAGTTTACCAGCTGCTGGCGCGTGCCACGCGCCGTTGGACCGGCTTCTCCCAGCGGTTCTTCTGCCACGAACACCACATCACTATCGCTGGCCGATTCCAGATCGACCACATGGTCGGGTGTGCGCAGATGGGGCGGCTTCTGTGCCAACACGAACTGGCAGTCGTCCGAATCGCTCGACGAGAGGAGGATGTTTTCCGTCGGCACGGCGCTCGAGGCCGCGGTAGAGGTTAGGGGCACACGTGGAAGCACATTCACTCCCTGCTGCGGCTGCGGCTGCTGTGGCTGGGAAGCGGATACGACGACGGGATGAAGCTCCTCATTCCCGGCGCTATCGACCAGCGAGCGAAACTCAATGTGCACATCAGCCGTTCGTCCTGTCCGCTGGTTGGTGCTCGCTGTGCCGGAGCTGCTGCTGCCACCGTTCGCACCGTTACCAGCACCTCCTTCCCCTGCTGCAGCCACACCGTTGGACGTCTCGTTCGTCGACGATGTGCTGGCGGACGGTTCGGGCAGATACACGATGTCATCGTTGTCCTCTTCCGACGATGAGATGATGACCTCACCGCTGCGCACACGGCGCGGCTGGTAGTAGCGCGGATTGTACTGGACGCACCGATCGTACCCGATCATATCGTACGGCGAGCGGGCAAAGTTGGTACACTCGTGCTGGAAGTGTTCGCCCGTTTCCAGCGGCATGTGGCGCAGGATGCGCAGCAGGAACTCGCGGGAATCAATGTCGTGCGTTTGGAGCAGATCTTCCAGCACGTTCATGTTCGGTGCGTGCACCGCTATGTTCACACCGAGCACCAGCAGATCCCTGTGCATATAGGAAAGGACACGATGCATCTGTGCCGGATTTTCTCTAAAATTGTAGAAGCAAAAAATGGTAAGTAAGTGGTTGTTAGCCACTTCGGTCGATCAGGGGCAGCGCCAGCTTACCTATAAAATGCGGCCGACGTGTCCCGAAAGCGTCCGTTCAGATCCGGCATCGGACACGCGTACAGTCGGTTCGAGTAGACGAACTGTCGCCACCGGAGCTGATCCTGCCGGCTCGGGATCGGCTGGTTGCCGTACTCGCGTATGAATCGGTCCACCTCGCTCGACTGGTGCAGCAGCAGCTCCTGCAGCCGGTCGTTGTTCGACTGCAGGCGCAGCGTCATGTTCGACGGTATGCTGTAGGCGGCGAACCGCGGCGAGTTGGACAGGAACAGGTTCAGCTCGTGGTACGTTTCCCGGTTGCGTGCCCGGGCCTCGTTCGCGGTCGGCACCGGGATGGTGTGCTGCTCGAAGCAGTCGATCGATTTGTAGTACACGATCGACAGGAATCGCTGCTTGCACAGTGGACATTCTGGCTTGACCTAATGGGAATGGGAAATGGGCGGATGAAAAATGGCTCACTCGGTGGCTCTACGGCGCAGTACGGACCTTGCTCCACTCCAGCAGGCAGCGGAAGCAGAACTGATGCTTGCACGAGTTGGCAAATGCTGGCTGGCGACACTTGCCGAGACAGATCGCACACTTGGGCGGCGGAGAGCGGCGACCGTCCGCCGTTTCTTCGGCCTCCTCCGACGACGAGCTGTACACCACCTCCGGACGGGGCGGTGTGACGGAGAGTGGAAGTATTTCCGGTGTGGGTGGACAGTCATCCACGGGCACTTCCTCCATGGTGGCAGGCTAACTGCTAGACGCTGGACCCCCGTTTACTGCCCCTCGTGTGCGGGCAATGTTTTCTGGGTATGCTTTATACTAACTCTCTACACACGGGCACTGCTACTTTGTGTCAGGGAAGAATCGAGAATGTACAGTCGGCCGCAGGCCCTACCAAACGCATCCAATCTGCGTGATTCAGATTCGATGCACACCTCTAATGCCTACTTGTTTCACTGTATCAAACCAACCGAGGGCTTTATTTTGCGTGGCGTTTGCATATTCTCCTCCGCCGTTAATGCGACTGGCAGCGCATAAAGATTGCTGTGTGGTTCGCACACGGACAGCTCAGTCTGGCAGCCATTAGCACGGGAGCACGGGCACCTTTTTCGCTCGTTTGCACCGTACGGGGCCCGCACACACTACCGTCCGCGACGAGCCTCAAAGTAAACACATAACAAAACGCGACGCTGGGTAATATTGGCAAGACACATTAATGAATTTCACGAATCGATACAATCAAGTATTTTCTTCCTCCGAACCACACAGTGCCACAGGAGAGACGACCAAAACAGCTCGCACACACACAGTCAGCGCCCGCACGTTCGGATAAACACAGTGCACGCACACATGCGCACGGTTCGCTGCTCGCGGTTTGACGTTTCGGGAAGAGCACACAAAGTGTGCGCTTGGGAACAAAATTTTCGCCAAGGTGGGGTGGATTTTTGTGAAAATTGTATGTAATTAAAGTTTAAAATTTGTTATTTGTCGTTGGATGATCTGAAAACAGTAAAAGCAGCAAATTAATCATTTTTTGCATCATTTTAGAACAGTAAACAAAATGTGCTATAAAGAGTGGTACGAATTTTATAGCAAAGCCCGTTTTAGCACAAACTACGAAGCGAAATTTTAATCTTTATGCTTTAATGTTTGCTTGAATGTTTAATATTTGTGAATAAAGAGTGATCATCGGCTCAAGTTCATTACACAAAATACTTTTGTTTTTAATTTAGTTTTTAAAACAATGAAAAACATGATCGCTTCTCGCATTGGATGAATATCATGGCGTGTCGAATGTTGCGCACAGTTTAGCACGCACTGTAAGACCTGTCAAACGCAAATGTAAACGGAAGGTTTTGTTTTGGTTTTTTTAAACGTCCGGTAAATAAAACATGCACGGAGGGCAGGCGATTTTAGGCAAAAACTATTGAAAAATAGCAGTGCAAAAAGGGTGAACAATGAAGAAAGTGCAAATGTTGTAGCGGATTTCATTTTTCCAATCAAACAAGTTGGTATGTGTGAAGATGGTCTTAGATTTCTTATCGTCTACAAAGGCTCGCTGACCGGACGTGTCGATCGCAAGTTGCTTGATTTTCACACCGCTTCACCTCATAAACTAGATATCTTTCTCGCACTTTAAGCTCACAAATGACGCCCCGAAAGCTGCTGCTGACAGTCGGCCACACAAATAAAAGCATCCTCTCTATCTCTCGCACGCGCACACTTTTCCGCGGTTGCGTGCGCATCGCCATCCTCAGCCTGCTGGGGGCCGCGCCAACAAACAACCCCGATCGGGAGACAAGATTTTGAAATCGAAACTGCCGCAGCATCAGTAGCGAACGGACGGTAAGCGAGTGCGGTACGGTTCTAGGTTGGCCCCGATCGTCAGCAGGTTGGTAGGAGAGCATCCGGCAAACGGCAAGGACCGGTCGACCGGGCGATCGTCACTCCGGTGGTCGTGGGAGGCGTGAGGAGGAATGTGCGGGCGCCCGATCTTAAATTAGAACACATCGACGTCGTGGTCGTCGCGGTAGTCGTCGGGCACCGCGCGCTGCCTTTCCAAAGATATTTTCCTTCCACGTCCATATCTTGAACCCCGTCCGTTTGCCCGCTTACTATCACAGTTGGCACTGCACACAACACAACCCACACACACAGTCTGCTGGGTGTGTTTGTGCATGCGTGTGCGTGTGTGTGTGTGTGTGTGTGTGCTGAACAGGAAGTGTTACCGCGCAAAGCAGCGGAGTTAAGCGGGGTCGAGAATTAGTAGTGCGAGATCTCTTCTCATTAACCCACACTGTGATTTTTCTTACTTTTAATCCCGTGTGCATCTGCATTTCCACAGCATCCGGCAGCTGATACGAAAGTGAGAGTGAGTGTGTGTTTATGTGATAAAGTGGTGCGATAAGAATCGACCCGGCGGGAACCACATTAGCAAGAGAGGAAGCCGACAAGATGTCTGGTGACACGCAGGCCAAGAAGCGGAAGGATAAGAAGAGGAAGAAAGGTAAGTGTGGCCAACAACAGCGCAAGGAACCGGTGTGAGATAACGATCGGGAGCCTTGCTACAGCAATTGCTGACCGCGGGCACAGCATCTGCGGACACATTCGCTTGCCCGCCAGTAGCGCCAAGCTCTCTTATCGGATGGAACGGCGTTCTGGCGTAGTGGCCGTTCTTTTGGGACCGTTTTTGACCGTAGCGAAGTCTCGCTTGGTCCCATCTCGGCGGTCTTCCCTTGAGGTCGCTTTTAAATTAGAACATTATTAGCTTGTCTGAAAAATCTTTAAATAGCTCGCGGCGCTCTTGGCGTTGAACTTACCGTTTCTCTGCTGCTGGTGCTCGGTCCCTTTTTTTCGGCAGGTCGGTTTTCCTCCATTCTAGCAGCGACGAAAGTGGCAAGAATGTCGTAATATTTCCATACACCGTGCGCTTTCTTGCGGGGGGTTTAGTCGCACTTTGAAGGGGGTAAATAAGGCGAAAAAAGGGCATTGTGGATCGCTGAAGATGGCTACTGGATTAAAGCATGGTGATTGATTTGAAACCCATGGCTACGGGGCTATGATTATAGTGTAGGATTAAAGACACATTTGGAAAAGATCAACTAAGGATCATTTATATTTGGTCAATTAAAATATTTAAAACATGTTAAACACGTGGTTCAAATAAGAACCTGAAATAAATCATCAAGAAATTGTTTTTTTTTATCGCGGAAAAATGCCCCTTTTTCACGGGACTGCGTATTAAACACATGAAACGCAATTTAAAACTAGCCGCGCCATTTTTACCCCATTAATAAATGACTCCTTGACGTGGATTGCGCATTTAAAAATTTCCATTTGCAAAACATTGCAAAAAGAATGCCCCAACAACGGGGTCAGTAAACAATGACCCAGGTCAGGCGGTCGCGGGATTAAGCTAGAGGCGCGCAGATACAAACCACCGTCAAGTGCGCCACAACTGGTTCCACGCACGACGCGCCCTGGTACGCGGAGGACGCAAAAGTACATGCCCGCAGTAATCGCAGTCCGTCGTCCGTTAAGCGGGGAAATTCTGTGTGTGCCGTGTTTTCTTTCCATTTGCCTGTTTCGACGGCACATCGTCTGATGTTTTTCCTTCCCCACTAGCGACGTTCCACCTGCGACGTGTTTGCCGTTAGCGCTAAGCCGGCTTTTTTTTTATTTTAGTTGCTTTTGTTTCGGTTGGTCTATTGCCGGTAGTTCGCGTACGTGGCGCCATCTCCCTCCCGCTCTAGGGTGGCGCGGGATGTAAAAATATCGTTCAGCAAAAGTCGTTAAAGCAGAAGCGGGAAGTGGGAAGTGGGCAAGTGGTGTATAGAAAGTGAGAATGCCGCGTGTTTGCTGACGTGTGCCACGTCACATGCCATGCGGTGCTCGAAATCAGGGAAACGGGCCAACACCAACACCAAGAAGGTTCTAATAATGGTGTTTTGCCTTTTCGCTTTGTCTACGTTTCAGATGATGAAGATACGGTAAAGGAAACGACGGTCCATGCACCGAAGCAACCGTCGGCCGGAGCTGCCCAGGCCGCGAAGGAACCGGGCGATGTGCAGATGCACATCCAGAGCGACCACGGCACTGGCGGCCACTGGTGTGCGAAGGTCGTGTTCTTCATCCTGCTGGCCGGTCTCGGTGCACTGATTGGGCTGATCATAATGGAAAATCAGGGCGTCTCGAACGAGGATACGCCACTGTCGGAATCTCGGTACTCGGAGTTCTTCAACGGTTGGGTGGACGAAAACCGACAGGACGATCATCACCACGATGAAGTGCTGGCCGCCATCAACTCGCTGGACGATCACGACGACGAGGGTGATGCGCATCACGCAGTGGAAGATCACGATGGTGGTGACGATGATGGCCACGATCAGGACGGAGATGATGATGATCACGATGATGGTGCACCGTACGCAGAGGAGGAAGATCACGACGATGATGAGGACGGTACGGAGGTACAGGATGATGATGAGGATGAAGGACCGGCATCGAAGCTGGATGACGATGAGGTAGAGGAGATCTACACTCAGCAGGAAGCAGCCGAACAACAGCAAGCGGCTGCTGCCGATGACGATGATGATGGAGATGACGATGGGCAGGATGATGATGACGAGGACGATGATGCCGGTAAGTTACAAAAACGGTCTGGTAGTCTGTTGTAGGTCGTTCGTAATTATGTCTCAGCTCCTGGCACGCTCTAGGTGCCAACGATCAAACCAATGCTGTTGATGATGATGATAATGATGATGATGATAATGATGATGATGATAATGATGATGATGAGAAGAATGAGGAAACAGTTGTTGGACAGGATAATGATGATGATAACGACCAGGACGAGGACGACGACAACGATGACGATCAAAATGACAAAAATGAGGCGGAAGATGAGACTGATAATGGTAATTTGCGGAATAATTGGTTAATTTTTCAAAATTCTAAAATCGATCCAAAAGACAATCGAATGAATTTTTGAAGTGTGATGTCACATGCTTCCTGTCATAATCATTTTAGTTTGCTTTTAACGCTTTTTAAGACCCAGAATGGTCTTTTTCGCAGTATGACACAATCGCTAACATTTTGTTTCAAGCTAGAATTTGGTTATTTTTCGTTCAGCTTTGAAGCCAAACATATTTCAAACTAGTGCTGTTTTGTTCTCTTTTTTATATAAAACTTAAGTTTTTTAAGTGTGTAGAATTGGCTTTTTTGAGTAGAGTAATTTAACTGAAGTCATATGTTCTTTCACTCTTTAGTTTTGACAAATAGTAAGACAGAATTGGAAGATGACAATGATGAAAATGATGATGAACAGGATGAAAATGATGATGGTAATGATGATGACAATAATGATAATGAAAATGCTGCCGCAGAACAGGACGACGATGATGAAAATGAAGAAGATAATAATAAGAATGTAGATAGCGAAGAAGGTAATGTCGATCTTTGTTGTTTTTGATTTCCATGCTTTTTTTATATGGTTTGTGTGTTTTTAAGTGAAAGATCAAATCCAGGTTAGCAAATAATTAACTTAAGTTTTCTTCTATTCCTCAGATCCCGCTGGAAATGCTGACGACGATGACGACAATCAGAATGAAGCAGCAAATGAGGATGATGATGACGATCAGGATGATACTCCATTCGATGAAGTTGTGAGTGTTGCAAAACTATAATTTTTGTATCTTTTGTTTGTTTCAAAAACAGTAGTATTAATTGTTTGATTGTTTTGTCTGTTTGTTGATATGAACGTTTGCTTTTTTTTCTTATTTTTACTTTGCTTCGTTTGTTTCTTGTGCTGCTTATACCGCTTTCAGAAGCGATCTAATGCTTTGAATGATAATGCTAACCAAAACGTACCAACGATCAACGAAGACACAGTGCAAACATCTGTCCCTGAACCGGAACGAAATCAGGTGCCTGTAACGACAACCGTCCCATCAACCGAAGGAGCAGTTACGGGCGACACGCTCAAAGATCAAATGGACGAATTAGTTCGAAACTATAACAAACTAGCGGAGTCGTTAGACGTACCGAAGGTTGAGGAGGTTGTCGATGTTCCGGACACGATCGCAGCACAGGTGAATGAGGTGGGGCTGAATAGCGCATGAGATTGGAATGAAGTGTGATTTTGCTTCAGTTTGTTTGCTCGCGTGTTGTAAAATCCTTTCGACAATTAACTAAGTAATTTATAATCCCATAGGACGCGAACGATGTCGGTGATGAGGAAGAAATTCTGGAAGTTACCCGTGGATCTCAGCCAGCAAACGACGATGACGACGACGATGTGGAAGATGATGATGCTGCATTCAGCGAGCTCGTGGACAACGATGGAGGAGAGGAAGAATATCTGGAGAAGCTCCGTGCAGAGCAGCAGCGACGTGCAGCAGCGGAAGAAGAACGCAGAGCCGCTGCCGAGCCGGAAGAGGAAACTTCACGTAAGTGACGATGGGGGACGAAACAAAAAAACGGATCGAACTGAAGCGCGTACGGTACGCGGATACTACAGAATCACACAAAATTTATGATATGCGCGCTATTTCGCATTTATCTCTATTAATTCCACTTCAATTCCACCAATCATGATCATCATCATCACCTGTTGAGCGATTCGATGAGAAAGTGCAACTTATTGCTTATAATCGAGCCAGTAGGCTGGCCAAATCCATGCTGTGTAGCAAAATGTTCAAACATAACTTTATACATGTGGTAGTGGTGGTAGATTTTGTATAAAAAAAAAGAAAACACATTTTTGTTCATTTGAAGCAACTAAACTAAGAACAACTCCTGTTGGGCTACACTTTCAGTTACCGTAAAGATCTTTGTCGGTGTCGCACTGCTCGGTGCTGCCCATCTTCTCTTAACTAGTCCACGTGCCCCTACGAGTGAGTTGTCCTGTTTTCCTATTGTATTTGTTGTACAGTTTCCGTGTTAGTGTTTTGTTGTTGTTACGATTTATGTTGTGTAGCTTCTTAATTCGTTTAAACCATTGAAAATGTTTGAATCATTTTTGAGTTTTATTATTTCGTTTAGTATGTTGTATTTTGTTTTTGTTTTTCTTTCAAATTGACATACTAGCTTTACTCTTTCTTTGTGTTTCTTACACGTTTTGTATCAATAATTGTGCCACTATATTGTTTGTGCATGGCGGTTTCTAACACTTGCCTTGCCTGTTTTACTTATTTTTTTAACTCTGTTACCTATTTTGGTTGCTCAAACTTTATTGTTTTCTAAAATTGATTCGTTGCCTTCGACTGATGAGATGATCTTCTATCTCTTAACGCTAATAATTTGCACTTTCGAGCTCGATAAATCGTTTCTCACATTTCTACTATACCTGTAAGCTTTTACTTATGTTTTGAAGCAACTGTGTAACCATTCAAACCAGCGAAAGGCTTATGAAGCAGGGCAACATTTAACACGAGGCTGATTTATTGCATGACGACCGAAATGCAGCGGTTTGTAATGTATTGTGCGTGTGTGTTGAGAATGCAAAATTTTGAGTGTGATAAAATATCGCCAATAATGCGTAATGTTTTCATCATCTAAGAAAAACCAACCAATCAAAGCGACGATAAATCCAACCCGAAGGTAGCTAATGTACGTTCCGATGGTGCTGTTGCGGCAAACGATAGTGTCGCCGAGCAAAAGAATGCACCGAACGTGCAAACGACCGCCACCAAAACGGTACTGGACGATTTTGTTTATGCAGGTCCAACGGAACAACTATTATCGGAACAGCAGGAGGAAGTGATCGAAGACAATGGTGAGTGTGTTTTGGCAATTAACACGAATGAAAAGCATTTCACTGATTGCTGCTTTCTTCTCCTGCCTGCTGTAGTGATCATATTCGACGATAACGACGATGCTGAACGCTACTCTGGCGATGACTACGAGTACGAGCTGGATGAATTGGAAGAGGCCGAAGAAGAGGCGGAACCTGAAGAGGACGCGGAAGAGCAGCTGCTCATCAAGCAGGAGCAAGAAATAGGAGCCTTTGTACCGATCACGTTTGAGGACTTTAGCTCCATGTACCGAGCACCAGCCGAACCCGAAGCTGTTCCGTTGCAAAGCCACCAGGAAGCGGCCTTGCCCGTTCAGCCACCACCGCCCTCAAACGAACGACATTCGTCCAAGAAAACGACAAAAGATTCCCTGCTTGCGCGCAGCAAACCACCAAAGGGAGCGTTTAACAAGCTCATCTACGGGCTGCACAAGGACCCGATCGTAATACCGCCCGACGGGACGGAGCAGCAGCAAACCGGGGCGGCACCAGTGGAACGAGGCGAAAATGTAAGTGCGAAGGGTGAGGCAAAGACCGTCCTGACGGCACTGCTTGCGGAAATCCCCTCACCACCGGTTGAGCGCGTTCACGAACACCACCTCCCAAAGCTTGTTGTCCCTCCCGCGGGAACGTCACCAGGTCGCGCGCGAACACCGTCGCCATCGGGCCAGCGAGCTGCAAGGGAAAGGCACGTTGAGTTTCTGTTGCCCGAGCGGGAGCAACAGCCCGAGTTCGAGCTGGACGAGCCGGCGGAGTTTGAGCTGGAGCGCTCCTCGCCCGCCGGTGACAATGGCAGCAAGGAGAATCTGTTCGTGCCCGACACCAGCGAAGAGGAGGAGCTGGAGCCGAACGAGTACGCGGAAGAGTACAGCACGTACGCGGAGGAGCAGGACGAGGAGGAACTCGTGTACGAGGAGGAGGAAGAGCTGATCGACGACATCGACTCGGTTCTGCTCAATCAGTACGGTTCGGACGAGGAGGAGGAACCGCTGACTGACGACAACATTCCGCCGGGTGGGGACGACGAGGAGGAAGCGTCCGATGTCGATGACACCGATCTGATGCGACGGTTGGAGGAAAAGTATGGCAAGCTGCCGGCGACCGGTAGTGCAGCTTTGCCGGAGGCCACACCGACCGAGGGCAATGACGAGGAGGACGAGGCGACCGCTGCCGGCTGGACAAGTATTTATGCGTATTAGTGGCCGTAACATCATCGCCCTCCTCGGATCTCTCGTGCCATGTTGATGCCAGAGAGAAAAGAGAGAACAAAGATTGCACCGCGTGTTGTGTGTGTGTGTGTGTTTTCGCTCGATCGCTCGCCCGCCCGCTCGCTCACGTGGCTCACATCGATAGGTTTCATCGCTGCTCTGGCGTGTTGAGTAGTGTTTAGTAGTATGCCACAATTTGCACATTTTCATTCTTCATGCTGCTGCCCGCCCACTCCGTACACTCATCCGTAGTAGTAGCGCTGCTTTCCATTCATCCCCCGCGATTGCTCCACCTTCCCCATCTTCCGACATCTGCAAAACCACGCATCAGACAAAACAGTTAAGGATGCCATTTTATATTTGTGTTGTGATTCTGTAGTATCTAGTAAAAGCACAGAGACAGAGTTTTAACGCTACAAAATGTGCTTCGGCAGGTGTTAAAAGCAAAAGCAAACAGCACTTGATTTTGATTTCCCTCTTTTTTTTCGGAGAGATATCCCCGCAATAAGAACCGTTTCGCCGCAAAGTATGGACCGGACAAATTAATTTTGTGCCATTGTTTCTGTCTTATTTCCGTTTACCCATCCTTGCTGAACTACTACGCGTACGTGTTCTGTCCCGCGGCCTGTTTGTCGTACAGAAATCCCCTCGAGGGCTGAAGAAGCTGATCGGTCCTACCAGGAAGAACTAAGACGGGCTGAGCAGCAACTCGATGAGGTATGTATGGTGTAGTTTTAGTGTGTACCACAACTCATTTCAGTCACTCTTCTTACGTTCAAGCATTTGTAATGTATAATTTGTTATGATTAAATTTATTTTCTGCACCAAACTTAGGAGTTTGGGTTTGAGTAAACCCCGGGCTTGAGGAGAACGAAAAGATCAACCCAATTCTTCAAACCCCCTTACCTTTAAAATAGTTTTGCCTGAGCGCACTGGGAGTACGCGCGACTGCTGGTTGTGCGTGTAAGACAACCCCAGAATTAGTTTTTAGAATCAGAAATTAGAAGCAAGCAGGAATGGGCAGGAATTGTTGAACAAGAAAGTAGCGCACACAAGAAGATGAAGATTGAATTTTTCCTATTGTGATAGCACAACTCTACATCAGCATGGCCAATGAATAGTACGAGATATTTTCTCAGACATCACAAGTACCAAGGACGCAATGAGACTGGTGGACGACAAATCACACTTGACAAGACCTACGACCTACTGACTGACACAATGTTTGTGGAAATCAATCGAGACTAACGCTAGCGTGCTCTCTTTACTGTAGAGTGTGAATAAATACAAGATAGTGTAGAGTTTGCGCACGTTTGTGTGTGTGCGTGTGTGTGCCTGTGTGTATTGATCTGTGATGAAAAACAGTTTGTTAGAATCTCTTCCACTCGAGATTGCCTCGAAAAGTCCGGATCAACACGAGATCGATACAATAATTTGGAAGAAGTTGCTCTAACAAAACAGCGCCCATCCCTTCCCATTCTGCAAACACACGCACAAGATTCAACGGGAATGCTTTCGAGATCGTTCTTCCATGGGGGGTTGATTTTGTGTGGTACCGTTTTGGACACCCACCCGAAACGTTTGTACGACCCTGCCGACAGCCCGGCTTGTCAGCATCCAAAATCGCACCAGCTGCAACGGACTCGCGGAACCATTCCTTGTGTTGCGAATGCGAAGTTACAGTGTGGCGTTTGCGTTGTGTTTATTTTAATTGATTAATGTATTTGCTTTTATTTCTTTTTTTTATTTCGTTTTTTTTCTCTTATGGCTTCCTAAACGCTTCTCTCCTTTTCTACGTTTTCCAATGCTGCTACAACTCTACTCGCGCATTTAAACCCTTCCCTTTTTCCTGCTCTAACATAACATATGCTTTTGCGGATGGCTCTCCCGTTTGTGTGTGTGTGCGTGCCTGTGTGTTTTTGTGTGAATTTGTATGCTGCAACATTAACGCCTCGGCTCCACGTTAACTTCCTGGATTAATAATCAACGCTGCACACAACACCAACAAAATGGACTCTTTTACTCGACCACCCAAACACCACCACAACTACCACGTCCATCGGTCACTTACTTCGGCTTAGAACAAGCCCCAGGAAGCGCTGGCCGCTTTCGATCGTATATTGCTCCGAACGCCCAACTCGATCGATGCGCTAATCGGCCGAGCGCGATCGTTGGATGCGCTGGCAGAGCAGCGGCGCAGTAACGCGATCCTGACGGAAGCGATCGCCGCCTACCGGAAGGTGATCGAGCACGAGCTGTCGGTGGACGACGGTACGCTCAAAACGGTAGCCGAACGGTGCATCGATCGTATGCGCTTCCAGGGCCAGCACGCGCAAGCGATCGAGGTGCATAACGTGCTGATTCGACGATTCGACAACGAACCGCTGTATCGGAATCAGCTCGCCGTAAGCTACCTTTACTTGAACAGGTTCGTTTGATTGCAATTGGGGGTTTGCTGTGTGTTGAAATTAAAAGTAAACATGCTTTCCATTTGCAGACTTGCCGAAGCTAAAGCCGTACTGCACGAGACGCTTCTCCGCTGGATCGACAATGGGTTTGCGCTGGTACACTACGGCTTTGTGCTGAAAACGCTCGACCAAAACATGGAACTGGCGGCCCAGTACCTGCAGGAGGGCATCGAAACGGGCCATCCCGGTACGCAGGACGGCCGGTTCTACTTCCAGCTCGGCGATGCGCTCCAGCGGCTCGGGCGCAACAGTGAAGCGCTCGCCGTTTACCGCAAAGGTGTGCAGAAGAAGCTCTTCCGCTCGGTGTA
Organism: Anopheles merus; assembly: GCF_017562075.2. Classification (NCBI taxonomy): domain Eukaryota; kingdom Metazoa; phylum Arthropoda; class Insecta; order Diptera; family Culicidae; genus Anopheles; species Anopheles merus. The sequence goes on along the minus strand of NC_054083.1, from coordinate 45,393,257 downwards.
CCAGCGCTCGCTGTACAATGTGGACGGGCTGGCGGCCCGGCCCTACTGGACGGAGGAGCAAACGACGTACGCTACCGAGCTGGAGCTGATCCGCGCCAAGTGGCGGGAAGTTCGCGACGAAGGCCTGAAGCTGCTCACCAGTGCCGGCGTGTTTGTGAACGAGTCGGAAAATCTGCGCGACCGGGGTGACTGGAAGCAGCTGGAGCTGTTCTCCCGAGGGGCCCGTGTGGAGCGAAACTGTGCCCGTGCACCGTACACGTGCCGGCTGGTGGAGCAGTACTTTCCCGCTGCCCGGACGTGCAAGCGCGGGCAGGTGAAGTTTAGCGTGATGCATCCCGGGACGCACGTGTGGCCCCACTGTGGGCCAACGAACTGTCGGGTGCGGGCGCATCTTGGGTTGCGTGTGCCACCGGGGACCTACATACGGGTGGCCCAAGAAACACGGTACGTAGTAGAACAGGGCGTAGTTGTTTCTTAATAGCATTTTAATGTGATGTTGTATTCCCCTTTTAGCTCCTGGGAGAACGGCAAGTGGTTAATATTCGACGATAGCTTCGAGCACGAGGTGTGGCACAATGGGACGGAAACACGGTTGGTGTTGATAGTGGATTTTTGGCATCCCGAGCTTACGGAGAGTCAGCGGCGTACCCTGTCACCGATCTAATGCTTGTGTGGTACAGTACGAGCGCAAGGGCAGGATTAACAGGATGTGCGTGGAACGCAAATGCATTTTTACCCACCCCAAACTTCTCCCTTTTAAGAGCTGTTTTACTTCTCCTTATTAGCAGTAAGAGAATGTGTTTGGTGCCTTTTGCAAATGCGAGTGAGTTTTACATTAGAAAAGTAGCGTAGTAAGCGTAAAAAACATTACTCAAAAAATCAAAAGTAAAAAGTGTACTTGTCTCGAATCACACACGGCGGTGTGGTGCAACCAAAGTTGTCGCGTTTGTCGAGCCGTTGCCTACCTTACGTTCGTTACGGGTTATTTGGGTGAGGAGATACGGTGATGTGTATTATTTTGTAAAGACAGATTCAGCCCTGTAAAGAGCCTATAAAGACGAACAAAGTGAAAAAAAATGAAGCTAGACGAAAGGGAGGACTATGACGGACTGATACGGAAGGACGAGAGTTACGAGAGATTACTTTTGCTGAGACTGGAAAGAGAATCTTCAGAAATTAAGTTGTGAGGATCGGATAGAGTTACCCCAGACACACCAAGAGCAATAATCACAAGCAAATGGAAATGCAGTGCGCGCAGTGTTTTGTGAAATCGGAAAGCGGTGTCTCCTCATGAAAATGGAGATTAATAAATAGTAATAAACGGAAACGCGCTTCCCTTCTTTTATTATAATTTATACCTTAAGCAGTAGTGCTAGTAGCTGTAAAACCGTGTCCAGAAGTCGAACATGTCGGCATCGTAAAAGTTGATGTACTTTTTCAGAACGGGCTCCTCCGTACTGTTAGAGTTGATCAGTTCAAGGGCTTGGGGGAATTCGCTGTCGCTCACGCGATCACTATCCCCATCACCTGTTGGTGCAGTTCTGCAATGACACAAAAGCACGAGTATGAGAAGGATTCGATCTACTCTACACTACAACTCAGCTTACCCTGTGCGTGCAAAGTCTACGATCAACTTTGTCATCACTTGCGTGGCCTTTGCGTCTGGCGAGTTGCGCCGAAAGTCGGGAAACAGTATCGGAGCGCGCAGGATGTAGATCAACTCATCGCAATGTACGATGCCAAAGTTTTGCGACTCATCCCGCTCCGGCACAAAGATGGAGGAGTACGAGTGTGGACCCTTGTAGTTGAACCGGTACAGATATATGGGAGATTTTGTGCTTGTATGATTGGCGTGCTGGCGTACGCTGAGAGTGAGCGGATAGACGAACAGTCCTTCATTGAACAACTGTAAAGGGAAAACAGTTAGGCAATTAGTTGGAATTTATTAACTAATGCAGCATCTATACTCACCTTCGTTAGTTTGTCCACATTTTCGTGCGTGAAACACTCGCCGATCGACGACTGATTGCCGAAGAAGCGCTCCATCAGGATCGGCAGTGCGTCCGTCTCCTTCGCGCCGCCCAGCACGTTCAGCAGCAGCGTCTTCTGCTGGGCAAACGTTTCCTTCGAACAGTCGGTGTCCTTCAGGATGGGAGCGCTGAACACGAACCCATCGTTTGGCACGATCCCCGTCAGCCAGGGTACGGACAGGTGCGCTCCACGGGCCCACAGCTCCCGCGGAGGTTCCGTCAGGAACGCGTCCGGAACGGTAGCAGCTTCCACCACCGGTCCGTACACGATCACAGGATAGCGAGAGCCGTTCTGTTCGTGCGAAAGCGTTGGTTAACATTTAGAGAGAATACACAAACACACCGGACTACGTACCGTAAATCCTTTGTAACTGCTCACGAAAAGATCAGCATCGATGGCACGAAGTGCTTCCACCAGTTCGGCCGAAGTCATCTTGTGGGGCTTTTTAACGCCCAACAGACGAGCCTGTTGGTGGGCAAGCTGTAGCGGGTTGGCTCTGGGAGCACTCCAAGGAGTTAGTGCATTGCCACTGAGACTGATGGCACGCTGGAATAACCCCTCGTTGCCAAGATGCATCAGCTGCAGATGCACGGAAGCACCACCGGCACTATGTCCCATGACCGTCACCAGCTCCGGATCGCCTCCAAACGCTACGATGTTTCGACGCACCCAGCGCAACGCTTCCCGCTGATCCTTCAGGCCAAAGTTTCCACTCGCCGCATCATCACCGGTCGAAAGGAACCCGAACGCCCCCAACCGGTAAGCGATCGTCACCAGTATGACCGCATTGTCCATCAGCTTTTCCGCTCCCGCAACCAAGGGAGAGTTGTATCCGGCCAGAAAACCACCACCGTGGATGTACACCAAGGTAGCTAGCGGAGTCGTTCCATTGTCGGTCGTTCCCTCTTTGCTCACCTTAAACGGTCGATAAACGTTCAGATACAGACAATCCTCCTTACCCTCGACACCACGCTCGGGCAGGAAGAGATTCTTCTGCAGACAGGGCGCTCGTGGAATTCTGCCCGATGCATCCAGCTCCTGCCGGTCCGCCCAAGGCTCGTTCGGGACCGGGTTGGCGAACCGAAGTGGCCCAACCGGGGGCTTGGCAAACGGGATACCGATGAACGCTTCGTACCGCTCGCCGTGCAGACTTCGCATCCACGATCCCCGCATACACCCGTCCTGGATGCAGACCCGGGGGACATTCTCAGCTGCTGCAGCGACACACACAACCGTCAGTATCACCACCACTCGGTGTGGCATGATGATGATGGATGGCATTAAACTGACCCTGGCCCTGGTGGGCTGCGTTCTTTTATACCTTGGACGCCCCATGGGGGTTGATTTTCAGCAAACTTTCTCTTCCACTTTCGACTTCCCAGTGTGCGAGTGGGAAGTGTTACAAATGCTGGAAAGGGCGTGAAGATCTTGTCTTGACGGGTGGCGAATTCTTAGTATTAGGTCCTCCGGGAAAGTTGTCCAATTGGGTGGAGATTCGAAGGCTGGAAGTGTGTAATAGAGATGTTACATGAAACGATTCAAAGCCTAGGTAATCCAATACCTTCTAACATTGACCTTTAACGAAAAAAAAAAACAACAAAATACTGGTTTGGATGCTGCGATTCTTGCCCTGGCAGTTCACCACACAGCGGGCACCGGAAACAGGTTTCAACCGATTAACGGGTACCGCTGAACTGCTGAATATCTGCTGTTTCGGACATTCGTAGAGGGTGTGGCTTTGATGAGAACGACCCACAAAAGAAAGTAAACCACCAGCAAACTGACCTATCTTACATAGTCCCCAGTTTTATTCTACAAACAATTTTGGTGTTTTTAATATTGTATACAATTGCAACACATTCCGGCACTACCTTAACAAACAAAAACAAAAGCCTAAAACCAAACCCTACAAACTAAACGCTTACGATGATGAAAAATGGCTCTCGTGAGCGATCATGAGCGATCGCTAGCGAACGATTGCTAACGAACGAAACGAACGACAGGTTTGATGGAATTGATTAATTATCTTACATTTGCAACTTGTACTGCATCGCCCCGTATCGAGCTCTGGTCACCCCCCCCCCTCCACCCCTTTGCACAACAATCCTTGGAATGGACGATTAAGTATCACATTTAAAGCTGTGTCCGAAGTCGCGCGTTTTCAGTAGAAATCCTTCCAGAAGGCAAACATTTCCTCGTTGCGAGCGTTCAGCACCTTCACCTGCACATCATCACCGACGCGGACGAACTCCTGCACATCACAGTCGAGCGATTGGTAGACTTGGTTCTCGTTCCTGCACTCCCGCACCGGTGCTAGCGGTGTCGCACGACTAAGGTGAGAGGAACAAGCCCAAAATACAATTAGTTTTTTAGTGAGCGCTAAAACAGACATCTTCCCCTGCCAAACCTTACCCATTGATTGCGAAATCGATGAAGAAGTTCACGAACGTGTCCACCATCTTGAGCTCGGGCGCACCGGCCGGATAGTCCGGGAAGATGGCCGGCTGGCGGAACAGATAGTTCAGGTCGTCACAGTGCACCACACCGTAGTCGCTCGTATCACCGCCCGCATAGATGGCGGAGTACGAGTAGCGGCCCCTGTACGACAGCTTGTACACGCTGGCCGGTGCACGGTCGGTGTCGGCCGCCGTGATGTACTGCCTAACGCCCAGCTGCACTGGATAGATGAACGCGGCCTCACTGTACAGCTGTGGGAAGAATGACGTTCAGTGCTCGTTTGCTGGTGTCTGCTCCCTCTCAAATGGTTCACTTACATCAACAAATCCCTGCAGGTTATCCTGCCGAACGGGTTCGTCGTCTGTGGTGTCGTTGAGGAAACGCGTTCGCATCTTCTCCGTCAACGCTTTCGATGGCGGTTGCTCGAGCAGGATCGGCAGAATGGTGCTAAAGTTACGCTGCAGCTCGCCAAACAGTGTCGCGTCCTTGAAGATACTGAGCGCCCGGATAGCACCCTCGTTGGGCACGAAACCGGCCAGGTACGGGACCTGCTGGTAGTTGCCGTTGCGCCAGCTCAGCTTCGGCTCCTCGGTCAGGAAGGGATTGGGGGATTCCTTCGGTTCCACCACCGGGCGGAACAGTGTCAGTGGATCAACGGACCAGAGCTGTGCGGGAGAGCAATGAATTAGTTTGCGTAAGAGTCGAGTAAATCCGCGACAGTGCTTACCTTTAGCTTGTGAACGTTACCGACGAGCTTCTCGCCGGGGATGTCCCGCAGTGCCGCGACGAGCTGTTTGCCCGACAGCCGGTCCGCACCCAGCACGTCCACCACCATGGCGGTCGAACGGGCGAGTGCCAGCGGATCCTTGGTCGGTATGTTCCACGGCACCAGGGAGTTGCCGCTCATCATGATCGCCCGTTCGAACAGTCCCCGGCTCAGCGGACTGATCATGTGCATGTGCACGGAGGTGGCGCCCGCACTTTGGCCCACGATCGTGATCAGCTGCCCGTTGCCACCGAACCGTTGGATGTTGCGCTTCACCCAGCGCAGGGCGAGCGTTTGATCCTTCAGGCCGAAGTTGCCCGGTGCGGCCGTATCGCCCGTCGACAGGAAGCCGAGCACACCGAGCCGGTACTGCACGGTGACCAGAATCGCCCGCCCCGTGTCGAGAATGTACTCTGGGCCGACAATGAGCGAGCTGGCCGTGCCGGAGAAGAAACCACCGCCATGGATGTACACGATCACGGGCAGGTTGGTACGGTCGTCACATTCCTGTTGGGATGCGGATGCAAATTAGTACACAAATACACACAAAGCTCCCACAGGTTAGTAAACGGTCGTCGTTGGCGACCTTCAGCGTGCGAGGCGTAGTAATTTTCACTTTCATTCTCACTCTCGCGGCATCACAACGCCACGTGTTGCTAATTGCCGTTTGCTACAAGTCGTTGCCATCGATCGCACCGACAGATCGCATCGACTGGCTCCATCCAGGGGCTCCAGCCATAAACCACCAAACAAGTGGGTGGGGGGGGGGGGGGTGGGGGGGGGGGGGGGGGAGGAGGGTTGAGATATAAAAATAAAACACGCGTTTAATAAATACGGCGACGGCTTTTCCAACCCCCCCTCGCACCGTTGGCTGACTCGGCACACGCGGGCATATCAATAGCACCACGCACGCCCGGTGGCGGAAGACCGCTTAATCAGCAGAACGATCAAAAACCGGAATTTCTGTATGGAGGGTGAATGTGCTCACCCCACGCGGACGGTTAGTGAAGCCACGCGCGCGCGCGCGCCCGCTCGCTTTTAACGATCTTGTTCTACTTGCTGAAGCGTTGCGCTGTTGCCTAGCGAGTATTGGAGCCTCAATGAAGCCCTGCCACGTGTGTTTGTGTGTGGTTACGCGCAAAAACGATTCGTTTGTTAATTATGACATGGCGCCAATGGAAGGGGGGGGGGGGGCTCGTTTGCGCAGTAAGCACTAGCAGGTTCCCACGCGTGACTGTCCCCACTTTCTCGGTGCCACCCGGAGCGTAAAATGGTTGGCGCGTGGCCACGAGCCATCGGCATCGCTTGGAGCGCGTACAGCAAGCGCGTGAGCGAGTGAGTGAGCGAGAGCGAACGGGAGCGTGAATAAATCATCCGTGACTCACCTTTGGCCGGTACACGTTTAGGTAGAGACAGTCTTCGCTGCCGGTGACGGGCGGATTGGGCAGCAGATCGTTTCGCTGGAGACACATGTCACGCTCGTAGGACGCGTTGTACAGCTGCTCGTACCAGGGGCCGTTGGGGAGCGGGTCCTGTTGGAGGTAGGGGAAGATTTGATGGTGGCGCATTTTACTAACGATAACGATTGATAACGAGACGACGACTTACACAAAATAATGCTTCCCTGATTACACATTAATCGTTGGAAAGATTGCTACTTGCTCAAGGTGATCATTTGCATTGAATGCATGCTCTACATGCATGAGGTAGAGAGCGTGGGAAATCGGACGGTTGTGCAATCTAATCGATATTAAACGAGTTAAAACGGGTGGCAAACGCATTTAATAGTTACCTTTACCAACGGGACAGAGAGAGTGTTCGCTTTTTTTTACTTCGAATCACAATAAGTAAACTGTGTACTTAAACGATTAGTGCGCAAGTTCTTCAATTTCACTCATATCACATCGCTGATGATACGAAAACATTTTATTCCACTCAATTTACATGAACATTACATTTAATATTTTAACGCTTAAATCCCACTTAATTCATGTTAGACAAACGTCCATGAACTCAATTATAACGTTCGAGCATACAACAAGGTTGCCAAAAAAACGCCAAATCCTTGTAATGGATAAGCTATGACGAATCACGATCGATTTTAGTCTACATTATTCTCTCTTGTCGAGATTATATTTCATTGAAGGTATATTTGTTAAGGTTTATCAATTCTCAAAGTTAATGAATATACAATGAACTGTGTTCATAATGCAATTGCTATAAATCAATCTTTGTTACTACAGTTCTTTGAGTGCAAGTTATCAGCCTAAAACGACCGTTACTAGAAGAGATGTGAACATTATTTTACTTGGTTATTCGTATCGTTTGCGGCATAACACATTTTCGCATTTTCACTTCTTGTCTTATTATTTAAATAAGACATTAGCTATACAATTAAGAGGCGAATCGTTGGTCTATTTGATAGACGAACCCGTTCGTAGAAGACCGAACGATATCAATCCTCAACCAGAGATCGTTCCTCCGTAAGCATGTATTAGTGATGTGCTCTTTTAAGCGTATCCATGACTTCGAACCGACTCCGGCTATTGTTAGTCCGATTCCGACTCTGGCAAAATCTGAACCACTAGTTCCGGAGTCGTTCGAAGTCGTCCGGAGTCGTCCGGATTCGCCCAGAGTCGTTCGAAGTCGTCTGAAGTCAACAGGAGCCGTCCGGTGCAATATGCTTTTGTGATCTGGCATTTGGTTTTGTTGTGTTTTTTGTCTTTCACTTCGCGAGTGCACTTTATATACAGGTCTTTGGTGCGAAGGTCGATTTCGGACAACTCCGAACAACTCTGGACGACTCCGGACGAATACGGACGACCCCGGGCGACTCCAAACGACTCCGAAAAATCCCGGGCGGACCTGCCTTCCAGAGTCGGATCGTAGTCGATTCGGGATTTTTGCTAATTTTATCCATCACTACCATGAACTTGACCATGATACACTTTTTGGGGTCCATCGTAACCAGTATTAAGATGCCTGCATTAGTCCAGTAGGATCGGGGATAGCTCGTTACACCAAAGAGGAAGTTATACACATTTGACAACCTGTTCATAAGCTTGTTTGTACAGGATTTTATATTAAAATTTTCGGGTTGAGCTAAATTTCAAAATTGTTCATATTTAGGCCATTATTTGGCCTTGGCCATTCTTCAATAATTACCCAAAAAAAAGGACACCTTGTTTCTAAACCATGAGAGTAAGAACCACTTTTCGATCAAAGAAACCATTACTTACCGCAAAACGCAACTCCCCGACCGGTGGCTGTGCGAACGGTATGCCCAGGAACGCTTCGAACTGCTCCCCGGCCATACCGTCCCGCACCGTCCCCACCAGGCAGCCGTCGTCGATGCAGACACGCGGGGCATCACCCGCTTCCACCTCATCCGCGGACGCACAGGCCGTGCTCGGTTCGAGGGCCGCCCGCACCAGCAGCGGACTGCCACTGCTCGTGCACGACACCACGCAGTGCATCACAAACAGCAGCAACGAGGGCACGATCATCGTCTGACGCGTGCGTACCATAATTATTGCACCAGGAATTGTACTACACACACTTCACACACGGGTGCTTTTCACGTTTTTTTTGTTTGTTTTGTTTTTGTTTGCACGAAAGCTTTGCACACAATTCACCCACCACTATCGCTTCGGTTGATCGCTGAGTAATCCGTTTGCCCTTCTGCCCTTTCGCACACTCTCACTTACTCGCTCGCGCGCAGGGTGATGTTCCGTCCGCTGGGGCTGATAGCGCACTGCACTGGACCGCCGGCGGGATCGATGATTTTATTAGCAAACCGCACTCTTCGCTGCCTTTCCTCTCTGCTCCTCCTCCTCCTCCTCGGTGGCCGGTTCCGCCGGGCGTCGAACGCGCACACGTAAAGATCTGCGACAACGACGACAACGAAAGCAAAACAAAACAACATAAACACACATGTGTGTCAAACAATATCGGTTCCCCCGACCCGTGTGTGTTTTCGAACCCCGCAGATAACACACACACACACACACACACACACACACACACACACACACACACACACAATCTACGATTAATCCTGAAAAGGGGGCCCTCCCTTCTCGGTGCGTTTTTACACCGCGCGCGCGCGCGTAGAAAGCGCAAGCCAATTAGTGACGTTTACGCGGCGGCTAAAGTACGCGTCGAGCGCTCGCGCGTACCTTCTCTATCGGCTCGCACCGTTCGAGTGGTGGAGCAGCGCGCTCGCCGCTACCTAGCAACCGACCGGCGCGCGCGTGTGTGTTGGTGTGCTAGCAGGGGGAATGCTGGCGTTGCTTCCAGTTTTCCAGCGCCTTCTTCTCCAAATCAAACGAGTGGCTGCACAAACACACGCATCTACGCGCTTCCAGCCTAATTATGGGTGGGGGAGGTGTAATTTGAAGCGATCTTCGTACCGGATCGATCGAATTCAATTACTTCAAAAAGTGTGGGGGGGGGGGAGAACGGGGACGCAACACTTCATTCACGTTCACGAGTAAGACACGCATGCGGCTTATCGGTTCGCTGGCAGGGCGCTTACCGGGACTCCTGGCACGACGCTGACCTACATCCTACAGCTCGAAATGGCCACGTGTTCTAGCTGATCCCGCTGCGCAAAGCGATCGAAAACTTGTCAGCCACTCGCTCAATGTAGCTAGAGAGCAAAAACCAATAACGATAAAGCGAGGTGAAAGGGAAAAGAGGGGAGAATGAAAACGTGGGTGTGAAAATTTTTTCGGCCATTATCATTTTTGCGCCAACACGGTCGCGTACCGGAGCTTTTTTGTCAAAAAGAGACATACACTCGAAATACCGTAAACGCTTCAACCGATCAAGAGCTTCGATCGGTTCTTCGGACATTTCTGCTCGCTTTCTCGATCGGTTTCGGCGGAAAGCGAGCTAGAAAGCGAGCTCAAAAACAACTCAATTTTGTTGTGCGGGATGCGAGGATGCGCGTGGGCTCACGGTTCTTGTGGAAGCCGCACAGGAAACAGCATGGCGTTTTGGGCGCGATAAGGAGTGTTGTGCCACGCGCGCACGGTGAGTTTGCAAATTGGGAACGTGTTTGATTGATAATTCGGGGCGTTATTTTTGGAATCGAATCGGTTTTATTGTTGAAAGTGTCAACTGGATGGGAAGGAATAGGGAGGGGAAGGAGGGAGAAGGGAGGGACGGATTGATTCTACGGAATTGGGGTTTCTTTGTCTTCTTATCACTTTGCTTTGGAAATGCTTTTCGAGGCTTTGTGGCATGTTGAATGATTGTTGAGTTTTCCTTTTTTATTGGATTCAATGATTATTTCCTATTTTGAAAGCATTTTTATCGAATAACTCGCACAAAAACTTACCAAAATTACAATTGATTTGAGCCATTCAAAAAGATCTTCTTATCACTATGCAAACTAATCACACAAAGCAATACCGCAACAAAAAGTTACCCAATAGAACCTTCAAAAAAGGCTTTTTTATTGACATGTGTGTGCTCTTCTAGCGCAACTGCTGCTGCCTGTGGCCTAGAGCCACTGATGGATCCGGCAACATCCCCTTCCACCCATCCACCCTCCCTCCGACTTCTGCACAGCTGTATAAACGAATTCAAAGCTTCCTAAATGAACGAGACTGGTTGTAAACTAAAAAAAAAAACACCAAAAACCTTAAACAAAGATCCTCTTCTGAGTAAAAAAAGGCAGACGATAAAAAAAAACCGAAACGACCACATGTTGTTTTGCCGGTTCTGAATTCTTGGAAAACTGCTTCTGCTTCCGCGCCTGTTTCAAAACCTGCCCAATCACTCTCACCCAAAGCTACACAAGCGTAGCGCTGCTCATTCAAAAAAGTATTAAAATATATTTCCAAGCTTTATCAAACGCACACAGTGATAAGGGAAGCGTGTGTTTCCGATTTGCTTTGTTTGCGATACCTGCTGGCATTCTTTATCTTCCATCAGGTTTCAATCTACCAAATAGCCCCGAAATTGCAGGCACGAGGCCATGATAGACAACTTTGTGCGATCGGCAGAAGGAGGAAGCAAAGCCAAGCCTATTGATGAATGGAAGATGTGATGCAGCGCGTGCAGCGGCGTGAAGCTTATCGGTTTTCAGAGAGTGTTGGCGTGAGTTTCCATCTGATACGGTGGCACGTGTACGAACTTTGGGGGAATTTCACTCATTTTTATCACCGACAGGGGGTTTTATTAGGCCACGCGTGTGAGCTGGGCGGAATGTTTGATTGGTGTTTGATGAGATAAGTGATGGAAGGAGTAGAAGGGAGGAGGAAGGGCAAGGGGATTTTAATTAGATGCTTTTTTCCAGTCATTTCATTTAACTGAGTGCAAAAAGATCATTTTTGAAATCTATTTTACCTTTTTCCTACTTTTGTCTGATGATGTACTTATTTTATGATATTTTTGCTATATTTTAAATTATGCATTTTAAAAATGCTTATATTTGTTTGGATATTTGTATGTACATAAATTCTTATTTATATGTATCTGAGAAATTAAAAAAATAATTCAAAACAACAGTCAAACAATGCGTATACTGTTTTCGAGTCAGCTCAGATGACACTTAGTGCTCTTAATGTTTGTTCTAATTTTCCTCATCTCAAAGAACCCCGCTTAAACAAAAATAGAAAACTACAATTAATATTCACTTACATTCCGTACGATTCCGTACAATAATTACATTCCGTAATTACGTCACCACAAATACTTTCACTTTCGCGCACGTCCAAGAAGAGAGGCAGCAATGGCACAACTGCACAACTGCGCCCACAACACCACCGAAGGATCCCGACGTGCAGCCCACTACTGGTGCCCTCGTACCGGGAGGATGTGTCTTTTATACAGCTGGCTATACTGGCCGGGGCGATCGAAGTCATTCGATTGGTCCGTTTGGGTGAGATTTTCCTGTTACCACCCTTTTCAGGCTGCCTCCTGCCCTTCATGGCGGGGAGTCTGTGCATCGGTAATCCTTCCCCCATGTGTGTAGAGTGCGTACGGCCGTCCACGTCCGGCACGGGAGGGTTGGGTCGACGCGACATTTTACTACCAAATGAAGTACTCTTTCCTCGCCGCTTCGTTCTGTTGGATGTAGTGTTTGTTGGAGTTCGTTCGGGAATTGTTTACCAAACTCAGTATTTAATGATTTATTGTTTGAACTAAAAAAAACCCTAAATTTACAGACAATTCTCCTTGCCTCTTGACACAGTGTGGTGACCTGTTTTTCTCTCCAACCCCAAATTGGCGGGTAAGTTGGTCCCCAAAATTTGATCATCAAATTGTGTCATCACTTGAAAGATCGTTCCCATACAGGCACGCGCTTTCACACACGCACGCACGCTTACACGCAACAAACGAACACAAATGCAGTCGCGCCTTTCGAGTGACCAACGAAAACATTTTGTTCCCAATTTGTTCTTTGCCTTGCTGCCTGCTTCGGCGGCGTTCTTTCCCCGCGTCAAAAATCTCAACGCCACTTTGCATAAATGCATCAAAAATTTACTGACCCACATTTTCGGGCACGCCGCCGTCCTGCATTGGCAATGCAGAAAAGTGCAGCCCGAGACGGGGTGCGCACTGCCGTCCAATGCGAATATGCAAGCTAAAAGCAAAAGTGCGACATTGCCCCAACCATGTGATGTGGCTCGTGTTCTCGAAGTGCAATGGAACTGGTCATTCAGAATTGGTCTGTGGTGTGTGTGTGTGTGTTTAATTTTTGCACTGTCGTTTTTGTGTCTTCCTTTTTGCGGTTGCTTTTCCTGCATACGGCAGCAGTTTGCAGTTGCAGTTGCAGCGAGCGTAAGTTTATTTTTGGTGCGATCGCTGCAATAGGAGCAGAACGTGGGAGGCTGCGGTGGGCCCGGTTAAACTTTAACCCCTCGGTTCGGTTTGCCTGGCTGCTCGTGTCGGGATGAAATCGAGAGCAACAGGAAACGGACGGGAATGCATTAAAGATGTAACAGACGGCTTTCTCCTTCGAGGGTTACACATTTAATTGACTCGAATAGTGTTTGCTGTTCTTGTAAGGCTACAGACACATTATATTTTCAGATGTGAAAAATATGCCAATATACAAACAGTAACGGTTAGAAATAAAAATATAAATAAAACAACAGCAAACGAAAAATTAACGAGAAATAATGGAAAAAGAAATCCAAATAGAATGAACAATAAACGTTGCAAGGAAAATGTGAAAAATTAATTTTTGGGTAGAATGACAAACAAAAAATGAGAAATACACTTAAAAAAACCAATCAAGAAATGAAATCTTAATTTTAACAATCAGAAATAAACTAACGACCAACCGAATGAAATCTTAATTTTAACAATCAGAAAAAAAACTAACGACCGACCGAATAAAACCAAAAAAAAAAACATAAGTGAAAAGGAGCTCGTAACTTAATTGTTAATATCGAACTAAAAACAACATACAAAGTACCGATATAATTAAAATTACGGACAGCTTCAAACTCCGGATATTCAGTATGTTTTTAATGAATTTCTTGGAATTCAGTTTCTGGCCTTGTCAAACTTTTATGTTTACAAGGTTACCATGATGTTATTGAATCAATTAAAAATGTGTCTGACTCCTAGTATGTCTCCTCTGATCTTACGATAAATAAATATATTCTGTTGATCAGTTCACCACCGAATGCATGCTTAGCACTTTGGACTAAAACCGACTCCAAGGTAATTTTGTCAATAATTCTTATTAATCTGGTACAGATGCATTGAAGTATATATTAATCCATTGTAGAGGTAGTTATCATGACGAAAACAACAGTGTTTTATCATACTATTCACTCTGATTTTTACTAAAACACTTGATTAATTATGTCCTGAATTTGAAGCAACATTAGCATTTTTGTTTTAAATTCTGGACAGGCGAAGTAAATTGTGATTAGGTGCATTAACATATTATTTAAGACAGTGATAATAACAATAATATTTGAAGCAATATGTGACGAATGGCCTTGATGGCAGGACGGGAAGGATCGCCAATACAAGGAATTGGGTGTTCGCACCTTAAGAGAAGTTAAAAAACTAAAAAAGTGGTGTGTGTGTGTGTGTGTGTGTGTGTGTGTGTGTGTGTGTGTGTGTGTGTGTGTGTGTGTGTGAATGTGAAGATTATAGATGATGTTTTGAGCCTGACTGGAATTTGAACCAAAACGTCCGCAATTTGAAGCATGAGCGCAACACTGTTCGCAATATGAATCAAAATAACGTTTCAATTGCATGGTTTTGCTTTTTGCAATGTTTTGAGTATAATTATTGGAAATCTTTGTTTTATTTTTCTAAAATGTAAAATGTTCGCTTCAATAAAGTGAGTTATTCAATATTTCGAAATGAACACATTTAATAAATTGGAATAAAAGGCTGCATACATCAAAAAGCATTTTAGTATTAAAAATGATGCTGACCTGATTAATCATCACTGCATTGATGTTCTTATGGCTCTACAGGTACTTGCAACCTCCTTCCAATCTGCTCAATCCCTATCAAAATGCTAAGATTAAATATAAATATCTCACCGCTTTCCCCTACACTGCTTGCAGTGACCCTACCCGGCCTACGATAAGAATGCCAGGAATTTGCAATTTCTCGCGCAACCTGCCGCGCCGTCAGCACGTCTGGCAGGCGCGGGACCGTCTTATCAGCTCGAGCGCGACGCAGCTGATTTGAAGTAACCCCTAGACAAGCCACCTTCCTCCTCTGTGTGTGTGTGTGTGTGTGTGTGTGTGTGTGTGAGTGCTCTTGATAGTGAAACCTAACCCGAGCGTAAATCGATGCCGTTGAACCGATGATAAACACGAGTCGCGATCGCTTTCCTTCGCGTTCGTTCCGCGGCACGCTGCACAAAATCGATCCCGCGGGTGGCATTGCACGTGAAGGCATCAATCCCGCTTTCGTTCGTTGTTTAGGGTGGCCATTTTTGACGGGTTGTTTGTTTACGTGTTTACAAAAAGTCAGCAAAACCGCTAACGGGTGGGCAATTTGATAAGGAGGATTAGATCGTTCGTAGGCCGAGTGGTAGAAAGTGTTTCGGAAGCGGAACAGAGTGTGTGCGTGTGTGCGTGATGGAAGGGAATGGCCAAATGCATGGTTATGATGGTGGCAAACAGTAAATATTAGTAAATGTACAAATAAATTAAGAACATAGTTCTTTTAGACCATAACACTATCCTTGAAATTGATCCCATTAATATGATGCTATTTCCTCATAAAAACCCTTCCAAAAGCGGTACATCTCTTCGTCCAGCCCTGGCACAAGTTTTTTGCTTACGAGAAAGTATCGATTGTTCGAGTTTGCAAACGTCACCACGTCACACTTTTCGCCGTAACATGTTCCGATCTTATCGACCGATTCTTGCGTGGCAAAGTCTACGATAAACTTTACCCACAGCTGGGCCATTTCCGCTTCCGGCGAGCCTGGTGGAAACTCGGGGAACAACAGTTGCATACGGAAAAGGTAGATCATCTCGTCGGCTTGACTAAGACCGTACGACTTTTCTGAGCCGGTTAACAATGTGGAGAAAGAGTACCGGCCACGAAACTGGAAGGAGTAGACACTGGTCGAAGTATTCTTCCGGTTGGCGAGGTGCTGCTTGATGTTCTTTACCATCGGGTACTGGAAATAGGCTTCCGAAAACAGCTACGGAGAGAGAGAGAGAGAGAGAGTATTTGAAATACGTTAAGGTGTCTGATATTGAGGTTCATCTTTCCATTGCGGTTTACCTTAGTGATCTCAGCGTAGTTATCCTTGGTAATCCACTTCGAGGGAGGAGTGTTCTTGAGGAAACGCTTTCTAAGCCCTGTGAGTTTCTCCTTCGAGATACTAGTTCCTAGTATGAACGGTAACGCAAAGACAAACTTTGCATTGAAATCTTCAATTAGTGATTCATTCTTGTAAATCGTCTGTGTGATGATGGATCCTTCGTTCGGAATGCTTCCCGTCATCCAAGGAACAGCTGCATATGCTCCCCGCCTCCAAGCAGCTCGAGGATCTTCGACCAAAAAGGACTCTGGTTCCCCCGGCGGCTCCACTACTGGAAGGTACATGGTGATCGGGTGGATATCCCACTGCTTCAACCGTTCGATACTGCGCGTCAGCTCATACGCATCCACCTTTCGCAGCTGCTCGACCAGCTCCGCCGATGACAGTTCATTGGCGTCCTCTATTCCAACTACGTTCGCCTGCGCTCTTGCGAAAGTAAGAGGACTTCCGATCGCTCCTTTCATGCTATAGAAATCACTACCACCCATGCTTATTGCCCGATGAAACAGACCTCGACTCAGAGGACTGAGCATCTGGTACTGTACACTGGATCCTCCAACACTTTCACCGAAGATCGTAACCCGGTTGGGATCTCCTCCGAACGCACGGATGTTCTTCTTTACCCATCGGAGCGCCATCACTTGATCCTTCATGCCAAAGTTTCCTGGTGCAGACCGGTCGCCCGTGGAGAGAAATCCAAACACACCCAAGCGGTACTGGAACGTCACAACGATCACACGACGCCAGGTCATAAAGCGGGCAGGATTACGCTGTTCCAGTTGCGCTGAGCCGTACAAAAATCCACCACCTTGAATGTAGACCATCACGGGAAGTAGTGCAGTTTCCCGGATTTGTAGAGTCGGCATGAACACGTT
Source organism: Anopheles merus (assembly GCF_017562075.2). Taxonomy (NCBI): domain Eukaryota; kingdom Metazoa; phylum Arthropoda; class Insecta; order Diptera; family Culicidae; genus Anopheles; species Anopheles merus. The sequence goes on along the minus strand of NC_054083.1, from coordinate 45,376,357 downwards.
CAGGTACAGACAGTCCTCTGACCCGTACAGGCGAGGCGATGGGAGGACTGTTACTATCTGGATACATGCGCTCTTTGTCGTGGATGCATCGTACTTTCCCTTCCATGGATCGTTGGGTTGTGGATTCTAATGAAATAGCAAATCAATGAAATGGCTCACTACGACTCAAGCTGTACACTGTCTCACCGCAAACCGAAGCTTCCCGATAGGAGGTTTGGCAAACGGAATGCCCAGAAACGCTGGATAAGTGCTGCCAACACTGTTCTGCAAGACCGTGCCTCGCAAACAACCATCACTAATGCACACAACGGGTTCAGTTTGGAACAGTTCAACGCCTCCTGCACGTATGATCGCCAACAATAGTAAAAACAGTAGTGAGATAGGAACTTCACAGTAAAGGTTAGATTTAAACTTTTTAGACATTTTTGGTTGCACAGCTCGATCTGTCTCGGCGATCCGTTTGGGCCACACTAAAACAAAGCAGGCCGAACGATATAGCTTTTATACCGTTTCCGTTGTTACTTTCACTGGCTTTATCATGTATGTTTAGACATTTTGGAGCTGGCTTTCTTTGTATGAGAGCTATGCACACTTTTGCACGTTGAACGAGCTGATCAAAAGCCTTTGAGCTTTTCTCTTGGAACATCTGCTTTCTTCCAAGGTTGTGGTTTTTGCAAAAATCATGCTAAACAAGATCCCATATTATGGAGGTGGCTGGTCAAACTGGTTTTCTATAGTTTAGCGCTTAGTTTGCATAAAGTGTCGATAGCTCTAAAACTGTTTTGAAATGCAAATTCTATCACATAATCGTGTCATAATGAATAATGATTCAAGAAAGTATGCTGTTTTTGCTGCTGTATTTAGTCAAAAATGCTAATAAAACAGGTTCCAGATGTTGTTAGAAGAACGAAGATGTTACAAAATTTCCAAAATATTTATTTTTGATCATACCTTTCGAAGGCCGGAAACAACAAGATGGTTACGGGCAAAATAGCTGCTTTGAATCCCATTGATTCGTATTTTCAAGAACATTATTAATTCTTTATACAGTTAATTACAACGCCTGAGTTACCCATGATCGTATCCTTTGGCTTAATTCACGCAAAGGCAACGTTTTCGTCGGTTATTTTTGGCTGACATTTTGCAAAGTTGATTTTTGTATATTTTGAAGTTAAAATTTGTTCACCAATGACGCTCAACAAAATGCTTATAATTAATTATTATAATCAAACCTAACGAGAATATTATAGCCTAACCACTTACAAGTGAACAGAAATGCTAATACTGTCTGGGAATGGAATACACCAAGATGAAATTAAACAAAGACCAAGACAAAGGCAAAGAAATGAAAACATTTAAAGAATACTGGACTTGCGGATGAGGTTGCGAAACTGTACAGATGAAATGTTATGGTCAAACCTATCAGAGACTTCATTAAAAGCTCTAAAAGCTTTCATCAATCGCTCTTTTTGACCAAAACTAGTTACCCAGTTTAGCCGGTCTCGTAGTACAGTCGTCAACTCGTACGACTTAACAACATGCCCGTCATGGGTTCGATCCCCAAATAGACCGTGCCGCCATACATAGGATTGACTATCCTGCTATGGGGGGAAATCAATTAGTCACTGAAAGCCAAAGCCCCACTAGTGGTACAGGCAGGCCTTGACCGATAACGGTTGTTGAGCCAAAGAAGAAGAAGAAGAGTTACCCAGCTCGGAATAGACAAAGGGGGACAAAGACTTAGGCGACGTGACGGCACGTAAAAGTTTATGTTAGACAAAAGACATGTTATTAGCAATAACGTTTGCGATCAATACAACATCGGCTAAGAAAAACAGGGTTTGATCGTTTCTAAACGCAACATCTGAAATTGCGTATTGTAGTCCGATACTGGTGTGTTCATTCATCGAGTAGTATTACATATTGCCATGCGTGTGAATCGTTTTCGAACTTACTCAATTTTATCTGTGATCCCAGCGTGAACCCAAACTACGCTCGCATACTCCAAAATAGGTCGAACCCAGCAACAGTACTGAGATCTTAGACAAGCCGGATCATCAACGTCACGAGTAAATCGATATTTTGTACCAAGTATTTTTATTGCTTGGTTAATTAATGTGTTTACATGAAATTTGAATGATAAAGTCTCGTCAAGCCACACGCCTAGATATTTTACCAATGCCACACGCTTGACATCTTCACCACACAGCGTGTAAGCGGTGGGAATCTAAGGCGTTTGAAAAGTTGTTTGTTTACATGTGTAGTAAAGCAAAACAGCAACGACTGAATAATTTGATAAGGATAATTGATCTGCGCCGTCCGTATCTGAGTGGTAAAGTGTGTCGGAAGTGCAAAGGGTCATCAAAGCATTGGCAATCCATGGTTACTGTAGTATAAATAAAAACAACAAAATATGTGGACAATGCTTAAGAGAAATCATAAATCTTGTGTATTTCTTGCAATTTTAATATTACTAAAAAGCGGCTTAGGACGTCCTTCAATCTTGCTTTTAACTTTTATAAGTAGAGCCTTATGTGGACAGTTGGGCTAACAACCACAGAGCCCTACAACGCTTTAATTGATCTAATCAGTGTGGAGATCGGCTTAATCTTAAAAAGCACCGTTGTCTCAACAGTAGCGGCAGTGCGTAACGGGTAATGTTCGCTACTGTAAAAATAAATTAAGAAAATTAGTGTTAATATTTGAATTATCTAAATTAATTAAATTATTATCCGACCTCGTCAACATCAACACGCACGACTTAACAATATGCCCGTCATGGGTGCAAGGCCCGAATGGACCATGCCCCCATATGTAGGACTATCCTGCTATGGTAATAATAAGTCACTGAAAGCTAAGCCCCACTAGTGGTACAGGCAGGCCTTGATCGACCACGGTTGTTGTGCCAAAGAAGAAGAAGAAGAATTAAGCCACGAATTTAACCTTGAACTCTATGTGACTCCAATAACTATGCTCTTTCCTCATAAAAAACTCTTCCAAAAGCGGTACATCTCTTCGTCTAGCCCTGGCAAAAGCTGTTTGCTTACGGGAAAGTATCGATTGTTTGAGTTTGCAAACGTCACCACGTCACACTTTTCGCCGTAACATGTTCCGATCTTATCGACCGATTCTTGCGTGGCAAAGTCTACGATAAACTTTACCCACAGCTGGGCCATTTCCGCTTCCGGCGAGCCTGGTGGAAACTCGGGGAACAACAGTTGCATACGGAAAAGGTAGATCATCTCGTCGGCTTGACTAAGACCGTACGACTTTTCTGAGCCGGTTAACAATGTGGAGAAAGAGTACCGGCCACGAAACTGGAAGGAGTAGACACTGGTCGAAGTATTCTTCCGGTTGGCGAGGTGCTGCTTGATGTTCTTTACCATCGGGTACTGGAAATAGGCTTCCGAAAACAGCTACGGAGAGAGAGAGAGAGAGAGAGAGAGAGTATTTGAAATACGTTAAGGTGTCTGATATTGAGGTTCATCTTTCCATTGCGGTTTACCTTAGTGATCTCAGCGTAGTTATCCTTGGTAATCCACTTCGAGGGAGGAGTGTTCTTGAGGAAACGCTTTCTAAGCCCTGTGAGTTTCTCCTTCGAGATACTAGTTCCTAGTATGAACGGTAACGCAAAGACAAACTTTGCATTGAAATCTTCAATTAGTGATTCATTCTTGTAAATCGTCTGTGTGATGATGGATCCTTCGTTCGGAATGCTTCCCGTCATCCAAGGAACAGCTGCATATGCTCCCCGCCTCCAAGCAGCTCGAGGATCTTCGACCAAAAAGGACTCTGGTTCCCCCGGCGGCTCCACTACTGGAAGGTACATGGTGATCGGGTGGATATCCCACTGCTTCAACCGTTCGATACTGCGCGTCAGCTCATACGCATCCACCTTTCGCAGCTGCTCGACCAGCTCCGCCGATGACAGTTCATTGGCGTCCTCTATTCCAACTACGTTCGCCTGCGCTCTTGCGAAAGTAAGAGGACTTCCGATCGCTCCTTTCATGCTATAGAAATCACTACCACCCATGCTTATTGCCCGATGAAACAGACCTCGACTCAGAGGACTGAGCATCTGGTACTGTACACTGGATCCTCCAACACTTTCACCGAAGATCGTAACCCGGTTGGGATCTCCTCCGAACGCACGGATGTTCTTCTTTACCCATCGGAGCGCCATCACTTGATCCTTCATGCCAAAGTTTCTGGTGCAGACCGGTCGCCCGTGGAGAGAAATCCAAAACACCCAAGCGGTACTGGAACGTCACAACGATCACACGACGCCAGGTCATAAAGCGGGCAGGATTACGCTGTTCCAGTTGCGCTGAGCCGTACAAAAATCCACCACCTTGAATGTAGACCATCACGGGAAGTAGTGCAGTTTCCCGGATTTGTAGAGTCGGCATGAACACGTTCAGGTACAGACAGTCCTCTGACCCGTACAGGCGAGGCGATGGGAGGACTGTTACTATCTGGATACATGCGCTCTTTGTCGTGGATGCATCGTACTTTCCCTTCCATGGATCGTTGGGTTGTGGATTCTAATGAAATAGCAAATCAATGAAATGGCTCACTACGACTCAAGCTGTACACTGTCTCACCGCAAACCGAAGCTTCCCGATAGGAGGTTTGGCAAACGGAATGCCCAGAAACGCTGGATAAGTGCTGCCAACACTGTTCTGCAAGACCGTGCCTCGCAAACAACCATCACTAATGCACACAACGGGTTCAGTTTGGAACAGTTCAACGCCTCCTGCACGTATGATCGCCAACAATAGTAAAAACAGTAGTGAGATAGGAACTTCACAGTAAAGGTTAGATTTAAACTTTTTAGACATTTTGGTTGCACAGCTCGATCTGTCTCGGCGATCCGTTTGGGCCACACTAAAACAAAGCAGGCCGAACGATATAGCTTTTATACCGTTTCCGTTGTTACTTTCACTGGCTTTATCATGTATGTTTAGACATTTTGGAGCTGGCTTTCTTTGTATGAGAGCTATGCACACTTTTGCACGTTGAACGAGCTGATCAAAAGCCTTTGAGCTTTTCTCTTGGAACATCTGCTTTCTTCCAAGGTTGTGGTTTTTGCAAAAATCATGCTAAACAAGATCCCATATTATGGAGGTGGCTGGTCAAACTGGTTTTCTATAGTTTAGCGCTTAGTTTGCATAAAGTGTCGATAGCTCTAAAACTGTTTTGAAATGCAAATTCTATCACATAATCGTGTCATAATGAATAATGATTCAAGAAAGTATGCTGTTTTTGCTGCTGTATTTAGTCAAAAATGCTAATAAAACAGGTTCCAGATGTTGTTAGAAGAACGAAGATGTTACAAAATTTCCAAAATATTTATTTTTGATCATACCTTTCGAAGGCCGGAAACAACAAGATGGTTACGGGCAAAATAGCTGCTTTGAATCCCATTGATTCGTATTTTCAAGAACATTATTAATTCTTTATACAGTTAATTACAACGCCTGAGTTACCCATGATCGTATCCTTTGGCTTAATTCACGCAAAGGCAACGTTTTCGTCGGTTATTTTTGGCTGACATTTTGCAAAGTTGATTTTTGTATATTTTGAAGTTAAAATTTGTTCACCAATGACGCTCAACAAAATGCTTATAATTAATTATTATAATCAAACCTAACGAGAATATTATAGCCTAACCACTTACAAGTGAACAGAAATGCTAATACTGTCTGGGAATGGAATACACCAAGATGAAATTAAACAAAGACCAAGACAAAGGCAAAGAAATGAAAACATTTAAAGAATACTGGACTTGCGGATGAGGTTGCGAAACTGTACAGATGAAATGTTATGGTCAAACCTATCAGAGACTTCATTAAAAGCTCTAAAAGCTTTCATCAATCGCTCTTTTTGACCAAAACTAGTTACCCAGTTTAGCCGGTCTCGTAGTACAGTCGTCAACTCGTACGACTTAACAACATGCCCGTCATGGGTTCGATCCCCAAATAGACCGTGCCGCCATACATAGGATTGACTATCCTGCTATGGGGGGAAATCAATTAGTCACTGAAAGCCAAAGCCCCACTAGTGGTACAGGCAGGCCTTGACCGATAACGGTTGTTGAGCCAAAGAAGAAGAAGAAGAGTTACCCAGCTCGGAATAGACAAAGGGGGACAAAGACTTAGGCGACGTGACGGCACGTAAAAGTTTATGTTAGACAAAAGACATGTTATTAGCAATAACGTTGCGATCAATACAACATCGGCTAAGAAAAACAGGGTTTGATCGTTTCTAAACGCAACATCTGAAATTGCGTATTGTAGTCCGATACTGGTGTGTTCATTCATCGAGTAGTATTACATATTGCCATGCGTGTGAATCGTTTTCGAACTTACTCAATTTTATCTGTGATCCCAGCGTGAACCCAAACTACGCTCGCATACTCCAAAATAGGTCGAACCCAGCAACAGTACTGAGATCTTAGACAAGCCGGATCATCAACGTCACGAGTAAATCGATATTTTGTACCAAGTATTTTTATTGCTTGGTTAATTAATGTGTTTACATGAAATTTGAATGATAAAGTCTCGTCAAGCCACACGCCTAGATATTTTACCAATGCCACACGCTTGACATCTTCACCACACAGCGTGTAAGCGGTGGGAATCTAAGGCGTTTGAAAAGTTGTTTGTTTACATGTGTAGTAAAGCAAAACAGCAACGACTGAATAATTTGATAAGGATAATTGATCTGCGCCGTCCGTATCTGAGTGGTAAAGTGTGTCGGAAGTGCAAAGGGTCATCAAAGCATTGGCAATCCATGGTTACTGTAGTATAAATAAAAACAACAAAATATGTGGACAATGCTTAAGAGAAATCATAAATCTTGTGTATTTCTTGCAATTTTAATATTACTAAAAAGCGGCTTAGGACGTCCTTCAATCTTGCTTTTAACTTTTATAAGTAGAGCCTTATGTGGACAGTTGGGCTAACAACCACAGAGCCCTACAACGCTTTAATTGATCTAATCAGTGTGGAGATCGGCTTAATCTTAAAAAGCACCGTTGTCTCAACAGTAGCGGCAGTGCGTAACGGGTAATGTTCGCTACTGTAAAAATAAATTAAGAAAATTAGTGTTAATATTTGAATTATCTAAATTAATTAAATTATTATCCGACCTCGTCAACATCAACACGCACGACTTAACAATATGCCCGTCATGGGTGCAAGGCCCGAATGGACCATGCCCCCATATGTAGGACTATCCTGCTATGGTAATAATAAGTCACTGAAAGCTAAGCCCCACTAGTGGTACAGGCAGGCCTTGATCGACCACGGTTGTTGTGCCAAAGAAGAAGAAGAAGAATTAAGCCACGAATTTAACCTTGAACTCTATGTGACTCCAATAACTATGCTCTTTCCTCATAAAAAACTCTTCCAAAAGCGGTACATCTCTTCGTCTAGCCCTGGCAATAGCTGTTTGCTTACGGGAAAGTATCGATTGTTTGAGTTTGCAAACGTCACCACGTCACACTTTTCGCCGTAACATGTTCCGATCTTATCGACCGATTCTTGCGTGGCAAAGTCTACGATAAACTTTACCCACAGCTGGGCCATTTCCGCTTCCGGCGAGCCTGGTGGAAACTCGGGGAACAACAGTTGCATACGGAAAAGGTAGATCATCTCGTCGGCTTGACTAAGACCGTACGACTTTTCTGAGCCGGTTAACAATGTGGAGAAAGAGTACCGGCCACGAAACTGGAAGGAGTAGACACTGGTCGAAGTATTCTTCCGGTTGGCGAGGTGCTGCTTGATGTTCTTTACCATCGGGTACTGGAAATAGGCTTCCGAAAACAGCTACGGAGAGAGAGAGAGAGAGAGAGAGAGAGAGAGAGAGAGAGTATTTGAAATACGTTAAGGTGTCTGATATTGAGGTTCATCTTTCCATTGCGGTTACCTTAGTGATCTCAGCGTAGTTATCCTTGGTAATCCACTTCGAGGGAGGAGTGTTCTTGAGGAAACGCTTTCTAAGCCCTGTGAGTTTCTCCTTCGAGATACTAGTTCCTAGCATGAACGGTAACGCAAAGACAAACTTTGCATTGAAATCTTCAATTAGTGATTCATTCTTGTAAATCGTCTGTGTGATGATGGATCCTTCGTTCGGAATGCTTCCCGTCATCCAAGGAACAGCTGCATATGCTCCCCGCCTCCAAGCAGCTCGAGGATCTTCGATCAAAAAGGACTCTGGTTCCCCCGGCGGCTCCACTACTGGAAGGTACATGGTGATCGGGTGGATATCCCACTGCTTCAACCGTTCGATACTGCGCGTCAGCTCATACGCATCCACCTTTCGCAACTGCTCTACCAGCTCCGCCGATGACAGTTCATTGGCGTCCTCTATTCCAACTACGTTCGCCTGCGCTCTTGCGAAAGTAAGAGGACTTCCGATCGCTCCTTTCATGCTATAGAAATCACTACCACCCATGCTTGCCCGATGAAACAGACCTCGACTCAGAGGACTGAGCATCTGGTACTGTACACTGGATCCTCCAACACTTTCACCGAAGATCGTAACCCGTTGGGATCTCCTCCGAACGCACGGATGTTCTTCTTTACCCATCGGAGTGCCATCACTTGATCCTTCATGCCAAAGTTACCCGGAGCGGCCCGGTCGCCCGTGGAGAGAAATCCAAACACACCCAAGCGGTACTGGAACGTCACAACGATCACACGACGCCAGGTCATAAAGCGGGCAGGATTACGCTGTTCCAGTTGCGCTGAGCCGTACAAAAATCCACCACCTTGAATGTAGACCATCACGGGAAGTAGTGCAGTTTCCCGGATTTGTAGAGTCGGCATGAACACGTTCAGGTACAGACAGTCCTCTGACCCGTACAGGCGAGGCGATGGGAGGACTGTTACTATCTGGATACATGCGCTCTTTGTCGTGGATGCATCGTACTTTCCCTTCCATGGATCGTTGGGTTGTGGATTCTAATGAAATAGCAAATCAATGAAATGGCTCACTACGACTCAAGCTGTACACTGTCTCACCGCAAACCGAAGCTTCCCGATAGGAGGTTTGGCAAACGGAATGCCCAGAAACGCTGGATAAGTGCTGCCAACACTGTTCTGCAAGACCGTGCCTCGCAAACAACCATCACTAATGCACACAACGGGTTCAGTTTGGAACAGTTCAACGCCTCCTGCACGTATGATCGCCAACAATAGTAAAAACAGTAGTGAGATAGGAACTTCACAGTAAAGGTTAGATTTAAACTTTTTAGACATTTTTGGTTGCACAGCTCGATCTGTCTCGGCGATCCGTTTAGGCCACTCTAAAACAAAGCAGGCCGAACGATATAGCTTTTATACTGTTTCGGTTGTTACTTTCACTGGCTTTATCATGTATGTTTAGACATTTTGGAGCTGGCTTTCTTTGTATGAGAGCTATGCACACTTTTGCACGTTGAACGAGCTGATCAAAAGCCTTTGAGCTTTTCTCTTGGAACATCTGCTTTCTTCCAAGGTTGTGGTTTTTGCAAAAATCATGCTAAACAAGATCCCATATTATGGAGGTGGCTGGTCAAACTGGTTTTCTATAGTTTAGCGCTTAGTTTGCATAAAGTGTCGATAGCTCTAAAACTGTTTTGAAATGCAAATTCTATCACATAATCGTGTCATAATGAATAATGATTCAAGAAAGTATTCTGTTTTTACTGCTGTATTTAGTCAAAAATGCTAATAGAACAGGTTCTAGATGTTGTTAGAAGAACAAAGATGTTACAAAATTTCCAAAATATTGATTTTTGATCATACCTTTCGAAGGCCGGAAACAACAAGATGGTTACGGGCAAAATAGCTGCTTTGAATCCCATTGATTCGTATTTTCAAGAACATTATTAATTCTTTATACAGTTAATTACAACGCCTGAGTTACCCATGATCGTATCCTTTGGCTTAATTCACGCAAAGGCAACGTTTTCGTCGGTTATTTTTGGCTGACATTTTGCAAAGTTGATTTTTGTATATTTTGAAGTTAAAATTTGTTCACCAATGACGCTCAACAAAATGCTTATAATTAATTATTATAATCAAACCTAACGAGAATATTATAGCCTTACCACTTACGAGTAAACAGAAATGCTAATACTGTCTGGGAATGGAATAAACCAAGAAGAAATTAAACAAAGACTAGGACAAAGACCAAGAAATGAAAACATTTAAAGAATACTGGACTTGCGGATGAGGTTGCGAAACTGTACAGATGAAATGTTATGGTCAAACCTATCAGAAACTTCATTAAAAGCTCTAAAAGCTTTCATCAATCGCTCTTTTTGACCAAAACTAGTTATCCAGTTTAGCCGGTCTCGTAGTACAGTCGTCAACTCGTACGACTTAACAACATGTCCGTCATGGGTTCGATCCCCAAATAGACCGTGCCGCCATACATAGGATTGACTATCCTGCTATGGGGGGAAATCAATTAGTCACTGAAAGCCAAAGCCCCACTAGTGGTACAGGCAGGCCTTGACCGACAACGGTTTTTGAGCCAAAGAAGAAGAAGAAGAGTTACCCAGCTCGGAATAGACAAAGGGGGACAAAGACTTAGGCGACGTTACGGCACCTAAAAGTTTATGTTAGACAAAAGACATGTTATTAGCAATAACGTTTGCGATCAATACAACATCGGCTAAGAAAAACAGGGTTTGATCGTTTCTAAACGCAACATCTGAAATTGCGTATTGTAGTCCGATACTGGTGTGTTCATTCATCGAGTAGTATTACATACTGAGATCTTAGACAAGCCGGATCATCAACGTCACGAGTAAATCGATATTTTGTACCAAGTATTTTTATTGCTTGGTTAATTAATGTGTTTACATGAAATTTGAATGATAAAGTCTCGTCAAGCCACACGCCTAGATATTTTACCAATGCCACACGCTTGACATCTTCACCACACAGCGTGTAAGCGGTGGGAATCTAAGGCGTTTGAAAAGTTGTTTGTTTACATGTGTAGTAAAGCAAAACAGCAACGACTGAATAATTTGATAAGGATAATTGATCTGCGCCGTCCGTATCTGAGTGGTAAAGTGTGTCGGAAGTGCAAAGGGTCATCAAAGCATTGGCAATCCATGGTTACTGTAGTATAAATAAAAACAACAAAATATGTGGACAATGCTTAAGAGAAATCATAAATCTTGTGTATTTCTTGCAATTTTAATATTACTAAAAAGCGGCTTAGGACGTCCTTCAATCTTGCTTTTAACTTTTATAAGTAGAGCCTTATGTGGACAGTTGGGCTAACAACCACAGAGCCTTACAACGCTTTAATTGATCTAATCAGTGTGGAGATCGGCTTAATCTTAAAAAGCACCGTTGTCTCAACAGTAGCGGCAGTGCGTAACGGGTAATGTTCGCTACTGTACAAATAAATTAAGAAAATTAGTGTTAATATTTGAATTATTTAAATTAATTAAATTATTATCCGACCTCGTCAACATCAACACGCACGACTTAACAATATGCCCGTCATGGGTGCAAGGCCCGAATGGACCATGCCCCCATATGTAGGACTATCCTGCTATGGTAATAATAAGTCACTGAAAGCTAAGCCCCACTAGTGGTACAGGCAGGCCTTGATCGACCACGGTTGTTGTGCCAAAGAAGAAGAAGAAGAATTAAGCCACGAATTTAACCTTGAACTCTATGTGACTCCAATAACTATGCTCTTTCCTCATAAAAAACTCTTCCAAAAGCGGTACATCTTTTCGTCTAGCCCTGGCAATAGCTGTTTGCTTACGGGAAAGTATCGATTGTTTGAGTTTGCAAACGTCACCACGTCACACTTTTCGCCGTAACAAGTTCCGATCTTATCGACCGATTCTTGCGTGGCAAAGTCTACGATAAACTTCACCCACAGCTGGGCCATTTCCGCTTCCGGCGAGCCTGGTGGAAACTCCGGGAACAACAGTGGCATACGGAAAAGGTAGATCATCTCGTCGAGATGGCTAATCCCGTATGGTTTGTCTGAGCCCGTGAACAGTGTAGAGAAGGAGTACCGGCCACGAAACTGGAAGGAGTACACACTGGTTGAGGTATGATTCCGGTTGGTGAGCCGTTCTTTGACGCTCCTCACTAACGGGTACAGGAACCAGGCTTCCGATATCAGCTAAGGAGAGAGAGAGAGAGAGAATGTTTCAAAATTGTTATGAGGTTTGATGTTGTTGTTCTTTAACTAGCTTACCTTAGTGACCTCAGCGTAGTTATCCTTGGTAACCCACTTCGAGGGAGGAGTGTTCTTGAGGAAACGTTTTCTTAGCCGTGCGAGTTTCTCCTTCGTGATGCTAGTTCTCAATATAAGTGGCAACAAATTGACGAACTTCGAATTCAAATCCTCAACCAGTGAATCATTTCTGTAGATCGTCTGCGTGACGATCGATCCATCGTTCGGAATACTTCCCGTCATCCAAGGAACGATCGCATATGCACCCCTGCGCCAGGCAGCCCGAGGATCCTCGGCCAAAAAGGGTTCTGATTCCTCCGGAGGCTCCACTACGGGAAGGTATTGGGTGATCGGGTGGATGTCCCACAGCTTTAACCGTTCGATACTACGCGTCAGCTCATACGCATCCACCTTACGCAACTGCTCAATCAGCTCCCCCGTTGACAGTTCATTGGCTTCAATACCAACCACATTAGCCTGTGTCCTTGCAAGTGCAAGAGGATTATCGATTGGTCCGCTCAAGCTAAAAAAGTCACTGCCTCCCATGCTCACTGCCCGATGGAACAAACCACGACTTAGTGGACTGATCATCTGAAACTGTACACTAGAGCCTCCAGCACTTTCACCGAAGATCGTAACCCGGTTGGGATCTCCTCCGAACGCACGGATGTTCTTCTTTACCCATCGGAGTGCCATCACTTGATCCTTCATGCCAAAGTTACCCGGAGCGGCCCGGTCGCCCGTGGAGAGAAATCCAAACACACCCAAGCGGTACTGGAACGTCACAACGATCACACGACGCCAGGTCATAAAGCGGGCAGGATTACGCTGTTCCAGTTGCGCTGAGCCGTACAAAAATCCACCACCTTGAATGTAGACCATCACGGGCAGTGGTGCAGCTTCACGTATTTTTAGAGTCGGCATGAACACGTTCAGGTACAGACAGTCCTCTGACCCGTACAGGCGAGGCGATGGGAGGACTGTTACTATCTGGATACATGCGCTCTTTGTCGTGGATGCATCGTACTTTCCCTTCCATGGATCGTTGGGTTGTGGATTCTAATGATATAGACACACACTATAGACAAAATCAATGAAACGGTTAGCGGCGACTCAAGCTGTACACTGTCTCACCGCAAACCGAAGCTTCCCGATAGGAGGTTTGGCAAACGGAATGCCCAGAAACGCTGGATAAGAGCTGCCAACACTGTTCTGCAAGACCGTGCCTCGCAAACAACCATCACTGATGCACACGACGGGTTCAGTCTGGAACAGTTCAACGCCTCCTGCACGTATGATCGCCAACAATAGTAAAAACAGTAGTGAGATAGGAACTTCACAGTAAAGGTTAGATTTAAACTTTTTAGACATTTTGGTTGCACAGCTCGATCTGTCTCGGCGATCCGTTTAGGCCACACTAAAACAAAGCAGGCCGAACGATATAGCTTTTATACCGTTTCCGTTGTTACTTTCACTGGCTTTATCATGTATGTTTAGACATTTTGGAGCTGGCTTTCTTTGTATGAGAGCTATGCACACTTTTGCACGTTGAACGAGCTGATCAAAAGCCTTTGAGCTTTTCTCTTGGAACATCTGCTTTCTTCCAAGGTTGTGGTTTTTGGAAAAATCATGCTAAACAAGATTCCGTCTTTTAGCGTAGGCTGCTCAAACTGGTTTTCTATAGTTTGTCGTCGAATTTGCATAAAGTGTCGATAGCTCTAAAACTGTTTTGAAATGCAAATTCTATCACATAATCGTGTCATAAAGAATAATGATTCAAGAAAGTATGCTGTAAAATAGTCGAAAATGCTGAAAGAACAGGTTCTAGATGTTGTTGGAAGAATGAAGATGTTACAAAACTTTAGCCCCTTAGTCCTCTTTGGTTGGTTTTGGCTCACATTTTGCGAAGTAATTGGTTGACACATCGAAAACGGCTGGACAATATGATAAGGAGAATAAGTTGTCACCGACCATAGCAGAATGGTAGAGTATGTAGGTAGTGCAAAATGTTGGAAGAGAATTTGCACTGCATGGTAACTGTGTCAAAAAATGGTAAAAAATTGGACAATGCTGATGAAAATATAAAAAATCTGGTGTATTTCCTTCTAGTTTAATACTTGGCACGTCGTTGTGGCAATAGCACGTAGACGTTGACGAGTAGCGGCAGTACATAGAATACAAATAAATTAAGAACATGCAAGCGGCACAGTAAACCATGTAACCCTGACATTTAACTCGAATCAATGGCGTTACTTATCCTCCAAAAAGCTCCTCCAAAAACTGTACATCTCTTCGTCTAATCCTGGCACCAGTCGTTTGCTTACGGGGAAGTATCGATTGTTTGTGTTTGCAAACGTCATCACTTCACACTTTTCGCCATAACATGTCCCCACCTTGTCAACTATGTCGTGTGTGGCAAAGTCTACGAAAAACTTCACCCATAGTTGGGTCATTTCCGCTTCCGGCGAGCCTGGTGGAAACTCGGGGAAAAACAGTGGCATGCGGAAAAGGTAGATCATCTCGTCGGGATGGCTAAGGCCGTACGGTGTGTCCGTGCCGGTGAACAGTTTGGAGAAGGAGTACCGACCCCGAAACTGGAAGGAGTACACACTGGTTGGGGTGTGCTTCCGGCTGGCGAGGTGTTGTTTGATGCTTCTCACCATTGGGTACAGGAACCAGGCTTCCGACATTAGCTAGGAAGAGATAACGTTTGGAGTTCGTTTAGGTGCTTGATGTAATGGTTCATTATTTCAGGGTCATTGCAGCTTACCTTAGTGATCTCAGCGTAGTTATTCTTGGTAACCCACTTCGAGGGAGGGGTGTTCTTGAGGAATCGTTTTCTTAGTCGTGCGAGTTTCTCTTTCGTGATGCTAGTTCTCAATATAAGTGGCAACAAATTGACGAACTTGGAATTCAAATCCTCAACTAGTGAATCATTTCTGTAGGTCGTCTGCGTGACGATCGATCCATCGTTTGGAATACTTCCCGTCATCCAAGGAACGGTCGCATATGCACCCCTGCGCCAGGCAGCCCGAGGATCCTCGGCCAAAAAGGGTTCTGGTTCCTCCGGAGGTTCCACCACCGGATGGTACAGTGTGATCGGGTGAATATCCCACAGCTTTAACCGCTCTGTACTGCGTGTCAGCTCGACGGCATCCACCTCGCGCAACTGCTCCACCAACTCCTCCGTCGACAGCTCGCTGGCGTCCACTATGCCGAGCGCTTTCGCCTGTGCCCTTGCCAGCATGAGAGGGTTTTCGATTGGTACGCTCCAACTCGAGATAGCACTACCGCTCATGCTAATTGCCCGATGGAACAAACCACGACTCAGAGGACTGATCATCTGGAACTGTACACTGGAGCCTCCAGCACTTTCACCGAAGATCGTAACCCGGTTGGGATCACCTCCGAACGCACGGATGTTCTTCTTTACCCATCGGAGCGCCATCACTTGATCCTTCATGCCAAAGTTACCCGGAGCGGCCCGGTCGCCCGTGGAGAGAAATCCAAACACACCCAAGCGGTACTGGAACGTCACAAGGATCACGCGGCGAGAGGTCATAAACCGGGCAGGATCACGCTGTTCCGTTTGGGCTGAGCCGTAGAAAAATCCACCTCCGTCGATGTAAACCATCACCGGCAGTAGTCCTGCATCACGTACTTCCAGGGCCGGTACGAAAACGTTTATGTAAAGGCAGTCCTCCTTCCCAAACAGGGGAGCCATTGGCACGAGTGTTACCATCTGGATGCATGCATCCTTTGCCTTTGTTGCATCGTACTTTCCCTTCCATGGATCGTTAGGTTGTGGATTCTGGTGAAACAGGAGGTAAAACCAATGGAATTAAACGGCTCACTGTGACTCAAGCTGTACACTGTCTCACCGCAAACCGCAGCTTCCCGATAGGAGGTTTGGCGAACGGAATGCCCAGAAACGCGGGATAAGAGACACCGACACTGTTCTGCAACACTGTGCCTCGCAAGCACCCATCACTAATGCACACGGTAGGTTCAGTTTGGAATGGTTCTACTTTTTCTACACAGATGATCACCAACAGTGTTAACAGCAGCGAAAAAGGAACATCTTTTAAGAATGGTTTAAACTTTTCCACCATTTCAAAGCACGATCTGCGTCAGTTGTTCGTTTAGCTTACACTAAAACGAAAACTGCTGAACATGAACGCTTATATACTGTCCCTGTGGATACTTTCACCACCATAATCTTTTACTTTTGAATATTTTGGGGCTTGTTTCCTGTGCTCCTGAAACATATACACCTTTCTCCTTGAACGTGAATATCGAAGTTCAGAGGTCTCCTCATGGCAATGCTGCTTTCTTTCAAGGTTGTAGTTTCTGTATACAATTAAAAAACGCGCCAAACAAGATTTCATCTTTTAGAGGAAGGTTTGTAAAACCGGTTTCCAACGTTTCGGCGCCAAGTTTGGCTCACTTTCGATAGTTGTAAAATATGTTAAAATATAAATCTCATTACGTGATTTTTCCAGAATCATTCATGATGCTCGTTTAGTACAAGGCATTCGTCCATCTGTACTAAAAAAAAACACATTTTGCTTTCTCCTTTGCGGTTCTCGAACAAATCTTTCCTTGTTGTGTAACATCATCCGTAGGCTGTCAATGGCCCTCTTTTTGTTCCGGCCAGACGGCATCACTCTCAATGGCGATGGAAACTGTCCCGAAAAAAAAAGCAAACGTATGCAATGTAAAGCAATGCCATGCAGAAACGACGGGATGTTGCATTAATCTGGCGTCTCATTTGCATTGCCACATCCTGGCGGGTTTCCAACGTTGCGACACACGCAAGTTGGCTTTCCAGACAAACGAGGACATGGACGCGTACGCTGCATTCGATTAAGGAAAGCGGTGGGAAGGATCAGCCTTAAAGAAGGAGGAATAATTTTGTATTCGATAGTTTGCTCGTTAAATCATTTGAAGATCATCGTGAAGACGTAAGATGATCGCTCACACAAAGAAAGATAGCAATGCTAATAAATTCGACACAAGCGTGTAATTTGCTTCAAAAATGGATTAGTATTACGTTTATTACGATTGCGTATTCGTGTGTATAAGGCATTGCAACATCAAACGTGAGAATTAAGTAAACTGCTAATGATACGCGATGTACGAAGAACCGTAAACGGTACTCCAAAACTCGTGCATTCTCTCCATCTCCGCGTCCAATCCATTTCCACTCGACACCAATACGGCCGACGTAGCGGACGTACCCTCTGGGGATGATTTTGCATTACCAAAAGTGACCGTCTGAATGTTGTTTGCTTCACACGATCCTGAAGAATCGGGTCGCGTTCTAGAAGGAAAGCAATAAGAATTTAAAGCAAACAAACAAACAAAACAGTGCTGTTGTTTACCCATTGCTTGCAAAGTTGACAAGAAACTCGGTCCACGCGTTGCACATTTCCGTTTCGGGCGAGTCGGGCGGGAAGTCTGGGAAGAGATCGATCATGCGGAAAAGGTAGAGCAGCTCATCCTGATGGCATACGCCATGGCTTGCGTTCGACTGTATGTAGAGTGAGGAGAACGAGTGACGGCCCTCAAACTCAAACGAATAGAGCGTCGTGTCTCGGCAGGATGTTTGATTGGAGTTGGCATACTGCAGGAGCGTTTTTATGGTAGGATACTTAATCAATGCATCAGACATCATCTGCAAAAGAGGGGGTATTTGTAGAAGAGAATATGTATGCTCACCGAAGAGTCCTACCTTTGTGAACTGATCGGCATTGGTTTCCTTAATCCATCGATTATTGGTCGCTTTCGGAAAGTAGCGTCTTTTCAGTTGCTCCAAAACCGAATCTGTCGCATTTATGGCTAACACAGGCACTAACAGCTCCTTGAAATTTTCATTGAACTGCTCCAGTATCGTTTCGTTGTGTACTATTGCAATCGATACAACGGCACCTTCGTTCGGTACTGTACCGATCATGATCGGGATGTCCATATAACGCCCTTCCGCCCACAGCTTCCCAGGATCGTCCGGCAGGAAACGTTCCTCGCTCGGTACGGAAGCTCCCTGCACCGTGGGCCGATACATAATGATCGGATGCTCGAACCACGTTCTTAGCTGTGGCATGCTGGCAGTAAGTACCTTTGCATCGAGATACTGCAGCACATCCACCAGCTCGGCCGTCGTTAACTCATCTGCCTCGGACACACCAACCAGCTTTGCTTGCTTGCGTGCCAACGTCAGCGGATTTTCTATCGGCAGACTCCACACGGCTAGCGCACTGCCGCTCATGACGATCGCCCGCTGGAACAAGCCCACACTGAGCGGAGACATCATGTGCAGCTGCACGGAAGCACCGCCCGCACTTTCACCGAACAGTGTCACCGAGTGAGGATCGCCACCGAAGGCGCCGATGTGTCGATTGACCCACCGGAGGGCTAACACTTGATCAAGCATACCGTAGTTACCGGTAGCGTGTGCATCACCCGTCGAAAGGAAGCCCAACACACCGAGACGATACTGGAGTGTGACGAGGATCACTTGCTTCGTGGCCAGGATTCGCTCCGGCCCGTACAGCTGTGGATCAGCCGAACCGAAGAAGTATCCACCACCGTGTATGAACACCATTACGGGCAGGGGGACTGCACTGCCGTTGGCTTTGGGACGGTACACATTCAAGTAGAGACAATTCTCATCGCCAACGATCGGTTGTCCGGGCAGCAGGAATGATTTCTGCAGGCAGGCCGGTTTGCTTTCGGTTGCATTGTAATCTTGCGTCCAAGGTTCGATTGGGATGGGTTTCTGTTGGAGATAGCAATGAGTAACGGAACACGCTTTACACTCCTCCCAAAAGCACCTACCTTAAAGCGAAGCTTTCCAACCGGTGGCTGTGCATAGGGAATGCCTATGAATGCATCGAACCGTAGGTTCTTCGTATCCGTCATCGATGTTCCCAGCAGACAGCCATCGTCCGTACAAACGCGCGGATGCTTTAACTGTCCACCAACCGTGACCAAAACGGCACCGAATATCACTAGCAGCTTCATAGCGACACTATACCTCATGCTATACTGGCATCACCACTAAGATCACTTCAGTGCTAGAAGCTGAGTGTTTGCCACTAACACGACCTACCTCGTTGAAGGAAGGCAATAAAACTGCATTCTAAATGCGATAACCGGTCCGTGAGGATGGGTTTCCCTGTTCCGTATGGAGATAGACCCCATGTCAGGGTGATTGATTCGCGCCTGTGTAAAACAAACTCATGAACAACAACAGACGATGATAGCCGGGCAACGCATGGCAAATACATGTATTTGTAGGTGCAATCGAGGTGCGAATTTTTGAGTAAATATTGGCAAATTAAATCATAAAATTTAATGTTTTCATCATATCGTACGTCGTATTTATGTTAGTTTTCTAGCAGAATCAAATATTATTTTTAAAATGTTTTAAAATAAGAGTAAATTTGCGTTACAAACGCTTCAACTGTATTCTTACCGCCCCGTATTGTGAACACAGTGGAAATTGAAACGACTCGTGCCGCGCGACTTGCATACTGGTACGTTTTGCTGGCTACAACCTTGCACAGCATCGTTAGTACTTGTATGCAATATCGCAACCATAACAACGATTTTTTCCATTTAAACATTTACAAAAAGTTTTTTGGTGCCCGTGGGAGTTGTTGCAGTGTTTCTGTATTGTTTTTTTTATTGTCTTTATTGTGTTGTCGTCAGTTTACGATTTTATGTATCTTTCGACACAGTAAAATGAAACAGAATAGATAAAAAGAATATAAAACATTGCAGTACTAACAATAAAACATTCTTTAACTCTATAACATAACAAAAGAACATTCATCGTGTTTATATTACATCCTACACCAACACCGAGCACTCAACTATTCAGTTAGCGCTATCGATTTACTCCAACACTCCCGCAATAGTAATCTTTCCCGGAAATCAATACAATTCAGCATCCACAAAAGTTCTATTCGCTTCCAATATTTGTCATCCTTCAGCAGGAAAAAAAACACGGGGGGAACAGGTTAAAGTTATTGTACCCTGTGTATTAACTGACCACCGTAGTTTTATGGCTTTGACCTAGATTGTGTGTGCAAGCCCATCATCATCAGTTTTTCCTCCGATATTTCTCCACCAGAAGGACACCGAATAACGAGACACGTCCGAAACGAGCAGGCCCCGCCCCATCTCCAATTAGGCTAGGAATCAGCCAGCAAAATCTCGGTGAGTGTGCATTTCCAAATGTACGGAAGTTTGATTCGTGTCTTCCTGCCTTTCCTGTCTTGTTCTGATACGAGCGGGAAAGATATGTGAGAATAAAACAGTGCTAATGGTCACTCAATTGGAGCTGGTCTGTTCCATTCCTCCACCAAAAAGTAACCACGACCTTCATTACACAGTAAAAGTTATCTTCCCCATTGGGCACGGTATATCATGGCTTGTGCGAAGTTAGATGAACACTACTGACCTTGTTTGCTCTTTTCCCTGGTGCTCTTCAAAGCGATTTCGAAAGCTTTTCCCCCCTGCTGGACCCGCACACCAGGTTGAGATCGAAAAGTTAAAGCAAACTCACTGCTCCTCCAATCCAAACGAATTGCTATCAAACGCCACCACCATTGTCACTAGCATAAGGTCGTTTGGTTGGGCACCCCCGTTCGGTTCCAGAATCAGTCGGTTTTGCGGTGACAGTTTATATTATCCCGCCCGTCTAAAACACTACCGGAGCGCGGTGAAGGTAACTACTACTCGTCAGCCACTTGCAGGGCCAGAAAGGTGAAGAGTTATGGCCTGTTCGGAGATTGTGAAACTTCCCGGCACTGGAACGAGAGGTTTTTGTGGTTTCCAATTCTCGAGCTCGTAAAATCGTTGTGGTGCAATTTTTCTAAGCAGCATCTTTTATTGCGGTTTTTGTACTGAAATTGGTACGTGGCTGGATGAAGGTGGACAGGAAGTATACATTAAATAGGAAGAAATTGATCCTGTAACCTGTACAAACCATTGCATCGTATTGATAGTACAGCAGCGATCGCGTTGCAACATCTTGATTTTTTTAGGAGAAACTTCAACAATTTAATAACAACTTTCAACTGGAAGAAAGTCTTGAAACGGAGGAGAAAGTTGAACAATAAGTGTTGTGAAATCGTTATTATTAAATAATCGTTGAATCTTAGAGGGTTTTCCAGAAGTTCTCATAGCTGTGGGACACTTTATTGTTGGACAAATCCAATACTTGTTGGACAAATCTTATACGAATTTCAAAGGAGCCTGTCCAAACAGGGTGCCATTGAGTTCAATTTCCATCATATGAAGTTCACTTTCGATAGGAAAGAGTGAAGGAAGTGTCCCACAACCATGACAACCCCTGGAAACCCCTGTAATACACCAAAAACCAAGAATAAGGAGAAAATGTTTTCAATTCCTGATTTTTTTTTTTCAAAATACAACAGACAACAAACTCAGAATAGTCGACCAAATAGACAATTCTCAGAATTGATAAAAAAGTGAAAAACTGATAAGGAACATACAACTATTTTTATATAGAAAAAAATGTTATTTTAAACCACTTTGCTCTGATAAACTCTCCTGAAAACAATGATTCAAAGAAATATTATGTGATAAAGTTTAAAATCAATAATCCCATTCTTGAAGAAGGTCCAACACAAATATTGAATTATTCATAAGCTTTCACACCAGCAGCCGTTGCCACCGTTTACCCAGTTAAATACATCCACCCGTCAATTACAATTAGATTGCACTTCGTGCATCGGCTTTCGGCATGGTGAAAATTTCAAATGACTTCATCACACTCCATTAGAGCCAGCTGGCATTGCTGTAGAAGAGGCGGAGGAATACAAACGCTAGTAGTGCATCATCATCATCATCAGCATCGTGCACGATCCTCCGTATCAGCTCAACCGCATTGTTGTCCTTGTACAAACCTCCCCGGTAGATGCAGCTATTTTTAGCGCCCCGAATTACACATCCCATCCATTTAGGAGAGACAACTAGAAAAAGCCGAAACCCCCACTCGTACACAAACTGCACAGTACATCTCACCTGGTGTGGCGCAGGCCAATAAATATCACACGGGAATGGTGTAGGAATTTTTGCGATCGTTTTGTTTCATCCGAGCGGTATGAAAATTAATACCGCGCTGGTATATATTTCAAACTACCACACAGTGGTCCAATTTTTTGTGTGAAAAAAAAAGCAAATACATCCCCAATCGATGCCGGTTTCGGTTTTATTGCACGCTGATGTCGGAATTTTCGGAGTAATTTTAGCACATCGCCACGAGCGGAGCCTCTTCCACGGTTGTTGCTGAGCTGTCGTTTGCATTGTCCTTGATCTCCGCGCGGGACAACAACCGTGTTTTTGTTCGCGTATGTAAGAGAACCGAAAAAAAAACAACAATGAGTTTTGCAACAACACACCGTTCCGTGTCGTGTGTTTGAGTTGAATTTGTTTCTTTATTTTCCCTTTTTCCTTCTCCTCCTCTTCCCTTTACTCAGAACACATTGTTGATGCTAGCGATTAAGTTATGTTTTGTTGATCCATTCGAACGAAGAGTAGATAGATGGGAGATGTAAATGAAAGGCCAACCTCATTTGGGTTACAATTTGTCTCTGCTAAGCACATCCTTTGTTTTAAATTGAGGATTACAAAATTACACATACAACATAAAATAGTGATCACAAGGCGAGAGAGATTCTTCCCTCCCGATCATCAGTTCTTGAAGAACTCGTCGATCGCGGTGCTGGAATCGAACGAGGACGACTTGATGGAGGACGAGATCGACGACGACGTGGACGAGCTGAACGAGGACGACACCACCTTGCTGCTGGTGACGGAGCTGCTCAGCGAGGAGGAGGACAGCAGCGATGACGCCAGTGCGCCACCGTCCGAAACCGACTCGGTAACGCTGCGCTCCGACGCGAAGGCCGATTCGGACTTTTCGTGCTTCTTGGTGATCGAGTTGGCCGACTCCTCCACCATGGACTTTTCGCTCGCCGAACCGTAGCTCTTCGACTGGGTGATGTTCTTCTCCGACAGGCCGTCGGCCGTCGTCCGCTCGGTGATCACCTCCTTCGAGATGACGGGCGTAGAGGTTTCCGTCAGCGTCATTTCCGTCTTGGTGGTGTTCTCGGCAAGGGCCATCGTTGCGTACGCTGTGGAGGGGAAGCAAAAACCAAAACAGACGTGTGAGGTTTGAGGTGAAGGAAGAAGAAGATGTCTCTAGACCTAATTCTGTCAAAACACTCGCAATCGATTGAGGTTAGGAGTTAGGGTGCGCTCGATTGGGTTTGCGGTTTTTGGCCACACAACACTCCTGTTCTATTCTTCCAACAAACAGACACTTCGAGCAAACGGGTGACTAAGTGTGTGCTAGCGAGCGAGCACGAGTTTGAGCTGGGAAAATCCGGGAAAATGCGTGTGAATGCGTGTCGGCCGTCTACCACGAGGGCGTTATTTTTAAACCATCTTCTTCTGCTTGGGGTGCACCTCATTTTCACGTCTTTCCGTGAGCGGAGACCCCACGTTTGTTGAAGCCGGGTCGCTCCGTTGCCCTTTTTGTGTCGTCTTCGGGACCTGATCAGGTATCGGTCCATTTTTCAACAAGAAATGGGTTTGATTGCCGTCGAATCTTGCCCGCCGTGTGTATGTTCTAATCGACCCTCACCGAACCCCTGATGAAGATGATGAGAAATGATGTTTTCCTCCTTTTCGTTTCGCCTTTGATTTCCCCCAACCATGCTCGTTTGGGTGTGTGAGTGTGTGTTTTACCGATACATTGTTTATTTACTTTCCTCTTGAATGGTCGGCTTTGGGGCGTTCGTTAAACGTAAGAAACGGATCAGCGGGGAGAACGATCGCGCCCAAGGACTTGAGTGGCCAAAGAGTGATGCTGTTTTAAGGGGATTTTTTGTTGCTGCTTTGCTTTTAAGAGCCTGCCCAGCATTAGTCATACCATCGTACCAGGGATGTTTGTGTTTAATTTGAATTAATTGGGTCCAATTACGTGCCCAAATGGGGGCGCATTAATTACAAGCGGTTGTTTGTTGTTTCGGGGCAGAAACTAAGGAATGGCACAAGTTTGCAACAACAGCAGAAAAGCATCAAATGGGGATGGGGGATAGTGAACAAAAAAATACATCAAGCAGGATTTTTTGTTAAAGCAAAGTCAACCACTGCACCACTTCTTCTGAGCCGTTGGGCAAAGCGCATTTCTTTCTTCAATAGGAAGCGATAAACGATGGAATGCAAAAAAAAAGGAGATGATTTATGCATGGAGATACCGAAGGCAAAGAAAAGGCTGATAAGCGTGTTGAAAAAGACTGTAACTTCCAACGCTTCGTAGCCCTTAACTGGTGTGCCCACACACACACTCACAAAAAAGAACTCACTTCCACCTCGAAGGGCAAAAGGGACCACGATAGACAAGAAAAGGTCAGCCAGAATTGCATTTCCCTGATGATGGAAGGCATGCAGAAGATGGGAGAGTAGATGGGAATTAAATTAAACTGAATGCATCCGGTGCTTGAGCAAATCAGAGGTCTGGCATAAAGCTACAACGGCTCTACTGTACCTGTTGCTAAGAGCCCGAAAAGGATGGTAATTAGTAGATCGTTAAGGTGGAGAGTGTAAAAGACAAACTTTTGATGGAATGTTTACTGCAAACTTTTTTTAAACCATTTTAAGGTATATATTATGCTAAATTATACTCTCATTCAGGATGAGTTCAGGATCATCTGAAGTCTACATGAAGCTTAAATTTCAACAATCAATCTTTTCATGCTACCCCTTATACAACATTCCACTTTTTGCATGTCAACGTTAAGCCGACAACAACGACAGTCGCATTCCACCGTAATAATTAGACCTAATTCGACTGCTTTTCCACACTCCTCAACCGAAATGCTTATTCTTCAAACACAGTTCACCCTGTTCAAAGGAAAAATAAACGCCCAACCACTCGACACAGGTAGGACGCACGAGGCATAATTGTGTGGACAAGAACATTCCTGCCGATCTTGCACTGCAGCCGGACGGGACGGTCCGCGAAACATGTGTCGCTCGTCTAGCATTCCTTCTCAGGGTAGTGGCTTGACCACACAGCACCACGGCACCACTACCCTTAACGCCACAACACCGCAAGAGTAATGTGCGTGGTTTTTCACGCTCCTACTCCCGACACACGGCTGCCATTATAAATTGTACACGGCCGCGGTGTGTAGGTTTCCTCTGTGCTGCCATGTGTGTGAGTTGTGTGCGGAAAGATGGAGCACAATCCGTGACACCGGTGTCCGAGCAGACATTAAAATTGTTGGGTGAATATGAATTTAGAACAAAAACGTGACCCCGCCCCCCCCCCCCTATGGCCACGGTTTGTGGGAGGGGAGAATGGTATAAAAGCAACATATTTCTTTCGCAGCGCCCGCTCGCGTATTTAATGAACTCTTTCGCCGAGAAGCATTTGCTTTATGAAATGCTTGGTTGGGGTCACATTTGTGCGACAAATGTCACCAATTACAATCAAAATTCTGGCGTCGTTTGTGAGAAAAACGATCAACATGTGTATAAAATGATGCAAGAGCGACAAAAGTTATGAAAAATTGTGAAATGTAAAAGCATTGATCACATATATATAGATCGCCATTCTATCGCGCACATCCTTTTGTGCCACTCATTTTGCTTTGTGTATTAAAATTCGTTCACTGAGAGGTGTAGACAGTATGAGAAATTGCCTCCCCGTTTTTCATGGCCATCGTAAAAAAAGGAAAAACCCCCGTATGTTATGTGATTTATTTACCAGAAGAGATAGCACATCGTGATGAAATAAAAGAAATAAAACCCCTCCTTTCAACTTTGGCGCATAGAAATGGCAAAATCCAGCGGAAAAAGCGTGATAAAAACGGGGAGGCAATAAAACACGAAAAAGCTGAACTCTAATTGTTGAATGTGAAAACCGTGAAAAAGGGATTAAAAAGACGGAATGGCTTTAGTGCAGTCGCTGCTCGTTGTTTCATTTGTTTGACAAAAGAGGATTTAATGCTTCCATTTTTTGGATGGAGTTTAGTTAGAGAAGGGCTGGGACAGCGTATCATGAATTTAAAGTGAGATTATTCAACTGTTCTATAACCAACGGTATTTGAAGTGATTGAAACGAAATGTAAATAAAAAGACAAATATTGTATCTGTCCTTACCAAGCTCCATTTGGTCTCGAAATTGCAATTTAATGTCCCTATTTACATCCCATAAGCAATTAGCATCAAAACTTTGCCAAACACCTAATAATAATCATCGTAGAAGTAACAACAGCAACAGCTGGCAGGTTCCTAGGTTCCATTAACACTGACCACCTGGCGCCATATATTCGATTCCATCTGTTTCGCATTCGGACGCCTTTCTTCCTACGCACTGACACGCACAATCTCCTGCTACGAGGGTTACGAAAAAGGTGCAGAAATGACAAATCCCAATGAATCAGCAACAACCGTCAGCAATGCAACCAACTGCCGCTGATACCCCGTGGGGAAGGGTACACATTTCGCCAACATAATGCTGCTGCCGTTGGCGTACTAGCACCAAACTAGCGTAGGTATTTAATGCAATAAAACACATCACACATTCACACATTCGTTTCGATTCACCCGGCCAAGGTTGGTTCGTGCTGGCGCACCCCGTATCTGTTTCGCGGAAGCTGTACGCGCACCACCGGTCTCCATGGCAATGGGCGATGGGATGTTGAGCGGCAGTCACGCGCGTTGATCGTATCGTTACGATGTCGCTGCATCGGCGGGAACCATTGGTAACATGAATCATCTTGTTTTATTTGAAGCAGACTCATAAACTGCCCTCCTTCCCCAAGAGGATCAGCATGCATGCACCGGAAACGGACGAGACGTGATTCAGCTGGCGCGACACACCGAAAAACCCACCCAAGAGTCTCGCGAAGGCATTCCGCGAAGGCCCTTCACTGTCGGCCCACGATGCAGACGATAGTTGAGCCGCAGCATCCACGCAGCAAAAGGCTGCAAATGCTGCTCTCGAGCGCTGTGCACCGCGAACCATCATCAGCTGCTTAATGTACGCTTAATTAATATGTAATTCAGAGTGATCGTTGCGGGATGGTTTCGGTGTGGAGGGCTGTACAGCAGCAGCAGCAAGTTGCTTTTTTTGTTATTTTTAACTCCACACGCTTCGCAAGCGCAAGTGCAATTTGCATTCGGTGGGTGTTGTTATAATTTATTGTCCTTTATTGCCATACCCCCCACCATGCTTCCCCCTGTGCACGAGAGTACATTAATTTTGATCACCAGACATTAGCCAGACGCATACGAAGGGGGGACCATGGAAATGGTTCATGCTTCGTTGTGTGGTTTCAATGTTTGCCAATTTCTTGTTCATTCATTGAGCCGTGGGGTTTACGATTGCAACACTCTAAAAATCGCATTCATTGTGTATCGGTAATCTCTTTCATGCACTTAATCGCAAGAAGTGTTGATAAGATTCGATGTCTTTGAATTGATTTTTTTCTGCTGGTTTCCAATCACAATTCAAGGTGACTCACTGTTCCGATAAGGCTGTTGTTGCTTTGGTGCAAATTCAGGTCACTTATCATTATTGGTGTGGAGCATGGTGCATTTATTGTAGCTGCGATTTCATTTTTGGTATTAAAAACAGTAACGTTGCTTTAACAAAATGCTCTAAGTGTTCATATAACAATAAATTAACTAAAAGCAGCATACAATAAGTCCTGTTGAATGGCTTAAAGTTGCACTCTAAACTAGCCTTCAAATACAGGCTTTAAAATAAAATGACTTTTTCCAGTTTTTGGTGTTCAAGATCACACAAAAACTGATCAAAACATGATCGTTTGCCACATTAAAACACACAGTAAAAGCAAGGTTACGAGCCTCATTAGTGTCAAAAACATTCAAATTGCTAGAAACTACGGCTATTACTGCGATATGAATCACATTGCTTATTCAATTTTATGTCCCACAGGTTAATCATTTGCACGCCATTTTTATCTCTCGCTTCCTTCTTCTGCGTCACTTTGCAATCAAAATTGAATCAAAATACCAAACGCTAATTGCTTTCACCTTCACCGAGCTCATCACTAAATCCGCCTCATAAAGTCCAACACAACCACTTCACAATTGGCTTCAATTTACCCTAAATCCTTGAATCAACTTACCTTCAGGCTAGGTTTCACACAAAAAAACCCACGAATCACACTTTAAAGTTGCTGGTACTGCTGCTGCAGAGTTGTTCCTTTCCCGTGCACGGCTTCACTCGGACTGGCTCGCGACCGGCAGTTGACTCGCACGTTTAGCACGTCGTTGTTCGCTTGCCGGCGTTAAATTGTCTTCGAAACCCGCGTGTGCGTCTCACAATACAATCGCAACGCACAAAAATAGCCTTCGCGGCTTGCTTCTATGTCCCTCTCTCTTTCTCTCACACACACTTTGAAAACTTCGCTCTAACGGTAGCTGTGTAGCGTTTGTTTAAGCCGG
This sequence comes from Anopheles merus, assembly GCF_017562075.2. NCBI lineage: Eukaryota > Metazoa > Arthropoda > Insecta > Diptera > Culicidae > Anopheles > Anopheles merus. The sequence goes on along the minus strand of NC_054083.1, from coordinate 45,347,632 downwards.
ACACGATCGTAACGATCTTTTAAAGGCAGATCTCTCCCTACGAACCGGCAACAGACAGTCGATCGATGCTCTCACACCAATACAAAAGCCGGTTTGGAATGCGAGCTGTTGTTGTTGTTGTTGTTGTTGATGATGATGATGATGAAGATGATGCTGGTGTGACAACCCTGCCCCTATCTCAGCGAAGTAAAAATGTTGCTTGTTTCGGGGTTTCGCTGCCGAGGCGAATAACCGTGCCCTGACTCATCGTGGTTATGTTTAGGAGCTTCGTGTGTCATCTCGGTTCATTGACAAGCAGAACAAAACATAGCTTCGAGAAGAAAACCTCGAACCTGAACCTCAATTAGCGGGTGCAAAGAGGCAAGGATGTGTTCGGTCGTCCGCGTTGCTTAATGTTTATGTGGGGATATTTTACGTTTCAGCGTGCTTTACTGCTTTTGTACAAAAAATGGTGCAAATAAATGGCTTTGCAGTGCAGTTAGTGCAGAGCTGGCAGAGGTTTGTTTGTGCAGTGCGCGTGGTGAACCGTCAACCCGATACCGGGAGCAGTAAATCAAAACGGTGGATTCGTTTCACACGCGGGAAAATCATTTGTCACGCCGGTGCCTGTGTCGGTGTGATGTGCTGGGTGGGCCGAAGCGATGACTGTGTTGGATTGATGTTTTGTGTATCGGTTTTTGTGAGATTGTGCCGAGTTGAGTCAGTACTTTTTAATAGCGCCTCATTTTTGTGATGAAAGCAACGAGCAATTAGTCAAAGAATGGGGTTATTTTGTAATCGATTTATTCTTAATTCAACATTTAGTTGCAATCAACATGGGATCAGGAGATCTTTGTTTTAATGTGGCTTCAATGATCAAATTAAGCACATTTTCTTGTTGTGTGATGGTTGTTTGTCTGTTGAACAGAACAGGAAAGCATGGTGCTTGTGTTCATTGAGAAGCACTTTGCTAACTGGAATGGCACTTATTCACCTGGTGTGAGATAGCCCCATTACAACGTATGATATGTTTATTAAAAATTGAATTGTTTAAGCATTTAAAATGTCATCATTAAGTATAATCATCCAATCCACATAATAAGTAAAATTGAAAATTTCTACAACTCAAGATTTGTCTTAATTTCGACCTCAATGGAGACGCCAAGTTATTTATATTTCTTTCGCTCAAAATTAACTCGACAACCAATTGCCTTTCAATCAGTTTTATTCAAACAAAATGATGGAATTTATGTTCCTCTCTCTCTCTCTCTCTCTCTCTCTCTCTCTCTCTAACATGCAGCGCTTTCAGTGGTGTAGTTTTGTTAAGTAATCATCATACCATCACTCTTAAAAAAAAAACAATAAATGCCATAATTGATTTGAACTCGTTTCCAGCATACTTGCACAACTTTTATCGCTACTTTCTTAAAATAGCAAACAGAGCGAGAGGGGATGAAACTTTTGCCCCATTGCTCGATTGAACCAATTGCTCTATTCAAGCGCCCGAGGGCACCATTTAAACTTCCCCTGCAAAAGTTTCACCCAGACGGAAGTGGGAAAGTGTTTTCTTATCATTTAATTACATTTGTTACGGGGTGCGCTTTACTTACCATCCTACCAAGGAGTTACAAACGATCATTATAGAGTGCCGTGCGATGGTTCGCTTTATGGGATGTAGACAAAGCGAACGTTTCGTCGCACGATGCACGCGCGATGCAGGTTAGGGCCGATGTATCAAAGCGGGTTCAACAATTCATCATAAATCATGCAGAACCGGAATGTACACGTAACGCATGGCCGTGAGTGCGAAGGTCATACGTGGCGCCTGGAGGGGGAAAACATATCTTCGCCTAGATAAGACTTCTCGACCAGTGACACATAGCCGGTTTAGCGTAATGGTCACTCTACCCGCCAGTCCAGAACAGTGCAGCCAACGCCGAGCAAAGATCAAATACAAGTCAACCGGGAAACGCGATACCTCATCTTCATTGTGTCTTGTATCCTGGCTCCGAGGACAAAAGGGGAACAGCTGACAATGGGTGAAGTGATGACGGCGTCCGCCCGTAAGGACACTTACTCACTGCTCACACTTCACCGACCGTGTAAAAGGAAACATCCGTTCTGAGGAGCAACGTACAAAGAGCGTTAGCAAAAGCACAATGAGCCAGAAGCATGCGGCTGTGTGTGTGTGTGTGCATGCGATTATAAGGCCTAAGGAGTTTCGGCAGAACCTTTTGCATAAGATTTATTGCCAGTGAAAAGACAAGAAGCTTCAAGTGCCCTAGCACACTCGAAACGCTCACTCCCGCAAAACGTACCTCCGAGCTGAAGTGAACTACTTCGAATCGACAGGCGACGAGCTTTTCGGATGAATACAGAAACATAACTCTCGGTGGCGGTATTATGTTAAGGGATTGATAAATTGTTACGATGACGATGACTTTATTTTAGCACAGACACAATACACGCACACACTGTAAGTTGTTTGGCTTTTTTTAGTTTGGTTTTGTTTTGGATAGTAAAATAGACATATTGCAGTTCTAAACAGGGAAGGAGCGGGAAATTATAGGCTGTAGCTTCTAGCGATGCCCTTTGCTGTTCACTGTTTTCTGTTTTTCTTGTTATTTTTTCTACTGCTTTTTATGTTTTTTGTTCTTTTTTTTCTGTTTAACATTGAGTGTGTGTGTGTTGTTTTGTTGGCGAGATTTAATATTAAAGAGTTCAGTTTTCGTTTAGCTTATTAGCCTAGTTTAGACTTCTACCAAGAGTTTAGCTTTAGTTCTAACATGAAGTGAAGATATAGTTAGATGCTTTTTTGTTTCGTACAATTGTAGTATTAAACTTTGTTAGACTTTTTGCTCACTTTCTTTTCATGCTCAATCGCCCCTTTTTGCTAATTCAAAGCCAATTAGTCTATTTATAACCATCTTATCGAAAAATGTCCCTCGTAATACTGCCATTAGGATCGTTCACAACGCGTCATCTTGCTTTCGTTTACTGGTTTCCTTTATTTATTGTCTTACTTTTTCCCGTGTTTTTTGTTCTAGTCTACTGTTTTTAAATGTTTGAAACGTCTCTTTTGTTTCGTTTTTATTTTGTTGAAAAGTAAACAATTAATCATTTGCCAATGTGTTTGTTTTTCTTCTCTTATTCACTTACTCTTTACCTAATCGATATAAAACTAGTAACACGTCGATTAAATATAGTTTTGTGGCTGTTATTGTTGTTGTTTTTTCTGCTTTTTTTCTTTGCTATACTAAATGTCAAACATTATTATTTTTTTACTTTATATTTTGGCACCTAGCACAACGCAATCGTCCCCGCAATTAGCGCTTCTCTTTGGATTTGGATAATGGTTGCTTGCAGGCTTTACAATCCATAACCATTCGGTACAAAATACCTTCGGAACGTCAATAGGGAGGGAACGACCCATCCAGCTCCATTTGACGTTCTCAGCTTGTCGCCTTTTACTGTCACCTTTTTGCTTTTTTTTCATTCCATAACAAGTGCAAGTTTTGTCTTAAAAACACACGTATAAATACTCTTACTAAATACGCTATCATGCTTGTCTTGTTTTTTTTTGTTTTTTTTTGTATCATTTTGTGTCTGACATTTTATTATCTTGTTCGCATCGAATTCGTCTCTCTAGCGGCTAAACATTTTTTTTTGTAAGCATTCAACAACTCGTTACTATTTAGCTAAATATTTCCGTCTCGCTGTTCTCTGCACAAATATCTACGCTAGTTTAAAATCTGTGGGTGTCTTGCACGTTTAGGTATTTGGTGTGTATTGTCATTGGGTATGGTTTTGGTTAGGGTTTGTGCGTGTGTGTGTGTGTATATTTGGCTCAGTGTTTTGTGTGTTATTGTTTCTGTAGTTGGTTTCGTGTAGCTATCTCTCCTAGGGGGGGTTGAATTCCATCGACACACTGAACATTAAAGTGTTACGGGAGGCGGAGGAATGCAGCTAGTGAACAGTCAGACTACACACTCTTTAATTGCTAAACATTTCCATCCCATTGTTGGTTTATTATCATGCAACTCTAGTCTTTCTGGTTTGTTATGTTTTTTCCCCTCTCCAAAGCTTTTAAATCTAATCTACTGTAAATATAACATGCATACATTACGGCGCTTTCCTTTTACCTCATTCACTCTCTCTCTCTCTCTATACACGGGAACCAATTGAGCGGTAAAAACGATTGTAAATCGCTTCCACCGTCAAACATACCGCCTGTACTCCTGTAATAAATTTATTGTCCACAGTTCTACTGGTAATGTCTTTTGTGTTTACTATCTTCCAACTCTACTGCTAAGTCTCGTTTTTTTATGTTTTTTTGCTATTATTTTGTTTTTTTTTTCGGCCATCAACATTCAGCTCAACAGGTTGTAGCTATTTTAATATTATATGTTTGTGTGTGTTTGTAGTTTTTTTTGTTGTTGTTGGTTATCACAGCTAATACTACCGTTTTACATCGCGCGATTATAAATACGCATCTGTGGATGGGTTACTTTTCCTCTACGGTTCATGGTTTTGTGCTTGTTAGCTATTGATCTGTTACCTTTTTTATATAACTGTCTCCAACAAATGGTGGCAATTAATTTAGAAATTTACCATCATTCGTTCACTAAGCTAAGATACATTTCCTTTTTTTTCTAAATCAACAACACGCCCCTCCGCACGACAAGCTATTGTAGGCTGTAAGTCTCTACACACTCTTCGCTAGTTTGTGCTGTTATACGAAATACACTCTACCGATGGGATTCTCATAATGTGTGCGGACTGCAGCTAGTGTTTGGCTCAACAATACCCCGTGCAAAATGAAGTCCAATATGAAATTCTTCTCTTTACAACGCCGCATGCTTCTTTGCGCTTGGTTGAATAGGCTATGCTTCTAAAATCGTTTCGCTTCAATTCTGTTGCTACACAACAACATCTTCGGGTCTTCGGGTGCATTCAAACAAACCCCATCGCACTGAGCTCCACTTCAACTAAAGAGCACGAAAGCAAATGGTAAGGAAAATTAATTACACTCCACACTTTCCCAATCACTTGACACTTTGCTATGGTCGACTGTATTGCGTTTTGATTGCATCTAGTTCTGGATGAAAAAGAAACTTGTAGCAATATGCCCATTCGAATGTGAATCCATCGTGTGCGAGAGAGAGAGAGAGAGAGAGAGAGAGAGAGAGAGAGAGAGGAGAGAGAGAGAGAGAGAGAGAGAGCGAGCGTGTTCGAATTGACTTGTTAATTATAGTTTTCCTAGATGTGTGTCACTGAGCTAAGGATAAGCCTAGCTCCATGTAGCAGGGCGAAAAGGGTTACATGGCTGTACGCAACGAACCGTGCAGGTCTGTAGGCCGTGGTTGGAAGCAATTCAATTTGTGTCACACTTACCACCCGCTGTGCCTGTGGCTATCGAGCGGGAGGTTCTGCTTCCATGCACCCTGATGATATTAAATCCTGTTGCCATGGGGTGGGATTTTCGTACAGACCGGAGATCAGGAGAGCGAAAGGCTCATCGATTTCTGAGTGTGCGTTGATGTAGTTGAGCTGGCGTTGGGTATGGAATGCTACAGAAACTCACAGCAAGGATTGAAGAAAGAAGTGTGTTTTTGTTTGCCCGTTCTTAAAACGAATGAAAAGGGAATTGAAGTTCAACGTTGGGATAGTGAAGGAAAAATATGTTGCATTCTGATCCGATTTCTAGGCAACAAATGAATGTTTCCATTTGTTCAAGTGCCTAATTGTTCCTTTCGATTCAGTGTAGGTTGGCAAACAAATTGGAATGAATCAAACAGAAATGTAAACTGTTCCTCAAAAACTAAACTTGCTCCGAGTAAAATGGAACAGGAGAAGTTATTAAATGAGAGTATTCTAGAATGAATATAAAGCTCATTAATCAAACATTCTGTATTGTCCATTACCAAAGGTTGATAGATAAAGCACGTAGAGCTTAATTACTCTTTTTTTGTGTGAAAAAGAACGGAGTGAATGGCAAGGATATCCTTTCTGCCGAGCCCAATATTGTGATAAAATGATTAATTGACTGAATGTTTAGAAAAATAAGTCTATTCAGTGCACAAAAGGGGAATCATGTGACTTTAAATTTCAATTCTTCTCACTTTGTCTTCTTTGCCAATGTCAACAACACTGGAGTTTCAGCGTTCTGTTTTCTCACATAAAACCCCCTGAAACTCATGTATCACCAGCCAAGTGAAGCCGATTGCTATGAAATGATTTCCCATTTTGCAAAGGATTTCCTTTTCCGTCCTTGCTCTCTAGTCTATTTCGAGACAACAAATCGGACAATCCTGTAAAAATAAAACACACAGGAAAAAGGAGGGAGGAATGTTGGTAGAATGTTCCCAATGAATCCTCAATCTCGTTAATAAAACGCCCAAAAAAACCCGTAAAGCACAGCGGAAAATAAGACCAAACAGCTGCTGGTGGTTACACGAGCGCGAAGGACACTCTTAAATCTTGGTCACCATCCCCGAAAAGTGCGCCCCAAAATATCGCACAACAGTGAAATGGCAGCAAGAGCAAAAAGTAGAGATCTTCCATCCCTTCCGTAAAGGAAAAAGCCCATTACAAACCCTTCAGAAAAAGGGGTAAAACTGTAACGACCGGGAACGTCCGTTTTTTTTTTGTGTAGTGCGAGCAAAAATAAGCAGAAATGCTTGCGAAGAGTTTGTGGTATTTCTCGGGGTCAATGCCGGATTCCCAACATTTCCCGGAAGAGGATCGGAACAAAAAAAAAAAAAGCGCAGGAAATGAAACGATCCAAATTCAACAGCGAAATGTGGAGAGCCAAAATATTAAAAATCTAAAGCCAAAAAAAAAACACCCACACTGACCTTCTAATTTACGCTTGGCACAATGGAGGAGGAAGCGGGAGCTTCTAGTTGTTCGGAAAATTAGCCACACTTTGCTACCAAGCAAGCACGTCAATGAGTAGCTTTTCTTTCGCGTTCATTGTGTTGCTTGGTTCGCTTTGTCTTGTGCTTGTACCTTTAGAAAATAGGATAGGATCACTTGCCGGCAGAGGGTGGGATTGATTTCCATCATCGAAATAATCTGGATCGGTTTTTAACGACCGGAAAATGGAGAGGCAACTTCAAGCGAAGCCGAAACTTTTTCTTATCGCGCTGGATTAGCGAACGAAGATTGGTTCCCTTTTATGGTTGCTGATGTGGCTTTTACTTTTGGAAAGTTTTTCAACTCGAGTTGTTCGACAAACGTAACTTTTCCGGTTAAGCTTTTCCTTTGTTTTAGATAAACTCACAGCTTTGCTGGCTGAGTTTCTAGGCAAATTAAACGTTTTAAATATAATAGAGAAACATTGCACGCATCCTTGTTCCGTTAAATGTAAAATAAAAAACAGTTTCGCTTGAAATGTTCCTAAATAAATGAAATGATCTAAACACAAATATAAAAATGCCAACATTTTACGTCCCAGGCGAGACACAAACCTGACAAAGAAGACACCATAACGATCGTCTTCTTCCATCCACCCCCTCGAAAAACCTTAAACCACTAAAACTGCTAAAACATTTCACTTATCTTAACCGTTGGGTTGCGGGAGGCAGGTCGCCTTACGGGTTCGGGTTCTGGGCGGCCTGGCGCCTCAGATCGGACCGTATGACGGCGGTTACGACGGAGCCGACCAGCAGCATCACAGCCATCGTTACGTTCGCCACGATGTCACCGTTCGTGTTGAGCAGCTCCGAGTAGAGCATGGTGAAGGTGATACCGAACACCTGGGCCGCCGCGTTCAGCAGCCCGGTCGAGGTGCCTTCCGGTTCCGGGTACGTCAGCTCGGCTGCAAACTCGAACCCAACCGGTAGGTAACCGGTCATGAAGAAGCTGGTTTATGCAAAAATAAGAGGGAAAATACGAACATAGTCGATAGTTGAGTTAAAGCCACACCTTACTGCTTGTCATACGCAGGACATGGACAAGGAGGGGTGGGTGAAAGAGTCGCTTACCCCAACAGGGCGGAGGTGACGTACACCACAGCAATGTGACCGACCGAAAGGGTGAAGGTGTAGATCCACATACCGATCATGGTGAAAATGTACACGGCAAGTGTAGTTTCTCTGATGAAAAAGAGACGAGCCCGGGGGAGAAAAACAACAAACGTGTTAAATGTTTTACCGCTTTGCTACACTTTCGCAATGACACTCACTTAAATCGATGCGTCTTATCGAGCACGATACCGCAGGCGACCGATCCGAGCATGCCGGCGAACACGATACACACGCCAATGCGGCCCGCATCCACCTCATGGCCGGGATAGTGCGTCAGGACGATCTGTGGGGACACAGGAAAGAAAGTAAAAGGGGGCTTAATAACGGTCACGGTACAAGTGCCTTGAGGGGATATATGATGAAAAGGACCTCCGGGAGTTAAGTGAATGTCATCAGTGACAAGCGTGGAGTGATTTCATTCCCCTTAAATTAACCCAACGTATACCATCAGAGAGGGATCAGGATGTGTGCGAGACACTGGCTATCGGTGAGAGAAAAAGTTATTTAATTAATGATGGTAAAAGCTCATTTCTGTCGTCCCGAAAATGATGATGAAAAGTCGGCTGGGACATTAATCCTGAACGTGGGTGGTTTCCTAAAGGATTTCGGGATGAAAAGCCGTCAAGTGCGCCTGGTGTATAGGCTACCCGCAAAGCATGGGGCTGAGTCTAGCAGCGCCATCTGTTGCTTGGTAAAATGTACTACAGGGAACGTGAAAAATCATTGCAGAACATTTTGGAAAAGTGAAACTTTGATGTTACTATTTCATATGGTAGATCTGTTCGTGATAATATAAATAAAATTTGGACATCTCCGACATATTGCCCACTATGTTCGTTTTAAGTTTCTGGTATAATCTATTATACTCTCCTCTTCACCTCGCACCCACACATACCTGATTCAGCAGCGTGGAGATGGCATAGAACACTCCCACGTTCATGCCGTACGAGATGAGCAGCAGCACGTAGTTCCGGTTGAGCATGAGGCGCTTGATCGAGTGCAGGAACGGTGACGACTGCAGCGGGTTGGGCGTTTTCGTCGCCTCCTGTGCAGCGGACGGTGGTGTCGGCGGTGCCGCCTTGAAGACTGGGGAAGAGACGCCGCGAACAAAACAGGAAGAAGTTTTTAATTAACCGCGTACACAGTCCGTTCCGGTGCGGCAGATTGAGATGACGAATCACACGGCCGCACTACTGTAGTGCCTATTTTTCCGAGTGCTGCTTTTAATTACACCTCTACCGCTTCACCATCATCGCCTACCGCCCCACTGTGGGACCGAACCGTAGGACGACCAAGGATTACTTACAGAACAGCACCAGCACGACCAGCACGGACGTGAAGCCAGCCACAATGTAAAACATCAGCCGTAGGTCATCACCGATGAGGTTGATGTCGTCATGGTTTTCCACCAGCATCGGTGGCACAAGAAACCCGACCGCTATGCCAAGCTGGAAAGGAAAGCAAAAAGCAAGATGTAAAAGGGGGAAAATAATAGTTTTTCATCTGCGCTCCCGACGCGGAGTCCCAAACCAGGCCCAACCAGGCTACCAAAAAGAAGGGGCGACGGACTTTTTGGTGGCGCGTTGAATGCTTTAAATTAAATCGAATAAATTTCCTGTGCCATACCACGGGCTTTGGGTTGGTGAAGCTTTTTGTCCATGGTTTTGGAGGTTTTCCACAAGAAAGCTTTTTCTCGAATTTTCACAAAACGCCTACTCTATCGGTAAGATGTATCTGATAGTCTGGGGAGGATTTTTAGCAAAGCGCTTCTTGATGTTTTCATTACGGCTTTCTCCTTAAAACTTAGGGATGTGTGCAAAACTATATCGAATTCACAATTTTCCAGCGTGTATGGGTGTATCCAAGGCTGTAGATCGTGACGTTTGTTCGTGTTTGCGTAGCGAGTGGTTATGTGTAAAATGAGATTGATTTACAGCTAGGATTGTGACACAGCCATGCTAGCAGGTTGCTCGAGAGAACAGGATGAGCACCCGAACACCGTGGGATGGTGCTATGATGTGCCTGGGTGTGCAGTGGATCATGATTCGCAAGTTAATAAATTATTTGCAGCAGCCCTTTCTCTCTCTTTCTCGTCCTCTTCCACTGCCCACACAAATTTCCCCATTAGCTCGCCGACTCCCATTAGTAAGTGCAAAGTAACGATCGTTTATGGGCGATGCGATAAGAGGCTTTCGGTGTGCCAAGCGGATCGGAGGGAGCGAGAATGTTAAAGGGCGGCGTTTAATTAAACATATTTTAAATTATTCATACATTGTGGCGGGCGTGTAAAGAAGGCGGTAAACTGTTTGATGAATGTGTGTATCGTGACAGCTTTGAGGCACACACGCGCGCACTCACATTCGTTACGTAAGGTTGGCCGTATGTGTGTGACCCCGTTGGAGCTTAATGACACCCAAAACGGGTGCAATCGATTTAAAGCATCCGTGTCGATTTGTGATGTTGTACGTGCGTGATGTAGGGATTGTTTTTTTTTCAGTGTTATAAGCGACATTGATTGTTTTCGATGTGTAATCTATCTTATCGGCTTTGTAATTTGTAATAATTAATATGAGGTAATGGATCACTTCAGGTCTAATTGATTAAAAAAATAGGAATATTATCGTTTTGCATTACAATTCTTCTAGTTTTTCATCTAGAAATTGTTTATAAAGTAAACATTCATTTGACAAGCTCACAAAATTGTAAATGATTTCTCATTGAAAGCAATTGATAAACTCCCTGACGAGTCCATCCAACTGTTATGAGTATTGTGTTGAATAATTAATTATCAAATCTATCAGTACCATTCCATTCGATAGTTATGCATGTTAATTACTCTCATTTGAAAATTAAAAAAAAACAACAACATTTAAATCCTGTATGTATCCTCCACACTATAGTTGAAACTTCTGCCGCCCTCTATCTGATTCCTCTCTCCCTTAAAAATGACATGCTGCGAGTTCAAATCTGCACAAACCTTGCTACGTGACGCGTACTTAATTGTGCACCGTTTTCCGCCCAGTAATCACACAATTTAATGCTTTCGCCCTAGCAAAAAAATACAGCAGAAGAAATGCACATTATCCAACATTGCAAAGCAAAAAACAAACAAGCAACGAACGCCCATATTGAGAATTTATGAATTCACACGTTTATGTGAAAGCTCGCGTTGACATAAATCTGCCCAACCAAACAAATCCAACTGCTGCTGCTGCTGCTGCTGCTGCACCCAAAACGCACCCACTGGGTATTTCGTTTTGTTTTGAGGTTTTGTTAAATTGGGGAAAAGTTTCAGTGCCACCATCGAATGGTAGAGTGCCGCCACGTACAAGCATCTGATTGCACTATCCAGGACTGCACTGCACTACTCCCGAACACCCTGATCCCCACCAGCAGCTGTGATCTTGAAAAGTGAATTCACAACAGTTCATGAATATTTATTGAGATAAGTTTCGGCTGCTTGCAGCAGAAACAATTGCTGCACGTGACTGTGGTGCGGAAAACAATCTTTTGTGTTTTTTTTCTTCTTCTGGGGAATGAGTTCAGTTTTCTGCTGGAAAATGGAATAAATTGAAGTAGGTCTTTGGAAAGCAAGAGCAAAAGAAATGGAGGAAAAATAAATATCAACCAAAGAGTGAACAAGTTTTTGCAAACGATACATCGCTACAAGCTGCGTTACATTGGCGTCTGTGTACGTGTGACAACCAATAAATCAAATCGATTTTCGAACCGTGAGCTGGGAACAGGAGACAAGGAGCGTAGAATACGAAATCAGTTACCGGTCAGCAACGATATCACGTTGTTACGATGCGAGCTCCTTTTTTTTTGCTGTTTGTTTCCATTCCAGACACAATAAGGACAGCTCAGCGCCGTTACGAAGGAATTGAAAAACGATTTTCGCTTCTCGAACCACGTGCCCAACGTTACTTTACATCATAACCCATTTGGAGTTCGGGCTGTTCTTCAACACATGATCAATAAATAATACTATTAACGATCGACGCGTGTTGAAACGCTTTCATCGCAACAGACTTGTTGTGGCACTACTGTTCAACAAATTTCGTTCCCAACCGGACCTTCGAAGGACACTTGCCTTTTCCTAAGCTACAAAACATGCGTAGTTTTCTGTTACACTCGAAGGCATCACTTAAATCTTGCTTCTCATGGTCACGGTCGAGGGAGAAAAGGAAACGAACGTCAAAAAAACATTTGCAAGAAATCCCCCCCAAAAGGTCGATACTTTCAATTTCCTTCCACTTACCGGTTGAGGTGGTTTCCGGTTTCCAACCTATTGCCTACCCCCCCCCCCCCCACCACGCAAAACCATCCTCAGATCCGGTCGGTTTCGGGAAAAGATTCTACAGTAACATGAATCAAGTGTTACGTCGACAGTGAAGGTCCCTCAATTACTGGGGCGTCTTTTAGGCGTTCTTTGCCTTTAGGCTTCCAACCGCTGGTACCGTGTGAAGGGAGACAGAGTGAGAATTACTTCGCTTGGATCTTGTTTCCTGTTTCCATCGGGTACGCAAGGTCCGTCCCGTTGGCTGATGGCTGTTCCGGTTGTGATAAAGCGCAGACCCATTGCTGGAACCGAGCTGGAGCGTTCGTTTCTGTTTGAGTGAAAAACAAGACCGCTCTGCACTGGGGAAATCCTTTTATCGCACCGCCGGTGATGGTTCTAGTGCGTGAGACTGTTTGGACGGGTGAAACGAGCCTCATAAGTTCATTTTTTAACTCACCGCCACTGTCAGCGTCAGCATGGAAACGGTGTTTTATGAGAGTGTGAAGAGTGTGAACAGAACATCGCCACAAAGACGATCTTGTGCAGGGTACAATTCAGAGCAGTGCAATTGCAGACAGTAACACTAAACAATTGTCCGGTATTGTCCAGTTTCCGGTGAATTGTGCGATAAGCAGTAAAGCGTCTACCTTTTTGTTCGAACTAGATGAATGTATGGTTGAAACGATGAAAGGGAATTGTGACCATAAAAGAGATGATTTATGGTGGGTAAGGTTTTTTTGTCGATGAAAATCTATGCGTGTCTAGGAATATCGGTCTTTAAGGTCCGAATTTCTTTTTAGGAAGTTATGGTAACTTGATTTTGTTCCAAATCAGATTGAAAATTCACAAGAAAGAGTAAAACTCTACTGAAGATCTTTGTAAAGAGAACGATTGCTGTGCCAAACAACATAAATGCTTTAATGATGTTAAAGTGAGTGCCACACTTTCGTTGTGACTCCCTACAAAGAACTCAGTTCCGATAACTTCGTGTGCGAGCGAGAAACAGGGCTAGACAAAAAAGGGCAAACGTTTGCCAAAAAGTTTCCCCACAGCTTACGCATTAATCGTTTCGATTACGTTGAGGATTTGCGGTAAAAGCAAAAAGGCTCCGTGCTCTACCTCACCGTGTTTGTCTGCTTAAGGGAGTGTTTTTTAGGGTAGAGCTTTGTCCAGCTTTGTGCTCATATTTGTCCCAGTTGGGTAATTTTGTCTAAAGTAGTAAAAAAAAACTGCCATGTCCCCCATAATGACTAACTTTTCCCTCGACTGTTCCGTTGCAGACGGATGAAACCTTTTGCTGCGAGCTTCCCGCAGCACAAAAGCACAAACAAACATGTCCGGAGAGAAAATGAAGCTAAATTTACTGTCCATGCAGGCACCATTTTGTTGCAAATGTGCGTTCGATGCAGCGCTGGAGATGCAGGAAGCGATGGCGAGAAGCGGTACCATTGCATTAGCTAAATGGCTTTCCTTCGGTTGGTCAATTTGATGAATAATGTGCTTTCATGCAGAATCTCTGTACAGGTGAAGGTGAAAGGATCGGTTTGCTGAAAGAGAAACGCAGACAGCCAGAGCGCTTCAACGTGTGTGGTTGTGGTTTTATTTAGGGGGGTTGGCGTCTTCTGTAGCTGCACAAGGTAGGATGAAGCTCTTTCTTTTGTTCGTTTTTTTTTTGTCACGTAGCAAACAAGTCATAACGTACTCCATAGAAGACGGTCTGTCTTCACTTAATCGGCTTTCGGTGGAAGTCAACCGTTTGGATTGAAAGTGCAATTCCAAATCCCTTTTGTCTGTCACTCCGTTGCTGAGCGCGTAACCCATAGGATGGACCATTTTCTTGGAACGCCAAAATGAAAGAAGAAAACGCCTTTTCCATCAAACGAATTAAACTCAATTTCCCCCAGCTCAATAGAACAGCGCAACCCCATTCATCATTTGATTGAAAAGCTTGCCGGTAAAACTGTTGCGCACGTGCCGCAAGTGACAATGAGTGCTCGCAAAGAGTGCGACGCGAAATCTGCGAGATAGCTATCGCCAAAAACACCTTCGGGCGGTCTGCTGCTCCATCGAACACAGGTGAGTGCACAGTGCACAGAATGCGTCAATTGAAAATGGATTGAAGCAACGGGGAGTAGAAAAAATGTGCTCCATTTAATGTCATTTCTTCTCGGGGAGAATCCTTTTGATGCGTTCGAAAACGTAACGAAAGTAGTTTCAATTGCGATGAATTGAATTTTGCCCCCCGCTTGGATCGAAGGATGGATGGAATGGGCGTGTATTTACGATGTGTAATAAAATTGAATTTTCGGACCAACATCGTCCTTCCCGAAGCATCAGTTTGGTGCGTTTGAATTGGCTTCTTTTTTGCTTTTTTCTCTGTTGGCAGCAAATTTTGCTGCGTTAGAAGGTTTTGTGATTTTTTGTTTGCTGTTTTTCCTTACCATGTGCCTGCACTGACCAGATTTAACGCACACTCGAAAAAAGACCCTTCCTCAATAGCGTAGAACCTATCTCAATGCAATGAAGCGATTTTCGTTTGACGAAACGAAAGCTCTCTGATAGCGTGGGGATTGAAAATGGCAGTGAAATGAAAACAGTTCCCCATGGGGAAATGCGAAATGGGGTTTGCGAACGATAAACGGTCACATAAAAATTTAACCATGTCAGCCAATTCATGGTGAATGACAGGCCGGAGGGACAGTAACTCAATTGGATTAAAGCTTAAATGAGTTAAAGGAAAAGTGATCGATCAGCATCAAGTTTGTCTGGTGAGATGAATGAATTTGTTATGAATTCTTTGCCATAAAGCTCTGTAATGTTTCACCCTCAAAAATATTAAAAATATCGCTTGCATAATATAATAAAACGTGAATATAGAATTATAAAAAAATAGGAAAAGCTTTCCTTTTTTGTTTACTTTTTCAAGCTGTCATAACACACCGTTTATAGACACGGTGCACGATAGAGACACAATTGACCAAACAAAAGGTCACGCTGAATGCTTACACAAACACAAACAGTCCGCCCCAGTCGGATGTTTATATTGGAGACGAACCGATGCTGATCCATTTGTTGACAAATGTACTACGATCAACAAACGCTTGTAGCTAAACGTATGGTGGTGTAACTAATGGCATTCTTCTCCAGTTCATCATTGTCATCACCATTAGCATCATCATCATCATCATCATCATCATCATCATCCCTGTAGATGGCAAGCAATTGGACGCAGCCATATCTCTGAATGGTCGATGTCAACGTTTTCCTCCGCTTTGCTGCGCCACAGTACCCATGATCCGCATGGGAGAGCTCTCGCCCACTTATATCGATAATCTGCTTAAGTGGGTTTCCATTTTCCGGCAGCACGTTTACCTACGCACAAGGACGAGCAGCACTTATGATCGCCCAGCGGCACGGAACCGAAACGCAACCGACCCAGCACCGATCCAGCATGTGCAAGCATGTAGGCAATTTTTACGCCCGACAGGTTTCTGACGCTACTGCCACTACCGTTGTACTGTACAATGATTAGCCACGTGGAAAGCCACGCAGCCGCCAGCGATCGTTGGGATGGGTGGTGCACACCAAGAAAAAGGAAAATAATCTCCCATTATTGGAGTATCGCAAAGTCGCACCGTGCTGGATGGAAAGTCCTTTCTGGCCGGCGAGCATTACGCGATGAGAGCGGCTCTAGGCTGTTCAACACACGCAACCCGGTACCGGTGGAAATGGGATTCTTTCGGATTGTTTGATTCCGCTACATTTATCAAAAACAAACGAAGGTAACGATAGTTACAGGAATGGGAGAGCAAAACAAAAAACAAAAATGAGGATTATTTATGGTTCGGCCTTATCGGAAAGCGTTTCTGGTTGAGCAAAGCGACGATGCGTCACTGCTAAGGACGATGATATATTTGCATGTTTTTTTTTGTGCAATGACATGATGATGGATGTTCAAATTACACTAAAAAACCTGATATCCATCAAGCATTGTAGAATAATTGAGGAATAAATTGTATTCTTTTTCACATCACACAACGCTTGAAACCTGCAGTATAAATCAAATGCGTAGTAATTGTGATCGTGGTTGTCAAATAGTGATTGCTTACATTTCCGGTAGATGGCAGCAGCTGGAAGTCAGCTTGCAATAGCTTATTCTACTAATATTAAACAGCTTAAGCTTCTTGTGCTACACTTTATCACTGTTTGTTAGAGGATTTCTGAGATTTCACATCCTCAATATGGCATCCCACGACTGCTCCGTCCTTCTTTTCTTAAATCCACATGTTGAACAACCGTTTCAACTGTGATCGAAAGTGATAAATTTCTCATCACTTCTCAAGCCTTCATCCTTTTACAGCCTCACATCTATTGATACGCCCGTGATTGGCAATCCGTGGCCTAAAAATGGATCCTATAAGCTGATACTGGCTCTCCTCGCGCTCCCTCGATGAGCTATTTGTTGCACACACACACACACACGCGTACATTCACCAACGCTTCCCAGCAATGCCATCGGCACGCATAATCATCCCCCATCCGCAGCAGCGTGTCAGCAGCAACGTGGTACAATCACGCGTACGCAGCGATAAATCAGCTTTCGCCTCATCCACTCACATTATCCCACTCATAATATCCTTATTGAATCGGAACCGATGGTGCTTCAAAGCCGGCAAGCTACCAGACAGGCCTGCTCTTGTGCTTATTATGGTGCAGCGTACACGCAGACACATGTGGCGGCTGGTTTGGTGATGTGAATGGCGTGAACAAGCATCACGATTCCGACTCATCCGCCGGGCGTGCCTGAAGATGACGCTGATTGGTTTCGGGCGGGCGAAAGAACAAAAAACGGGACCGACACCGACCGTGGTGCCGTTGCTGTGGTGTAATCCGGTGGCTTGGCGTATCCCGGGCGGGTGTCAAGCGCCGAAATCGTAGAATCCACTCGTCAGGGGAGCATAATTAGTGTGATGCGCATGGGATGAGAGTGAGTGATTTGCTGGAAGATGGTGGCTGGGTGCTTTATTATGCGCACAGTTTATGGCGTGGAAGAGGGAAGTAAATTAAAGGTTGGTTCATAATGCAACATGTCGAATAATTCTTATGAGTAAAATGATCTTTGGAGAGCAATTAATTGTAATGCAGGAAACATCTTTCTTTTTGAATACATAACCACAAATTATTAAAACAAAAAAACTAAAACTCAGCCAATTTAATTGCACGACAGGAATAATGAGGCAATTTATAATCCACTCCATTCAGCGCAAGACATCGGTAAATGTTTCTTCAACGGCAATTTCACGATCAAAGAAAACCATTTAAAACATGATTCTATTCCGAAGGACACGAAATAAATCTGCGCCTCTTCTGTGTCTTCAGATTTATTCAGCTTTATTTTCGTACCGAACACGCTTAAAACACATGCCACCGCAAGCAGGGCAGAAAATCAATTTTCTATCGCCCCATGGCACGTGCAAATGAAATTCAATTTTCCGCTGCAAATCGATTACCGTGCTTGGGGCTTTCGCGCTGAAAAACTCGCCACCTTCCCGGGAAAACATGTGCGAAACCCGTGCGGATTTGGTGTGAAGCTTCGCGGGCTCATTTTTTTTGTCCTTCTTCGAGAAGCATTTCTCCGAATCTAGCTCACCGCGAACCAGCCCCCACCAAGGTGGAAGGCCCCTTGAATGGATGGACGAGAATTGTAGGATCATCAAATTAGCATAAAAGCCGCTTCCGCAGCATGATTATACGCTCTTCGCTGTTACGTGCAATCACACCACGTACGCGCTCTGGTTTCGGTGCTGCTCACCGTTAGTGACAGTCATAATTTTGCCACTGGGTCACCAGCACGAGTGTTCGCGAAAATGTGGGTAAAATGATGTTTGCACCCATCTCTTCGGTGTGTCTTTCATGGATTCCGTAGCCCGTTGTCTCACGCTCAGTGAAAGTAACGCCCTCACTATCGTGATCGAAGAAGATTACGACCAAGTGGATGTGTGTGTGTGTGTCTGTGTGTGTGTGTTGTGGCGCTAACAGTTCGGCGAATTGGTGGCTTTAATGAAGTTTTCTGTGGTTTTGTCTTGATAGAAGAGGAGGCGTGGGCGTTTTATTAGCGAGCAGGATATTGCCTTTTAGCTGACTTAATCACACGCCGGCACACATCCGGTAGAGTGCTTCGGGGGTTGCAAGTTTTGGTAAAGTGACAGACGGAAAGCGAAAAACACACTCCGAGGTGGATTAATCCGAAGAAGAGTAGGTAACGCAAGACAGTGGCTTTATTCTTTTGGTTAAGACTACAACCACATGGTGAAATCACGTAACAGAGCTCAATAAATCTTTCATTTCAGCGCCAGAATAAACAAATAAATTTATCTTCTGAAAAGCTTAAGCAATTTTTATATTTATTCATAAATTCATAATAATCTTCTAGCCGTCTTTCATTTCATCGCATTGTGTTGATTGTATAACAGTAGTTTTTCCACCAAAAAGCGCCTAGATTTCTGCAATATGATACGTTAAAATGCTTTTTTATGTAAAACAGACAGCTTGCATACTTTCAGGCTCTTGATGAGCAGAAAATGTAGCATAAATACACCCAAAATCATTTAAAACGATAACCAAAACAAGCTTTTAATGAATAGCCTCGTTTTAAAATAAACCATGTTCCATTTATCTACTCACCAACAACATCAACTTTCAACCCGCGCCGAAATCAAACAAAAAGCAGCCCGATAATCATCACGCTTCCACGCCGCCTAATGATGGTTGATTTACATCTTTTCCGTGTTGCCACGAGCCAAAGGGGAAAAACAAGCATCAATTCTTGAGCTATGAAGAGCTGCCATAGCCCCAGTTTTGATGTGCTCTCATTATACGTCCAATTTGTCGAATTATGCTCACCGTTCACCGTTGGACGGGAACGAATCCCACTGCATGCAAGCTATATGAACGCCGTGCCGTTTTTTCAGCTCTCTTTTTCATTCATTCACACTTCTCAACTCGTTCTGCCCGCTGAACGGTTGAAGGAAAAGTTGAACGATTAAAGGGTTCCCTTCATTATTGCACGCAAACATTAGCTGTTGTAGTGCTTCTGTGAGCAGTACTTGCATACATCGCTCCTCAGATCGGAAACTAAATCAGAGCTTCTCCATCGCATAGTATGCGACTTTCCGCCCTTTTTTTTGTTCTTTGTTCTAGCTGTAGTAAAGCAGTGGATAATGAAAATGAAGCATCACTTCTGTTCAAACTTCTTCTACGATCAACAACTTTCCCTCGGCTCCTGGGGGTGCCTTACTTTTTGTGTGTTATATTTTTATCTCTACCATCCACCAGCAACAGCAATCACCCACCGTGGTCGAGGGTTGGGTCAGAGGGCGGCCAGAATGCGTCCCCATTTTCTGCACCCATCCCATCCCGTGAGACTGATTGGCTTTGGCAGACGAAACTGATGACTGCTCGCTTCCGAGCCGAGCCGGATCGAGTGAAGGAACCTCGCACACAAGCCATCGATGATAGACTACGTAAAGAATGGAAGTTTACGCTCGGCCGGAATGCTGTCGGATGGCAAGGAGAAAGCAAAAGGAATTTTCCTGCAACGTAATTTTCCTTTCAATCCCCGTTCGGGCCGACCTCAGCGAGATAGCATTTTCACTCGATTGAACAACCGATTTTTCATCGTTTACTAGCACATCGAAGGAAATGGGATTTTCTGGGATGTGAGGAAATGGGATAGGCAGGGCGTTGGTGGAAACGAAAATGATGACGATCATAATGACGATTGGGGATAGGAGTGATGGTTGAAAAATTGTAGAAAAAAATCAGCAAAATGAGGGCAAAAGAAATCAGGACAGTGAATAAAAATAATTAGTAGCAAAGCAAATTGATCTCCTTCGTCCGGCGTGACTTGCACCATCTGGATAGGGACGGAACGGGACGAATGGATAATTTATTTATTGCGTCAATAATAATATAATGCATCGTTTTATGTTGCTGTGCGCAATGTATCTTACCGAGACGAGACAAAGCACAATCGATAAGCGAATGGTTAAGGGAACAACAAAAAAAAGGCGATCCAGTTTTGAATATCTAATGAACGGGAACGGGTCGAGGGCACAACCGATGCAAACGTATGGCCAAAGCCAGTGGAGTGCATTAAAATCAATGCTAATTACGTTACGATATCGTTTTACACCGGCCTGCATTGTTATAATGAACAGAGCTGATAAAAGAAAAGAAAACTTTGGCCAAAGAGTGCACTAAAAGCTTTTTAATTGCCACAATGCTTGGTTGTTCCCAAAGCTGTTTTGCTCGTTTTCATTGGCGTTCAATGAAATCCAATTAAAAGTGCAATGTGAGTGCAATTTGGGGGAAATATAATACACTTGTAGTTGCTTTCATTGTTGTGTTCGCTTGATTATTTCGTTTTATAAGGTTGAAGTGTAGAAAAAACGGACTGTCAGAGGAATTGTTGGTTACCAAATTGAGAATATTCCTTTTTTTAATTGCATACTTTCAGGGGTTTATTAAGACCAGGCATAGACATATAATTATTCCAATTTTTTAGTGACAAGAAAAGTCAACCCAAACCCCGCACACCACCTTTTAAAAGACACTCAGTGCCGCACACCACAAAACGACGCGCCACAGCTGCATTTAATTGTCTTTCAAATATATATATGGGCTGTGTCACCATTTGCAACCCTCGTTCGCCAATTTTCACATATGCTCGGTTCGTTTTTTCCCCTTCTTTTCACAGTGCTTTCCGATTCTATTGTGCTGCGTTATTTTTATTTTCATTTAAAATTGCGTTCCACAAAACTTTTTTTCTTATTATTATTTATCCTTTGCTACAAAAAAACTCTCCCATGCCTATCCGTACGCTTCGGTTGGAACAGAGCTCGTCTAAGGCTCACCCAACGGTACAAGAAGTTTATGCAAGCTTTTCACAAAACGAGCATATATCTGTGCTGGGTCGGCTTTTGTGTTGCGCGTCCATACCACCTCCCTTTTTTGCACGCTGTACGCCTAACGATAGGATCTAAGAGGCGGATAATTGCTTTTCACACCCACCAAACGGGACCCGGGGTAAGATCGTACGCGCCCGCACGAGACGCCTTCGACAGCTTCATCGAAACCACCGAACGACACCACGGAAAATGCGGCACCACCGGAAGCGAGCTGAAAAGAGGTCCATTTTGCAGAAGTGGAGACACTTTGCAGCGCTCTTGAACGCAACGCGGCTAAGTCGTGTGTTTTGGAGCTGGAAAGTTTCGAAACGTCCCTTCTCCCCCGTCCACCAGGGGGGCGGTTCGGTGCGGGTCCCAAAGTGCCAAAGACTATGCCTTCAGTCTTTTGGAAATGATTTATCTTACGTGCTTCTCGGTTCGGTTGCGGTTTGGGCTTACGCGCGCAACACAGATTATCGTTTTATCAACTTTGTGTGCCCCAAAGTTAAGCGCTTTGGAGTAGCGTGATGTGGCCTATTCCCACTATGCAAGACACATTTTAATGGTTGATGGTTTCTAATAAAATAAGAAGCTTGAGGATTCGTGCTCAGACGAGTAATAACGAAAAGAAGAAACAAAACGATACGATACGCGTGCAGTCAGTTGCATCGGTGTGTGACCAAATGGAGAAAGTTTTTGCGACAAATTTTCGGAGAGAACTGGGAAGAACGGATTTAGCTAAAAGCTTGCGAGGAAATAGCTTGCTTTCAAATATGGGTGCCCTCGAGGCAGTTCGACCCTATCAAAAGTTCATTAGCTTGGGCAGACTGTTGTGGTTGGGACAGTTGCAATAATCCTCCTTGGAAACAAGGCTGAATGTCCAGCACTTACCTGATTACCGAACACGCCGATGCTGCAGGCCGACGACACCTGATCCGGTCCGAACCAGACGGCCGCTACCTTGGCCGGCAGCGACAGGATAAACACCTGCGAGGCGGCCACTATCGACTGGCCGACGAAGCCCACCCAGAACAGGTCCGGACTGACGGAGAAACACTTGACCCAGGCACCGATACACGTACCGAGCACACCGCTGATGGCAGCAATTCGTAGCCCCTGGAAAAGAGAGGAAAAACTTCGGTAATGAAATGCTTCAACTGAACTACGGCAACAGCAGCAACAGCAATTGGTGCCGACGTGGACGTTTGTCTTTTCGATTCGGTAGGCAAATTTTCCTTACTACTACGGAAATGGAAAGGATTTACATAGTTACAGCTGTAATAATTCCCGTTACGTCGGCACAATTGTGGCACTGCGGTATGTTACGAAAAGGACAGATTTGAATAATTATCATTTTAATAAGAATTCGTTGTAAAAGTAAATTCAATGTCACATGTAACCTTCTGTTGAATTGAAAAAGCTTGTACAATCTCGTCTAATACTGCGTATAGGAAATAATATAGAAAAACTAGTTGAGGACATTCTTTGGAATCTATAATTTATCTATAATATATCTACACAAAAGGACCTTACATATTTTTTTTCTTTTCACAATAATTCACCCACTATGCGCACAAATACATATTCCGACCACAGCTGCAATGAAAAATGATTGCAATGGCGTAGACTTTTTCCTTCTCCGGCATACGACAGCTCTGCGGTAAGCAGAACATTTTCCACTGCAAAAACGTCGCTTTCCCTCGTGTGGCCTCGTGGAGCTTAAGTATGTAGAATAAAAAAAACCAACCCGTTCCGCTCGGTCCATTCAGCATGATTTCAATAGTAACCGCACTTGTGAACTGAAACTTCTGGGGCTTGCACTGAAAAGTAAAAGCTACACAAAACCGGCACGGACAGGCGAGGTTTAAACAAATAACTCTACCATCGAACAGTGGAAGAATGGCCCACGCAGACACTGTCCCGCTCACTCAGTGGGAGACAGATGTTATCTCATTAAAATAAATGAGGAAACAGTTCCTCCAGGACAGTGCAAGTGGTGGCTGTCAGCCAGTCGCAGCGCAAACGAGAGTAAGTGTCTAGGTTTAGTTTCTAGATAGGCTAGGTAGCTTTGTGTGGGATGGTGTTACTGGTTGTAAAGCAAAGTGTTTGCAGCACACGGTATGCATTTATTTGCATTCGACATTTCAACCGGCAGATAAGCAGCGTGAGGGACACTGTGTTCGAGCGGAAAGCATTCAGTGCTGTCGAATGGTAGGGATATTGATACGAGATTACAGGAAGGACCGTGTTGTCGGACAATGTAGGCAGAGGATAAGTTTCCTTTCGACAAGTCCGACACAAATGTGGACACTGCGAGGAATGCGGACTAGAGACATATTTTCGCTGATGCTGTTTGACTGTTTTGGATTGTAATTTGGAACTCTGTTAGTGTAAAGGTTTTAGAAATATTATAATTTTGTAGTTTGAAATACGGTTTGAAAGCTTCACATTTAAATGTAAAAGCATTGAAATGAAGCTTTTGAATGTTTTTACTCAAAAACAAAACACAATTTTCCATTTAAATAATCTCATAAAAAGCACCCTAACCGCTCCAATTGCTCGAATTTAATTAACGCGCCAACCTCAACGCAACCTCATCGATCCGGTTTTGCAAAAGTTCTAATTGAAAATGCATGTTATGGTGCTTTCAATCCCGAAAAATTCAAACCTCATCAGCTACCATCATCATCATCATCAGCATCATCGGTGCAGCGGTAACGTGTAACAGGAAAACAAATTTTCTCCTTCATTGGTTGGTGCATGCAGCATGTTCACGAGAATGCTGCTCCATAATTGATTTCGCGGAATTGTAACGCACAAGCGTAGGGAGCAGTGGGAACGGTGGAACGGTTCCAATATAAAACTATTCCTCCCAATGCTCCCGAATAACGAGGCAAAGCCGCTTTCTCCCAGCTCCCCATGAAGCTATTTGCATGCCTAATAAAAGTGTAATAAAATTTAAACCACTCCCGGCTGTTTGGGCACATCAAATGTACCGTGCCGCCTGTGCAGAATAGGCCGATTTGAAGCTGCAGTGGGTGTAACAACAACTTACCAATTTATCCAGAATCCAGCTGGCCGGAAAGATGAGCGGAATGTACAGGATCATGAATATCATAGACGTCCAGTCGACCCAGGTGCTGGTGATGTTGTAGTATCTGTTGCGGAGGGCGTTGAATTGCATTTCCAGGTTTGCATCGTGCAGGTGACAAATGTGTCCAAAGTTTGGTGTCCAAGATTTGCGTGCGGTGGTCCACATTCCGTTGCGGTTACACGTCAGCCATCAGGTGGGCGCAAATGGAACGGAAAAAGCCGACATTAGTAATTACATTTGCTTGGGTTGCTGTGGGTATATATGTGGATGCTGTGGTTTTTCGTTCACCGTTCATCGGCAGGATTATAGAGTTTTAATTAAAAACCGCACGTCTGTGGCTGAAATGCGTGCAAAGGTCATCTAGAGGAGAACGCAATTGTTCCCCATTTACCATTAGCTCAAGTAATGCATCGCTCTGCGGGAAGTCAACTCTCCACCGCCCTTTAATCTGATTTATAAAGCGAGTCACAGGGAATGACAATCCAGTTAACTGAAGTAGTCAAGGCAATGTTAATGGGCATCGATTGAGAGGGGCCGGTTCGATTGGTACTGATCCGGTGGAAAATTGCTTCATAAATCGAGTTTCATCGAACCGACCGTCGTGCTGTCCGGGGTGGAATGCTACGCAACGCGGTAAACAAAAACCCAAGCTCATATATTTACCCCGTGCCGTCGACGACTCCCGTTCCGATGATAACCCCGGCTTCCGTTTGAAACGACCGGTAGGGTCGTTTGATGTGTGCGATAGTGACCTTAAAATTGGTTTTGCCTGTGCGTGTCGGTTGGGAAGGGAAGGGGGCTAAACCGAATGCCATGCAATCAGTGTTTGCGCGAAAGTTATTGCCGGACCAGCCCGATGACCTTTCCGGTATCCGGCTTACGGAAATAGAACCGTCTAAACCCGTTTTCTACTATCGTGTGCAGCTGTGGGAGGGCTTAGAGTCGATGGGCTAATTAGAGAGCTGCTCATAAAGAGGATTAAACTTGCTCTATCGGTGAATTACATGAATTCATTAAACGGCTTAATAATTTCTATTAAGTTGAGATTTGGTAATGGATTTCACACAATTTAAAGACAAACTTGACGGAATCCGGAAGCTGATGTAATAATCATTTAATAGATTTAAATTGATTAAAATTGAAAACAAAAACACACTTTAATCGATTAACACAGTCCCAAAAGGATAAACAAAATGTATACTACTCTTGCTTCAATAAAACCATTGCATACATTTAGGCGCCTGCTAATAGACGCTTTGTTAAATTTCCTTCTCTGTTGTTTGAATAAACATATTTTAACAATCTTTAACATCAAATAGGATTATCGTTAAACAGTTAACCTTACACAGAAACGGCCAACAATTCTGTACCGGCAAAACGGTATGATAAACGATGTTCATCCCTTTTCTCATCCTTTGCGATTGTGCCTTATTGTGTTTGTCGTTTCAAAGCAAATCTATTAAACTGGAATGTGAATTATTCCCACCGTTTGCTTGTGTGTTCGCAAACCATGACCCTCCTCATACATAGAACCAACATTGTTGTTGTTCCCTTTTCCAATCCGCTTCCGGCAACACGTGCAAGCTATTTGCGCTCCACCCACCAATTCTTCGGCTGCTCCATTCCTAATTCGTGTGTAAATGTTATTCTTTTTGGCACGATCCGATGGATCGAAGCATAAAAAAACACATTTTTCTTTTCGAAAATTTTGCAAGAAAAAAAGAAAAGACAACCAATTGTGACCCTACGCCCTACGTGAGCAGGGATAGTTCAGTGCGGCGATACAACAACGGTCCAATACCAAGACCGGTCGGCTGAAGCTGAAAGGTGAATTTTCACAGCACACTTTTCACCTCGCAAGAGGGACGCCAATTTCGCTGGTGTCGCACACCGGTGTGAAGCTTTTATTTAAAATTCCTTCTCACGTTCGAAAGCTTATCTTTTAACGCGACCAAACACTGCGTTATGTAGACGTTTTTTTTATTCTTATTTTTGCTTATTTTTCATCCTCTTTTGGAAGTGCAAAACCACTCACCCAAGCGCGTCTTAAGATAGCACCGGCAGATGTGTCGGTTGATCAATGCAATCGAAACCCATCATGGGTGACGGTCCCGTTCCCGGAGGACACCTTTCCCATTCCCGTAGATACTATCAAGGTTTTTGCAGTAGCTTTTTCTATTTGGTTTGGATGTTTGCTGTGTTTGTTGTTTGCCTTCTTCCCCCAAACCAGTTTTCGTATTCCACGCGTAACAGAACGCGATCGAAGATGCTTTGGCACCAGCTTTGACGTGGGAAACGCATCCCAAAGGGGAGTATGTGTCGGTATTTGGAAAAGGGCAATCTTGGGATTTTTTTTTGTAAAGCGAAAAGGTAAACATTATATGGTTTCCGACTCCTCGTTCACTCGTTGCCACAGAAAGACGGTGCTCGAGCAAACTTCCACGCGAGGGTCAACCATTCACCGATGGGAACGCCTGGTACTTTGTACTTGTTCTGCTCGATGGCTCGATGGAAGAATAGCTCCGCTTCCCGGTGGATGAGATGGATAAATCTCAAGAGTCTTCAG
Source organism: Anopheles merus (assembly GCF_017562075.2). NCBI lineage: Eukaryota > Metazoa > Arthropoda > Insecta > Diptera > Culicidae > Anopheles > Anopheles merus. The sequence continues at coordinate 45,320,733 of NC_054083.1, read as the reverse complement.
GCGCGCTGGAACTGCGAGTGAATAACTCACCCAAACGAACCAACAAAACTAAAAGAACTAGCTGCTTCTTTACACAGAAGTCCACATTGTCGAAAAGGGAAGTGTCTCCCCGAACAAGGCTAACGAAGCCGAGGCAGGGGAATATCTTTTTAAAGGTCAGCTCGGGAACACGGGAACGGTCGATATTGCTTGGTTTGCTTTGCCTCACTTACCGCTGCACGATATTTGCGATGATACTGTACTGGATCCACTGCAGCGCATTCGAGGCGGAATACATCACGAAGATGGCCAGCACCAGCCAGCGCCGGCTGTACATCCGGAACTCACCTGCGAAGGGGGCAGTAAAACGGAGGAAGTGGAAGCATTACTTTAACGACCTGCTGACAGCTGGCGTTGACTTTGGTTTGTAGTATGTGTGCATGGGCATGTGTGTGACTTATGGAATGAACGTGATAATGCTGCAAACGATGAATGGTCCGCCAATGTTAGTTTATATCCGTTCGTTTTGTTATTCTTTATTGAACGCGTTTTTCCACAAACTCACTTACGGATGTGTTTGGATGCTGCAATGTGCAAGAACAATAAAATATTCTCATATCCACCACGTGGGACGTGTATTGTCTTTCGGGATTTTTGAATTCAAATTGATGGTAGCAATAAGAAGATATGAAAATAACAATGATTTGGCGACAAATAAGTAAAAGCAAACAGCTATTTATGTGGATTGATTTGCTTGCTTTCTTCTTCTTCTTGTTTGGCTCAACAACCGATGCCGGTCAAGGCCTGCCAACCCACTACTTGTGGGGTTGGCTTTCAGTGACTTATTGATTTCCCCCCATAGCAGGATAGTCAGTCCAACGGTATGGCGGCACGGTCTATTTGGGGCTTGAACCCATGACGGGCATGTTGTTAAGTCGTACAAGTTGACGACTGTACCATGAGACCGGCTAATATATACCATACGGCTTGCTTTACCATATGCAATTTTGAACTCAATGTGTATGAAAAGTTAGACTGTTTGGTGTTGGTTCTAAACGCATTAAAACTATAATGCATACTCTCAAGACAAGCTCACCATGTAACATCGATACTTTCAGAAACTACTACAAATAAATCCTAAAGTATTAGAGCTAAGCGAAAACCAAAACTTACCCGCTGGCAGGGCCGGTTTGTCGAGTGTCGCATTCGATCCATTGGTTGCCGGCGGTTTGATCAGATCCGACGACTTGCTGCCCGGCATGTACGCGTCAGCGACGACCGTCACTTCCGGCACGTTGGAATGCTTCAGATCCATTGCGAAATGCGGCGAAAAGGGAAGGGTTCCCGACGGCGATGATGATGACTTTTCTACTTATCAAAACTTTTGCCCTCCCGATTTGTCTTTTACTCTCTCTTTCTCTCTCTTGATCTCTTAACACTATGGCTTTTTGTGTTTTTTTTTTTCGGTGGATAAGTTTAGCCTTACGCCATACGTTGTTCTGCTCGATGCGCTTCAGTTTTATAAACTGCCAACTCGTGACCTCTCCTTCGTATCGATATCCGTTCGTACCGGCTCTGGTGTGCGGTAGACAGGTTTTGCAAGAGCAATATTAAAAGTAGTAGTAAGGTACTGGATTTATTGTCATGTTACATTTCGTTATAAAAATGGTTTCTTTGCGCCTTTCTTTACCACTCCTCTTACACACTCCCTGCTTGAGTACCAGTTTCCACAACGGAATGTGTCTTTTATTGTGCGATGCTTAATACATCTTTTTCGTGCGAATTAAATCGAACCACGATTCCGCATTTGCTGCTCCTCGCACTCATTGGCACACGTATCCGTTTTCCGCAATCAATATCTTCTTCAGCCTTATCGATCCATCCCACGGATGGGGTTTGGGAATAATTTTCACGCCTCGCCGCGCTATATGGGCCACGCCACTTACACCGCTGCGACCCCGGATCCGGCTTATTAATAATGAAACAAATCTATTGATTTATTTCCCTCGTTGCGCCGGTGCTGCAGGCACCTCGTTAGGTGGGCTGTTTGGACGTCGAGCGTCTCGGAGCACGGTGGAGCATGCTCGCGTGCAAGAGTTTGCCGGTGCTAATCCTCGCAATGCGCCGGTACCACGGGCCGAGCCGGGATTCTATTTTTGGAAGCTGCAGTCTGAGTGAGGAGGTGATGTTTTCAATTCAGTGGAAAGTGCTCGCTGCATTTAGCCTGCAAAATGAACTCCCTAAGGGTGGGATTTGCAAGAGGAGTGCTGCAGGCCTGCTAATGGATTTGCCTCTCGGTGGTGCAAAGCGGTGTTGCTGGTTTACAGGATGCAAAGTAGATTACTCAACGGCTGTAAAGGAAGAGTGTACACAAAGCAATTGCTTGTTAGAGACTGATTTTGGGACAACAGGATGTGAGGTTGAGTTGGGAAGATGAGGGCAAAAATGATGAAAAAATAGTTCTTTTTACAAATTACACAATACTCTCAAAAATTTCTCAAATAAAAACCCATGATTATCTCTTTGTAATAATTGTCATCGATGTTATATCCTGGTCACGGCACCAAATTTGTAAAACATCTGAAGCCTATTTGAGTAAACAAATAGGTTTTTTTTTGCATAAATTGTTATAATTTTAATAAAATCGTTTCATACAAAGATAGGAATGAACAACATCACTGCTTCATTCGGGTGCTTATCACAAAATCAGTTTTTATGCGCCATGATCACGATTAAGCCTTAGACTGCCATTTCTTCACCCAAAGTACGAAGTAATAAATCCTTTTCGCTTGCTTAAACTGCAGCCAACAATGGCGAACGTCGTAACATAATCCTTACAAAACAGCGCGGAAAAACTGCAACCATCAAAGTAACTAAGCCCCGGAAAACTTCATACTATCCCACGCTCGAGCAACGTTCGCGATATTCCCCATGGTGAAGACTACTTCCGTCTCACGGTCTCACGTAAACAGATATTTTATACTTTTCTAGATTGTCCCTTCACAATGACTGTTGAGCAATTTGTGTTCTTCCTTCCTGTCACGAAAGACACCTTTCGTAAGAAGGCTCCTTTTTCGACACATATAAAAAAGAACAGCCCAAAAAGTGTAATGTTGCACGCTTCACAACGCCGCTTGGAGCTGCTGCTGCTGCTGCTGCTGCTACCGACCATTAGTGTCGCTGTAATTTGAGCAATCGCGTGGCACGTGTCCCACCATTCGCAAGTGCAATTGCTTTCACGTGATCCGTTTGCGAAAGAAGCCCAATGGCAAACGTTTTAAGGGTTTTACTTGCCTTGTGCACCGTGGCTCGATTACACACACAAGCAGTACGCGAGCCAATTTCCCGTGCAGCACCGTGCCATAATTACAACGAACGATAGTGCATTTTTTAACGATGATAAGTATTTTTGGGGGCACCCCAAATTCTAGCTGTACGCCCGACGTGCGGGCTACTCTTTTTGTGATAAACTCGCTCCCACCATGGTGCACCCGCTCTGCCTGGTATGAAGGAAAAATCTAATGAAATTGTCATCACGTCTTGGCTGTTTTAGTGCTGTGCGCTGTCAACAGCTGTGTGTCGCTGAAGGATATTTGTCTTCGGCTGAGCATCTAGAGCGCAACTTCTTACACAAGACCACGACTCGCGGCAACTATTAGTAGAAGACATTGCTGCCCTGGCCCTTCCCGGCGTGACCAGAGAAGTGAAAGTTTTTCAATTTTAAATCAAATAAGAACTTTGGCTTTTCTTTCTAGAAATAAAACAAAAACGGCAGCTAACGTTAGTCTGTCGAAAAATGTCTGGAGGGTGCCCTCCTATTTTTTGGGTGCAACTTTTGCATGAGGAGCAAACAAAACGCGCCTTCACGACTTGCTAGCATGATTCTATTCGGTCACTTGGTATGGTTTAGAGTCAACAATGCTCAACAATGCTTAGATTTAGCTTCTTGGCAAAGAACTAGAGCAAACACACGTGATGAACGTTAAAACATGAATCAGCTTTTTTGGGAACGAAAGTTATTGTTCCACTTAGCACTGTGTAACTTTAGCGATAGACACCGATCATCTTGCTCCCTATGAATGCAAAGATATAAATGCAGCGCGCGATAAGAGTAACAGTAATTAAATCTCCCCTTTAAGATAAAAGTAAAATATGGTACGATACAGAGCGTGTCGCCAGTGCCAGTGTCGCTTTCAAGTCTCCCGATAGCGGTATACTATAATATCAATTAAACGTTTATGGGAGAGCAGCGCTTCAATCCGCTACAAGGTAACGAAAGTGATAAGGGGAATCGCGCGTTTCTATCTCCAAAGTCAAACATGGTAAATTGTAGGAGTGAGAATGTAACATTACATTGGAATTTTTAGAATCAAATGGTTGAACATCAGCACAAACGATGTAATATAGATGCAAGTTTATTTTTGGTATGAAATTCCACACCAAAAGGCTCCCAGTTGCTATTGCTACATCGTGACAAAATCACTGTGTGCATGGCTTAGCGGGATTGAAGTAATAAGATGTGAAGGTTTATGATGTGCAACGATTGCACTTGCGTTAAAATATGCTTCACAAAGGGTTTGTTAAAATGAATTTTCGAGAGGGTTTTGGGGAGTGAAAAATGGTTATAAAATGCAAAATAAATTAATTTTACTTCTCTGAATCTCTGAAACCGGATGAGCCGGTCTGGTGGTACAGTCGTTAACTTGTACGACGTAACAACATGCCCGTCATGGGTTCAAGTCCCTAATAGACCGTGCTCCTATACGCAGAACTGACTATCCTGCTATAACACTACAATAAGTCACTGAAAGCCAAGCTCACTTTACTAGTGGGTACTGGCAGGCCTTGACCGACAGCGGTTGCTGCGCCAAAGAAGAAGAAGAAGAAGAATCTCTGAAACACTTCAAATGAGCGTAAAAGTGAATAAGGAAATTTTGCTTTTTTTTACAACAAATATTCAACTTTTGAAATTTAATTAGCACAAGTGTTCTCTAATCGCATTATTTAATCGCTCTTAACGCATAATTTAAACAGTCTAGCTATTATGCTAAAGAAATCGCTGAGCATGTTGTCAAAGCGACAGCAAACATTCCTAACCCGCCAGCATCTCTGGTCTCTCTCCGAAAATCAACGAAAATCCTCGAAAACATCACTTGCAGGCCCGGCCGGGAAAAGAATGTTATTTTCAAATTAGCTCACCATACCCCCTGCTGCACGCAGCCATCGGCTTTTCTCACCCATACTTTCTTGACAAACTTTGTTTTCTTTCTCGCTAGAGTGCTTTTTTGCACTATTTATCACCACACCGGTAAGTGGCACGGCGATTGTTGGTATCAAGCATCGTATTTAAATTGCAATCGCCACAGTACGCAGCGAGTAAGAAAATGTGTGAATTTGTTTTCGACTCATTCCTGTTAAATATTCCACCCCGATGAAGATGATTCCCAAGACACAACTATCCATCACACAGCAAATAATACTTCCGTAAGAGTACGACGCTTTCTAAATCAAACCAATTCTATTCAAAGTATCACAAACATTGGGAAGATTAATCGTGGATGGTTTGTGGGAGTGATTTGTGTTTCTGTTATTGTTCACTTCCGCATCGAAATCGTATTCATCCACACACAAAGTCCTTCCTGCCTTAGTTAGCAACCGCTTCTTAACGCGCCCGCGGCGTCCCCACCGCTCAGAAGCACATTTTCGGCTGCAGCTGGCAACTTTAAGGCAACGGAGCAAGTGTGCTTGAACGATGCGAGTAAGCTTCGCCACCACATTCCCTTGACATAGTTTATTGGAAAGTTGAAACGCGACCAGGACGTTCTAACCGCAAGAGTGCGCTCTTCTTGCTTGTGGTTGGATAAAGGGGAGAAAAAAAAAATACACAAACCACCCAACCAAACGTCCTCCAGCTCCACTTGGCAGGCACTGTTGAATAGCTACTTTTCATTCTGTTTTTTTTTCTGGCTCTCCTACCACTTTTCACAAATAAGGCTTGTTTGTGGGTATACTTTTGCGTGGCAAAAATCCTTCACGAAGATTGCTTTTGATCTTGCGTTGCTTGGTGCAGCTTTTCTTCAGACGCTATCCAAGCGCCTCCACTGAGGATGATCGAAGGATGGTTTCGGCCATGGTTGGCAGCTTCCCTCTGCTAGAAGCGTATCATCTTTTGTGTGGAGATAATCTTCACACTAACTATGCTGTTTAAAAATGCAAAAATGATTTTTTTATAACGGATGCTACCCTGTTTTGCTTAGACATTCTTTCCTGGGACGCAAAGAGATTGTACTTTCTATTTGAAAAGAGCGTATTCTACACAAGTCCTGCCTGGAATGCAAATTTCCTTTCCTTTTTCAAGCAAAATAAATAGTGAACTAATTCGTCTATTTCCTAGCAAAACCAAATTAACACCATTGTTCACGCTCCGTTCTTAATTATGATCCGTTTTAAATCAAATCGCCTCCATGGTATAATATTTATTTCCCAATTGGATGGCTGCCTTGCTATCGTCCTCTACGTCAGCCCAACCGACCAACACACACAGAGCGCATGAGAAATGATCGACAAATACGGCAGAAAGCAAGTGGAAAACTCCTGCACAAAGCAATCAGCTCGCACAGAAACAAGTTTTCCACTTGCGTCCCACAGGAAAGACAGAACGAATTACATTTCATTTTTCATCCCGCAAGATCTCAGCTCCGCACGGGCTACGGTTAACGTTTCCGCTTGGTTCACTGTGCTGCGACGATCGATGCCAGCAGCACGGAAGGCCTTTCCGTAGCAAGATTTATTTACTGTTCGTAACCTTTCCCTTGTGCCAGGAAGATAGGAAAAAGTTTTGTGTTTTGTTCTTGAGACTTCTACCATTCGTTACTTTCTTCTCGTTGTACTAAATATAGCGTTGAAAAATTGTTCTTTGTAATGGAATTTTAATGATGATTAAATAAACGAGGGTTAAAATGGCTGAGCCGCTCTGAACTATCTTCCGATGTTGACTGATTTTCCATGTAACTTGATTGAGTTTGATTGATTCATGCTCACCGAGTAACAATGTCACAAACTCATAAAATTTGTTTTCCTTTCAACCATTCATGCCGGTTTTCTTTTTCTCTCTTTGGCACTACTCTTTTGCGAAGAAGCTCTCCTTTTATCGCTTGATTTATTCACGGTCATGCTTTCAAACGCTGTTCAGCGTGGAACCCGAAAAATAATGGTCACAGTTTCGCGGTATTTATGCGAAGTAGAGGCACCAAACTTGTGCGATGGTTTCAAACTATTTGCATAACAAGCTGTAACCAGACCACTTCAAACGTTTGCTGACGTCAATGAGAGCAGTTCGAACACTCCCTGCTGCTTTTCATTCAGCCCCTGAGTGTATTGTTCTGAATAAACACAGAAAAAGCGATTTAATGCTGTAAACGCTCTGTCCCTGTAGGCACGACGGCGATGCAAAACGGCCGGAAGTGTATTACAGTCTGTAAAAACCCAGCAAACATTCCCTCGCTTTTCATTATTGCATTGCAGATTGTACAATCCCGGCCTTTGACATGCCTTTGATGCAATCGTTTTAATTAAGTTGGTTTACGTAGAATTACGCTGTAGTGAAAGGATTTCGTCACATTTCAAAGGACTTTAATAGAAATAGCGGAAATAATGCACACACACAGAGCTGCATCTTCATTTCGTGGAAGCTGCCATTGAGCTTGTGATGATAATGACATTCGCTTAATTCGCCGATGCAACCTGCTTTATTGAATGATAAATAGTAGAATCGCATTTAAATGAAAATCCTTAAAATTCAATTTATACGCCTGAAGGTATGCAATTTGTTTTACTGCTTGAGTTTAATTCCAGGACATTCATTGGAGATTCAGCAAATCATACACTTTAGGCAAATTAGAACGGAAAAGGATTGAGAAAATGTGTAGAAGGACATTTTAAGGTGATAAAAATTATGTAAAATTTAAATTAAAGTTCCCACCTACCAGCTGTAGCGCAATTCCATAATTAAAATTTTCAAGAGAGCTCAAGCAAAACTCAATTATGTTCACAGCCCCTACCTACCAAACAGACCTACCTCAACCCAAATTCAATTTATTATGATTCTTCTCCAAAGGCACACCTTCACACGGGTCTACACAAAGTTTCACGATTTGAATGACAGTGATTATGGTTATGTCAAACTTGCAAACTCTATCGTCTCTAAACGGGCAAACGAAATTGCCACAAAATTTAAACAACAAACGCAATTCGGTGTCATTTCCCTTTCGATTAAAATTCCTCAAGAGACGGACAGACGGGAATAAAGTTTATTATACCGTACCGATCCACCTTAAGGCTCACTGTTGTCACTGTGCACTGTCTTCCCCAGTGTGGGGGTTTGTTTTGGGGGGCGAAACTTCTGAAACTGACAGTCCCAACAGTCGCACACGGCAAATGATGATGCCAATGGCAAAGCAGCTCTGTGTCATAAAAATGCCAACACTGAAGCGATCGTTTCGCGAACCGTTTCCGCTGCGCAGTGGAAATGGAGCGAAAATTAATAATACTCTTGCCCTTGCCGGTTCACGGCTGGCTGCAGGATTTGAAGTGAACGTCCCGGGTTAGTTGATGCCCAGCCTAGCAGCCTCTGTTTACATTTTATGCCTCTCAGCACGAACGACTGGTGATCGATGGTTGAAGCCCGATTTGTGTGTTACTTTACTGCTTTTTTGCCGATTTGTTTTGTCAAAAATTTAGATCAGCCTTCCGCTGACGCGGTGTAAATATCCTGTCAAAGCACCAATATCCTCAAAACGACCACCCTCAAACTTGCTCCCGTGGTCCGTGGCTTTCTTCTTGGTGACAATCACAATCACCTGACAATGGTGACGGTGACACGGTAAATATAATCCAAAAAATAATGGCCTCATCCACGGAGAAAAACCGCTGGACGAAGAACAATTTGCAGTTTGTAATTTATCACCGTTTTACGTTCTGCAAACACCTCCACGAGAAAGTACGTCGTTACCTTGATGGACCCGGCAGCGCACGCCCAAGCTGGCTAAATTATTGATTTAGGCTATTTTTCATTACATTCCCGTTGCGATAGCGCGGAAGAAAAATTCATTTTATCGGACTGTTTTTCTTGAGTGATGAATGAATGTTTTGTGCTGCAGGTGATCGGCCGCCGGCGAGGTTGTAGGGTGTTGGAAAAGTTAATGCGGAATTTTGTTTGTTTTCTTTTCCTGTAAATTGTAACGTCCCGTTGCCATATCCCGCCTGGTGAGTAATTACTTTTCCGCCTGTTTGCTATCCCATATAACCACGCGTACATGTGTGTGCCTTGCACGAGCCTTGCAAAAAGATAAATTGTGCCAAATTTTGTTGTAATCGTAAATTAAACACTCGGGCAATAAAGCCAACGTGCGCACTTTATAGGATGATTTAAAGTTTTTTTTTGCTCTGTCTTGCCCTCCCCACAGCATCACGATTGTGGCTATAAAATGTCATTGCAAAGCTTCCTGTGTAATTGTACTGAAAGTTTGCGGAAGGTGTTGGCGATTGACATTCCTGGACTGGAAATGGAAGCAAGTGCAGAGTGGAGGGCGGTAGTTTCGAAATTATTTCACCTAGACCTTGGATGGCTCTGTATGTATGTGTGTGTGCGAGCGGTGCTATGCTGCCCTTGTGATTTGTTCTCTCCCCTCCCCTTGAGAAAGTCGTAATCGGAGAGCGCACCATAAAATGGTCTGATTACGGTACGCCCGATTATCTGTGCGGAGTAATCCAACGAATTGAAACCAATTGGTCGTGGTCGTGTTTGTTGGTACAGACTACCGCACGGTAAGGGGTGAGACTAAAGCGTACTGATAGGAACGTGAACGAAGGGGTGAATCGAGGGAAGGCGGTACGGTATTCAAGCACTGTGGGAAGTGGAAGCAATGGCAGAGATTATATACCAAGCAGCACCAGCAATCGGCTAGGATTTGCCCGTTGTATATATCCTACAGCTCTTAAACAATGGTTTTATTTCAATTCTCGTTTCAATGTTTTCCCTGTGCTGGTGGATTAGAGCTTAGAAGCTAAAGCAATCTCGTGTTAAATTAATGTCACCCGTTTAAGGTAAACAGCGCTGACAAACAGAGGCAACGAGCTTTCAAACGACTCAATTCAAATTCATTTGCTACTGTTTCTTTATATAATGTGGCCGCAAGCTCATATCAATATGCATAAGCTAAGCAGCAGCACCTGTCATCAATGATTGACACTGCACGCGAATGCACATTTGCATGCAACAAAGTGGTGGTCGCTCTAATTGAAAAGCGAATGCTGATGACAATGTCATGTGCTCAGTTTGCTTTTAATGTGCCAATAATGATAAACATTACGTATAATTTCCCCTAAAAGCTTCCAGCATACTTGCGTGTTTGAATTGATGCATGCCGCTAGTCATAGAGAATCGTTTTTCTTGCCTTAAAACCAATAGGGAATGCTGTCACAAAAACAGCGGCGTGAAATTGAGATTTATTTTTAGCCCTTCCCAAAGCAAATCGATTCCACCCGGCTCGGAGGACATGCTGCTGCTGCTGCTGCTCGGCCGCCGATCAAGACCGCAATGTCACGTACATTGTCACGGTTAAAGATCGATTACGGCTAGCGAACACCCCAATACCAAATAGATGATTGGTAAATGTATCTTGTTTTGAAGCTTTTTCTCACTGCTCTGTAACCACAATGTACAGCGTGGGGATAGATGATGGATGGTGGTGCATGGATGGGTGGTTGGGATAAAATCAGATACAAAACAGTCACGCGCGTGCACTTGTGCCGACGGCTGCATTGGTATTAATTAAACCGATGAGGACTTCAATCTGTTTATGGTATAATTGAAAGCATGTGTTTGAAAATAACGCTGTTTGTTGAATTTTGCGGCAGAAGACTTATCTTTCTGCTTGTGCAAATCTTCTTATGCTAACAGGCGACACCACTTTAGCTTGTAAAATACCGGTGCTTTAATCTTTTCCTCAAACAGAGCAACCCGCCTTGCCCATAATTTGAAAATTGTTCCTAATGCGATACACAAACTGTCACAAGATGCCCTCGGCTCGCCAACCATTACTTATTAAATCATTGCTGTTACGGTCACAGCTTCTGATGCCTCCTACGTCTCCTACTCCGTGTCCATCAGTGGAAGTGATTCATGACCCGTTCATGATCAGCATGATTTGATGACTAGCAGAAGAAGAAGAAGATAACGAAGAAAACAAAACGCACACACAGGGGAAGCTTTGTCTGTGACACAGAGCTCGTGATAGCAGCTGCAAATGGTATTCACACCGCAAGGGTCTAGTGGTGCTGTTAGATTGTGAATCTAAATTGTTTTCATGCCGTGATTGCATTTCGCTAGGGGCAATTTGAAGGTATCCGGTAGTTGGGTGCAGCGGGTTTGTGAGTGTTTAAGTGAACCTTGTTTTATAGAAGCAGCCGCTTTTTCACAATGAATCACGTGCTTTTATTTATTCATATAACATCTTATTTGTATATTACTCATTGAAATCGATTATTAAAAAGTCCTGTCTTGTGCTAAAATGGGAAGCAAATGCAATGGCTGTCTAAAAGTAAATTTTACAATTAATATAATATTTTATTGTTATTTCTATTTTCCAATTGGAAGTTTGGAAATAAAACGTAGTTTTCTAGTTCCATTAAAAAGCGTAGACTTTGACGTTGAAATAACAATAAATCATCATCATCAATAACACGTTAAGCTCTCTCATCCACTATTAATCTGCCTATATCTGTGAAAGTACTAGACTCAATGAAACATACCAGGAGTTCCCGGCATGTGTTCGGTAGAATATAAACAACACGGCTTTTGTGATTTACACAAAAGCAATCATAGTAATTTACGTTGCGGAAAATCCCCTTTTCTCTATTCAATAACGAATGCCTACAGTGAGGCACACCAATTACACTAACAAAACGCTTTCAAAGACACACAGATTACATGAAACTTATGTAATGCCACACTTTAGTTAATGAAATTCAAAACTTTACTAATAATCTTTCAAGATTCAGGACGGCATTATTTAATTTATTATCTTTTTGTCTTTATACTTATCTTTTTGTTGTTGCGAACGCGACAATCCAGATTTTTTATATTTCTTTCTAACCATAAAATAGAATAAAATATGATAGTTCAAACATACTCGAGAACAGACGTACCATCAAGGAGACAAACTTAATGTAATCCTAAACCCTTCAAGTAGGGCCATCTGGGTATTTTGACTTGCATTTTTTAGCAGTCAATTACTTCAATTCGTTTCGAACCTATAACGATTAACTTAGGATTACAGCATGCATGTGTGCCAAGCTAGACCAACTCCGAGAAGCGTAGGAAAATTCCACATCCATTTTTCTCACGGCCGTAAAATCGTTAAACCTAAAAATCTCTCAAACATAGATGCGTTAATAACATGAACCAGATAAGATTTCGAAAGGCAATAAGTTCAAGTATTTGTCAATGATGCGATACATCCGGAACATGCACCACTGAAGTCAAGTGTTAGGTACAGTTACGCCAAAAAGGGAAAACCACAACGCCTGCAATCAATGCAACAATTTGTTCTCACCAGAGAAAGCAATAAAAAAAGGGATCACATTTCCTTCAGGATCGCTTGACATAAAACAGCACACCAGAACCAGAAAACCTCCTAGGAGAATGCGTAGGCGTGGCAAAAAGGAAAAGGCTAGCGACACGAACATATGCGAAAAAGGAAGAGAAAATAACCTTCCCAAAATAGAACTTGAAGAAATTAGTATAAAAGAATTCATTTTGAATCTGAATAAACACTTACAATTCTGACGCCTAACTGTGCACCCGTGTACAGAGTTTTTTTGTCTGAACCGATCAACTAACCTTCCGCGACTTCGCGAATTTCATATCCGAAACTAATAATGGTGGCTCCAGAGAGGAGTAGTGTAAAGAAATAGGAAAACTCCAAAACTTTATTTTTTTATATCTACTCCAGTGAACGAAGTGAACAAAAAAGTTAGTGAATGAGTTTACACAAAAGGGTGTTAAATTGTAACGTCAAATCGTATTTCTTACCGTTCTTGTGAAAGAACAATTTCCTCCTCGTCCGTTAAACTCGTTAATTAAACAAAACAAAAAAAAAAACTCGTAATCCGAACCAGCAGTGTTTGTTTATCAAATTACTGAACAATTGTGCTTGTAATAATTCATCACAGCGCAGCCAAGGTCCAGACAAGGAGAACGTCACCCTGCGTCACTTCAAAAGGAAATAAAGGAACTTATCCAGGTAAGCCAATTCCTTATTAAAACTAACAAAAGGCAAGGAAATCATCGTCCAAAATGCCTGTAAAATTTGTTACCAATCCGAACGGCGCATGCCGATTGTGTACCGGGGTGGACACGAGCGAACCAACGATGACACAATGCAATGAATGCGATCGTTGGTTCCATTTGTCGTGTGTTAAATTACAACGACTGCCTAAACGAGAAGAATATTGGTTATGTCCGAAATGCCAAAGCATCAAGTACGAAATTAATCGTCTTACAAGCTTGACAAAGGAAACCGACAAGGGCAAGGAGGGAAAGGAACAAGAAACAAGCATTGAAACCTCCATAAAAGATTTTATCATCAGCCAAAAGGATCAGATGAAAGACATTTTTAACGTCATCAAAATATTAGTTGATGATAAAAAGGAACCATCGCACGTGGAAACCCTTATCAGAAGGCAATCCTTGATGCAGTTGCCCAAGTTTGGAGGCGATCCAAAAGAATGGACGAAATTCAAACAAACGTTTGATAAAACAAACGAAGAGGGCAGTTTTACGGATTTAGAAAATCTAAACCGTTTAACACAAGCTTTGAACGGAAAGGCGTTGCAGCACGTTCAACAGCTAATGATGGAATCCAATAACGTTAAAGAAATTATGTCGAGGTTAGAAGAGGAATATGGAAGAAATGATTTAGTTTATCTTGAACTCCTAAATAATCTACAGAAAATTAAAAAAGAGTCAAAAACCATGATTTATGAATTGACCAATGCATTAGAAAATCTAGTGCACACGGTAAAACTCATGAATAAACCGTCTTATCTAAACGATCATAGACTGGTTTTGGAATTAGTGTCCAAACTCCCCTACGACATCCAAGTCAAAAGGACGGATTATATTATAGCACAAAAGGTAGATTTAGAAAATCAAACCTTAGATGAATTGTGTGAATGGTTAAAACCCTTTGCCAAAAGAGCCAGTCTCATGAGTGCCGCACAATCGATTAATAACAAAGGACATCTAAACATACATGAGCAAAAATTTGAACATAAATCTAAGCCAAAATGGCAGGACAATAATAAACCAAATCAAAACAAATCATCTATAAAATGCTTAATATGCAATAAATCCCACGAAACTATTAAATGTTACGCCTTAGTAAACAAAACTATAACAGAGCGTCAACAGATAGTTCGTAACAAACGACTTTGTGCCGGATGTTTGAATTCTAACAATCACGGTATAAACGTTTGTAGAAGTGCGCAAACGTGTGGTATTAACGGATGTACAGCTAAACATCATAAAATGCTTCATTCTACAGAATCAACACCAGCAGTTGAAAGAGAAATAGCAAATAATCACCACGAGGTACAAAGCGCATCTTCCACGCATTACCAAGTGTTACCAGTAACACTAATAAATAAAGAAAAAACCGTGGAAACGTATGCTTTCTTAGATACAGGCTCATCTCTCACCCTATTAGATGCAAAAATAGCCAAACAATTGTCGCTAACGGGAGAAGAAACTCCTCTTCAACTAGTTTGGACGCAAGGTACAAAGGCTGACCATGAAGGAAGTCAAAAGGTAAATCTAAAGATAAGAGGGACAACCAAAAAGACTTTCGCCCTAAAAGACGTTAGGACGATTAAAAATCTAATGCTACCATTACAAACGTTAGATTACAATGAATTGTGTCTCAAGTTCCCTTATTTGAAAAATTTACCAATTGATAAGTTTGAAAACGTACAGCCGACCATTGTGATCGGCATAAGACATAACAAACTATTAATGGGTACAAAGCATCGCTACGGGAAGCAGGGAGAACCTATAGCCGTAAAAACCCCACTTGGCTGGCTTATACACGGTAAAAGGATGGAAAACAAAAATCAAAATTTCTCGATGGTTATTCAAGAAGATTCGGAAATTCAACGAATGATGTCAAATTATTTTTCCATTGAAGATTTTGGTGTAAAGCCCGTAAAGGCGCTACCTGAATCTGAGGAAGAAACAAGGGCAAAGCAAATCCTGAAAAATACTCTGAAGTTCAAAGAAGGACATTACGAGGTAGGATTGCTATGGAAAAAGGATAACCATAAATTTCCCGCTAGCTTGGACAACGCAATGTCAAGGCTCATTGGCTTAGAAAGAAAGTTGAAAAAGGAACCAGAACTAAAGGAATGGGCGTTAACAACTTTCAAGAGCTATGTAGAAAAAGGTTACGCTAGGAAACTAGAACCATGGGAAATAGAAATGCATCCATCAAATACATTTTATCTTCCACACTTCGTGGTAATAAACAAAAACAAGGATCCGCCGAAACCCCGATTGGTGTTCGATGCAGCAGCAAAGGTTAGAGGACAATCTCTTAACTCCGCCTTACTATCGGGTCCGGACAGCACCACTTCACTATTTGGAATCCTAATTAGGTTCCGTGAAGGAAAATACGCAATCTGTGGTGACATTAAAGAAATGTTTCATCAAGTAAGAATTCGTAAAGAAGATCAACATGCCCAAAGATTTCTTTGGCGCGATTGCGAAGACCGTAAGCCAGATACTTACGTTATGCAAGTAATGACCTTCGGGTCAACATGTTCACCTTCTTGCGCGCAGGCCGCAAAAAATTCCAATGCAAAGAGGCTAAAGGACAAATACCCTTTAGCGTTAACTCCAATCGTGCAACAGCATTATGTTGACGATTATAATGACAGCTTTAATTCAATGAGCACTGCCATAGAGACAGTACAACAGGTAATAAAGGCTCATGATGAAGGAGGATTCTTTATTACCAAGTTTTGCTCAAATAACAAAGAATTGCTCAGTACCATATCAGAAGATAGGATTGACGCAGACAATATAAAGGTAATGGATAGTAGAAACGAGGAATCGAAAATACTCGGAATTTATTGGAACACAACTAAAGATAACATTGGCTTTCATGCAAAACTGGACAAAATACCTTCTGACGTTCGTCTAAAATTCAGACACCCAACAAAACGGGAAGTATTATCATTTGTTATGAGTTTCTTCGATCCATTGGGTCTCTTATCCAACATAACCATACAAGGGAGAATTCTTATGCAAGAAGTGACAAAAGAAACAAATGAATGGGACGTACCAATTTCAGACAATTTGTTTGAAATGTGGACAACGTGGCTAAAATATGTTGACTTAACCAAACATGTTCGTATTCCTAGATGGATTATGAAAACGCCCACTTCAGAAATAGAACTACACACATTTGTAGACGCCTCCGACAAGGCATTTGCCGCAGTTATTTACGCCAGAAGCATAAACAATGGGAAACCATATGTCCAAATTCTCACCGCAAAGGCTAGAGTTGCGCCAATTAAAATATTATCAATACCTCGTTTAGAATTACAAGCAGCATTATTGGGGGTTAGGCTGTTGGATACAATCAAAAGTGAACTGAGAATCAAAATATCCGAAACAACATTTTGGACGGATTCAAAAACGGTGTTAGCATGGATAAATTCCTCTCACCGTAAATACAAACCATTTGTCGCCCATCGTATCGGAGAAATCCTCGATACAACGACAATGAACCAATGGAGATGGGTACCATCAGAGCTGAACCCAGCAGATGAGGCCACAAAGGTCATAACCAAAAATTCCATATGGTTACAAGGACCACCATTCCTAACGCATGACAAAAAGGAATGGCCCAGGAATGTAGCGGTAGAGACAGACGAAGAAAAACATTTCGTCAACATTCATATAGATGAAAAGGACTACATTCAAGAACAAAAATTCTCCAATTGGTGGAAACTCATATTTAGAATTTCGACCATCATGAAAATAGTCGATTTTGGATTGAGAAAAAGGACATTTTCCAAGGCATACACGATGAAAGATCGAATTCGTGCCGAGAATATTTTGTACCGAAAGGCTCAAAAAGATATCTATCCAGACGAAATAAAAGATATAAAGAAAAACGGACAATTGACAACAATTGGACCTCTCTCGAAGCTAACGCCCTTTTTGGACGAAAACGGCGTAATGCGCTTCAAGAGCCGACTGGAATACACCGAGCATCTCCCGAAATCAACGAGGATGCCAATTATATTACCAAAAGATCATCACATCACTCGTCTAATAATACAATGGTATCATGAAGTTTACAACCACCAGTCAGATAAAATAGTTTTATCGGCAATTCAACAAAAATATTTCATACCCAGTTTGAATACAGCATTTCGTTACGTAAAGGCTAGATGCCAATACTGTAAAAATGCTAAGGCTAAACCGATAGCACCGCTAATGGCACCGTTGCCTACCTGTAGAACGGAAGCGTACGTCTATCCATTTACACATACGGGTATAGACTACTTCGGACCATTCGAAGTAGCAGTAAAAAGATCAATAGAAAAACGCTGGGGTGTAATCTTCACATGCATGACCACAAGAGCAAGCCATATCGAGTTAGCTGAAAAGCTAGATACCGATTCCTTTATCATGTGCTTCCTAAACTTTCAAGGGAGACGAGGAATGGTGACTCATGTCTACAGCGACAATGGAACAAACTTTGTGGGAGCAGACAACGAACTGCGATCGTTGATAAAACAAATTAACGCCCGCATGCAACAGGGAGAGGCAATGAAACTACAAATAATGTGGCACTTTAATCCACCAAGCGCCCCGCACTTTGGAGGGTCTTGGGAACGATTAATCCGCATAATCAAATCCAATTTGAAGGATATGATACATTGTAGAAAAAATCGTGCACCGACCATTGAAGTCTTAAGAAGTGCCTTAATACAAGCCGAATTTATTCTAAATTCTCGCCCCTTAACGAACATTCCTCTAAATGAAGAAAACGATGAACCGTTAACACCGTTTCATATTCTTATCGGTAGAGCAGGAAATTACTCCATACCGATAGAAACCCCAACCCATAGCTTAGAACGTAAACATTACAGACTTGCGCTCTACTATGGCAAGGTTTTTTGGGACAAATGGGTAAAGCAATATTTACCACTCATTTCCCAAAGACCAAAATGGAATAAATTGACAGAACCGATTAAAATCGATGATATCGTTGTAATTACAGATTCTAATTCGATGAAACCCGGTACCTGGCTAAAGGGACGAGTAATAGAATTACAACCCGGCAAGGACGGACAAATACGATCTGTTAAAATAAAAACAGCACAAGGTATATATTGTCGTCCAGTTACAGGAGTAGCAATCCTTGACGTTTATAAACAAGAAAATCTTAAGACTTCAATAGACAATTCCGCCAAAACACCTGAATTTGTAGGTATCATGCATGAACGAAACCCTAAAAAACCATTAAGTACCTGTCATAATCAGGTAAATGAAAACAAGAAAAACGATCGCGATGTTAAATCTTTTAAACGTCCTTATAATGATTTACCACCAAACGACACGCGCGTTTCAGACTCTAAACGAGGGCCGGGATCGGAAAAGAAATTAACGGGGAATACCATCAAAAAATTTAACAATATTGTCATTACTCTACTAATGATTTTATTTCTTTCAGCTGAAGCAATAGGGGAATCATCAAGGGGTTTGATAGCGTATGACTGCGCTAATAATGACATAAACATTACTAGCTACTCCCTTATGGACGTAGCATCATGTATCCCACCGGCCAAAAATGTAACGACAAAAGAAATACGCATTCAAGTACTACAAAGAAGTCCGAAAACTATAGTACATGTTAGTCAATGCAAAGTAATAATCAAACGCTCAATTCGACATTGTGGCGCCTTTTCTCACACTTCTGATTATGAATATGGGTACGCGTACATCATAAAGGAATTTACACCAGTAGAATGTAAATTAGCTCAAACGTTAGGAGAAGTTTCTATATCTATCAATGCCAAGGTCAGGGAACTGCGTCGTAATCACACCACCAGAGGGGAAGCACTCATCGTCGGCAGCGTCACGGGAACCAAATGCAGCGGCGGAACTTACCGGACATCGAGCTACACCTGGGAAAGCGCATTGGTATATTACGAATATGAAATCGGAATGTACGATTACGTAGCCACGGCGGACATCGAAAACGACCAGGTAACGCTGCGTAACGGGATCATCTGCAAATATACGACGGGTTGGTGTCTAGATGCGGAATACGGCTACCTTACGTGGAGTGTCGATTTGTCAAGACAATGCGAGCGCAACGACTTTGAAATAATCTACGAAGGTACTGTAAACAAAACCTTTGATCAAAATACTGACGTCAAAACACGAGCTAACGCAGTCTACACCTTAATATCGAAAGAGCATATGTTTTCAATAAGGGCTCTCGATGCTACTCAAATATGCGGCTTTAATAGCTACGTAACCGATCACCCAAAGATTTTCATTCTTGAGTTACAAGGATATCAATCGCCTTTCAAACGCAGAGCAATCGATGGAAAAAATCTCGACTTGTTCACCTATTTCAATTCAAAAATCACGCTAGTAGAAAACTATCTCGGTCAAAAGTTGAACGATGTGTACACTACAGTTATGACCGAAATGTGCAAACTAGATAAAGCACTTTTGGAGACCAAATTAACACTTGCTCGCCTAAATCCAAGTGAATTCGTCAAGAATCTCGTTAAACGTCCTGGTTACACAGCAGTCGTAGCAGCCGAAGTACTATACATTCTGGAATGCAAACCGGTCTACGTCACTTATGACAGCAAAGAAGATTGCTATCAAGAAATTCCAGTGAAGTACAATAATCGCTCTATGTTTATGGCTCCAGTTACACGAATGCTACAACTAAGAGGCACGCAAATAGACTGCACACCATTACTACCAGCGAAATTTACAATTGGTGGTAGGTGGTATACTACAGATCATCGTTTGAGAGAAACGACAGCCCCACAACAACTGACCACCGATATCGTAACCAATTGGGCATACACTCCCTTACCAAGTCTAATGAAGAGTGGAGTGTACGATGCCGAAAGTCTCCAAAAGATGAAGAACTTAGTGTACGAACAAGGTGATAAGAAAATAGCATCTTCAGTCTTGTACAAGATGATCGCCGGTCAACATCCTAATCTACAAGGATTTACCTTTGACGCACTCATATCAGAAAAGGTAATTCATAATGCATTTCAAAAATATTGGTCGAAACTGGTATCATGGTCCACGTGGATCGGAAACATTACATCTACAGCCATAGGTATCTATGTATTTGGCAGAGCAGTCAAATTCATTATGGATACAATAATCCATGGCAGAATTCTATTCGAAATCTACGGAGTAGGATGGCAGTTGCTAGCATCCTTTTGGGATTCCTTGACTAATCTGCTATCTCATCGCGGCCATCGGAGACAACAAGAAAATGTAGCACCACAGCCGGCGTACAATCAAAACCACACTATCGATGAACCAAACACAGACCAGAACCCGCCAGCATTCTCATCACCCGTAGTAGAGCAAAGAATACATCGTACTCTACCAATGTTCCTGTATCCGCGATACAACAACATCCCAACAACAATAGACCACGAGATGACTACAGCATGCGCACCGCCTTCACAGCAACCGCTCATCGGGCAGCAAGACGGTGATTACGAACGCAAGTAACACAAATATCGTAGGTTTATACATTTTATATTTTTTTTTATCTCTGCTTTATAATCTCCTAAATTCTATCATAGAAAATGTCGCGTTATTTTGTAAAACTTGTAGTTTTACGAGGGCCGGTATGTTGCGAACGCGACAATCCAGATTTTTTATATTTCTTTCTAACCATAAAATAGAATAAAATATGATAGTTCAAACATACTCGAGAACAGACGTACCATCAAGGAGACAAACTTAATGTAATCCTAAACCCTTCAAGTAGGGCCATCTGGGTATTTTGACTTGCATTTTTTAGCAGTCAATTACTTCAATTCGTTTCGAACCTATAACGATTAACTTAGGATTACAGCATGCATGTGTGCCAAGCTAGACCAACTCCGAGAAGCGTAGGAAAATTCCACATCCATTTTTCTCACGGCCGTAAAATCGTTAAACCTAAAAATCTCTCAAACATAGATGCGTTAATAACATGAACCAGATAAGATTTCGAAAGGCAATAAGTTCAAGTATTTGTCAATGATGCGATACATCCGGAACATGCACCACTGAAGTCAAGTGTTAGGTACAGTTACGCCAAAAAGGGAAAACCACAACGCCTGCAATCAATGCAACAATTTGTTCTCACCAGAGAAAGCAATAAAAAAAGGGATCACATTTCCTTCAGGATCGCTTGACATAAAACAGCACACCAGAACCAGAAAACCTCCTAGGAGAATGCGTAGGCGTGGCAAAAAGGAAAAGGCTAGCGACACGAACATATGCGAAAAAGGAAGAGAAAATAACCTTCCCAAAATAGAACTTGAAGAAATTAGTATAAAAGAATTCATTTTGAATCTGAATAAACACTTACAATTCTGACGCCTAACTGTGCACCCGTGTACAGAGTTTTTTTTGTCTGAACCGATCAACTAACCTTCCGCGACTTCGCGAATTTCATATCCGAAACTAATATTTGTAGTTCAAGGGTTTAGATAATTTAGACAGAACTTGGGCTAATTTTTAGTATCCAAATTGAATTTTTAGTAACCCAATGTTTCAATTAAATATATTCCTTTGTATAAAGTATTTTTAGTAAATCTTTAAAAAAAAGTAA